>NC_141137.1:187177523-187777523 GCF_053477565.2 Lygodium microphyllum | reverse complement strand
TTTATGAGAGTTCTCTTTGTAGGAAGAACATTATGCAAGGAGGCGCAAGTGTGCTAGGGTTATCTAGCCATATATCCCTTAGGTTTGTTGAGGATCGGCCTAACCCCTATGAGCCTAGGATGAGCTTATTGTAAGGTTTTATTTCCTTTTCTCTCTTTCTCTCTTTCTCTCCCTCTCTCATTTCCTCTCCCTCCCTCACCCTCACCTCCTCTTTCTCTCTTTCCCTATTAGGTTCAATGATTTTTCTCTCTTTTTCTCTCTCCTCTCCCTCTCTCATTTTTTCTCTCTCCTCTCCCTCTCTCATTTCATTTTCTCTCTTTCTCTCCCTCTCTCATTTCCTCTCCCTCCCTCAACCTCAACCTCTCTTTCTCTCTTTCCCTATTAGGTTTAATGATTTTTCTCTCCTCTCGCTCTCTCATTTTTTTCTCTCCTCTCCCTCTCTCATTTCCTTTTCTCTCATTTTTTCTCTCTCCTCTACCTCTCTCATTTCATTTTCTCTCTTTCTCTCCCTCTCTCGCCTCACCTCACCCTCTCTTTCTCTCTTTCCCTATTAGGTTTAATAAATTTTCTCTCTTTTTCTCTCCTCTCATTCTCTCTTTTTTTTTCTCTTTCCTCTCCCTCTCTCATTTCGTTTTGCTCTCTTTCTCTCCCTCTCTCATTTCTTCTCCCTTCCTCACCCGCTCTCTCTCCTTCTCTCTTCCCCTATTATGTTTAATGTTTTTTCTCTTTTTCTCTCTCCTCTCCCTCTCTCATTTCTTTTTCTCTCCCCCTCACTCTCTCATTTTCTTTTTCTCTCTCTCTCTCCCTCTCTCTCTCTCTCATTTCCTCTCCCTCCCTCTCCCTCTCTTTCTCTCTCATTTCCTCTCCCTCTCTCAATATACGCGAATTTATATACCAAAAACAAGTAAAAGAGAGAGAAAAGTCCCTCTTCCTCTCTCATTTTCTCTCCCTCTCCCTCTCCCTTGCCCTCTCTTTCTCTCTCCATCCCTCTCCCTCTCCCTCTCCCTCTCTCGTTTCCTCTCCCTCCCTCTCCCTCTCCCTCTCTTTCTCTCTCATTTCCTTTCCCTCTCTCAATACACACAAATTTATATACCAAAAACAAGTAAAAGAGAGAGAGAAAACTCCCTCTCCCTCTCTCATTTTCTCTCCCTCCCCCTCTCCCTCTCCCTCTCTTTCTCTCTCTCTCTCTCCCTCCCTCTCTCTCTCCCTCTCTCATTTCCTCTCCCTCCCTCTCCCTCCCCCTCTCTTTCTCACATTTCCTCTCCCTCTCTCAATACACATATTTTATACAAAAAACAAGTAAAAGAGAGAGAGAAAACTCCCTCTCCCTCTCTCATTTTCTCTCCCTCCCCCTCCCCCTCTCCCTCCCCCTCTCTTTCTCTCTCCCTCCCTCTCCCATTTCCTCCCTCTCCCTCTCCCTCTCTCATGTCTTCTCCCTCCCTCTCCCTCTCTTTCTCTCTCATTTCCTCTCTCTCTCTCTCTCAATATATACAAATTATACAAAAAACAAGTAAGAGAGAGAGAGAAAACACAAAAGCAAAGCAGGAATGGACAATGCACTCACAGTAAAGACTCGAAGAAGGGTTTGATGGCTCCTCTTCACGACGGCGGCTCCTCTTCGCCCTCCATACACCTACTCCTCTTCTTCGCGAATGGCGGCGGCGGCGGCAGCGGCGGTGAGAAGCTTTCTTTCTCTCTTTCTCTCCCTCTCAGTAAGATGGTCACTCTCCCTCTCACTATCTGTTTCGTGAATGTGCGAAAAATGATGCGCTCAGGTTTCGGCCCGCGTTTTTTTGCTCTGTGTATCGTCACTATTTGCCTCACTATTAGCATCGCAAATGCAACGCTAATAGTGACACAAATAGCGACGCCGCTATTTATCGTCACTAACGCCCCGCTATAGGTTCATATCCTTGTGGTGCTTCTTGCATATATATTGTTTCCTTGATTTCTCCCCATCAAACATTAATTTGGATATATGTAAACATGGGAGTCAAGTAGGAAAAAATCCAAGTACATACTCTCCTATAAAGACATGTGAGAGAGAGAGAGAGAGAGAGAGAGAGAGAGAGAGAGAGAGAGAGAGAGAGAGTGTGTGTGTGTGTGTGTGTGTGTGAGGGAGGAGGTAGGAATAGATTGGGGGGAGGGAGACATGACATATTGGGATGAGAGAGAGAGAGAGAGAGAGAGAGAGGAAGAGATGACATATTGGGATGTGTGTGTGTGTGTGTGTGTGAAAGGGAGGAAGGAGGAGAGAGAGAGAGAGAGAGAGAGAGAGAAAGAAAGGTGGGGATAGATTGGAAGAGAGAGAAAGAGAGAGAGAGGGAGGGAGGGAGAGAGAGAGAGAGATGGAGAGAGAGGGGGAAAGCATGGGATAGAAAGGTGAGAGTATGTGTGACTGAGAGAGAGAGAGAGAGAGAGAGAGAGGAGGGAGAGAGAAAGAACCATACTAAGGGTAAGGGATAGAAAAAACGAACATGAATTGCAAGGGGAGGGGGTCCTTTTATAGACAAAGGAGAGAGAAAAGGGAAGAGAGTGAGGGAGTGATAAAGAGAGATAAAGCCACATATTGAGATTCGTGGGAACAATTCGCAATGTGAAAAAGGCGGATGGATCCTTTTATAGGTGAAGGAGAGAGAAAATGGGGGGAGAGAGAGAAACAGTGATGAGAGAGAGGGGAAAAAGAGAGAGAGCATGCAATATGTGTAAAATTTTTCTCACCAAGAATGGGTCCAATAGCTCCTTATCAAATGAAAATTAATGTCACAAGTCCTAGGCCCCCAATAAGAGGCTCGTGGTGACCCATTCTTCCTAGCAAGAGTGAATTTTGGCTCGACTAATGGCCACACCAGATTAGTCCTTTCTCAAGTGGAGAAATATTCAACTTATAATTGTTGAGATATCGAGCTCCACTCGTGATACGCCAGGGTGACCGTTGTGTATTTATGTCACCGACTTGTCAGTTTTGCAGATGCGGTTGGTACACCGTCCATGAATAATAGCTACATGATAGCTATCCTTATCTATGCAGGCATTTAAAGCATGGCATGAGAGAGCCAGGAAAGTTATGTACTAGCTGTCTATTAGCATTTCAAACTCTATGATTGTGCATATTCAAGATGCAAGTACGCCAAAGGAGGCATGGGATACTTTGTCAAAAATGTATAGCACAAATACGCAAGCTAGGAAAATGTAGCTCAAGCAAGAGTTGCACAATGTGCAAAGAGAAAACATGAACATCAATGACTACCACATGAAGGTGAAGAAGATTGCAGATGCACTTGCTTCCATTGGGTCGCCAGTGGAAGATGATGATTTAGTTTCCGTGACCTTGAATGGTCTAGGAAAGGATTATGCATAGTTCCGAACATCCATTTCCGTCCGTGAAAGATTTCTTGATTTTGAGGAGTTGATTGCTCTTCTAATTTCTGAGGAGTAGAGAAATGGTGGTGCATCCTCTTCAGGAGGAACTTCAAAAGAAGATGTCTTCTACTCAAATGCTGGAAGAGGCAGAGGCAGAGGTAGAGGAGGCCGATTTGGAGGCCGTGGTAGAAATCAGAATATGCAGCAAACTCAAGAAAACCAGTCCTATGGAGGAGGACGTGGTAACTCAAGAGGCAGGGGGAGCCAAAGAGGTCGTGGTGGATGTCAAAGAGGCCAAAATGCAAACAGCAATGTTGAATGCTACTACTATGGTAAAATGGGTCATATGGCTAAAGACTGCAATAAAAAGCAGAATGACATCATGAATGGAAAACTGCAACAAGGGAATTATGCATCTTCTAGTAGACAGGGTGATGATAGAAATGAGCATTTGTTTATGGTGCAGTACATGAACAATTCTGTGACAAGTGCAGAAGAAAGCAACGATGTATGGTATGTTGACTCAGGTGCATCAAACCACATGACAGGTCATGCAGAATGGATGGAGGATGCAAGGAAAATGGAAAAACTAGGATTTGTGGAGACTGGTGATGATAGTGCACATCCTATTGTGCAGATTGGAAAAATTCATTTGTCTATGCAGGATGAGAAAAAGAAATATCTGTCTGATGTATTTCATGTCCCGAATATCACCAAGAATCTGGTTTCTGTTGGTCAAATGGTTGAGCAGGGCTTGCAGGTCAGATTTAATCCTCATGGATGCTTTGTTGAGGATATGAAAAATAAAGTTCGCTTGATAGCAAAAGGAAAGAAGAAGGGAAGAATGTTTACATTGGATGCAGACATGTTTGAATTGAGTGCAGCAATGTTTGCACATGGGACCGGTGTAGTTGCAGATATTGATATCTGGCATAAATGCATTGGTTATGTTAATGTACAGCGACTTAAATCAATGCACGCCCAAAATATTGTTGCAGGATTGCCAAAATTCAAGGTTGCAGAAATGCATAAAGTATGTGAAGCCTGTCAGTTTGGAAAACAGGCAAGGAAACCATTTCCTAGACATGTTCAAGAGAGTAATAAGCCATTGGAACTAATCCACTCTAATGTGTGGACTACTAAAGCTGCATCTCTTGGAGGCTGTCATTATTTTGTCAGTTTTATTGATGACTATAGCAGAAAAGTTTGGGTGTATTTTATGAAAAAGAAAAGTGAAGTTTTTGGGTATTTCAAAACTCTTAAAGCTATGGTTGAAAAAGAAACATGCCTGCAAATAAAATGCCTAAGGTCAGATGGAGGGGGAGAGTACCTCTCAAATGAGTTTGCAAGGTTCCTGCAGGAGCATGGCATAAAGCAGCAATATTCATGCAGTCATACCCCACAACAAAATGGAGTTGCAGAATGGAAAAACAGGCATATTGGAGAGGTATCTCGTGCCATGCTTAACGAAAAAGACTTGCCAGATTTTTACTGGGCTGAAGCAGTTGCTACAGCAGTCTATATAATGAACAGGACTCCCACTGCAGCAATACATGGGATGACTCCAGAGGAGAGGTATACTGGTAGGAAACCAGATATTTCTCATTTGAAAATTTTTTGTTGCATTGCCTATGTACATGTGCCAGATGAGTTGAGTTCCAAGTTGGATCCAAAAGCTGAGAAGTGCATCTTTATTGGTTACTCTCTGCAGCAAAAAGGGTATAGATGCTATAACCCTTCTACTCGTAAGTTTATAGTGAGCAGAGATGTTGTTTTTGATGAGATGAGTAGCTGGTATAAACCAGTAAATGTGATTGATGATGTAGATGCACAAAATGGTAATGCTGCGCAGAATTCACAGTAGCAGTCACAAAATATTAGTGGACCTGGAGCGTCCTCTAGCAGTGGTTCACATTCTTCACCATGGACAGGCAGATTGAGATCAGGAGAGTCTTCTCAAGGCAATGAAGATAGTGGTATGCAGGTATCACGAAAAGGAAAAGAGAAGGTTGATCAGCCCATGTTTGATGTGAATGCAGGTCACTCTTATGTGGATGGTGAATCCAGTGGCTCAGAACAGAGCATTGATGATGAGTTGGGTATTCCTTCTATTGTTACACCTGGAGTAAGGAAGACCAGGGATGTTTTGAGAGCACCTGGGAGTGAACCTACTTTGCGCAGGTCTACCAGAGCTAGGTATCCTCTGGATAGGCTGAAATATGATGGATTTACAGCCATTCACTATGCATATATGGTCAAAGTGATACAAGAACCAGAACCCACTTCTTTTGAGCAAGCCATGGGAAAAGAAAAATAGGAGAAAGCCATGGATGAAGAAATGGATGCCTTGGAAGCAAATGCTACATGGGAATTGGTACCTTTGCCTAAAGGTAAGAATGCAATTGGCTGTAAGTGGGTTTATAAGGTGAAGCACAATGTAGATGGTTCTGTGAATAGATACAAGGCAAGATTAGTAGTCAAGGGGTATGCACAAACATATGGCATTGACTATGAAGAAACATTCAGTCCGGTTGCAAGGATGGCAACCGTAAGAGCAGTCATTGCTACGGCTGCATCAAAGGGATGGTCTTTACATCAGATGGATGTAAAGAATGTCTTCTTACATGGTGATTTGCAAGAAGAGGTATATATGGAGCAGCCACCAAGTTATGTGCATGTTGTTCATCCTGAGTTTGTTTGTAGGTTGAAGAAAGCATTGTATGGCTTGAAGCAAGCACCTAGAGCATGGTCTGACAAGATAGGACAGTATCTTGTCACTATTGGCTTTCAGATTTCCAAGGCAGATTTCTCACTTTATGTGAGAAAAACAGAGAAAGGTATCATGTTACTTGTCATTTATGTTGATGATTTGATTATGACAAGTGACGGTGATGAAGATATCCTTCATTTGAAAATGCTATTGAAGCAGAAGTTTGAGATGAAGGATTTGGGAGAGCTGCGTTATTTCTTGGGCATTGAGGTGATTAGATCACCAAGTGGGATACAGCTCTTGCAGAGGCAATATGGATTGGACATGCTGTCCAAATATGGGATGACAGGCTGTAAGCCTATTTTAGTTCCTTTGGAGCAAAATGTGAAGCTGAGCACAGATGCAGGTGAGCTTCTGGAAGACCCTACTTTGTATAGGCGCATGGTAGGAAGTTTGATTTATATGACTATTACCAAGCCAGATTTGAGCTATGCTGTTGGATTGGTAAGTCAGTTTATGTAGGCTCCAAGGAAACCGCATTTGGATGCGGCTAGACGCATACTCAGGTATGTGAAGTCCACATTGCAGTATTGACTATTTTATGAGACTAGGGTTAAGATACAGTTGCATGGATACACTAATGCTGATTGGGCTGGTAGCATTTCTGATAGACAATCTACCAGTGGATATGTGTTCTCTTTCAGGAGTGCTGCAGTCACTTAGAGCAGCAAGAAACAGCCTACAATTGCCTTGTCGAGCATAGAGGTTGAATACAAGGGTGCAGCAATGGCTGTATGTGAGGTAGCTTGGTTGCATAAGCTACTTTATGATATGCATCAGTCTACAGATGGGCCAGTTGTCATTTATTGTGACAACATGAGTAGTATACACTTGGCAAATAACCCAGTCTATCATGCTAGAACAAAGCACATTGAGGTGCATTATCACTATGTGCGGGAGAGGGTTTTACTAGGTCTTATTGATCTAGTTTATGTCAGCACAGAGGATCAGGTAGCTGACATATTCACGAAGGCATTGTGCGCAGAGAAGCTGCGCAAGTTCAGAGACCTGCTTGGTGTGTAGGAATTGGGATTGAGCTCGAGGGGGAGTGTTGAGATATCGAGCTCCACTCATGATACGCCAGGGTGACCGTTGTGTATTTATGTCACCGACTTGTCAGTTGCAGATGCGGTTGGTATACCGTCCATGAATAATAGCTACATGATAGCTATCCTTATCTACTCTAGTTCATGGCTCAGTTAGTATGCCACCTTAGTTAGTTGAGTTTGGTTTGAGACCCATATATATAGGGTTCTTTTATTTCCTTGTACTTGAGTTCTTTTTGGCTTACACAACTAAGAAGAGGAAAACTGTTTTTCAGCCTCCACCCGTGTGTGTATTCCCCCATTGTGCAAGCAAGAAAGCTACAAGTGAGACTCCTTCCTTCTCTCCCACAATCTTCACAATAATTACTAAACTAACTAGTTAACTATTTTTAAACTAATTATTAATTATTAACTAATAATTAACTAAGTATCAATTATTAACTAATTATTAATCATCAATAATATTTTTATTAATTAATCATTATTTTAAAATAATTATTAATTAATAAAGTAATCAATATTTAATAATTATTACTTATTTTATTTATTTATCTTTAAACTAATTATTAAAAATTAACTAATTATTAATTATTAACAAAATTTCTAACTAATTAATTTAATTAACCATTCAGTTAATTGGAGGGGGGGCAAAAAATTTTCCCCCCAATGAGAAGGCATCTTGCATGTGATACATCATGCTTTTGCATATGGTTTTCCCCATGAATGGCAGGAGAATTGGATACAACTATTGTATAAGGGAGGAGATTGCAATTTGCTCACAAACTACCGCACGATTATGGTCACTTCAGCCATGGCAAAGCTATTCAGCACTATCCTGGAAATGCAATTGAGTAAATGGGTAGAAAGTAATAACAAATGAGCTTATGGACAAGCAGGTTTTTACCCTGGTCATAGCACCATAGATCATTTGGTTACTTTACATGTGCTTATGGATGAGAGTCGGCTTAAGGAAGCAACATTGTAATGTTGTTTTGTGGTATTTAAGAAGGCTTTTAACACCGTACCAAGGGTTGGCTTATGGAAACGAATGCAAGAATTAGGGGTCCCAAATTATCTATGCATGGGAATTTATAGGATATATCAATGAGTGGTGTGCCGCCTCAGAGGTCACAACAGGCTGTCACAAGTATTTGAGAATAATATGGGAGTCAAACAAGGTTGTCTGCTCTCCCCTACACTATTTGGTTTATGCATTGATAAGCTAGAGGAAATACTTCCCGTGGCTATGAATGAAGAGGAAGCCAAAAGCCCGCATATTGATATGTTTGCCATCTTTCTCCTGCTTTATGCAAATGATGTGGTATTCTTTACATATACCGGGGAACATATGCAACAGTTCATGAGGATTCTTGAACAGTTTTGTCAAGATAGTGGTTTGACGGCGGTGAATGTGTAAAAAACAAAGCTAATGGTTGTGCACACCAAGCAATCAAAGACCCCACCAAAAGGACATTATGTGGGATAGTCTATAGAGGTAGTATCTACTTTCAAATACTTGGAGATTGAGATACCTGCAGATCAGAGATGGCATACATGTGTGAAGCGACGATTAGCGGCAGGGAAAAGTAAGTATTATCACTTTGAAAATGACTGTATCCATACAAATACTAAATGTTGGAAAATACATTGTATGATTTTTGATGCATATGCTCTACAAACGGTATTATATGGAGTGGAAGTGTGGGGAGGGAGCATCTCCTCATCTACATGGAATGGCATTGAGAAGCTGCAGAAAGCTCTTATTTGTAGACATTTGGGTATCAAAAGCACCACACCATATGTACTC
Organism: Lygodium microphyllum; assembly: GCF_053477565.2. Taxonomy (NCBI): domain Eukaryota; kingdom Viridiplantae; phylum Streptophyta; class Polypodiopsida; order Schizaeales; family Lygodiaceae; genus Lygodium; species Lygodium microphyllum. The sequence continues at coordinate 187,768,537 of NC_141137.1, read as the reverse complement.
ATGCTTTTGGAAATTGGCCATCGGCCGATTGAGGTACATGCTATGATCCGAGTACTGAGATATGACACCCAAGTACGTCAAATGGATGGTAATAGGCTCCCCAAACAGGCATGGGATGCTAGCACATGCCTATAGAAAACATGGAAAAGTAAAGTGCTTTCAATAAGATAGGTGCTGGATATGTGAAAATGGTTTAAAGGGTGGGGAGTGGATAGAGATCTAGATATGGCATCTGAAGATATATGCATGGAAACATTTCAATCAGACCTCTTACGAGTGTATGAAGCAAAACATCAAAGCAAGGGAGCAAATGGCAAACTTGCTTATTACACTATGCATATCTATCCTTCATGTTGGGAATCAGACATGCAAGCAAAGGCACACGTGCAGCCATACATAGCGAACCCACTCTCAATGGTATTTAGACAGAGTATTGCATGACTTTGAACTCAATCACACACTTTATTGATCGAGACAGATGCATGGAGTGGACAAGCAAGAGAGATGAGGTTATCCAATATGTGTGGATTATAGAGTGTAGTATCAGAGGAGCACATGATTATGACATGCCAAGCATATGCACACATACGGGTTGACTTTGATATCCCTTTACGAGGGCCACTTCACCAATTTGTGACCACTGCTCCTACATTGAAGTTAGGGGCTCTCATCACCCGCATGTTACGTTGTCGGGAGAACCACGCTGCATAGATCATTCTTTCAGTGTAGCTACCCTTTCCTAACAGGGGGAGGAGAATCATTGTATATGTGGAAAGGTCCCATGGATCATAATTTGGCCTTCCATGGATGATAATAAACTACTCTACTCTCTCTCTCTCTCTATACACACACACACACACACACACACACACACACACTTTTTTGAAGTAATTAATAATTAATGAATCATAAATTAATTTAAAAAACTAATTTCTAATTTATAACTATTTAAAATTAATGGTGAATTAGTTTCTAATTATTAGTTACTACTTACAAGCTAGTTATCTCTATGGTAACTTTTTTGACACCTCCCAACTTCAAATTCCAAAATACTAAAGGATTGATAGGCCATGCTTTCACAGTTTTTATTTGGCCTGAAAATCAAAATCAAATGAGGTTTTATCCTTTTTTTCCACATGATATTTTTGTTCTTGTTGAGATGATCTTAGGACACCTACATTATCTTTGAATAGATGTGCCACCCTAGCCAAGCTCTCCACTTGACAATGTCTTCTACCTAGATTGGCATGCGAGCACACCTTAAAACCAGAAGCAAGGGCGGAGCCCCGCCTCCACCTCACGAAGTAAGTAAAACAAAGTTAAAGGTAGTGGTATTTCACTTGCACCAAAGGCTCCCACTTATTCTCTAGACCTCTCAAGTCATTTCACAAAGTCAGCTCCACAAGGTCTTCTTTCCTCGCACTGATTCTTGTAAGTCCATTCCCTTGCCTATGGTTTCTCCAGATAGTAGATAGGGACATTGGGAATCTCATTAACCCATTCATGCATGTCACTAATTGAATGATGAGGCATTTGGCTACCTTAAGAGATTCATAGTTACTCTCGCCATTTACCTGCACTTATTTGAATTTCTTCACTTTAAAGTTTAGAGCACTAGGCAGAAATTACATTGCATCAACATCTGCAAGGACCATCGCAGTTCTTTGTTCTAATAAAATAGTTGGATTCCCCTTTTCTGTACCAGTTCCATAGGGGAAATTTGACTCACGTTCATGCTTAGAGCTACACCACAACCCCCACGCCCTCCAACTCATCGAGGCCTTGTACTCACCCCGTTGCATCTTGCATGATGCACAATCACCTCTAGATAGGCTAGGCACAAATATCTTCAATGCATACATTATTTTGTGCGTAGCATGGATTGATTGATTGCATATCATAGATCAATTGCATGTTTTCTTAAATCATGTATGGTTGTGCACGAAGTTCCTTTTCAAATCATATTCCTGCTAGGGCACATTGCATGAAAATACAAAATTCCAAGAATGGTTTCACTCCTAGCATTCTGAAGGATGCCAAGTTCATGGTCAGCATTGAGAGAAAAAGCTAGCAACTGATGAAAATCTGGATAATGTCCTCTAAACCAAGTTTTAGAGCTTGTGACAAGAGAAGAATGTGTTGATTTTTTCACCAAAGAGTCGCTCATCTGCATCTGTGGAAGTTGAAATGTGTCTTGCAGTTGAGGATTTTTAACATGCAAGTGCTCAAGGCTTGTGGGAAACTTTTTGGAGTGTGGATGAACCATCCGCAAATTTTGTTACTGGTTCACATGGCTTTGGCTCAAAGAATGCATATGGAGAAAAACATTCCTCAAGGAAGGTGAAGGGTCCTCATTGTGCCACTCTTGTAGGAAAGAGTAACAGTGGTGCTTTTGCTTTGTGGGAGCACATATCAGAGTTTGTCTTGCTGAAAACCAAGCTTAAAAGCTCATCCCAGCCAAATGGGCTTGTTCTTGTACCTGCACTGTTGGGACAAGCTGTGTTTTATGGCTTGTATATGTTACTTTCTTGCAAAATGGCTCAATTGAAGTCTACCATCGAAAGGGATTCAGATACTGCATATATTTTATTAGTGGATTCTGAGTGTGGGGCAGTAGTGAGAATAAAGGGTGATATTAATCAAATTGATACACATACTACCAAAGTCTACGAGAGTGCAGCAACATGGTTCAGGACCATGCACAAATTGCAGTTTCTACTGTTGAGCAAGTCTGGAATAGGTTTGGAAATGCAAATTAGGCTGACCTTGGTGCTCTCCAGTTACTCCTGGCTACATTTCATAGTATGGAACACTGTAGAGGCACATCCAAAAAGTCCATATCAAAACTGGCTATAGAGCACAACACACGATTGCAGCGAGGGATTCTCCTCTCAGATTGAGCAGACAATGAGTAGTGCCTTTCAATGCGTGCCCTACATACTAGAGGCCATGGGAGGATTTTCTGTGTCAAGCCGTGGAAGGATTTGCTAGAGTATTCTAGCACAAACAATTTCGGCAAAGTCCTTTCAGGAGGTGGCATGGCTACAGGGTCCCGACGGAGGAGCAAGAGGAGGTGGCAGCGATGAAGAGTCTGCTCCAGAAGCTAAGCCCGCCGGAGATGTCATTAAGAGAATAGGAAGAGGAAAGCTTGAGAAGTGCTATTATCAGGCATTTGAACTGGATGGCAATCGTTATGAATTGGAAGATCCTGTGCTAGTTACTCCAGAGGAGAGGAATTTCTTGAAATTGCAAGGCACATACATTTGTCATTTAGGGTTAAGGTCTACGTTGGTAGACATGGGGAAGAGGAATCTTGATCAAATTTTGGATTCAGAGGACAAGAAAGAAGACGAAGATGAAGAAGGCGAAAAAGGGAGTAAAGATAAGGGTCCCGAGGGAAGAGCAAGTGCAGATTCTCGGTCTGAAGGAGCAGGTGAGACTGGACGGCAAAGAACAGGAAGCTGCGACGAAAGGGGAGAGGGCCTACTCATTCTCTCATCAGCTATGGAGGTGGAGTTGATCAGGATTGGGATGATAGTCTCCAATCTTTGGAGGAGATTGAAGCCAAGAAGCTTAGCAAATAGGAGGCCGCGATGAAGTTGAAAACGGCAAGAAACTCAGGCGAATGAAGGAGAGCAGCTGTGGTGACAAGGAAGCTGAAAAAACGAGGCAGAAAGAAGAAGAACGAGATGACACAATAGTCGAAGAACGTGTTGAAAACAAAGATAACAGTACCGAAGACGAAGAACAACGGAAGGCAAAGGAGAGTGAAGTGACAACGAAGACGAAGGAATGGAAAAGCAGACCGTTCAGTAAACACATAGGGAAAAAAGCCTTAAAGGCTTTAAATTTTCTTAAGCTTTAATATCTTAAACATTAAAAATATTAAATTACCTTAAAGACATAAAAAGCCTAAGGCTTTTTGGGAAAGCAAAAGCATGTCCAACGTAAGGGAGGATGTAAAAAACTATAAAAGGAGAGGAGAGTGGAGAGTTAAGGGGCCCCTTCCCTTGTATCTTCTTGTCATCTTGTGAGAGATGTGAGATGAGGGTCACATGCGAGAGAATACTTTTGGACGTGCTATTGTCGAAGTGGAAGAAGTTAGACTTTGTGGTTCAAGCCTTGGATCAAGGCTATTAAGGTATGAGAATATAGTTTTCTTGGTTTTGTTGTCAAAATTTTGTTACTTTCATTGTGAGTTGTCTTGTGATTCATGGTGTGTTATTAAATATTTTAAATTTTCCACATTGTGCTGTGCATTCGACAAAGTGCATTACCCTAACTGGCACTCCTTAACATCTCGTTATCGGGTTGTAAGTGAGGCTTGCTTTTGATCACCGCTCACGTAACATCGCTTTTTTGGTGCCCCCACTGAGGAGTGCCGAAATTTTGACTTTGTTCATGATTTGTGGATTGATTGCTTGTTTTTAATCATTTTTTTAATGGCTAGTTCTTTTCCTAAATTTTATGGTAAAAAAGTAGAGGATCCTCAGCGATTCCTCGAGAAAGTAGAGCTTGGATATATTATCCAGCGAATAAATGACTCAACACTGAAACTCCAAATTCTGAAATTTCAATTGTTAGACGAAGGTCATAATTGGTTTGAAGATTATGAAAAGACCCTTAGACTAAGAAATCCTCATTTTCCTATGGAATATAAGCAAATAAACAGGCGTTTCTTGACCGTTTTAAAGAAACTGAGACTTCCCATGAACTTTGGAGAAAAATAGAAACATGCCAAAAGAGAGAAGACCAAACCATAGAATTTTTTGCCATAGAGTACGCTAGACTTTGGGATCGTTGGAATGTATCTTTAGGCCCAGGAGAGAGAGCCCCGGAAATGTTAAAAATTAAAAATTTCATTGAAAAATTACAAGGAGAGGTGAGGACAAAATTGGAAATCAAAGAACCTAGTACTTTTGATGAAGCTGTAATGATTGCTATAGAAAAAGAGAGAATTTGAGAAAATTAAAAAAAGAGAGTCATTTAGAACACCTATAGATAATAGAGATCAAACTTGGCAAAGGGATGAACATAATTATCAAGTTTTAGCTAGACAAAATACTCAACTAGCACCAGAAGTTGAAGATCAATTATCTGGACAAATGCAAAACATGAGGCTAGGAGCGTTGAGAGGTCGATCCTTAGGAAGAGGTAATGGAGGACTAATAGGACAACCAAATCAAGAAAATTTGAGAGGGGGAAGAGGAGGAAATGGTAGAGGATATTTTCGTATACCAATGGTAACTTGTTATTCATGTGGAGAGATAGGTCATATAAGTACAAATTGTCCATATCCACTTAGGGCAAGGGGGAATATGTATCCTTTACCTCGAAATTTGCCTAACAGACAGAATGATTTTGGGATAGAAATAAAAAATGATTCTACTTCTCAAGAATCTAAGTTAAATGAGGAAGAGAAAGGAAAAAGTGCCATAAATTGTATTCTTTTAGAAAATCAAAAAAATGAAGAAAATAAAACTGTTGATGTTATGCCTACAATTAAAAGAAGAAGAGATGCTGAGAGAGATGAACCTGAAACTAGTAAGGCTGGTGAGGAAAGAGGGAGAAAAACAAAGAGAGAAGAGAAGAAAGAGAGAAAAGAAGAAAATAGATTGAGAGCACCTAGAAAACATTATCATACTACTGATATTTCTTTGGGAGAAGGAGAAAGTGACTATGATCTAAAGAAAGATATGATGGGTAGGGAAGCTGATATATCTTTTTCTCAGTTGATGGAGTTGTGCCCTAGGACGAGAGGACAATGGAAGAAATTAGTAAATCCTAAAGGGAGAGAAAGAAAAAAAGGTACTGTAAGAGTTTTAAGTGTAGAGGAGTTACCAAATATTTTTCCTGTAGTAGATGCTTGGTACAAAAATCAAAATATAGGAGAGGCATACATAGATGGAGGAGCACAAGTCAGTGTGATTACCCAAGCATGTGTAGAATAGTTTGGACTTTGAATAGTGGCAGGATCCGATTTTCGAATAAGGCTTGCAAATCATGCTAAAGTGAAATGCATAGGAATAATTCAAAATCTTGAAATCAAGGTTTATGGAGTTGCTATGAAAATTACTTGTCATGTTATGCCAGCAGGGTTAGAAGCATTTCCACTTATTCTGGGTAGACCCTGGCTTAGGAAAGCAGGAGCAATACAAGATTGGGGGAAAGGAACTTTAACAATTTATGACCGTAGAGAAGTAGCGAAGAAGTTTGATATGGCCTCGAGAAAGGAATTAGTGAATGAGGATACTAGCGAGGAAGAAGAAGAGGAAAGTGATAGTACGGAAGAAGAAGATGAAACTAAGGAGGGAAGTTCAAAAAGTGATTTAGATCCAAGAATTTCATCTATAATAATTGAAAAAATAATAAAAAGAAGAAGGAAATATCTCTAGAAAATATAATGAGGTCAATAACTCATATAGAACCATCAATAGTTACAAGGGTATGAAAAAAAAAGTCCTAATTTAAATCTTCATTCTAAAGAAAAAGGACTCTTGTTCCTGTTAAAAGATGAAGAATCAACTTCAAAAGAAGAATATTAAAAAAAAGTCCAAAACATAAATGCTAAAAAAAAAGGAAATAAAAAAGATGGGTTTTTAAAAGATGATGAAGAAGGAAAATTAGAGAGAATAGAACAATTAATAGAATTACCACAAGTTTCAACAAAAAAAGAGAGTTTCTGGAAAAAATGTTAAGTCAAGATTTGACAGATGGAGAAAGAAAACAATATCATTCACTTATAAATAAATATCCCAACCTTTTTGCAACCTCATACTTAGAAATCAGAGGAATGAAAGGGGAAGGGCTAAAAATAGAACTGAAAGAAGATGCCAAGCCAGTATGTCAAAAGTTAAAACCCCTAACTTCAGAACAAATATCAGTTTTGAAAGAAGAAGTAGATAAATTGTTGCAAGCCGAGTTTATTTATCCTGTAGAAGTTTCAGAATGGGTGAGCACAATAGTTATAGCATTAAAGAAAATGAGAGGTTGGAGAATTTGTGCTGATTGTAAGCATCTAAATGCCGTCACAAAAAGGGATCATTATCTGCTTCCATTCGTAGAAGAAATCTTAGATTCAGTTGCAGGTTTTGAAAGGTATAGTGTTTGTGATGGATATTCTAGATATTTTCAATAACCCATTGCTCCAGAAGATCAAAAGAAAACGACTTTCATAACACCATGGGGTTGTTTTTGCTATAGAGTTTTACCTTTTGGACTTAGTAATGGACCAGCCTGGTATCAAGGGTGGATAAATAGAGTGCTAGCACCTTACCTAGGAAAGTTTGTTAAAGACTTCATTGATGATATTTGTGTTCATAGTACAAGATTAGAACATTGTGAAAAACTTGGAAAAGTATTTGAAAGATTGGATAGTTACGGTTGTCAACTAAATCCAAAAAAATGTAAAATAGCTCAACCAAAAGTGAAACTTCTTGGTCATGTAGTTTCAGAAAATGGAATAGAACCTAATCCTGAAAAAGTAGAAGCCCTAGTAACCTTAGTATCAAATGCAGATACCAAAGAACTTATGACATTCATTCATAAGGTAAGATATCTATCAAGATTCATTCCTTTGGCATCTCAGTTACTCTATCCGTTTACAGATGGTAGCCAAGAAGGATCCTTTAGAGTGGACTAAAGAGGCTGAAGAAGTGTTTCAATAGGTGAAGGAAACTGTGAGTCATGCATCATCAATTCAAGCACCTGATTGGGAAAATAAGTTTTTTGTGAATCCTTCAGTTGGGGAAGATGCTATTGGAGCAATTCTAATGCAACAAGGAAGGAATTCTAGATATACGAGACCTATCTATTTCGCAAGTCGAGTGAAGTTGCAAATAGAAAAAACATAAACAAAAATAGAACTCGTAATGTTAAGTGTAATATTTGCTTGTAGAAAGTTTAGGAGATATCTACTACCAAAATCCTTTACTATTTTAACAAGCTATACTATTACCACAGTTGGTGAATAACTCAAACTTATCAAGAAGAGTTATGAAATGGATTGTTGAACTAGAAGAATTTCAATATAAATTCCCGGTTGAGGATTCAACTAGGGCTACAATAGCAGACCTTTTAACCTATAGAGGAAGCTCCTTTTTACTTAAAGGAAAATTTGGAGAAAAAGAAGAAGAAAAACCAGAAATAGAAAACTCATTCTTGATGTATTTTGATGGATCATATCGTAAGGCACACCAAGCATCTTCAGGAGGAATAGTGGTTTATGATCCTCAAGGAAAGTTAATAAAAAAAGAAACAGTTAAACTTGAGGCAACAAGTAATAATGAAGCTGAGTATGCAACCTTACAAGCAGCCATTATGCTTTGTCAAAGAATGGGAATTCGAAGGTTGAGAATTAGAGGTTATGCTTTACTATTAGTAAAGCAAATACTTAGAGTTTGGCAGATCAAAAATCCCAAATTGAAGAGGTTGTGTAATAGAATTCGAAGAGATTTAAAACAGTTTGAAGCCTGGAGTTTGAAACATATCTCCAAGGAAGAAAATCAGGAAGCTCACAATGCAGCCCAATTAGCAATTTGTCAAGTGTTTGTAATGAAAGTAGATCTTCCTCTTTATAGGGGAAGGGAAGCTCTTGACTTGGAAGAAGAATTTTTGTTAACAGGAAAAGTACCTTCTAGCATTCAAAACAAAAAATATGGGTTTTTAAGAAGAGCTGGAAGATATAAAATGGTGAATGATGTTCTTTATGCTAAAGGAGTGGATTTAATTTTAAGAAGAGTACCCTGGAAAGAAGAAATATATCACATTTTAGAAACAAATCATGAGGGGGCATGTGGGGAACATTATTCTTATAAATAACTTTACAAAAGATTTTAACTAAAGGATATATGTGGCCAAGCATTCAAAAGATGTTAATCATTGGTGCAAATCCTGTCATGAATGTCAAAGAATGAGTAAGAGGATATTGAAACCTGAAACAAGAAAAACAATTCTTGCATATGACATTTTTGAAAAATGGGGAATTGATGCAATTGGTCCATTACCACATACTTCACGAGGAAAAATATATATTTTGATAGCCGTTGATTATCTTTCTCGATGGGCAGAATCTAAGGATGTAAAAAACATCAAAGCCATAGATGTGGAAAATTTTATTTATGAAGATATATGCTGTAAATTCGGAACACCTCTAGAGATTTTGTCAGATAGAGGACTAGGTTTTAAGGGAGAATTAATAGACTATCTTTGTGAGAAAATGAAAATAACAAAATATTTGCTTCACCATACTATCCTCATTGTAATGGTCTCAACGAGCGATTTAACGGGGAGTTAATAATAATGCTGTCTAAAATGACAAAGGATCGTCCACAAACATGGGATATTGAATTGCCAAGTGCTTTGTGGGCTTATCAATTAGCAAGAAAAGAAAGTACATGCTATTCTCCCTTTAAATTGGTTTATGGAAAGGAAGCCTTATTGCCTATAGAGGTAGAAATACCGGCTTTAAGGATGATTGAAAAGTTGACTGAAGGAGAGGAAAAACATTATTTCACAGAAAGGTTGATACAATTACAAGAAGCAAAATTAAACAGACAGGAAGTGTGTGATCAATATGAGAAAAATCAAAATTTTTTTAAAAGAGATTAATAAAAAATAAAAAACAAAAATATAAAAAAAGGGGCTTTAGTTTTGAGATACAATAGTAAATTGGATCATACTTTTCAAAAGAAATTCCAAACAAAGTGGGAAGGACCATTCAGGGTTTCTAAAGTTTTTAAAAATATCACGATTCTGGGTGTGAGCGATTTGTGCTACTCCAGGTGAGTCTGGTGCTTCTTAGTAGTGCCCTAGTCATATCTGGAAAGTCTCTTGTGATTGTGTGTAGCAGGCGTCAAGTGGGATCGAAACGCGTCGAAATCTCGCCTGCCGCCAGACACAGTCGGGGACCAGGTCTCAGTGGTCCGATTCTCAAAATCGGACCACCCAAGTCCTGGAGTCAGACCGCGTCCGACTGAGGGAGTCGGACCAGCCCTCACCGACTGCAAGAATTGGACCGTCCGAATACTAGAGTCGGACCAGCCTTGTCCTACTGCTAGAGTCGGACCAGCCCTGTCCAACTGCTAGAGTACCAGCCCTGTCCGACTGCTAGAGTATCAGCCCTGTCTGATTCCCAGAATCGGACAGTAAGGATCTTTAGTTGACCGTGCCATAGACCTGACCCCCAGGACACAACCGTGAACACTCCCAAGACCGAGTTTGACCATTAGAACCTCAGAGACCAATCGAACTTAGAGCAGAATAGAAAACACAGCATAGACCTTCAGAAAGACCATAGAATAGCCGGGAACCGAGCTTAGAACTCAAATCAGGCTAAGAATGTGGAGAGAAACAGAGTGGAGTTCGCATTAAATGCTTTCTGCATCAGCACTTCATTCTTTGTTCCACTAAGTTTGCACTGCAAGAAAAGAGAAAAGCCTGTTTTCGCACCAAGCACCACGAAAGCACTAAGCATAACATGTGAATAAGGCTTGTAGCTGCTTTCAAATAACAAGGAACACATTAGGATATCTAATAACATTAAGGAACCCACTAGTAGGAGAAGACCCCAAGACTTAGACAGGTGCCTGAGTGCCCTAATAGTAGGACCTGGAGAAGACACAAAGACACAGAAAGCAACAATATAGAGGATTGGATGCTACCGGAGCTGCTTGGATTTATTGACAACCTCGTGGAGCTGGAAGCAGAAACAATGTCGGGATCAAGAGGCGAATGAAGAGAGGACCAATTAGACTTAGGAGAATTTCCAACCTCAGTCCAAGAACTGGTCCACAACTACGATCTACTTACTAGGACCATGATCCAGGGCAGACCTGTAGAGGAAGTGGTAGCAAACCTGGAAGAAGAGAGAAGAGCAATCAAGAGAGCGCTAGAAGGCATAATTGCCTACAACCATGAGCAAAGGCCTAGAAGGCTACAGCAAGACGTAGATATGTATGAGGCTAGATGAGTGCTAGACCTGGCTGGAGCGGCCAAATCTGGACCGAATGTAGAGAGGGAACGGGCAGCAGAGGCTGACATGACATTGAGCGAACTAGTAGCAAAGCGACTCTTGGACAATACATTCATTGAACAGAGCACTACTGCCGTAGCCACCTACTATCGGGATTGGGAGCCACGCAAGGGGCTAAATGGCAGGCTAGAATCCCCTTCGTAGCAAAACAACTAGCTAGATATGAACCTAGCAGTGACCCGTACAGCTTCATGGAGCAGTTCGAGCAAGTATGTGAGGCAAACGGTCTTACTGACCGCGCGCAGCGAGCTCAAGCTTTCGGCCTCTGCTTAAGCGATAAGGGGAGGACTTGTTATTCTAGTCTAGATGACACAGAACGTACGAACTTTGTTCGCCTTAAGGGCCTCTGCATTAAGAGGTTTTCGGAGCCAGGGTATTCGGATAACCTCATCGTTAGGTTGATGAATATCAGTTAAAGGGAGAAGGAAGATGTTAGGGATTATGTCACTCAAGTGCATAGCCTCTACAAGAGAATCCTTGCCAATGAGCAACCTACTAAGAGGGAAGTGTCTACAGTGTTCATGAACGGGATTCGGAGTGAGGAGCTCTACAAGGTTTTGGCCAGTAACTCCACCTTGCAACGAGAAATGCTAGCTAGAGTTTTCGAGGAGGCAATATGTGTAGATGATCAACTCAAGGAACGCAGCATAAGGACTACCAACCAAGAGAGTGCAAGCCAGAGGTGTTGAGATATCGAGCTACACTCGTGATATGCCAAGGTGACCGTTGTGCATTTATGTCACCGAATTATCAGTTGCAGATGCGGTTGGTACACCACCCATGAATAATAGCTAGATGACAGCTATCCTTATCTACTCTAGTTCGTGGCTCAGTTAGTATGCCACCTTAGTTTGTTGAGTTTGGTTTGAGACCCATATATAGGGTTCTTCTATTTCTTTGTATGAGAGTTCTTTTTGGCTTACACAACTAAGAAGAGAAAAACTGCTTTCAGCCTCCATCTTTGTGTGTATTTCCCCATTGTGCAAGCAAGAAAGCTACAAGTGAGACTCCTTCCTTCTCTCCCACAATCTTGACATGGTATCAGAGCCTTGTTGGTGGTAAGGAGCTCAAGAAAGCAAGCCAAGTTCGCGGTGTTCTGGTAAGAGGACCAGTGTTGCTTTCATTCTTCTATTTTGGGAGCAAGTCTCTGCAGGTAGTACAGCCAGAAAGTGCAAGAGTGCATTGTCTCAGGTTAAGACGCCCTTCACGGTGAAGCAAGAGGGCAGTATATGCTGCGGGCAAGGGCTTTAGCCCTTGATGACCCTGTTTTTTTTATTTGAGGCCATTTTGGGGCCTGTTTTGGAGGCGGAAGTTTTCTGCACACATTTAGGAAAAGGCCCAATTTTATGCTATGCGACCATTGTTCTACAGGTCCGTGAAAAGTTACCACAGAAATTGCATCGTATGCTTGTGTGCAGAGACATTGGGAGTTACAGAATCATCCTTGTTTCCTGTTTATGCAAAATTGTCACTAGGCAGTGACTGTGTGGTCAAATACCACTTTCGCCAGTTTTGCAGATTTGCCCTTGTGAGGGTGAAGCTGTGTTTTTTTGCAGTGACAGATTTTTTTACAGTGTTCTATAATGGCGTCTGATTCTCTTTCATAGATTGTAACTGAAAAGCTTGACAAGAACAACTTCCAAGCATGGAAGTTTAGAATGACGAATTACCTTATGGGAAAAGGATATTGGGAATTTGTTGCAGGAAATGAAGAAGAACCAATTCTTCCTGATGTTCCCAATCAACAGCAAATGCAGGCATTTAAAGCATGGCATGAGAGATCCAGGAAAGTTATGTACTGGTTGTCTATCAGCATTTCAGACTCTATGATTCTGCATATTCAAGATGCAAGTACGCCAAAGGAGGCATGGGATACTTTGTCAAAAATGTATAGCACAAATACACAAGCCGAGAAAATGCAGCTCAAGCAAGAGTTGCACAATGTGCAAAGAGAAAATATGAGCATCAATGACTACCACATGAAGGTGAAGAAGATTGCAGATGCACTTGCTTCCATTGGGTCGCCAGTGGAAGATGATGATTTAGTTTCTGTGACCTTGAATGGTCTAGGAAAGGATTATGCACAGTTTCGGACATCCATTTCAGTTCGTGAAAGATTTCCTGATTTTGAGAAGTTGATTGCTCTTCTAATTTCAAAGGAGCAGAGAAATGGTGGTGCACCTTCTTCAAGAGGAACTTCAAAAGAAGATGTCTTCTACTCAAATGCTGGAAGAGGTAGAGGCAGAGGTAGAGGAGGCCGAGGTAGAAATTAGAATATGCAGCAAACTCAAGAAAACCAGTCCTATGGAGGAGGACGTGGTAACTCTAGAGGCAAGGGGAGCCAAAGAGGTCGTGGTGGATGGCAAAGAGGGCAAAATGCGGAATATGAACCATGATCATCAAACCATGTATGCCCCTTGATTGATACCACTAAAGTGCATATCGCAATTCTAATTATCCAACAAACAATGCACTCAAGCAATGGATATAAGACAACTGAAACTTGCAAGTATATCGTTTATAACATGTTCATCCATATTGTTCTAAAGGATCTATATTTTTCCATCCCTTGACATATTTTCAATGGACTTGATTTGTAGTGAAAGGCACCACCGAGGGGAGGTCCATGTCATTGGCATGGATAGAAGGATAGAGCAAGTTCTTCAAGATCTTGCAGTGGAGAGTCTTATCTTACACACCATTATAGAGAGATGTATGATAGTGATTTATGAGAAGCGGTGAGGCAATAACCAAGGACATAGCATCGCATTAAATTGACACATGTATTACAAAGCACCAAGTTGGTAATCCTGCTTATGAACAAAACTCATTATGTGAAGGCACATAAATCTTCTTCATCACCAAAGTAACAATAAGAATATGATTAACTATGCAGAGGGTGGAAGAATTGAAGGTCTTGGATTTGAGGTTACAATAGACTTGGCTCATGCGCAAATAGGTAAAGAAACAAAGCTCATGAATTTCACACATGCCATGATTGGATGACATCATAGCTTTTAAATATTCTATCATTATATGATACTAATAATGATGTATATCCCTATGTAGGGACATGGCAACTACCAATAAACAAGCGTGACTTGTGGTTTTTTTTCCCCACAATACAATGTCAATAAGAATGGTCAATTTTTTTGTAGAGGGGGACACAATTTTTTATTATAAATCTATAATAGTAGAGGATGTAGGGCCATACTGAAAGTCACGTGAAAGTCCCCTAGCAAGACATTATCTCCCACGTTGCTACAATGGTGCAAGATGTACCAATCACACACACAAGCAAGAAAATGTGTATCAAGAATATTATCTATAGTAACATTTAGTAAGAAGAATATGTTACTAATCGAGAAGTCAATGTGTAGATGTCCACACTAAAAGCTACATGGAAGACCCCATGTAAGTTGCTCTTACCCGTGCTACTATGATGGCGAAGGTGGAGTGGTATACAATTCTATGCAACCCATTCGAGATAGGAATTGCATTATGAAATGATCAGAAAAGTGAGGCATTCCCCCAATTTCTAGAGGCCTTGGAGGAGGTTAACCAACATAAGATGGTCGTGGTTGACAAAGAAACCACAAACGCAACATGAGATATCATGGTTGTTTATCTCCCTAAAGATAGTGTCGTGCATGGATTAAGAGATGGAATTCTGTCATGGAACTCCCATATACTAAAGGAGATTCAATTAATGCCATGCATCTGGCTGATCATGTGCTCAAGGACATAGGGATGTTACTTTTCCTTGCCACAACACACTCTATGGTAGAGCTTGTCGAGTAGGTTGTGGAGAATGGACACCGGACGGATGGAGTCACAATAGAAATGTTGGGTTTTATGCATGGCACAGGTTGTTCATTGTGAGATGCATGACAGTGTCATTGGAGATAGAGAGGTGAGAGTTTTAAAGTCATGATATGATAATGTTGGATATTGTTTATGTGTAATTATTGATGGCTTCATTCAATGAGTGCAATTGTTAAAATTAGTATTTCATGCTTTAAATTCACATACATGTGATACATATCCTAGTGCATATGTGTTTAGATGTCACTTACAATGGAATCATCCCTCCAAAGTTCACAATAGACAACATTATTGTGAATGAGTGGGTGCGAGATACATTAGGATCCCCACTGAGAGGTAAGTATGAGATCCAATGTTGTTAAACTATTGCAAAGATGTTTTGTAGACATTTAGTAGATTCCTAATCCCTTATATGAATACCACATACTATAGGTGGCATGCAACTTGGCAAGGATTTTTGGAGCTCGTTCTTGCAAATATACACAGAAGAAGGGGACACTATTTTAGATTGCAATGTAGGATGTGGTGACCTCGCATCAGTAGTGCTAAATTCCAAAAGACAAATTGCATGTTTGTATTGCTTTGTTGAAGATGGAAGAAATCTAAAAGCAAAGGTAACAAATTTACATAAACTTGTACAATATTTGATTGTAATGTAGTGCTCTTTTTTGTTATGCCAATACATGGGTGCTCACCCTTCCACATGCGCATGTACAGCTACCTCCCATAACCCAACATTTTTTAATGTTCTATATGAATGGGGTGCTTCTACATAGGCAACCAAAGTAGAAGGAATCATTATCAGTGAAGCCCCTAGAATTGGGTAGTATTGGATGATTTTCCAGCAAGGGCTTGCAAGCTTTTTTAAGGAAACA
The DNA here is from genome assembly GCF_053477565.2 of Lygodium microphyllum. Lineage (NCBI taxonomy): Eukaryota > Viridiplantae > Streptophyta > Polypodiopsida > Schizaeales > Lygodiaceae > Lygodium > Lygodium microphyllum. Next base: position 187,752,805 of record NC_141137.1, on the reverse strand, counting down.
TCTACATTATTTGTCATTGCCATCTAGAGCTCCATAAAGGAAGAAAACTTAAGTGATCTACTCCAATTGGTTAGAAGTGAATGTGTGAAGTCGTCAAAGCAAGCACCAACCTTTGTATTTCAATATGGACAAGGCAAGTGTAGAGTAATCCCACGACCACTTCTTTTGGAAGAAGTGATCGTGGGACCACTTCCACGACCACTTCTTCTAGAAGAAGTTACACAAATCCCCTTGTCCTTAAATGTTTTGATGGCATGCACTTCAGCCCAACAGCAACACTATTTGTGGATGACAGCATGGAGAAGTTGTAGATAAATCCATCCATTACCTTTATATGCCCAACCCCATTTGAGGAAAACCCCATGGACACAATCCTCTTGAAGCACATGCTTTGCTACCTGACCAAGCTAGCGTGCTTCCATAGTTTAGTGTCAAGAATCGCGTGGTGGGGGGACTTGCTCAAGATGCTGCGCCGAACACACACGGAATGCACAAGGAGAAGCTCACTCAAGAGAAAAGAAGAGAGATGGAGGCCAAAACGTTTTCTTGTTGGTTTCTTCTTCTTCTTCCACACTCTTTACAATGTACACAAAGTATAGATAAGATACAACATAAAGGAAAGTGGCCTACTAAGTCAAACAATGCATAACCGACTACACTAGTCGACTGGCGCTATAACTATGCCAGTTGTAAATAGGTGTAACAATCTGAATATAATAAGTAATGAGTCAGTGGCCATGTGAGAGTCATAATGACCACCGACGTGCTAAGTGTAGAAGTGTGGACCCATCTAACCAGGTGGTCCATCATCAATGTCCGCATGTGTTGAGCTTGTCATCTCAACACTCCCCCTCTAGCTCAACTGCATCTCTGCAACTCCAAGTAAGCTTTGAAGCTTTTGAAGCTTCTTTGTACCCAATGCCTTCATGAAGGTGTCAGCTATCTGATCGTGTGTGCTGACGTACACCAAGTCAATCTCACCTGCTAGTACCTTCTCTCTCACAAAGTGGTAGTGTACCTCAGTATGTTTTGTCCTGGCATGGAAGACAAGGTTCCTAGCCAACTGTATACTGCTCATGTTGTCACAATAAATGACAAGTGGACCTTCCACCTGCACATCCAAATTAGCCATTAACTTTTGTAGCCATACTACCTCACATGCTGCAACAACAGCACCTCTATACTCGACAAAGAAATTGTAGATTGCTTTTTGCTGCTCCAAGTAACTGCTGCACTACCAAGAGAGAACATGTATCTGCTGGTAGATCGTCTATCAGACATACTACAGCCCAATCTGCATCTGTGTATCCAAACACCTGTACATCTATACCTGCCTCATAGAAAAGTCCATAATGTAATGTGGACTTCACATATCTCAATATGCGTCTGACTGCATCCAAATGTGGCTTTCTAGGTACTTGCATAAACTGACTCACACGACCAATAGCGTAGCTCAAGTCTGGCCTTGTAATGGTCATGTAGATCAAACTCCCCACTATCCTCCTGAACATAGTAGGGTCTTCTATCTCATCCCCAACATTAGCACTCAACTTTACATTCTGCTCCAACAGGACTGAAAGTGGTTTGCATGCTATAATACCATACTTGGACAACATATCCAAGCCATACTGTCTTTGGGACAGCCATATACCATCATCACATCTAATCACCTCAATGCCAAGGAAGTACCTTAGCTCACCTAAATCCTTCATCTCAAACTTCTTCTTCAAAAAATACTTGACTTCAGCAATCCCACTATCACTATCACCTATAATAATCAAGTCATCCACATAGATGACTATGATGACCAAACCTGCATCTCTCTTTCTCACATAAAGTGAGTGATCAACATCAAAAACATAAAAGCCAATATTGACAAGATACTCTCTGATCTTGTCAGACCATGCTCTATGTACTTGCTTGAGCCCATAGAGCGCCTTCTTCAACCTGCACACATATGTAGGATGCTCTAAATCTTCATAACCTGCTGGTTGATCCATATACACTTCTTCCTGCAAATTACCATGCAAGAAAGCATTCCTCACATCCATTTGCTGCAACCTCCAACCTTTGGCTGCTGCCAAAGCAATCACACATATGACAGCTTCCATCCTAGCAACTTGACTGAAGGTTTCTTCATAATCTATGCCATATGTATGGGCATAGCCTTTTACAACCAGCCTAGCTTTGTACCTACTAATAGAACCATTTGCATTGTGCTTAATCTTATAAACCCACTTACATCCAATAGCTTTCTTGCCCTTCGGCAATGATACTAGATCCCAAGTCTTATTGGCCGCTAATGCAGCCATCTCCTCATCCATTGCTGCATCCCAATGAGCATGACCAACAGCCTCCTCAAAACATGTGGGCTCAACATCCTCAACTAGTTTCATCATATAAGCATAATGGTGAGTTACATAACCTTCAATACCAAATATTTTAACAGGGTATCTGACCTTGCTAGATCTGCATACCACCAGATCACTCAATGGAGCCTTTACATTACTATGAGCTCTCTGTACACACCCGGTGTCCTGATAGAAGGAATACCAAGCTCATCATCCAAGCTCTTTGAGCCACTGGAGTCTCCATCAAGAACTGCATCAATGCCAGTTGACACTTTATTCTTTCCTTTGTCTTTACATGTAGTGCTATTAGATGCACCTGAAGATGTAGAGGTACTCCTTAGTCTCCCAGACCAAGGACTACCAGATGATGTCTCTCATCCACTAAGAATCCGTGATTCTTGCTTTTTAGCTTGCACATGAGTGTCATGATCATCATCATCATCCAATGCATCACCACTAAATGCATACCAACTGCTCATTTCATCAAAGATGACATCCTTACTCACTCTGAACTTACATGTGACAGGGTTATAATAGTAATTTTTCTGCCTTTGGATCAAGCTTCTTCCGTAGCTCATCTGGCATGTGAACGTATGGAACACAGCCAAATACCTTCAAGTGCGATACATCAGGCTTCTTTCCAGTAAAGCATTCTTCACGAGTCATCCCATGAACTACAGCTATGGGAGTTCTATTCATAATATAAATAGTAGTATGAACAGCCTCAGACCAAAAATGCTTAGGCATATTCTTTTCAACCATCAAGGCATGTGCAACTTCTACAATATGCCTACTTTTCCTTTCTGCAATTCCATTTTGCTGTGGGGTATATCTGCATGTGAACTGTCTCTTTATCCCATGAGATCTCAGAAAATCATTGAACTCATTCGAGAGGTACTCTCCCCCGCCATCAGACCTCAAGCACTTTACTTTCAAGCCTGTTTCTCTTTCAACTGCAGCCTTGAAAGTTCTAAAGTGCTCAAATGCTTCACTCTTTTCCTTCATAAAATATACCCAAAGCTTTCTAGAACAATCATCAATGAATGTGACAAAGTATGAACTGCCTCCAAGATATACATTTTGTGTAGGCTCCCAAATGTCTGTATGCATAACATCAAGGATATTTCTGCTTACATCTCTGTCATGTGAAAAAGGTTGTCTTGCCTGCTTACCAAACTGACATGCTTCGCATACCTTATGAAATTCTGCAACTCTAAATGTAGCCCTTTGGACTACATTTATTTCAGCCTTTGTACATTTGCATATCCAATGCGTTTGTGCCAAATTTCAATATCTACAATAACACCTTTTCCTTTAGCATACATAGCAGCATTCATAGTAGGAATTCCAACATCCAGAGTAAACATATGTCCAACTCTACTTCCCTTTGCTACCAACCTGCACTCGTCATTGAAGTCTTCTACAAAGCAGCCCTTTGCATTAAATCTGACTTGCAGCCCTTGCTCTACCATTTGACTGACTGACACCAAGTTCTTTGTAATAGATGACACATTGTAATACATCTGAAAGACTCTTTGTCTTACCATCATGCAAGGACAAGGAAACTTTTCCAATGTATGAAATTGGGTGGCATGAATCATCACCCGTCTGCACATAACCTGCATTTTGCAAATCTTGCATCTCTCCAAACCATTCTACATGGCTGGTCATATGATTGGATGCACCTGAATCAACATACCAAACATCATCATGTGTTCCCTTTCCTGTAAGAGCATTCAACATATGCTGCATAATAAACATACGTTCATTTTTGTCTTCATTCTGTCATGAAGACGATGCATAGTTTCCTTGTTGCAACTTACCACTATGAATATCATCTTTCTTAGCATAACATTGGGCTGCAATATGACCTATTTTTCCACAGTAGTGACACACAATACCAGAGTTGTTAGAATCTCTGTTCTGCCATCCACCTCTTTCTCTGAAGCTCCCCCTACCTCTAAAGTTACCACGACCTCCTCAAACCTGCATATCGCCAAATTGCTGATTCAATTTGTTTTGCTGGTTATCACTACCACAGCCTCTTGAAGAGAACCTGCCACGTCCCCTTCCTGAACTGGAGTAGATATCTTGGACCTGTTCACCACTTCTTTCAGATGTCTCACTCTGCATGTTGATCTCTTCAGTGATCATAAGGGAGACCAACTCATCAAAATTTGGAAATGGCTTTCTAACATATACGGAAGTTACAAAAGACTTCCAAGCCTTTTCATTGTTAAGTCCACCCAAGGTAGACGACACCAAATCATCATCATCGGGCATTGCATCAATCGCTGCCAATGCATCTGCAATGCTCCTTACCTTCAGTGCATACTCATTGATAGACATCTTCCATTTCTTCAATGTATTCAACTCTTGCTTGAGTTGAATCTTTTGTGCCTTTGTATTTACAGAAAACATACTTTCAAGTATGGTCCAAGTTGCATATGAATTCTCTGCATTTCTAATATGTCCCAGCATATTATTGTCAATTACTGTAGACAACCAATACATGACCTTCTTGTCTTTTGCATTCCATTCCTTCCGTGCCTTTGTCTCTTCTGCAGTTGGAGGATCACTCACCTCCGGCTTCTTTTCTTCACCTGAAACAAACTCGTAGAGGCCTTTTCCAATAAGGAAGTTCGTGACACGGAACTTCCATGAAGGCTTGAAACGGCCTCAGATGCCCAAAATAACTACGGGAAAGCCCTTAGGGAAAATTTGCAGAATACACAAAGCTCTTTACACACACCAAATCTCACTACAATCTAATATTTTTGCTCTGCCTTGCTTCCGGTGCCTCCATAGGCAATATCCAAGAGAAAGAGTGGAAGGATGGGAGAGCTTCTTACGCGTGGCTTTCTTGCTCGAACCTTGCTTCTTGTCCTTCACTTCAGCCTTCAAAATCAGCCTCTCTCAGTGGCGTGGCTTTGATACTATGTCAAGAATCGCGTGGTGGGAGGACTTGCTCAAGATGCTGCGCCGAACACACACAGAATGCACAAGAAAGAGAAGCTCACTCAAGAGACAAGAAGAGAGATGGAGGCCAAAACATTTTCTTGCTGGTTTCTTCTTCTTCTTTCACACTCTTTACAATGTTAAAGGAAAGTAACATAAGTAACAAATACATTGCATACTAGTAATATTGCATCAATAACACAAATGAATATGTATTGGGTGCTAAAAAGAATATTGAAAGATCTCTCGACTTTCAAAAAACTCATTATTAATTTCATCACATCTCTGTCACGTATTTTGTCAGCTTTGTGAGTAAACAAGGTATTTGGGACTCCAAAACATGTCACACTTTGGGGATTTTGGCTAAAAAAGAGGAGAGAATCACGAAATGGACTCCACTATCTCTAAAAAAGAGGATACAAGAATACCATATTCTTGCATATGTGGCAAACTCTCTTTGGCCTGTTTCTTAATCCTGTGATTAACAAAAGTGCATTTTTGGAAGTGTTTTTGGCCCTAATGATGTATTGACATGACGAAAAATAGCACTACATTACAATCAAATATTGTACAAGTTTATATAAATATGTTACATTTTCTTTTAGATATCTTCTATCTTCAACAAAGTGATATAGACATGAAATTTGTCTATTGGAATTTAGCACTATTGGTGCAAGGTCACCACATCCTACATTGCAATCTAAAATAGTGTCCCTTTATTTTGTGTACGTTTACAAGAACGAGCTCCAAAAAGCCCTGCCATGTTGCATGGTACCTATAGTATGTGGTATTCATATAAGGAATTAGGAATCTACTAAATGTATACAAAACATCTCTGCAACAGTTTAACAACATTGGATCTCATACTGACCTCTCAGTGGGGATCCTGATGTATCTTCCACCCACTCATTCGCAGTAATATTGTCTATTGTGAACTTTGGAGGGATGATTCTATTGTAAGTGACATCAAAATGCATGTGCACTAGGATATGTATCACATGTACCTACATTTAAAGCATGAACTACTAATTTTAGCAATTGCATTCACTAAATGAAGCCAGCAAGTATGATACATAAATAGTATCTAGCATTACCATATCATGAGTTTAAAACTCTCACCTCTCTACCTCCAATGACACAAATATGCATCTCACAATGAACAACAACTTGTGCCATGCGTAAGGCCCAACATTTCTGCCCTGACTCCATCTGCCGAGTGTCCATTCTCCACAACCTACTCGACAAGCTCTACTATGGAGTGTGTTATGGCAAGGAAAAGTAACATCCCTGTGTCCTTGAAGGGGAGCTACAAGCTCTATCCTGAGACCTACGGACCACTTATTGCTCAAGTGTTTCGAACCGAGCGGCCATGGCTACCTCTCACATAGCCGACGTGCAATGCCTACCTTACGGGCGTAGTGAGCTTATCTTGATGCTCGATCGAGTACCCTCCTCTTTCTTGCACACCGGTAGCTCCACGATCCTTGAGGCAAGCTCAAGCAACCTCAATCCCTCTCCCATGAGCTTCATCCTCCATAGCCACGCGTGAGACAAGAGAAGAGAAGAGAGGAGGGGAAGATGAAGAGAGAAGATGGAGAGCTTCTTCTCCAAGATCCCTCACTCTCACACAATCACTTCCTCACACTCTCTCAATCCCTCTCTCAAGCACAAGCAAGAAGGCAAGAAACAATAGAAGAAGAAGAAGAAGCTTTGGCTACACACAAGAATGATCTTCTCATTCACTTTTTGAACTTTATATACATGCCCTACTTTTCATGGGCGGTCATCCCCTTTTTTACATGGCCGGCCATTAGCCTAGGCCCATTTCTCATTTCCCACCGTTCTAATCTATCCTATTCCCAACTAATACATATAATTTGCACAGGAGTGAGGCTGGCGCTCTTTTACAAGGATTTGGGAGCGCTTTCACACTTAATGGTGCGCTTTTTACTCTTTTACTTTCCTTGGGCGACTCTAAGACTTCCTGAGGGTCGTGCCCGTGCTTTTAATTTTTTCAAGGTCTGGTTACCGGCTAAGGCGCCTTTTTCTTCCTTTTTTCCTACGCCTTTTGCTATTTCCTTTTTTCCATTTCCCGCTCATGTGTGCTACGGTAAACATTACCCCCCTCCTAGCCAAGTGCCAGTCCCATGGCACTGTGGTGGGAAGTAGTGGGATAGATTATGCTGTTGCTAGGTGGAATTGGTGGGTAGATGACACTGGTGCTGGTGAATGAGAGGTGATGGAGTTTGATGATGATGACCAGGAGAGATTCCAGGGTGCTTTAGACTTCATGAAAATGCTCGGGATTTTACACACAGTTGTGGCTCCCATTCTGCGACGGCTGATAAAGGTTCCAATTGGCTGGTGGAAAATAGGTAGCCGATTATCCTTTGGTCAACAGAAATGCTCGATCAATAAGCAATCCCTTAGGAGAATGGTGTTGGAGGGATTTATCCTGGAGAAACCCCCCTGAACTGTGTCTTGACAAAGGTTTGCTTTTTCTTCGCATGGAAGATCTTTGTCTTTGTTTTGAAGATCTTGTTATCCTGAGGATCCTTGTCTTCGATTTGAAGATCTTCAGCTTTGATTTCAAGATCTTCAGGTTTGATTTCAAGATCTTCAGTGCTAAGCTGAAGATCTTGAACCTTGCATTGAAAATCTTCAGGCTTGTGGAATCAATAAGCGATCCATAGATCTTGAGGCGGTAGGCATGCATCTTTGGAAGATGAGGCTCCAAAATCTAAGCCAATGGCAGATCCATCACTGGGTTTTCCTTTTGCTTGATTTGGTTCAGCCATGGCAGCCATCAGTAGGCGGATGATTGGCAACATGAAATCTGTTGAGCCATTTAAACCTTCGCAATGAAGCTCTTGAAGTTGCAGTAATGGAGTCATGTTCGACTCATGGAAAAATTCATTGTCACTGGAGGATGTAGTGGATGATCTTCTTCAGCCAAGCAGCCAGTTCTTGAAACACGAACATAACCTGCAAGAAAAGTTGTGCACTTCCTAGGGGGTGTGTCTGTCTCATTGTGTAATGCATGGTGCCCATGCCAGTGGAACTGGGAGATGGGTCTAACCTTGGGCAAGCCCTTGGTAATGTCCCACACTTGAGGACCCAGCTCGTGCATCGTTGGAGGTGCGGTGCAAAACTTAGGGTGACAGGTCTGGAAGTCCTGCCCTTGATGGGCCCTAAGTGTGAAGTGGGGAAGGGGCTAGGGAGAACCCTAGATGCAGAGTGTGGTGCACAATAACAATGAAGGGAGACTGCAAGCACATGTGAAGTGTTCTCCTTGTTAACTTGCTTAGTAGTAGATTCATCTTTCAGCTTTGCTATTTTTTGCTCTTGTCTTTCTCTCTAGTCACCTTGTCTTTGTTTCCTTGTGGCCTTTTCTCTCTTTGCTTTCTTTTCTTTCCTTTTCTTTTCTTCTTCTTCTTCTTTTTTTTTTTAGAACGAGAGAGGGAGTACAATTGTCAAGGCATATCATACCCATTTAATCACAAGGCGGTGCAGGCATTGAGATAAGAATGCGCGACTTTGTAGGTATTCTTTAATATCGGCCTTAGCTCTCAGAGGAGTGGTTGACAAGAAAGGGTGATTACACCTTGTGAAGCAAGTGTCAATCATATTTTCTAAGAGCTCTAGACAGAAGGAAGGAAGGAGAGTAGCCCGCATCATTAACCTAGTCATAGCTCTACTATCTATTCCTAGGTTGATATCAAAGAAGAGTGGGGGGAGATGGGCTTGCTCTGCTGTGGGTTTTTGGAGTAGCAGAAATTTGATAAGTTGGAGGTAATTACAAGTGGTCAAAAATGTTGGATCTGGGCAGGAAGAGAATTCTGCAAGGAAACGATTTATAGAAGGAAGTATATCTTCTAACCTAAACACTAAGCATTCCTCAGGGCTCCGAGCATTTACATTATATATTTTTGGGAAGTCATAATCCCCATGCAAGTCTCTATCATAGTCCACTCCATGCCTATGGGGGTAGGGCATGTAAATAGGATCATTGCGCTCTTCGAGGAGTGAACTGCAAAAGGCGGCCCATGCATCTAAATTGGTGTCCCAAATCCTCCTCCGCCATTTCGGTTGTGCCTCGTAGCCTTGGACAGTTTTGGGAACTAGATTGACCTTATCTTCCCAGTAATCCTATGGTTCTTGTCACCACCTAGTTATTATCAGTCTCCTCTCTTCAATCCACCTGTTTGCAAGTTCATTAGCTAGATCCTTGATCTTGGCTAAGACTCCTAGAGGCAGGGTCCGGTCCAGAGAGCTTGCGAAAGCAAATGAGAGCTCAAATAGCCTTTTCTAGAACTCTCGCTGACGCTAGATGACCAACTCCTGGGGCCAGTCTACAGGATGTGCATCATCTCTCAGTGGCATGGGCTCTTCAGGAAGTTGTCTTGGGATTGTGTGTGCTTGGCGTTGGGCCTCCTAAGCTAATTCTTGTTTTCTCCTCCTTGCTGCAACTATACGCTCAGGCAGATGGGCATCTGCAGGTTCTTCCTGTGGGAGATCGGGTTGAGGCGGACTTGGCATTCTTTGTTGCTCTTCTTCATCACCTTGCTCAAAATCCGAACCCTCTTCGACATGTCGCTCAACCACAGATGGGATGACTGGCGGTGGTGGTGGTGGCTATTCATGCTTCTCAAATCCTAGCTCCTTGAGCTCAGTAGTGGAAAGGCCCGTATAGCGTAAGTAGTGGAATTGTTGCTCCTTAGTGATCCATGTACTCGTTGGGAGCTCCCACTCTTGAAGACCATATCTTAGAGCTTGGGTGGTCAGCTCCAACTTTCTTTGCACCTTTTCCACTGGATCATCGCCCTTAGCTTGTGTGACATGGAGTACCGTGTTGAGGAAGGCCTGCTGCTGTGTTTTAATAGTTATTTTGGTAGCTTCAACCTTGGCTTCTGCAAGCACCCTTTCGCATTCTGCCACTGCCAAGCGTTCGGTCAAGTCTCTCACCCTATCAAAATTATTACTTTCCCAATCCGTAGCTCTTTCTTCCATCCTTTTTCTCTCTTCCTCCAGTTGGCTCGCCAAGGTGGTCACTACCTGTTGCTGCTCATTTGTTAAAAACCACAACTGGTTCCTTTCTCTTAACTTCTGAGCCAGCTGCTCTTCAGCAATCCCTTTGGCTTGATCTACAATGTTGAGCCTTTGTTGCACCTCGGCCACCAGTAATTCTGATTTTTCCTGCACCAGCTGCTCTTAACTTTGGATCTCAGCAAGGAATAGCCTTTTTTGATTGAAAGCCATGGCCATGAGGGCCTCTACATCTTCCTGGGAGGTCTCCAACGTATCTTGTAATCTTTGTGCTTCATCTTGTAGCCATTTTGCTGCACTCAATTTAGGCATGGTCTTCAAGATATGATCTTCAACTACACCGGTCCCATGTGCAAACATTGTTGCACTCAAATCAGGCATGTCTACATCCAATGTAAACATTCTGTCCTTCTTATTTCCTTTTGTTACCAAGCGACCTTTATTTTTCATATCCTCAACAAAGCATCCATGAGGATTAAATCTGACCTGCAAGCCCTGCTCAACCATTTGACCAACAGAAACCAGATTCTTGGTGATATTCGAGACATGAAATACATCCGACAGGTATTTCTTTTTCCCATCCTGCATAGACAAAGGAATTTTTCCAATCTGCATAATAGGATGTGCAGTATCATCACCAGTCTCCACAAATCCTGGTTTTTCCATTTTTCTTGCATCCTCCATCCATTCTGCATGACCTGTCATGTGGTTTGATGCACCTGAGTCAACATACCATACATCGTTGCTTTCTTCTGCACTTGTCACAGAATTGTTCATGTGCTACACCATAAACAAATGCTCATTTCTGTCATCACCCTGTCTACTAGAAGATGCATAATTCCCTTGTTGCAATTTTCCATTCATGATGTCATTCTGCTTTTTATAGCAGTCTTTAGCCATATGACCCATTTTACCACAGTAGTAGCATTCAACATTGTTGTTTGCATTTTGCCCTCTTTGCCATCCACCACGACCTCTTTGGCTCCCCCTTCCTCTAGAGTTACCACGTCCTCCTCCATAGGACTGGTTTTCTTGAGTCTGCTACATATTCTGATTTCTACACGACCTCCAGATTGGCCTCCTCTACCTCTACCTCTACCTCTTCTAGCATTTGAGTAGAAGACATCTTCTTTTGAAGTTCCTCCTGAAGAAGATGCACCACCATTTCTCTGCTCCTCTGAAATTAGAAGAGCAATCAACTCCTCAAAATCAGGAAATCTTTCACGAACTGAAATGGATGTCCGAAATTGTGCATAATCCTTTCCTAGACCATTCAAGGTCACAGAAACTAAATCATCATCTTCCATTGGCGACCCAATGGAAGCAAGTACATCTGCAATCTTCTTCACCTTCATGTGGTAGTCATTGATGCTCATATTTTCTCTTTGCACATTGTGCAACTCTTGCTTGAGCTGCATTTTCGTGGCTTGTATATTTGTGCTTTACATTTTTGACAAAGTATCCCATGCCTCCTTTGGCGTACTTGCATCTTGAATATGCACAATCATAGAGTCTGAAATGTTGATAGACAACCAGTACATAACTCTCCTGGCTCTCTCATGCCATGCTTTAAATGCCTGCATTTGCTGTTGATTGGGAACATCAGGAAGAACTGGTTCTTCTTCATTTCCTACAACAAATTCCCAATATCCTTTTCCCATAAGGAAATTCGTCATTCTAAACTTCCATGCTTGGAAGTTGTTCTTGTCAAGATTTTCAGTTACAATCTGTGAAAGAGAATCAGACTCCATTACAGAATACTGTAAAAAAATCTGTCACTGCAAAAAAACACAGCTTCACCCTCACAAGGGCAAATCTGCAAAACTGGTGAAAGTGGTATTTGACCACACAGTCACTTCCTAGTGACGATTTTGCATAAACAGGAAACAAGGATGATTCTGTAACTCCCAACGTCTCTGCACACAAGCATACGATGCAATTTCTGTGGTAACTTTTCACGGACCTGTAGAACAATGGTCGCACAACATAAAACTGGGCCTTTTCCTGAGTGTGTACAGGAAACTTCCGCCTCCAAAACAGGCCCCAAAATGGCCTCAAATCAAAACAACAGGGTCATCAAGGGCTAAAGCCCTTGCCCGCAGCATATACTGCCCTCTTGCTTCACCGCGAAGGGCGTCTCAACCTGAGACAATGCACTCTTGCACTTTTCGGCTGTGCTACCTGCAGAGACTTGCTCCCAAAAGAGAAGAATGAAAGCAACACTGGTCCTCTTACCAGAACACCGCGAACTTGGCTTGCTTTCTTGACCTCCTTACCACCAACAAGGCTCTAATACCATGTCAAGATTGTGGGAGAGAAGGAAGGAGTCTCACTTGTAGCTTTCTTGCTTGCAGAATGGGGGAATACACACAAAGGTGGAGGCTGAAAACAGTTTTTCTCTTCTTAGTTGTGTAAGCCAAAAAGAACTCTCATACAAAGAAATAGAAGAACCCTATATATGGGTCTCAAACCAAACTCAACTAACTAAGGTGGCATACTAACTGAGCCACAAACTAGAGTAGATAAGGATAGCTGTCATCTAGCTATTATTCATGGGTAGTGTACCAACCGCATCTGCCAACTGATAAGGCGCTGACATAAATGCACGACGGTCACCCTGGCATATCACGAGTAGAGCTCGATATCTCAACACTCCCCCTCGAGCTCAATCCCAATTCCTGCACACCAAGCAGGTCTTTGAACTTGCGCAGCTTCTCTGCGCCCAATGCCTTCGTGAATATGTCAGCTACCTAATCCTCTGTGCTGACATAAACTATATCAATAAGACCTAGTAAAACTCTCTCACGCACATAGTGATAATGCACCTCAATGTGCTTTATTCTAGCATGATAGACTGGGTTATTTGCCAAGTGTATACTACTCATGTATTCACAATAAATGACAACTGGCCCATCTGTAGGCTAATGCATATCATAAAGTAGCTTATGTAACCAAGCTACCTCACATGCAGCCATTGTTGCACCCTTGCACTCAGCCTCTATGCTCGACAAGGCAACTGTAGGTTGTTTCTTGCTGCTCCAAGTGACTGCAGGACTCCCAAAAGAGAACACATATCCATTGGTAGATCATCTATCAGAAATACTACCAGCCCAATCAGCATCAGTGTATCCATGCAACTGTATCCGAACCCCAGTCTCATAAAATAGTCCATACTGCAATGTGGACTTCACATATCTGAGTATGCGTCTAGCCACATCCAAATGTGGTTTCCTTGGAGCCTGCATAAACTGACTTACCAATCCAACAGCATAGCTCAAATCTGGCCTGGTAATAGTCATATAAATCAAACTTCTTACTATGCGTCTGTACATAGTAGGGTCTTCGAGAAGCTCACCTGCATCTGCGCTCAACTTCACATTCTGCTCCAAAGGAACTAAAATAGGCTTACAGCTTGTCATCCCATATTTGGACAGCATGTCCAATCCATACTGCCTCTACAAGAGCCATATCCCACTTGGTGATCTAATCACCTCAATACCCAAGAAATAACGTAGCTCTCCCAAATCCTTCATCTCAAACTTTTGCTTCAATAGCATTTTCACATGAAGGATATCTTCATCACCGCCACCTGTCCTAATGAAATCATCAACATAAATGACAAGTAGCATAATACATTTCTCTGTTTTTCTCACATAAAGTGAAAAATTTGCCTTGGAAATCTGAAAGCCAATAGTGACAATATACTGTCCTATCTTGTCAGACCATGCTCTAGGTGCTTGCTTCAAGCCATACAAGGCTTTCTTCAACTTGCAAACAAACTCAGGATGAACAGCATGCACATAACCTGGTGGCTGCTCCATATAGACCTCTTCTTGCAAATCACCATGCAAGAAGGTATTCTTTACATCCATCTGATGTAAAGACCATTCCTTTGATGCAGCCATAGCAATGACTACTCTTATGGTTGCCATCCTTGCAACTGGGCTGAATGTTTCTTCATAATCAATGCCATATATTTGTGCATACCCCTTGACTACTAATCTTGCCTTGTATGTGTTCACAGAACCATCTGCATTGTGCTTCACCTTATAAACCCACTTACAGCCAATTGCATTCTTACCTTTCGGTAAAGGTACCAACTCCCATGTAGCATTTGCTTCCAAGGCATCCATTTCTTCATCCATGGCTTTCTCCCATTTTTCTTTTCCCATGGCTTGCTCAAAAGAAGTGGGTTCTGGTTCCTGTATCACTTTGACCATATAGGCATAGTGAATGGCTGTAAATCCATCATATTTCAGCCTATCCACAAGATACCTAGCTCTGGTAGACCTGCACAAAGTAGGTTCACTCCCAGGTGCTCTCAAAACATCCCTGGTCCTCCTTACTCCAGGTGTAACAATAGAAGGAATACCCAACTCATCATCAATGCTCTGTTCTAAGCCACTAGATTCACCATCCACATAAGAGTGACCTGCATTCACATCAAACATGGGCTGATCTACCTTCTCTTTTCCTTTTCGTGATACCTGAATACCACTATCTACATTGCTTTGAGAAGATTCTCCTGATCTCAATATGTCTGTCCATGGCAAAGAATGTGAACCACTGCTAGAGGACGCTCCAGGTCCACTAATATTTTGTGACTGCTGCTGTGAATTCTGTGCAGTATAACTATTTTGTGCATCTACATCATCAATCACATTTACTGGTTTATACCAGCTACTCATCTCATAAAAAACAACATCTCTGCTCACTGTAAACTTACGAGTAGAAGGGTTATAAGAGAGTAACCAATAAAGATACACTTGTCAGCTTTTGGATCCAACTTGGATCTCAACTCATTTGGCACATGAACATAGGCAATGCAACCAAAAATTTTCAAATGAGAAATATCTGGTTTCCTACCAGTATACCTCTCCTCTGGAGTCATCCCATGTATTGCTACAGTGGGAGTCCTATTCATTATGTAGACTGCTGTAGCAACTGCCTCAGCCCAATAAAAATGTGGCAGGTCTTTTTCATTGAGCATGGCATGAGATACCTCTCCAATATGCCTGTTTTTTTTTCTACAATTCCATTTTGTTGTGGGGTATGACTGCATGAATATTGCTACTTTATGCCATGCTCCTGTAGGAACCTTGCAAACTCATTTGAGAGGTACTCTCCCCCTCCATCTGACCTTAGGCATTTTATTTGCAGTCATGTTTCTTTTTCAACCATAGCTTTAAGAGTTTTGAAATGCCCAAAAACTTCACTTTTCTTTTTCATAAAATACACCCAAATTTTTCTGCTATAGTCATCAATAAAAGTGACAAAATAATGACAGCCTCCAAGAGATGCAGCTTTAGTAGTCCACACATTAGAGTGGATTAATTCCAATGGCTTCTTACACTCTTGAACATGTCTAGGAAATGGTTTCCTTGCCTGTTTTCCAAACTGACAGGCTTCACATAACTTATGCATTTCTGCAACCTTGAATTTAGGCAATCCTGCAACAATATTTTGGGCCTGCATTGATTTAAGTCGTCGTACATTAACATGAGCAATGCGTTTATGCCAGATATCAATATCTGCAACTACACCGGTCCCATGTGCAAACATTGTGCACTCAATTCAGGCATGTCTGTATCCAATGTAAACATTCTGCCCTTCTTCTTTCCTTTTGCTATCAAGCGACCTTTATTTTTCATATCCTCAACAAAGCATCCATGAGGATTAAATCTGACCTGCAAGCCCTACTCAACCATTTGACTAACAGAAACCAGATTCTTGGTGATATTCGGGACATGAAATACATCTGACAGGTATTTCTTTTTCCCATCCTGCATAGACAAAGGAATTTTTCCAATTTGCACAATAGGATGTGCAGTATCATCACCAGTCTCCACAAATCCTGGTTTTTCCATTTTTCTTGCATCCTCCATCCATTCTGCATGACCTGTCATGTGGTTTGATGCACCTGAGTCAACATACCATACATCATTGCTTTCTTTGCACTTGTCACAGAATTTTTTATGTGCTACACCATAAACAAATGCTCATTTTTTTCATCACCCTATCTACTAGAAGATGCATAATTCCCTTGTTGCATTTGTTTCTTCTTCTTTCCGTAAATCCTGGACTCGACCCCTTACTTTACCATCAAACACAAGTTCAAACTCTAAGCATTCTCTCTATCCAAATCCCAACATACCCAAATTTTCAGCCATTACCAATAATGTTTCCAAAGCAAAGCCTATAGTTTTCTACAAGTGTCAACAACCTGGAAAGTTAGCAGTGAATTGTCAATCTGAGAAGCAAGCTATTCAAATCAATTATTTGGGAGGACAAAGAACATGAAGATATGCCAAACTTCAGTGAAGATGATGATGATATCGGTAATGCTTCAGATATTTTACTAGGTATGCCAAATCCTTATTCATTATTAATGATGAAATGTTTTGTACATGGTCAAGAAAAGATTATTTTGCATGATGATGGAAGCACACATGATTTTATTTTCGCTAAGTTGGTAAAAGAATTGAATTTACCTATTGTTCCAACTCATTATTGCATAAAGGTTGCATTCTTAGGCACTAGATACAATGGTACACAAAAAGTTCATATCATTGACTTAGAAATTAAAATTGGTGATTATGTGGAGCATAGAAATTTCTTGGTTGTACCTTTGCAAGCTAGTGATATTATTTTAAGAATGCCTTGGTGTCACAAATATAATCCCGATATAGATTATTCCACACATTCCATGAAAATTTATTCTAACGGAAAACAAATCACATTACATGGAACGCACACCTTTGATAAATTTCCATTGCTTAGTCACACACAGGCTAAACATGCATTGAGAAAATGTAGTAAATCATACTTAGTATGGGTGAATGAAATTGAAGCTAATGAAAATCAGATGCATCCTAGGCATACACAATTTCTTTCACAATTTAAAGATTTTTTTGCTACTGATTTACCACCTGGTTTATCACCTACATGTCCTGAAGATCATAAAATAGACTTAATCCCAAGTTCTCAACCACCATGTAAAGCACCTTATAGACACAATCAGATTGAACATAAAGAAATACAAGCACAAGTTGAAGTCGAGGACTCATTAGGTTCAGTAGTTCTCCTTTTGGTGCACCTGCCCTATTAGTTAAGAAGAAAAATAATACCTATAGGATGTGCATTGACTATCGTGCCCTAAATAAAATCATTGTTAAGAATAGATATCCAATCCCTAAGGTAGACGACGTCATGGATAAACTATAAGGAGCCACTATTTTTAGTAAGATAGATCTCCAATCTAGATATCATCAAGTACATGCTACTATTTTTGTTGAAGTTAAAGATATGATTGTGAAAGCCAAGCAATCATACACTAAACAAGCTGATAAGAAAAGAAAAGCCATGAGTTTCAATGTTGATGATTATGTTTGGTTACTTTTTGAAAAGAGAAGATTGCAAAGTGTTTAGAAACACCGTGTTGTTAAATTAGCACCTAGATTTTATGGACCTTTTAAAATAATTCACAAGATCAATGACAATGCATTTAAATTAGAACTACCCCAACACTGAAAAATCCATAATACTTTTCATATCAGTTTGTTATGATCTTTTAGAGGCGAATTACCTGTCCACCTTATCTATGAAAACCCTCCTTCATTAGAAGAAGAAATTGAAATAATTGAATTAGAAACTATTCTAGATACTGACTTTATGACCACTAGAACATGCCGTAGATATTCTAGATATTTGGTTAAGTTTAAAAATCATCCCATTGAAGAGGCCCAATGGATGCACACCCGCGACCTAAGTGCTTATCCCTAACTGCTCGCTCCACATTGAGCTAATAGCAGTTGAGGACAATTGCTATTCTACCCCGGGGGTATGATGCCAAGAGGCATATTCCACGGTGGATTCCATAATGTTTTTCGGTGGATTTCGTAAAACTATTTATTTGCCATACGATGGATTCCGTGAGATTTTTTGATGGATTCAGTAAAACTATATTTCTTTACCAGGGCTCGTACACAAGGTGGATTCCCTGTGCGAGAAGTTGACGGGGACACCTGTCCTTTTCAGGTGTCAGATTAATAATGTGCACGTGGGTGATTCCACACTAGGTGATTCTGCAATATACATATTTAAACTAATGGATGTTTATGAGTTTAGAATGCACTCGTATTAAATTAAGGTTAGGACAGAGTTCTAATCTATTTAGTTATTTTGTAGCTAAAGATTGCTAGGTATTCACTTTTGTGGGTTTTATCTTATTAATTTTTAACAATTGTGAATGCTTCAGTTGATGTGTAGAGTAGGTAGCGCTGGTGTTGGGAATTAATGAGCGATGGTGTGTATTTTGATTGCCTAGAAGAATTATTGTTTTTTATGAATGTGCTCCTTAACATTAAAGACGTGGCACCAATATTTATCTAGGTATGCTTATTTATTAAAGCACTTGATAAACATTTATTATTTTTTATGTGCATAGACGCTTGGTTTAAATATTCCATTATTGGACATTATATTTGGGCACAGCTTGACTTTTTGGATGCCCAAACAATTTATTTGTTATTTGGGAAAAAGCAAACACAAAAGCTAAAAGCATGCTACTTGTAAATTAGGCCATTTTTTAGCTTGGAGATTATTAAATTTATAAATACATGCCTTGTGGAGCGCTCACACAAGGCATGGGGGGAGATTCTACCCAATTTGTCTTTTTGTCTCATATTGTGCAAACCTCTCTTCTTGCTTTATGAGCTTTTGTAGAGTTTTTTGTTCTTGGGGACCTTCCGATGTTCACTACATGTGCACACAACATCTGATTTGTGCACTAATGGTATCAGAGCAAAGCCTCATCAAGGACTTCCAATCGCTTACCATCTCATGTGAAGGCAAAGATGCTAGAACAAATGGGCTCTACGGGCTATTCGCGATGAACCATCAATACCAGCATGTTCGTGGTAGTGAAGAACCCCTTGCTGTGTTGTCTAATTGCGAAGGACCACTTCTTAAGCTCCTTTGACAAGTCGTTTTCTTCTCAGAGAAATAGACAAGAAAATTTCATTAAGTTTGAGCTTCTAAGCTTCCAAAGCTTAAGAAATAACTTAAGCTTCCTTTCTATGTTTTCTCTTTATCTTCTTCGTGTATTGGAAGAACAAATTGTGTTCCACTTGGATGTTATAATAGTCCTCCCAACTCAAGAGTAATATCCTTATGCCATCTTGCAACATGGCCTAGAAGGTCTCTTGTCTTACCCAACTTCGAAATGGTGTATTTTCATATGCTCAAATCAAAGTTATGTCATTTAATACCAATTCATCAAACTTACGATACACATAATATAGATAAACAAGAATAGCCTGTGTTCAGACATGCCCATCAATGTTTGAATTTTCTTATCAGAACTCTTCATGGCCTTCAATATCCTTATGCAATTTTTCTTATTTAGGTTTGAGAATGCGAATGTGTATACTCTATCCTCATTCAATATATCCCCCCTCCCTGTTTTGGAGCCCCACTCTAAGCACGAGATAGTTTTGCATTTAAAAAAACATTGTTTCTTTAGACAAATGTAGTTTGAGTACATATCAATGGAAAGTACAAAGACGTATCCTTATGTCAAGATTGTGGGAGAGAAGGAAGGAGTCTCACTTGTAGCTTTCTCACTTACACAATGGGGGAATACACACAAAGGTGGAGGCTGAAAATAGTTTTCCTCTTGTTAGTTGTGTAAACCGAAAAGAACTCTCATACAAAGAAATAGAAGAACCCTATATATGGGTCTCAAACCAAACTCAACTAACTAAGGTGGCATACTAACTGAGCCATGAACTAGAGTAGATAAGGATAGTTGTCATCTAGCTATTATTCATAGGCGGTGTACCAACCGCATCTACAGCTAACAAGTCGGTGACATAAATGCACAACGGTCACCCTGGCATATCACGAGTGGAGCTCGATATCTCAACACTCCCCCTCGAGCTCAATCCTAATTCCTGCACACCAACCAGGTCTCTGAACTTGCGCAGCTTCACTGCGCCCAATGCCTTTGTAAATATGTCAACTACCTGATCCTCTATGCTGACATAAACTAGATCAATAAGACCTAGTAAAACCCTCTCCCATACATAGTGATAATGCACCTCAATGTGCTTTGTTCTAGCATGATAGACTTGGTTATTTGCCAAGTGTATACTACTCATGTTGTCACAATAAATGACAACTGGCCCATCTGTAGGCTGATGCATATCATAACGTAGCTTATGCAACCAAGCTACCTCACATGCAGCCATTGTTGCGCCCCTGTACTCAGCCTCTGTGCTCGACAAGGCAACTGTAGGCTGTTTCTTGCTGCTCCAAGTGACTGCAGCACTCCCAAAAGAGAACACATATCCACTGGTAGATCGTCTATCAGAAATACTACCAGCCCAATCAACATCAGTGTATCCATGCAACTATATTTGAACCCCAGTCTCATAAAGTAGTCCATACTGCAATGTGGACTTCACATACCTGAGTATGCGTCTAGCCGCATCTAAATATGGTTTCCTTGGAGCCTGCATAAAGTGACTTACCAATCCAACAGATAGCTCAAATTTGGCCTGGTAATAGTCATATAAATCAAACGTTCTACTATGCGTCTGTACATAGTAGGGGCTTCCAGGAGCTCACCTGCATCTGCGCTCAGCTTCGCATTCTGCTCCAAAGGAATTGAAATAGGCTTACAACCTGTCATCCCATATTTGGACAACATGTTCAATCCATATTTCCTCTACAAGAGCCGTATCCCACTTGGTGATCTAATCACCTCAATGCCCAAGAAATAACTCAGCTCTCCCAAATCCTTCATCTCAAACTTCTGCTTCAATAGCATTTTCACATGAAGGATATCTTCATCACTGTCACCTGTCATAATCAAATCATCAACATAAATGACAAGTAGCATAATACCTTTCTCTGTTTTTCTCACATAAAGTGAGAAATCTGTCTTGGAAATTTGAAAGCCAATAGTGACAAGATATTGTCCTATCTTGTCAGACCATGCTGTAGGTGCTTGCTTCAAGACATACAAGGCTTTCTTCAACCTGCAAACAAAATCAGGATGAACAGCATGCACATAACCTGGTGGCTGC
This sequence comes from Lygodium microphyllum, assembly GCF_053477565.2. Taxonomy (NCBI): domain Eukaryota; kingdom Viridiplantae; phylum Streptophyta; class Polypodiopsida; order Schizaeales; family Lygodiaceae; genus Lygodium; species Lygodium microphyllum. The sequence continues at coordinate 187,731,360 of NC_141137.1, read as the reverse complement.
TCCATATAGACCTCTTCTTGCAAATCACCATGCAAGAAGACACTCTTTACATCCATCTGATGTAAAGACCATCCCTTTGATGTAGCCATAGCAATGACAACTCTTACTGTTGCCATCCTTGCAACCGGACTGAATGTTTCTTCATAATCAATGCCATATGTTTGTGCATACCCCTTGACTAGTAATCTTGCCTTGTATCTATTCACAGAACCATATGCATTGTGTTTCACCTTATAAACCCACTTACAACCAATTGCATTCTTATCTTTAGGAAAAGGTACCAATTCCCATGTAGCATTTGCTTCCAAGGCATCCATTTCTTCATCCATGGCTTTCTCCCATTTTTCTTTTCCCATGGCTTTATCAAAAGAAGTGGGTTCTGGTTCCTGTATCACTTTGACCATATAGGCATAGTGAATGACTATAAATCCATCATATTTCAGCCTATCCACAAGATACCTAGCTCTAGTAGACCTATGCAAACTAGGTTCACTCCCAGGTGCTCTCAAAACATCCCTGGTCTTCCTTACTCCATGTGTAACAATAGAAGGAATACCCAACTCATCATCAATCCTCTGTTCTGAGCCACTAGATTCACCATCCACATAAGAATGACCTGCATTCAAATCAAACATGGGCTGATCTACCTTCTATTTTCCTTTTCGTGATACCTGCTTACCACTATTTGCATTGCTTTGAGAAGATTCTCCTGATCTCAATCTGCTTGTCCATGGAGAAGAATGTGAACCACTGCTAGAGGACGCTCTAGGTCCACTAATATCTTGTGACTGCTGCTGTGAATTTTTCGCAGCATTACCATTTTGTGCATCTACATTATCAATCACATTTACTGGTTTATACTAGCTACTCATCTCATCAAAAACAACATCTTTGCTCACTGTAAACTTACGAGTAGAAGGGTTATAGCATCTATACCCTTTTTGCTGCAGAGAGTAACCAATAAAGATTCACTTCTCAGCTTTTGGATCCAACTTGGATCTCAACTCATCTGGCACATGAACATAGGCAATGCAACCAAAAATTTTCAAATGAGAAATATCTGTTTTCCTACCAATATACCTCTCCTTTGGAGTCATGCCATGTATTGCTGCAGTGGGAGTCCTGTTCATTATGTAGACTGTTGTAGTAACTGCCTCAGCCCAGTAAAAATCTGGCAGGTCTTTTTCATTGAGCATGGCACGAGATACCTCTCCAATATGCCTGTTTTTTCTTTCTGCAATTCCATTTTGCTGTGGGGTATGACTACATGAACATTGCTGCTTTATACCATGCTCCTGCAAGAACCTTGCAAACTCATTTGAGAGGTACTCTCCCCCTCCATCTGACCTTAGGCATTTTATTTGCAGGCATGTTTCTTTTTCAACCATAGCTTTAAGAGTTTTGAAATGCCCAAAAACTTCACTTTTCTTTTTCATAAAATACACCCAAACTTTTCTGGTATAGTCATCAATAAAAGTGACAAAATAATGATAGCCTCCAATAGATGCAGCTTTAGTAGTCCACACATCAGAGTGGATTAATTCCAATGGCTTCTTACTCTCTTGAATATGTCTAGGAAATGGTTTCCTTGCATGTTTCCCAAATTGACAGGTTTCACATAGCTTATGCATTTCTGCAACCTTGAATTTAGGCAATCCTACAACAATATTTTGGGCTTGCATTGATTTAAGTCGTTGTACATTAACATGACCAATGTGTTTATGCTAGATATCAATATCTGCAACTACACCGATCCCATGTGCAAACATTGTTGCACTCAATTCAGGCATGTCTACATCCAACGTAAACATTTTGCCCTTCTTCTTTCCTTTTGCTATCAAGCGACCTTTATTTTTCATATCCTCAACAAAGCATCCATAAGAATTAAATCTGACCTGCAAGCCCTGCTCAACCATTTGACCAACAGAAACCAAGTTCTTGGTGATATTCGGGACATGAAATACATCCGACATGTATTTCTTTTTCCCATCCTGCATAGACAAATGAATTTTTCCAATCTGCACAATAGGATGTGCAGTATCATCACCAGTCTCCACAAATCTTGGTTTTTCCATTTTCCTTGCATCCTGCATCCATTCTGCATGGCCTGTCATGTGGTTTGATGCACCTGAGTCAACATACCACACATCGTTGCTTTCTTCTGCACTTGTCACAGAATTTGTCATGTGCTGCACCATAAACAAATGCTCATTTCTGTCATCACCCTGTCTACTAGAAGATGCAGAATTCCCTTGTTGCAATTTTCCATTCATGATGTCATTCTACTTTTTATAGCAGTCTTTAGCCATATGACCCATTTTACCACAGTTTTAGCATTCAACATTGTTGTTTGCATTTTGCCCTCTTTGCCATCCACCAAGACCTCTTTGGCTCCCCCTGCCTTTAGAGTTACCACGTCCTCCTCCATAGGACTGGTTTTCTTGAGTTTGCTGCATATTTTGATTTCTACCATGGCCTCCAGATCGGCCTCCTCTGCCTCTACCTCTACCTCTTCCAGCATTTGAGTAGAAGACAGCTTCTTTTGAAGTTCTTCCTAAAGAAGATGCACCACCATTTCTCGGCTCCTCAGAAATTAGAAGAGCAATCAACTCCTCAAAATCAGGAAATCTTTCACGGACGGAAATCGATGTTCGGAACTGTGCATAATCCTTTCTTAGACCATTCAAGGTTATAGAAACTAAATCATCATCTTCCACTGGCGACCCAATGGAAGCAAGTACATCTGCAATCTTCTTCACCTTCATGTGGTAGTCATTGATGCTCATATTTTCTCTTTGCACATTGTGCAACTCTTGCTTGAGCTGCATTTTCCTGGCTTGCGTATTTGTGCTATACATTTTTGACAAAGTATCCCATGCCTCCTTTGGCGTACTTGCATCCTGAATATGCACAATCATAGAGTCTGAAATGTTGATAGACAGCCAATACATAACTTTCCTGGCTCTCTCATGCCATCCTTTAAATGCCTGCATTTGTTGTTGATTGGGAACATCAGGAAGAACTGGTTCTTCTTCATTTCCTGCAACGAATTCCCAATATCCTTTTCCCATAAGGAAATTCATCATTCTAAACTTTCATGCTTGGAAGTTGTTCTTGTCAAGCTTTTCAGTGACAATCTGTGAAAGAGAATTAGACGCCATTACAGAACACTGCAAAAAATTCTGTCACTGCAAAAAACACAGCTTCAGCCTCACAAGGGCAAATCTGCAAAACTGATGAATGTGGTATTTGACCACACACTCACTTCCTAGTGACGATTTTGCATCAACAGGCAACAAGGATGATTCTGTAACTCCCAATGTCTCTGGGCACAGGCATACGATACAATTTCTGCAGTAACTTTTCACCGACCTATAGAACAGTGGTCGCACAACAAAAAACAGGGCCTTTTCCTGAGTGCGTGCGGAAAACTTCCGCCTCCAAAACAGGCACCGAAATGGCCTCGAATCAAAAAAAGAGGGCAACCAAAGGCTAAAGCCCTTACCCTCAGCATATACTGCTCTCTTGCTACACGGCGAAGGGTCTCTCAATTTGAGACAATGCACTCTTGCACTTTTCGGCTATGCTACCTGCAGAGGCTTGCTCCCAAACTCAAAAAATGAAAGCAACACTAGTCCTCTTACCAGAACACTACGAACTTGGTTTGCTTTCTTGAGCTCCTTACCACGAACCAGGATCTGATACCATGTCAAGATTGTGGGAGAGAAGGAAGGAGTCTCACTTATAGCTTTCTCACTTACACAATGGGGGAATATACACAAAGGTGGAGGCTGAAAACAGTTTTCCTCTTCTTAGTTGTGTAAGCCAAATAGAACTCAAGTACAAAGAAATAGAAGAACCCTATATATGGGTCTCAAACCAAACTCAACTAACTAAGGTGGCATACTAACTGAGCCACGAACTAGAGTAGATAAGGATAGTTGTCATCTAGCTATTATTCATGGGCAGTATACCAACCGCATCTCTAGCTAACAAGTCGGTGACATAAATGCACAATGGTCACCCTGGCATATCACGAGTGGAGCTCGATATCTCAACACCTTACTGATACCACTTCTCTCCGAGACTGGGGTCTACAACTCTTAGCAAACATTGAGTTTTTTTAATGAGTTTTTCATTAACACTATAGTATGCCTCACCCCACTTCGTTCTAAACTCAGAGTCGGAGAGTTATGTCTGCTTCTATTTGATTGGTGGCACCGCCATATCATACTCGTCCTACACTTTGGTAATTAAGGATAACATTATTGCATTGGAAAAAAATGCATTAGAAAAAACATTGTTAAGTTAGCTTGAAGAACTACCTACCTTCCATATGATGTGGGAAAGTGCAATCAATGGTGCCTTGTACCATGTAGAAATAGGTGCTAGATTTCTATGTGCTTTTATCCATGCCTTTGCATTATTAGTTAACTTGTCAAAAATAGTTGTATGGTCAACCTACCTAGCATCCTTGCTTTGCAAACAAGGTATGGATATGAGATATGGACAACCTCCTTCTATGCCAGCCTATGTATGTTCTATATCAAGGTCTCATGCATATTTCATTATCCACGTGACCCTTATCACATAAAGGCAATCCAAGCATATGAGAAAATGGTCCAATTTCATTCTTAAAGTAGTTAATAATTAATGAATTATCAATTAATGTTTAAAAAATAATTTCTAATTAATAACTAATTAATTAATATTGAAATTAATAACTACTAATTAATTTAAGATTCATTAGTAATATGTAAAATTAAATATTTAGTTATATTAATTAACTAATCAATTAATTGGTAATATATAATTTTTTTATAATTAACCAATGAACTTATAATTAGAAACCAATTAAATAATTAAATACTTAAATAATTATTAGTTTCTTATTATTAGTTACTTCTTAAATTTTAATTATTAGTTTGTATTTATTAGTTACTACTTAGAAGCTAGTTATCCATGTGGTATCTTTTTTGACACCTCTAGCTTCAAATTTCAAAACACTAAAGGATCGATAGGCCATGCTTTCATAGTTTGTATATGTATTGAAAATCAAAATCAAATGAGCTTTTACCCTTTTATTCCACATGAGATTTCTGTTCTCGTTGAGCTCATCTTAGGACACCTACATTATCTTTTATTAGATATGCCGCCCTAGCCAAACTCCCCACCTGACAATGTCTTCTACCTAGATCAACACGTGAGCGCGCCTTAAGACTAGAAGTAGGGGTCGAGCCCTATCTCCACCTCACAGAGTAAGTAAAATGACATTAAAAGTAGTGGTATTTCACTTGCGCCAAAGGCTCCTACCTATTTCCCTTTATTCTTCCAAGCTCGTTTTCATGGCGATGGTTTCACTAGATAGTAAACAGGGACAATGGGAATCTCATTAATCCATTCATGCACATCACTAATTAGATGACGAGGCATTTGGCTACCTTAAGAGATGATCACCATTCACTCCTCCAAATTTTCATGAGCTACCAGGGGTGCACCAAACAATGTGAGATGTGGTGTGCTTTATCAGCCCCGCTGCCCTGCTGGACCTTATCTCCGAGTGATCCAATTTCACGGTGGGCGGGCTGTTAAAAGAAAAGGAGATCTCTTCTCGAGGCCCATGCCGGTGTCTCCGGATTTGGTTACATTTTTGTCCACCACTGCCATGTCCTAGTTTGAGAGAATTAGTCCAATTCCCTTTCAATGAGCAACACACATTGCACCCTTGGCATAGGATTGCCCCATCTCTTTCGATCCACTAACCCATGTTGAATTGATGTTCACATGGAACCTTTCTCCACTTTGGTCTTCAAAGTTCTCATTTGAATATTTACTACTACCACCAAGATCTGTACTGGGGGTTCTTTCACTCGATTTCATGCTTAGAGCTGCGCCATGATCTCCAAGCCCTCCTGCTCTCGTCGAGGCCTCGTACTCAACCCGGTGATCAGGTATAGGTCTCATGCTTCAGTACCATCCATTTTCAAGGCTAGTTGATTCGACAAGTGAGTTGTTACACATTCCTTAGCGGATTTCGACTTCCATGACCACCGTGTGTCTTGCAATCAATCAACACCCTTTATGGGATCTACATTAGCGCGTAATTTAGCACTGTAACCCAGCTTTTGATTCATCCCACATCACCCATTTCTCTTACAAAGGATAGCCCACTTGGAACTTGCATTCCATGCCGAGGTTCAACAAAGCAACCTTGGCCACTTACCTATTTAAAGTTTGAGAATAAGTCGAGGGTGTTTCACTCCTGATGCCTCTAATCATTCGCTTTACCTGATAAAACTACGAGGAGCTCTAACTATCCTAAGGGAAACTTTGGAGGGAACCAACTACTAGATGGTTCGATTAGTCTTTTGCACCTATACCCAAGTGTGACAAATGATTTCATTAGGAAAAAAATAAACTCACAAATGGGCCCTTAAAAATAATATAGTTTAAGATGTGGGCCTTTTGGATTGTCCAATAGGAAGGCTAGATGTTGACATCCATGGAGGGTGAATCTTCTCTCTCCAAATCTTGGGTTTTTAATTAAAAAAGGGGTAGTGGGGGATTTAAAAAAAGGGAGAATGAATAGTACACAAAATTTGAGTTTCTCTCACCTTGTATTTCTCCCCTTTTTTTGGAGAGTTTTACTTCTTTCTTTCCCTCCTCTCTCTATGTGTTGTTTCTCTTTTATGTTGTGTTTTCAATAGAAATTGATGTTGGTTCTAATTGTTGTTTTCCTGTAGAGTTTATTTGGAGCAAGAGACAAAGGTGTTAATCTCTCTCTCTATTTGGGTTTTTTTTATTGTTTTCTTTTCAATACAACATTATGTTAGTTCTAACATTTGTTGTTGTTTTATTGTAGAGATCATTTTGGCTGATATTGCATAAGTGCTCATCTCTCTGTCCCTCTCTCTTTCTTTCTCTATGTTTTCTCTTTTCTATTGTTTTTTTAGTATATCTTAATGTAAATACTAACTCTTGCTATTGTCTTTTGCAGAGATCAATTTGGGCAAGATTGGATAGATGCTCATTTCTTTCTCTCTCCCGCATACTCATACACACTCTCTTTCTTTCTCTTTGCATTTTCTCTTTTCTACTATCTTTATAATAGGGTTTGATGCTAGTTCTAACTTAAGGATCAATTGTTGTTGCAACACTTAAAACAAGGTAGAGCAGAGATTTTGTAGCTCAATTTATGGGTAAATCTGCCATATTTTGTGGTGCCAAATTTATTAATTTAATTAGTGACTTTTATGTTTGATGGGATTGATGTTTTCTTTTGTCCATCATTTGCAATGGGTTTTCATAAGCAACGATTCAATATTATCTTGAGCAAATCAGCTTATAGGTAAATTGGCCCTATTTTGTGTTGCTTCTATTCATGTAGTTATCTAGATATTTTTTGTTAAAAGGGATTCATGATGCAAGTATTTTTTTGTACATGCAGGTATTGTACAAGGTTTAGGTGAAGCACATAATTCTCCATCGAATATTTTGATGTGGTGATTGATTCCTTTGTGCTAGATGATATGGATCTGCTAGAAGTTGATGGTTCAAAAATCCTCTACTTTATTGGTCTTGTGTGTCCATTCGGATCTCCATGCCAATTGGCAATGATGCATGAAACTCTTGTATCATATCATCCATATAACACACAATGTGTTGAGTCATAGAATATCTCAGGTGTTAATTCATCCATATAACACACAATGTGTTGTATCATATCATCCATATAACACACAATGTGTTGAGTCATAAAATGTTTAAATTTAATTCAATTTTTTTTACCTCTCCCTCTCTCTCCCCGCCGACACCATGTCAGGGGGAGAGAGAGAGAGAGGGAGTAAAAGAGGGAGAGGGGGGCATGCACCAAGTGGAGGGGTGGTGGCCGTTGAACAGCCGTCTCCCCCCCCCCCCATAACCCCCCCTCCCCACTATAAAAGGGAAGCCCCCCCCCCCCTCCTGGTAGCAAGCGCCGCCCCCCCTGCCCCGTGATTTCAGCGCCACCCCTTGGTCCACCAGCATGCCACGCCCCCCTGCTCCGCCAACACCTCTCTCAAGCTGCCAAGGCTGTTGCAACCACCACCATCATCATTTCGATGCTGTCAGGCCACCCCGTCATAAAAATTTTTAAAAAATTAAAGAAGCTTCTTGAGAAGCTTCCTTGAAGCTTTAAAAAAAAAGCTTCCTAGGGGGTGTTTCACCCGCAGACCACGGGAGGACGCAATTCGTATATGAAGGGAGTTCCCTTGCGGGAGGGAAGGACTGCCACCTTGTAGAGAATTTGAACACACCGTCCACCTGCCCGACTTATTCCTGAGTCTGAATTGCGATGGCCCCAAAGCACCGCATGAGAGGAGCACATGCGGGAGTAAGAGGAGCACATGTAGGAGTCCCCACCTGAAGCGCAAGAATTAATAACACCCCTCCTGCAGAAGTTCAGGTTCCATCAAATTCACCCTTTCGTTTTCGCATGATACGGGTGCATTAAGTATAAATTTGCATAGGGAAAGCCTAACTACATTAGTAGAACACTTCATTTTAAAAAGATCATAGGAATATTAGGAAGAGTTTTAAATTACATGACAAGGTACTTATATTCCTCGCACCATCATGATGAAAGGTTGTTGCATTCGTGAATATATGGTTCATGTGTTAAAAGATGCACTCATGCAATAATGTCCTAGTCGCATCGCGCACATAGGTTAAAAACATATTGCGATGCTCATATGCATTGGAAGGTTTGCATTGGGTAACTTACATTGGCACATGATAGAGGTTGTAGATACAATTGGTGAGACCACTCTCACAATCACTTGGGATAAATGTATTGTGCAAGCATGCATTGAAAAGAGAAGATTGCAAAGTATTTAGAAACACCCTGTTGTTAAATTAGCACCTAGATTTTATGAACCTTTTAAAATAATTTACAAGATCAATGACAATGCATTTAAATTAGAACTACCCCAACATTGGAAAATCCATAATACTTTTCATATTAGTTTGTTATGATCTTTTAGAGGCCAATTACCTATCCACCTTATCTATGAAAACCCTCCTTCGTTAGAAGAAGAAATTGAAATAATTGAACCAGAAACTATTCTAGATACTAACTTTATGACCACTAGAACATGCCGTAGATATTCTAGATATTTGGTTAAGTTTAAAAATCATCCCATTGAAGAGGCCCAATGGATGCACGCCCGCGACCTAAGTGCTTATCCCTCACTGCTCACTCCACATTGAGCTAATAGCAGTTGAGGACAATTGCTATTCCACCCCGGGGGTATGATGCTAAGAGGCATATTCCACGATGGATTCCATAAGGTTTTTCGGTAGATTTCATAAAACTATTTATTTTCCACACGATGGATTCCGTGAGGTTTTTCGATGGATTCAGTAAAACTATATTTCTTTGCCAATGCTCGTACACAAGGTGGATTCCTTGTGTGAGAAGTTGACGGGGACGCCTGTCCTTTTCAGATGTCAGATTAATAATGTGCACGTGCGTGATTGCACACTAGGTGATTCTGCAAAATACATATTTAAACTAATGGATGTTTATGAGTTTAGAATGCACTCGTATTAAATTAAGGTTAGGACAGAGTTCCAACCTATTTAATTATTTTGTAACTAAAGACTACTAGGTATTCACATTTGTGGGTTTTATCTTATTATTTTTTAACAATTGTGAATGCTTCAGTTGATGTGTAGAGTAGGTAGCGCTGGTGTTGGGAATTACTAAGCGATGGTGTGTATTTTGATTACCTAGAAGAATTATTATTTTTTATGAATGTGCCCCTTATCATTAAAGACGTGGCACCAATATTTATTTAGGTATGCTTATTTATTAAAGCACTTGATAAAAATTTATTATTTTTTATGTGCATAGACGCTCGGTTTAAATATTCCATTATTGGACATTATATTTGGGCACAGCCTGACTTTTTGGATGCCCAAACAATTTATTTGTTATTTGGGAAAAAGCAAACACAAAAGCCAAAAGCATGCTAATTGTAAATTAGGCCATTTTTTAGCTTGGAGATTATTAAATTTATAAATACATGCCTTGTGGAGCGCTCACACAAGGCATGGGGGGAGATTCTACCCAATTTGTCTTTTTGTCTCATATTGTGCAAACCTCTCTTCTTGCTTTATGAGCTTTTGTAGAGTTTTTTGTTCTTGGGGACCTTCCGATGTTCACTACATGTGCATACAACATCCGATTTGTGCACTAATGGTATCAGAGCAAAGCTGAGATCAAGGACTTCCAATCGCTTACCATCTCATGTGAAGGCAAAGATGCTAGAATGAATGGGCTCTACGGGCTATTCGCGATGAACCATCAATACCAGTGTGTTCGTAGTAGTGAAGAACCCCTTGTTGTGTTGTCTGATTGCGAAGGACCACTTCTCAATCTCCTTTGACAAGTTGTTTTCTTCTCAGAGAAATAGACAAGAAAATTTCATTAAGTTTGAGCTTCTAAGCTTCCAAAGCTTAAGAAATAACTTAAGGTTTCTCTCTATGTTTTCTCTTTATCTTTTTCATGTATTGGAAGAACAAATTGTGTTCCACTTGGATGTTATAATAGTCGTCTCAACTCAAGAGTAATCTCCTTATGCCATCTTGCAACATGGCCCAGAAGGTCTCTTGTCTTACCCAACTTCGAAATGGTGTATTTTCATATGCTCAAATCAAAGTTATGTCATTTAATACCAATTCATCAAACTCACGATACACATAATATAGATAAACAAGAATAGCATGTGTTCAGACATGCCCATCAATGTTTGAATTTTCTTATCAGAACTCTTCATGGCCTTCAATATCCTTATGCAATTTTTCTTATTTAGGTTTGAGAATGCCAATGTGTATACTCTATCCTCATTCAATACACCCCCCCTCCCCGTTTTGGAGCCCCACTCTAAGCAGAGATAGTTTTGCATTTAAAAAAACATTGTTTCTTTAGACAAATGTAGTTTGAGTACATATCAATGGAAAGTACAAAGAGGTATCCTCACAGATACCACTTCTCTCCGAGACTGGGGTCTACAACTCTTAGCAAACATTGAGTTTTTTTAATGAGTTTTTCATTAACACTATAGTATGCCTTGCCCCACTTCGTTCTATTTGATTGGCGGCACCGCCATATCATACTCGTCCTACACTTTGGTAATTAAGGATAACATTATTGCATTGGAAAAAAATGCATTAGAAAAAACATTGTTAAGTTAGCTTAAAGAACTACCTACCTTCCACATGATGTGGGAAAGTGCAACCAATGGTGCCTTGTACCACGCGGAAATAGATGCTAGATTTCTATGTGCTTTTATCCATGCCTTTGCATTATTAGTTAACTTGTCAAAAATAGTTGTATGGTCAACCTACCTAGCATCCTTGCTTTGCAAACAAGGTATGGATATGAGATATGGACAACCTCCTTCTATGCCAGCCTATGTATGTTCTATATCAAGGTCTCATGCATATTTCATTATCCACGTGACCCTTATCACATAAAGGCAATCCAAGCATATGAGGAAATGGTCCAATTGCATACTTATTCATATGAGATATAGTTGACAAAATCTCCCCCTCTACCACACTTGTCATTTTCACAAGGTGACAATCAAAATGCACATGTTGCCTAGCGTTATCTAGAAAGGCTGTTGCAAACAATCAATTATGTTAATGATGACATAAGCAACAAAGACATTGCAAAATGTTAAGGTCCTATGGTTTAGGGTCACTCACATGTGCATATCTCATTTATACATGTTTTTAGTTGATGGTTACCATCCCAAATATAAAATATGCAATTTGACAAAAAGGCCCAATCAATGCCACTGATTTCTGCCTCAAAACCCTCATGCTTCTTTTGCCAATGGGGGTCCCACTCATTTCTAATCATATCATCAAGCTCTTTGCACTAGTGCCTTGGAGTCTCTAATGATATTATGAATATACTCATACCTCTGATGTACCCATTGCTAAAAAGGAACTCTGAGAGTTACTTGTACCTTGATGTGACTTGTTTTATTATAGGCATGGAAACCAAATGACAGAATGGGATGGGTGGCAAAGGGATGGATGTACCATCTCTTATAAGTACTCACCATCAACATTTCCAACTAGTTTTCATCAATGCATGCTTGCACAATACATTTATCACAAGTGATTGTGAGAGTGGTCTCACCAATTGTATCTACAACCTCTATCATGTGCCAATGTAAGTTACCCAATGCAAACCTTCCAATGCACATGAGCATTGCAATATATTTTTAACCTATGTGCGCGATGCGACTAAGACATTATTTCATGAGTGTATCTTTTAACACATGAACCATATATTCACGAATGCAACAACCTTTCATCATGATGGTGCGAGGAATATAAGTACCTTGTCATGCAATTTAAAACTCTTCCTAACATTCCTATGATCTTTTTAAAACAAAGTGTTCTACTAATGCAGTTAGGTTTTCCCTATGCAAATTTAAACTTAATGCACCCGTATCATGCGGAAACGAAAGGGTGAATTTGATGGAACCTGAACTTTTGCAGGAGGGGTGTTATCGATTATTGCACTTCAAGTGGGGACTCCTACATGTGCTCCTCTTACTCCCACATGTGCTCCTCTCATGCGGTGCTTTGGGGCCATCGCAATTCAGACTCGTCGGGCAGGTGGAGGGTGTGTTGAAATTCTCTGCAAGCTGGCAGTCCTTCCCTCCTGCAAGGAAACTCCCTTCACATACAAATTGCGTCCTCCCGTGGTCTGCGGGGGTGAAACACCCCCTAGGAAGGTTTTTTTTTAAAAGCTTCAAGGAAGCTTCTCAAGAAGCTTCTTTAATTTTTTAAAAAAATTTCTAGGGGGGGGGGGGGGGGGGACTGACAGCATCGAAATAATGATGATGGTGGTGGCAACGGCCTTGGCAGCTTGGCAGAGGTGTTGGCGGAGCAGGGGGGCGTGGCATGTTGGCGGACCAGGGGGCGGCGCTGAAATCACGGGGCAGGGGGGCGGCGCCTGCTACCACGAGGGGGGGGGCTTCCCTTTTATAGTGGGGAGGGGGGTTTATGGGGGGGAGACGGCTACTCAATGGCCACCACCCCTCCACCTAGGGGGGTGCATGCCCCCCTCTCCCTCTTTTACTCCCTCTCTCTCTCTCTCTTCCCGACATGCTGTCGACGGGGAGAGAGAAGGAGAGGTAAAAAATTTTGAATTAAATTTAAACATTTTTAAAAATGGGGGGCATTCTTATGCATCGGGGGGGGGAATGCTACAAGGTGAGAATACAGTTACAAGTGGAAACTTTGTGGCTCCACATATTTTAGAAATTGTAGTGTCTCCCTAAAAATCCCAACACCACAAGTTTTAATATCCAACTCTTGTAAATTTTTGGATTTTTTTGACCAATAGAATATTGTCGCTTGCAAACTTAAAATATTTAAAAATTATAGTATTTATGAAAAATCATACACTTGCTATACACTTTCCACATCAACACATTTACATATATAAATAAACTTTACAAAGACGCAAGTAAAGCCATAACTAGATATCATATGTAAACAATCCTTAATAGTTTAAAACTTAAGGTTTTTAAGGTAGAACTACTTAAGTTCTTGTTTCATTGTTTCATTTCACACTTTTTCTCTTCATCTCTTTATATCCACCATATCCCTCATATCTCTGCTCGTGCACACTTTGATAAGTGGATCCACAAGACTATCTTTGCTAGAGCTAGGGTGACGAGATATTTCAAGTTTTCTCTAAGAACTTCAATCTTGAAAGTGTGCTCTCATTACTGGATCCCCTCCTTGAGGTTTTGGAAAACTTTCTGAGCACCATTGCTACCTGCACATACTCCATATCGAGGGATCTGACATGACTTGGGTGCCTCTAGAATAGCTCATGGTATTTTAGGTAAGGAAGAATCACCAAAAAGTGGTGAATAGGTGTGTGGCCCATGTGGATCCTTCACATAGAGTATGCATTGTTCCCATGGGCAGTGCACCAGTTATATTACCTTTGGAATTCGTAGAGTGTGATTGCGCATTGGCAATTTACCTACCTCGGCCCAAAACACGTTGGGTTCAAGGTGGGCTTTGATAAAGTAATCGGTGCCCCATCGGATTGCTTGGAGGGCGTAGTCTAGCTGCCCAGCAACGGCCATGTGGCGCCCATACTCCACCACCCCCCACGACAGCATCGTTATCATGAATGCTTGCGGTAGCCCAAACTTCACATGGTCTCTTGCATCGTAATATCCACCCACTAGATCAACCTGCGTGTCCACACACACAAAATCTTCATCGTTTATTACAGATTTATTGTATCATCGTCATCTAAAGACTTCAGAGAGAAAAGTTCACCCTAAAAGCATTTGAAAATCAAGGTTTTTCGTGAGGAATGAGGCGTGCATATTAGTAAAAGTAATGTGCTAATAATAATGCATGCACCTAATCAGAATCATGATACAATACAACTGACACTAGAGTGATGAAAATGGACATTCATCAAAGTGCATAAAACGAATAGTTATTAATGTGGTTCTATGAGGAAAATAATCTACCAACTACGGATGCGCTATCCATTGGGCTGATGACAATTGACTCTAATATTAGGGAACTAATTGATTGCTCTTTGGTTTTCCAAAAACCTTTATAGCCGTATTTAACATTGCATCTTGTTGAGAGTGGAAAAAGATTGAAATTTGGATTGATTTTTGTTGTTTTTGAGGTCTGAATGATTGATTTTTGATGGATTTAGAGTGATGTATGGTTGTTAATAGAAGTGTTTGAGAGGTTTTTGGATGATATTGATTATGTTTTGGAATTTTATGATTATTCTTAGTAGAAATATGAAGCTCTGTGATGTTGTAATAGGTTTTATTGAGGTTCTAATTGGTTCTGATACCTTCTGTATAGCCTCTGTTCTGTTTTGATTTTCTTATGTATGAAGCATGGATTGATGATTGATGAAGGTTGAAATATTTTGAAAGCTTACTGAATAGTTTTTGATAGTTTGGAATGGTTTTAGTATGATTTATGAGGATTTGATGTTCTCTGATGACCTTCTGTAACCCTCTGTACATCTTCTGGAGAGCCTCTGTCTCTGCTCTGTCTCTGCTTTGTATATGTTCTGTACCTATTCTGTAGATCTTTTGTGAGTGTTCTGTAGAATGTATGTGTGACTTTGGGAAAGTTTTCTACCTTTTGGAGAGGATGAATCTAAGTTCAAAAGAGCTAAAACAAAGGGAAGAAACAGTTGATGAAGACTGAAGTAAAGTGACAGTCGTGAGCTATGAAGAGACACTACAGTGGCTCTGGTGCCTCTTCACATCAGACATACCTCTTGGGAGGTGTATCCACAACCTAAGAAGGATGTTTGAGAGTCATTATTGAGTATGGTAGTGAGGAGATGATGTACCATTGATAGAGAGAGAGAGAGCAACAGATAGTCAATTCTATCAAAACAGTGTATCTGTATATGAGAGATTAAGAGCGAAAACTATGAAGACATTGAAGATGAATACTATGTGATGGCTAACGCCTTCCTAGATCTTGGAACCCCAGAGATTATTGTATGGATTGAAGGATGCTTTATCTCAGATGCATTGATTGATGGAGGTTCATCAGTAAACATAATGACGGATGTGACAATGAAGGACTTAGGGTTGCATGGAATTCAACCTACACAGTGGCTTATTAGGTTGGCAGACCAAAGCAGAATTAAACCATTGGGCATCCTCCCATACGTAAAAACAACCCTTGCAGGAAGAGACTATTGGCTGACCTATTTGGTGGTGAAACCAAATTCTTATGGGACCTCATATCCTCTGCTATTGGGAAGACCTTGGCTTTTTGAAGTGAGAGCTAGGATGGACTGGTTCAAAGGAACCCTAACCCTAGCCAGAGGACCCAACAAGTGGTGTTGAAATTGCATGGATCTCAAAAAGGCAATGGATGCTCATCCATCAAAGTCATAACTGACTCCTCCAACGAGGTAACAGATGGTACATCAGGAGATGAAGAGGCTGTTAAACAGATCTTTCCCAAGAAAACAAAGGCATAGTCCCTAACAATGGGTACTGTAAGTCAACTACGAAGGGAAGAAAAGTCCTTGTCCATGGGAGAATACCTCCTGCCTCAACTAGAATTAACTTCTAAAATCACATCTGAGAGTGAAATAGAAGCATGGATGTACTATTCTCCTTGTTACATGGCAGTCGCAGAGACAGTAAGCAGAGACATAGCCAGAGACAAAAGCAGAAGCAGAAGTAGACGCAGAGGCAAAAGATCTGTTCTTCTCCTACAGAGCCTCTACAAAAGCAGAGACAGAGCCTCCAGAGGAAGAGGATAAAAATGATGAGGAAGAAAATGAAGCAGGTTATGAAAGTGCAATTGAAGAAGATCCTCTAATAGTGGATGATCTTGTTGATGTCCCTACAGAGACCTCAGAGGCCGAAGATCTCAGGGTGTTGGATGGAATGACCATGGTTTCATTTGGGTTGACCAATGGACCACAAATTATGCAAAATCTGCATAAGTAATGGATCAAAGGCATAAAAATTAAGTTCACCAGTGGCTCCTCTTGCCTTGACTGTTCAGTTTAGAGAAAAGATGATGATGATGCCCCCTGCCAACAAAAGCCAGAGCTATCAAAGCCTTGGCTTCTAGAAGGTCTATGCTATGTGACATTCCTGGATGCATCCTCTGAAGATGAATCCCTAAGTCTAGAAGAAATCACCACTCACTTAGAAGCAAACAAAGCTCTGATACCCTTCCAATAACCTCAACAAAAAAATGAGTCATCTGTTTAGAAGGAGGACACTAGTTATAGTGGAACGTTAGATGAGAACACTACTCACTTGAAAGATTCAGACCTCTATCCAGAAGCAATCCGTGGGGCATTTATCTGTGAAGTGGAAGGTGAAAGTCAAGTGACGTTCCTAGATACTAACGGTACTGAACGTCACCTGAAAGTGGGTTGCAATCTTCTAGAAGAAGAACTAGTGGTCCTGCGAGACTTATTAAAGGAGAACTTAGATGTGTTTTCTTGGTCATATAAAGATCTAAAGGGGATTGATCCCACAGTATGCCAACATCACATTGACATAGAGCATGATGCCAAACTTGTAAGGCAAAGACAAAGACGTATGAATCCTAATTATTCTACTCTGGTGAAGGCTGAATTATTGAAACTTCTTGAAGCTGAGTTCATTTATTGTACAAACAACCATTATTGTTAGTGTAACATGGATACTCTTTAAGAATTGAATGTAATGGAATATGATGTAGAGTGAGTAGTTGAGTCAAAGTTGATCATACAACATCCAACATAGAAGAATAGAAATAGCATCGGTTTCATGTTGCCTTGCTTAGCTTGTCATGATTTATTGAGAAAACACTACTCATGCACTATGGTGAGAAAGCGTGAAGATTCATAGTGCAATGGAATCCATAAATCAAAGCATGGGATGTGTTGAGCAATACCACAGCTACTAACAATGTGATGATTGGCGATGGTGCCACTAGTCTCTGTGACACTTGGGATTTGGTTTCCTTGCCTACACGCAAGAAGGCTTTGCCATGAAAGTGGGTGTACATGCTAAAAAGTACTCCTGGACACCCCAAGCCCGCATACAAGGCTAGATTGGTAGCAAAGGGTTTTAAGCAGGAGCATGGTGTGGACTTTGATGAGGTCTTTTCTCTTGTGGTTAAGATGATGTAATGTGTCCACTTGTATCTTCAGGACATGTCTTAGCAGTCCATCAGAAATGATGTCTAGAAAGCTCCGCCCGGCACTCCCATGGAATGTTACGGGTTTTGCGATCTAGGGCTTTCCGCGTCTACCATGTAGCAAAAGTATTCCGGCCGTTCCCACTTAGGATCAACCTAAATTAGGGATTTCCTTATTGGTCATTTCCTAATGGAAAATAGCATCAGACCCAAGCGAACCACTTTATGCAGAAACGCCAGGTCCGAAGCGGATTCACGCTACACTTGGTTCAAGGAGAATGGGAAACGAGAGGGTTGCAAAGCTCAACCTCTCTGCCATAAGGCATAGTCCCATTCCGTTCCCCTAAAACAGCATAAATCGGGATCAATCATAACTCTAGGTCAATGCTTTTGTTTGATGATCTTTCTGCTGTCCATCGTGATTTGAGAAAAGTTCCCGGCCAACCGGGACCACCCATCTGTAGGACGGACCTATGGCCCATCCTCCACACTTTCCTCAGGTTGTTTTAGTTATTTAATTACCTAGCACATTTAGTTGGACATGTAACAATCAGCTTCTTTAATTAGCCTGTTAGGCACTGGTTTTTTCATGTAATCATATCACTTGACATAGAAAAAACAATATCAGACAAGTTCCTTATTAACAGGTTATCATATTTATCTTTGAAATACAAAAAGTCCAGCCCGTAGGCTTATCCACAATCCGCCCGAAGGCTATCCAGCAATCCACAGGGATTACCAATCCAAGTTTCCGCCCGTAGACTAGTATGCGGGCCTTGAGATCCAATCCCGAGTCACATTAGCCTCTTGTGCAGGGCCCAGAAGGCGAGCAAAGACCCCCCTGGCACCCAAGCATCCTCCTGCTCCATGTAGCACTCAACGGAGAGACCTCTCATGGCAAGTTCGGTCCACTTTCCCAACGCTAGTTGCCGTTAGGAAATGACTAATAAGAAAATCCCTAATTCAGGTCGATCTTAAGTGGGAACGGCCGAAATACTTTCGCTATGTGGCAGACGCGGAAAGCCCTAGATCGCAAACCCCGTAACATTCCATGAGAGTGCCGAGCAAAGCTTTCTAGACATCCTTTCTGATGGACTGCTAGGATGTGTCTTGAAGATACAAGTGGACACGATACAAACGACCACCCTGTGCTTAGTCTTGGCTTTGGTTGCTCAGCTTGACTTGGATTTATACCAGATGGATGTCAAGACGGATTTCTTATATGGGGACTTGCATGATGAGATTTATATGGAGCAGCCTAAGGGCTTTGCAGAACCTGGCAGGGAGCACCTAGTGTGCAAATTGAAGAAAAGTCTTTATGGCTTGAAACACGCACCTAGGGAGTGGTATCATAAGTTTGATGCCTTTATGCAGTCATAGGGCTACAGCCGGAGTGCTATGGATCCGTGTCTTTACATGAAGAAAGCTTGTGATGGTTCTTTATTGATTTTGGTCCTCTATATGGATGATACGCTGATAGCAGGGAAAGCTCATGATGAGCTAGATGCTCTTAAGGCTCAACTCAAGAAGAGCTTTGAGATGAAAGACCTGGGAGAGGCCGCTCACATACTTGGTATGCACATTAGATGCGACAGGCATCAGGGACTCCTCTACTTGTCATACAGGGAGTACATTCATAAAGTCCTTGAGCGCTTCCGCATGCAGGACGTAAAGCCTATTGGCTATCCATTGCCTTCTTATGTGAAGGTATCACAGGCTAATTGTCTGCAGACAGATGAGCAGAGGTTTGAGATGGCCAAAATTCCCTATGCATCCGTATTGGGTAGTCTTATGTATGCCATGATAGCCACTCGTCTAGATATTGCCTTTGCAGTTGGTGTTGTGGCACGCTATATGGCTACACCTGGCAAGAAGCATTGGGATACCATGAAGGGTATCATGAGGTACCTGAAGGGCACTACAGATATGTGAATATTCTATGGTAGCCAGGATATAGGAGTTGTAGGGTACACTGACTCTGATTATGCAGGACATGCAGATAGTAGGAAGTCCACTTCTGGTTGTGTATTCACCTATGCTGGAGGTGTTGTTTCTTGGATGTCCAGGGTGTAGAAATACACGGCCCTTTCTACTACAGAGGCCGAGTATGTTGCAGCCACTGAGGCTTGCAAGGAGGCCATTTGGTTGGGTAGTTTGGTTGCTGACCTTAGTATTGATTCTATCCCTATACTGCATTCGAATTCTATGAGTGCTATTCAGTTAGCCAAGAATCCAGTCTTCCATGCGAAGACGAAACACATTGAGGTGAGGTATCACTTCATACGTGGGGTCGTTGAGGACAAGTCTGTTGATCTTGTCAAGATCTCGACTAACCAGAATCCTGCAGATCTGCTCACGAAAAGCCTCTCTACAGAGCGCTTTGCCTTCCTCAGGAGGTTGATGGGCGTGGGATGAGATGACATCTTTCCTCATCCTGTTGTACATGTGTACATGTTGTACTATTTTTTTTTTCCTTTTCTTTTCACTCCTCACTGAGGCAGATTCACCTTTAAGTGGGAGTTTTTTGGGGGTAAAGGTGCCTCTGCCTAGTTGCCCGTGTATATGACAAACAGGGCCGTCGCATCTATACAATCGGTCGATCAATGCAATGAGACCGTGCCTCTCTGCATATCGAGTCTCAAGGACGGTCGGATTGCGATTTGTAATGGACTACTGCAAAGAAAATAAAATACTAACTGTTAGAAATATGACTGTCAGTACAAAAGATATTTCAAAAAAATAAACAAGCAAAACAAAAGAAAAACTTACAAAGTCCTCCAAATATGTCCTGTGGTTACTACTCCCAAGATGATGGACCACTCCGGCCTCGAGTCGTGCCCTCGCCACCTCGCGCTGCTGACTCCAA
Source organism: Lygodium microphyllum (assembly GCF_053477565.2). NCBI lineage: Eukaryota > Viridiplantae > Streptophyta > Polypodiopsida > Schizaeales > Lygodiaceae > Lygodium > Lygodium microphyllum. The sequence continues at coordinate 187,710,758 of NC_141137.1, read as the reverse complement.
CATCCTGGAGAATCTGTAGCCTCCTCCCTCAGTCAGCGCCAGTCATCCGCGTCTAGCCACTTGGGCTTTACAGCCCCACTCTTGAGGGCCTTGCGTGCGTCTGATCGTTTATGTGAGATATATGCACGCATGCAGTCCATCATCCAACTCATAGAAAATCTATCTACTGAGGCTAGAACCAGAAACTCCTCATGCAAGGATGCTATTATGTAGTCCTTGCTCCCCTCCCGTATGTTCTTCAAATGATCTGAGACGTTGTGCCGAAAAAATTGTTGGCACAACTCTCTCATGCGAGCCATCACCCTCCTCCCCTCATCATTCATGATGATGGATCTTGACCTATCATTGACTAGATAGGCATATCCCCTTGGGGTATGCCTAAGATGGATTCTCTCCCACCTGCGTCCACGCTCCTGGGCATATCCAGGAGGCCCCTGTGCATCCAGTGTACCGACCGGGGTAATATTTATCGGAGTAGCACCCATAGGGGTGCCACCCGCAGACGGCTAGACAAAAGCTGGAGTAATTGGAGTAGACGTCCCCACAGGTGTGACAAATCCTAGAGGTGACACAACTCCAGTTGAACGATGAGATGGAAACAGCGCGTCCGTGCCTCCACAGGATCCACCTGAGCCTGAGCCATGCTCCGTAGAGCTGCCCCACGAGAGCAAGAAGTTGCACCTGTATCCTGTGCCGATCGCGAGCTCACTACCTTCGTATCTCTGCAGCATCCCCCTAACCCTGAAGCACCCCCTCCCTTTGGCCCAAGTTTGGAGCATCGACATTGTCTACTCGAAGTTGAAGCATCCAATCGCGTTGAAGTAGATCTAGCAAAGCGGCTTGATGATGTCCGAGACAGCTCCTGGTCTGCCATGTCTCTAAATCTCGCGATCTGGTCTGGAGACATGCGCATGAAGATATCCTGCAACTCCTCATTGCTCATCCCTCGTCTCATCTTGAAAATATTACCTGCACAGATAAAAAATGATGTTAGAATAATCAATTTAAATCATACAAAGTATGGTAATATAAATCCTAAAAAAATGATCACACTTAAAATGCATATCTTATGTATCCTTATAAGCGATTGGTCAACGAATTGAGTAAGTGGATGCTCCAAGTATGAAGTATCCTATGGTCCCATGTCAATCTCCTGACACAACTCCGCATACATTGGACGGTCGATAGACATATCATCACAAAAGGATGACTCCACCTCATTCTCAAAGAATTCTTGGACTCCTGTATTTTCATCATTGTTAGTCGATGCTGGCTCCAAGCTTTCGGTGGCATCCACCCCTTGCAATATCGGCCCCTCTATTTGCATATTGTCTTCATAATGCTCTAAACATCGCTTTGATCATATACTCTCGCACTTTGGGGAGCTGAAGGTATGACATGATACCACCATCGAGGTTGTCGGGTGTTTGGATAGAAGATTACCTACTCACAAACACATACAAGAGAGTTTAAACTATTGTGATATGTACCCTAATACAATTAACAAACAAATGAGACCATGCACCTGTTCACAATGAGCTGACAACACAAAGATGTCGTGCAAATCCGTCCATTTTTTTTCGGGATCTATTTCAAGAAATCCAGATGGATCTCATCGAACTATTGCGCCAGCTCCTTCAAGTACCACTTTGAACCACTGCACATCGAATAGTATCATGGAGAAGCTACGATAATCCACCGTAACAATACTTTGCAAGTTCCCAAAATACTCCATCTCATCTATAACCGTGTTTGGATTCGTTGCTCATCGCCAGTCTCCTGCTCGAACCTTGCTATGATACCACAGTCCATTGTGGAGCGCATTTTGTCAATACGTTGCACGCAAAAATACCATCCGTACGACCAGCTGCACTATATATTTTATACTGTACATTGAAACACTCAAATTAGATGTCGCATATAAAATATAGATACGACAAATCCTAAAGCATGATCTCTAGCTTGATGGTTGCATATATACTACTACTACTCGTGGAATAAACCGTAAAATAGTTATTATGCTCAAATATATGCTTGTTAGAGCAGAAATTTGTTCCTAAGACTATTCTAAGAAAGAAAGAGGGTTAATGATAAAAGAGTGTCCTTCCTTGCAAGCAATTTTATATTATATTTATTAATTAAAATTGATAGTTGAGAATGAGTTTCCTAAGAGATCTTGTGGTGATACTGTTTTAGTTTTGGGAAGCATATGAATAATGCTATTTTACTTTTTTGTATTTGTCTTTTTAAGAAGAGATTGATTTTTATGGAATATCTAAAGTTATTTTTGGATTTACATTATGAAAAATGAATTTTTTTCATATTGATAGGCTGATTGCCTTCGTTGTATACTTGTGTGATGATGGAGGCTAGGACAAGCCCCATGTATGAGATGTCTCTTTGTAGGAAGAACATTATGCTAGGAGGCACAAGTATGCTAGGGCTCTCTAGCCATATATCCGGGCCTAATCCCTATGAGCCTAGGATGAGCTTATTGTAAGGTCTTATTTACTTTTCTATCTTTCTCTCCCTCTCTCATTTCCTCTCCCTCCCTCACCCTCACCCTCTCTTTCTCTCTTTCCCTATTAGGTTTAATTAATTTTCTCTCTTTTTCTCTCTCCTCTCCCTTTCTCATTTCCTTTTCTCTCTTTTTCTCCCTCTCTTATTTCCTCTCCCTCCCTCACCCTCACCCTCTCTTTCCCTATTAGGTTTAATGATTTTTCTCTCTTTTTCTCTCTCCTCTCTCTCTCTCTCTCATTTCCTTTTCTCTCTTCCTCTCCCTCTCTCATGTCCTCACCCTCACCCTCACCCTCTCTTTCTCTCTTTCCCTATTATGTTTAACATCTTTTCTCTCTTTTTCTCTCTCCTCTCATTCTCTCATTTTCTCTCTCTCCTTTTCCTCTCTCATTTCCTTTTGCTCTCTTCCTCTCCTTCTCTCATTTCTTCTCCCTCCCTCGCCCTCTCTCATTTCCCTATTATGTTTAATGTCCCTCTTTCTCCGTTCTTCACTTGATACTTCACTACTCTCGGTCATAGACATCTTTGAATGTCAGTACAAATCAAGCTACACATCTTTATTTTAAAATCTGATTCACATGTTTGTAGTTTTGGGATTACCCATTCTCTGCTATCTTGAGCCATAATGGAAGAAGCTTTAGAGAATATTCCTATAACCCTAATGGTGCGTTGTAAAATGTATCATAACGGAAACCTCGTCCTCAAGCAGTGACTTATTTGATTTAGTTGTTTGAAGTTGTTCATCGATAGAATCGTTTGACGCATAAAAGGTCCTAGCCATGCTTTCGGTAGGTTGCCAACTTTGAGGTTTGAAGATTTTATATCTTTAAACATAGATATTAACTTTACTGAATTTCTAAAACATATAACCTAGTCAAAAGTCTCATTACCTTAACTTACCGGTCAGAGAATGTGGTTCTTCGACATGAGGACACACGTGTTTGTATATTGAAAAAATATATATATATATGGAGAGAGAGAGAGAGAGAGAGAGAGAGAGAGCGCGCGCTGTGTAGGGCATCTATCAAGCTAAAACTTATGACAAGCTGCTCGGAGGAAAAAAGATGCGCATGATTGAATGTCCCATACATATGAAGAATTAGCCTAAACCCTCATGAACACACCCCATCATTCTTCTTTTGCCCAATTACACCAGTATTTACAAGTACAATCTGAACCGTTATACCAAGTGCGTGCTGATGCAGCCACATTGCCACCACAATCAAGTCAAAAAACAGGTATTCCAGCAGCAGCAGAAGCAGCACACAGCGAGAGGGAGGGAGGGAGGGAGGGAGGGAGGGCGCGCGGGCATGAGGCCTTTTACTGTACTATGTGGTAGCAATATGGTATCCTTCTGGGAATAAATTGTGCAAAAAATAGACTTCAGGGCAACTAGCGCTCTCTTGCAAATCAGAGCTTAAATGAAAATAAGAAGCAGTTTTGCTTCATTAGAGAGAATTCAGCCTCAACTCGAAAGATAACTTAGCCAAGTTGTACAGCAGAACCCCCAACTTGGGTCATAAATAAAAGGCATTTGAGCCTGTCCATATAATGCAGATTTAATAATCTTCTGATCGTTATAATATACAGTTCCATCATTGTGCATTCTCACATCTTTCCTGAAGCTGCGGTAAACTGATTTCCTTGATCTGGGTTAATGTTAATCAGACTCTGCTGTAGGTAGCGGACAATCGACGTTGTCGCTCGCCACACGCCTAAGTCCATGATCACATGACTCGCGCAGTGCAGCATGCAACTTCTTGTAAACAGCAGCGAACACAGCGCCGCACTCGATCATCTCCTCCTGGGTGGGATTGTGAGCGCCCAGCTTCTGATGAGCTGCTGACGTAGGGCTGTGGATGTTGGCGAGGCGAGATGCCCTGTCGACCACGAGATCGACCAGTGTTTGGACATTGCGTTTGTGGAGGCGAATTCGGAGTCGCTGCTGCAATCATATGAGATTGAGGTGGTGTGGAGCTGGAGCAGTGCGTCTAACAAGAGCTTTTGCAGGCTCTCCAGATCCTCACGATACTTCTGCGCAGCCGCATCCTCGATCAGATGATCATGCTGCTGCTGCTGCTGCTGCATGATATGTTAATGTTTGTTCGCTTGGTAATTTAGAGTTGGGAGAAGGTTGAGCGAGCTGCTGTTGACGTCTGCAGGCAAATCGATGCAGATACCAGGCAACGACAAGGTGGACAAGGCGCTAGCTATATATATATATCATGGATTGGCATTTGGAAGGAAAAGACGCAAAGCCGCGCAACGCGGTGCGTCAGTGCGCGTGCTTTTGGACACGTCGTCAGACAGCGAGAAGAAAGAAAGCGACAGTCAACTCAATCAGATGCGGGCGCCGGGCGCCGGGGGCATTCGCCGCGGAGCTGGCATCTGGATTGTTCGACCGCGTGAAACTTCCTAGAGTTAATAGTTTGAATTGACACTTTACATAGCAAAGTCGCTCCTTTTCTTAAGTGCGAATAAAATGATATTTTTGTCAAGAGTGTTTACAAGCATCACTTAGGATGCATCATGCATTTAAGACACATGTAGATACTTGATATCAATAATAAAGAGTATGCTTGTCAACTACAATATGGGAAACTTTAGCTAAAGGCCCTAAGCATGGCTACTATCAAATCCCCGCTATCTATTTCCCCCCATTAGACAGGCCAGCTAAGGTACCAATGCTATTCATCTTTAGAAGAGCCTCTGCTATTGCTAACATTAACGATGTCTTTTCTTCCCCTTTTCTGCTACACATGTTTATCAAGCAGGGGTGTCCATTGGTACAACTGCTCTTTGCCCTCATCATGGATCCCCTGCTCCATAGAATCGGCATCACCATTCGAAGAGGAAACCATGAAAGGGCTCCCCTACCCATATTGCTCCCAATTGGCAACCTAGTTCTTTGCTAATGAAAATGCCTCAACAATGTGGAGGCCATAAAGGATTCAAATACCCATTTTTTGGAAAATATATACTCCGAGTTCTCACTCCTGTCGACTCCTAAAATCAATCAGACCAATACAAAGTTGTTTTTCCCCTCATGGAGAGAGCTAGACCAGTGGGTCATACAACTTGGCTTCCAAGCTATGAAGTCTTGTGAGTTGATGAGATACTTAGGGGCACCCGTTGGGGTGGGGATCTCTCCTTCCGAGCATTTTCAGTGGTTCCTCACACTAAATATCAGGATAAAATGAGAGCCTAGAATTCCCTCACGTACTCCCTCTCGCAAAGATTGACGATTGTTATTAAGAGTATGATCATGTCATATATCAATTATCTGTGTGGCTTCACTCTTCGCATTTAGTCAAGGAGCATGGGCCAAAGTTGGAAAGCTCATGAGAGGCTTTTTATGGTCATACATGGACAAGCAATCCCCATTACAAATCGTGAGGGAGCCCAAAGAGCATGGAGGAGCTAGACTGGAGAGACTAACTGATAAAGCCCAGTGTTTGTACATGAGTTTACTAAAGAGGATGGCAGTCGTGGATGATTATTATCGAGAGATGATTTCATCTGCACGAGTCAAAGGAATTACTTGAGATGGTATCCATTGGCAAGTTGTCTTAACTGGTCCCCGGGTCAACATCAAGATCCCACAATCAAAGGTAGCCTAGGCAATGGTAGCAAGCTGGCAAAAAATGGTCAATGAGGACTCACGTTGTTTAAGGGGAGCAAGGAAAGGAGACACGTCGTTGAGGAGTAGTATATCGCTCTCTCCATATGCCTATGACCATGAGTTGACACCGGTTCACAAGAAGCCTCTACTTGCGAGAGCTGTGCACAACAAAGGTATTGCCAATTGGGCAGATCTATGGAATGCCCTAGAGTTGGACGCCTCTTGTGTAGATGATTGAATAACACCACTTGAGCGAGAAGGAAGCTAACTGGCTAGTGGTTACTACCTAGCAAATGAAAAGTGAACAGCCCGCTTCACTTGTTAGGTTTGAGGACTCGATTTTCAAGGACCTGGTCATCCCATCAAGTCAGCCACTATGGCATTGCAAGGCAACGTGTGATTATAAAGCTACCTCCCCTACTATCTTAATGTAGATGAAGGACAAGTGGGCAAATCATGGCCAAGATTAGTACATGGAAGAGGAGAGCGAGGAGAATTTGGAGGACCACCCCCTCCTTTCAGGATCAACTCACTAAGGTGGTAGCTGATGCTGGAAAAACTCCCTACGCAAGTGTGTTTCTCTAGATGGATTAGAATTTCCTCCCTTTTTTCCATTCAAGGTGAAGCAAAGGAGGCAAAGAAACACTTGTTCTAGGATTACTTACATGTCATTGTTGAGATATCGAGCTCCACTCGTGATATGCCAGGGTGACCGTTGTGCATTTATGTCACCGACTTGTCAGTTGTAGATGCGGTTGGTACACCGTCCATGAATAATAGCTAGACGACAGCTATCCTTATCTACTCTAGTTCGTGGCTCAGTTAGTATGCCACCTTAGTTAGTTGTCTTTGGTTTGAGACCCATATATAGGGTTCTTCTATTTCTTTGTATTAGAGTTCTTTTGGCTTTTACAACTAAGAAGAGGAAAACTGTTTTCAGCCTCCACCCTTGTGTGTATTCCCCCATTGTGCAAGCAAAAAAGCTACAAGTGAGACTCCTTCCTTCTCTTCCACAATCTTGACATGGTATCAGAGCCTTGTTCGTGGTAAGGAGCTCAAGAACAGAAATGAGCATTTGTTCATGGTGCAGCACATGAACAATTCTGTGACAAGTGCAGAAGAAAGCAATGATGTATGGTATGTTGACTCAGGTGCAATAAACCACATGACAGGTCATGCAGAATGGATGGAGGATACAAGGAAAATGGAAAAACCAGGATTTGTGGAGACTGGTGATGATACTGCACATCCTATTGTGCAGATTGGAAAAATTCCATTGTTTGTGCAGGATGGGAAAAAGAAATACCTGTCCGATGTATTTCATGTCCCAAATATCACCAAGAATGTGGTTTCTGTTGGTCAAATGGTTGAGCAGGGCTTTAGGTCAGATTTAATCCTCATGGATGCTTTGTTGAGGATATGAAAAATAAAGGTCGCTTGATAGCAAAAGGAAAGAAGAAGGGCAGAATGTTTACATTGGATGCAGACATGTTTGAATTGAGTGCAGCAATGTTTGCACATGGGACCGCTGTAGTTGCAGATATTGATATCTGGCATAAACGCATTGGTCATGTTAATGCACAGCGACTTAAATCAATGCAGGCCCAAAATATTGTTGCAGGATTGCCTAAATTCAAGGTTGCAGAAATGCATAAGGTATGTGAAGCCTACCAATTTGGAAAACAGGCAAGGAAACCATTTCCTAGACATGTTCAAGAGAGTGAGAATCCATTGGAATTAATCCACTCTGATATGTGGACTACTAAAGTTGCATCTCTTGGAGGCTGTCATTATTTTGTCACTTTTATTGATGACTATAGTAGAAAAGTTTGGGTGTATTTTATGAAGAGGAAAAGTGAAGTGTTTGGGCATTTCAAAACTCTTAAAGCTATGGTTGAAAAAGAAATAGGTCTACAAATAAAATGCCTAAGGTCAGATGGAGGGAGAGAGTACCTCTCAAATGAGTTTGCAAGGTTCTTGCAGGAGCATGGCATAAAGCAGCAATATTCATGTAGTCATACCCCACAACAAAATGGAATTGCAGAAAGGAAAAATAGGCATATTGGAGAGGTATCTCGTGCCCTGCTCAATGAAAAAGACCTGCCAGATTTTTATTGGGCTGAAGCGGTTGCTACAGCAGTCTACATAATGAACAGGACTCCCACTGTAGCAATACATGGAATGACTCCATAGGAGAGGTATACTGGTAGGAAACCAGATATTTCTTATTTGAAAATTTTTGGCTGCATTGCCTATGTACATGTGCCAGACGAGTTGAGATCCAAGTTGGATCCAAAAGTTGAGAAGTGCATCTTTATTGGTTACTCTCTGCAGCAAAAAGGGTATAGATGCTATAACCCTTCTACTCATAAGTTTACAGTGAGCAGAGATGTTGCTTTTGATGAGATGAGTAGCTAGTATAAACCAGTAAATGTGATTGATGATGTAGATGCACAAAATGGTAATGCTGCACAGAATTCACAGCAGCAGTCACAAAATATTAGTGGACCTGGAGCGTCCTCTAGCAGTGGTTCACATTCTTCACCATGGACAGGCAGATTGAGATCAGGAGAATCTTCTCAAAGCAATGCAGATAGTGGTATGAAGGTGTCACGAAAAGGAAAAGAGAAGGTAGATCAGCCCATGTTTGATGTGAATGCAGGTCACTCTTATGTGGATGGTGAATCCAGTGGCTCAGAACAGAGCATTGATGATGAGTTGGGTATTTTTTCTATTGTTACACCTGGAGTAAGGAAGACCAGGGATGTTTTGAGAGCACCTGGGAGTGAACCTACTTTGCGCAGGTCAACCAGAGTTAGGAATCCTGTGGATAGGCTGAAATATGATGGATTTACAGCCATTCACTATACATATATGGTCAAAGTGATACAGGAACCAGAATCCACTTCCTTTGAGCAAGCCATGGGAAAAGAAAAATGGGAGAAAGCCATGGATGAAGAAATGGATGCCTTGGAAGCAAATGCTACATGGGAATTGGTACCTTTGCCTAAAGGTAAGAATGCAATTGGCTGTAAGTGGGTTTATAAGGTGAAGCACAATGCAGATGGTTATGTGAACAGATACAAGGCAAGATTAGTAGTCAAGGGGTATGCACAAACATATGGCATTGACTATGAAGAAACATTCAGTCCGGTTGCAAGGATGGCAACCGTAAGAGCAGTCATTGCTATGGCTGCATCAAAGGGATGGTCTTTACATCAGATGGATGTAAAGAATGCCTTCTTGCATGGTGATTTGCAAGAAGAGATCTTTATGGAGCAGCCACCAGGTTATGTGCATGCTGTTCATCCTGAGTTTGTTTGCAGGTTGAAGAAAGCCTTGTATGGCTTGAAGCAAGCACCTAGAGCATGGTCTGACAAGATAGGGCAGTATCTTGTCACTATTGGCTTTCAGATTTCCAAGGCAGATTTCTCACTTTATGTGAGAAAGACAGAGAAAGGTATTATACTGCTTGTCATTTATGTTGATGATTTGATTATGACAGGTGACAGTGATGAAGATATCCTTCATGTGAAAATGCTATTGAAGCAAAAGTTTGAGATAAAGGATTTGGGAGAGCTGCGTTATTTCTTGGGCATTGAGGTGATTAGATCACCAAGTGGGATACAGCTCTTGCAGAGGCAGTATGGATTGGACATGCTGTCCAAATATGGGATGACAGGCTGTAAGCCTATTTCAGTTCGTTTGGAGCAGAATGTGAAGCTAAGCGCAGATGCAGGTGAGCTTCTGGAAGACCCTACCATGTACAGACACATAGTAGGAAGCTTGATTTATATTACTATTACCAGGCCAGATTTGAGCTATGCTATTGGATTGGTAAGTCAGTTTATGCAGGCTCCAAGGAAACCACATTTGGATACAGCTAGACGCATACTCAGGTATGTGAAGTCCACATTGCAGTATGGACTATTTTATGAGACTGGGGTTCAGATATAGTTGCATGGATACACTGATGCTGATTGGGCTGGTAGTATTTCTGTTAGACGATCTACCAGTGGATATGTGTTCTCTTTTGGGAGTGCTGCAGTCACTTGGAGCAGCAAGAAACAGCCTACAGTTGCCTTGTCGAGCACAGAGGCTGAGTACAGGGGTGCAGCAATGGCTGCATGTGAGGTAGCTTGGTTGCATAAGCTACTTTATGATATGCATTAGTCTACAGATGGGCTAGTTGTCATTTATTGTGACAACATGAGTAGTATACACTTGGCAAATAACCCAGTCTATCATGCTAGAACAAAGCACATTGAGGTGCATTATCACTATGTGCGAGAGAGGGTTTTACTAGGCTTATTGATCTAGTTTATGTCAGCACAGAGGATCAGGTAGCTGATATATTTACGAAGGCATTGGGCACAGAGAAGCTGCGCAAGTTCAGAGACCTGCTTGGTGTGCAGGAATTGGGATTGAGCTCGAGGGGGAGTGTTGAGATATCGAGCTCCACTCGTGATATACCAGGGTGACCGTTGTGCATTTATGTCACCGACTTGTCAGTTGTAGATGCAGTTGGTACACCGCCCATGAATAATAGCTAGACGACAGCTATCCTTATCTACTCTAGTTCATGGCTCAGTTAGTATGCCACCTTAGTTAGTTGTCTTTGGTTTGAGACCCATATATAGGGTTCTTCTATTTCTTTGTATTAGAGTTCTTTTGGCTTTTACAACTAAGAAGAGGAAAACTGTTTTCAGCCTCCACCCTTGTGTGTATTCCCCCATTGTGCAAGCAAGAAAGCTACAAGTGAGACTCCTTCCTTCTCTCCCACAATCTTGACAGTCATGGCACTGTGGAAGGCAAACGGACAATGGCTAAGATCCTCTAATCTATTGTTTGAATTTGGACTTACCAATACTTTTTTTGTGAATCAAGGCAATCTTGATGATGCCAACTGGTGGCTTGTCAATCTGATTAGTGGTACGGTCATGAGATTTATTTGAAGGGGAAGAAACTCCTTCATCTTTACTATGCAGGGAGTGAGAAAGCTTGATATCTCTATCTATTAGCTCAAGCACGAAATACTTGATGTTTTGAAGTCCCTTAGGGGAAAGCTAAGCTCTTTTATAAAAAGCTTAGTCTTTTGGCCTAGAGCCCATTGCATCAAGATGATTTTGTACTTACTTCTTTTGAATATAAGCTCACGCATTACAAAACTAAGGTACCTTTTTACTCTATGCAGTATATCTTCCTATCTAACCTACACTAATACCTTAAAATAGCTTCTTGATTCTAGGCTCCCATAATGCTTGCAAGGTGAATATTCTTGTAACTTTTGCATGTCCAATAGTAATGATCCTTGAGCATTTCTATGTTGACCAAAGATAATGAACCCTTCATGTCATCCTCTTCCATGCTCAGTCTTCCTCTTGTCTGGGACCAAGTGATGGACACCCTACAACCATCCCAAAAAATGTGACGAATGGAATCCACCGTTCCACAGCCGCATAAGCCATTCATGAATCCTCTACTCTTTAGCTTATCTATAGATAGCAATGCACCCATTTCCACCTTCCAGGAAAAGATCCTATCTCTAAATGGTAGACAGAGCACCCATAGGTCCTTCATGGCCCTTTTAAACATGTCCTCACTAATGTCGATTCCCCAAATTTTGGTTTTCCTTACAAACTTCATAATCTTGATGGGACTCGCTTTTGTTTAACAACTTTACCAAAAGTAATTCTTCAACTGACTTACGAGTTGGAGGATTTTGGTCCGCCCAACTTCCCATTCATCAAGTGCGCACTAATAAACTCTCATGCAGCCTTGCAAGGGGGTGTCAAGCCATACCTCCTCTCCTTTATTGAATGTCATTGTTTTGCCTCCCATCCCATTCAAATGCAGTGCTCTATAGGTCCATTGTTGTGCTAATGTTTTTCCTGTCCTACCAAGTGTTAATGCCATTGGAGGATTGAACCCCCATGATAAAAAAATATTCTCTCCACCCTCAATGGTAGTAGTGCCCATATTTGTGCCAACAGGTTCTCTCTCTTTATTGCATACTTGAAGCTATTCCATAATTGTTTTCCTATAACTCTCACTAGCTAAAATCTCTTTTGAGTTAGATATTTTCGTATTTCCTTTTCCTTGAGGATTGTCATGATCACCCTTGCTAAAAGTTGTAATTATCCTCACACTAAGGAGCTCTACCAAGAAGTACTTCCTTTCCCACGTCCTCATGGTTTGGGAGTACATGGAATAAGATATGTAGACTTTTGGTCTTGATAATTGTGATGATTCTACATTTTCATAGGAGAAAATATGGTTTTTTCCCATGGAGATTGAGGACTTTGTTAGTCAGTATAAGCTCTAATTGGCCTATTTCAGCCCAGGCTTTGTAGGTCAAAATATTAAAGTCAACTCCTTCGTCAATGAAAGTGTCAACAAAATGCTCTCCTTTTGCAGTAAGGTTAACCCTAAGATAGGCAAGAGGTATTATTTCATCGTCTTTTGGGTCCATACTTATAACCCTAGCCTTTCGAATGTCGATCCTTGAACTCCTAGCTACACTATCAAGTGTGAATTGTGTATTAGAATCATGGCTCTTTCATGTAATGCTACTCTTATCACATTCAAGGTCAAGGTTATTGAGTTGATTCATCTTCGTGCTGGTCTTCTGACAGTGTTAAAATTCTATTCAAAGCCGCCACTCCCAAGATGATGTACCGATCCGGCCTCGATTCGTGCCCTCGCCGCCTCCCGTTGCTGACTCCAACGTCCTGGCGAATTTGTAGCCTCCTCCCTCAGTCGGCGCCAGTCGTCTACATCTAACCACTCGGGCTTTGGAGCCCCACTCTTGATTGCCTTGCGTGCGTCGGATCGTCTATGTGACATGTATGGACGCATGCAATCCATCATCTAGCCCGTAGAGAATCTATCCACTGCGGCTAGCACCGGAACTCCTCGTGCAAGGATGCTACTATGTACTCCTTGCTCCCCTCCGGTATGTTCCTCCAATGATCCAGGACATTGTGCTGAAAAACTTATTGGCACAACTCCCTCATGCGAGCCATCACCCTCCTCCCCTCATCATTCATGATGATGGCTCCTAACCTGCCATCCACTAGGTATCCATAATCCCTAGGAGTATGCCTTGTATGGGCCTTCTCCCATCTCCGTCCACGCTCGTGGGCATATCCAGGAGACCCATGTACATCCAATGTACCGACGGGGGTACCCTCTCCCGGAGTGCCACTCAAAGGGGTGCCACCAAAGGGGGTGCCACCAAAAGGCGTTGTCGAAGAATTCGTGCAATAGCTGCAGAACACGGGGTTCAAGGTACAGCAAGAAATGAGGCTAACAAGAAGAACTCAAATTTTTGATGTCAAAGGTCATTATATTGCTTGACAAATGAGTTACAAGAAATTCATGTTCAAGATAAATCGAAGTATCTCATAAACTGTTTACATTCAGGTTTTTGAAGACAGTTATGTCTTTAGCATATAGGCTTGTATTCAGAATTCAGCAAGTCTGAGTGGAGGAAGGATTCAGTTGTCTTTGTAATGTCAAAACTTAGAATCATCAGAACAAATAGCTTTGTGTTTGTCATCTTTCTCATCCTGTTTTAGCATTGGCATAAGACCAATTTTTCTTGTTCGAAGGAAACATCCACCGATGAATACACCATTCAATCAACCTTGATGTTTGTTATCTACAGCTACAGTAGTCCTCCAGGCATACAAAGAACAGAAAATGTAACCTTCGTATCATAGCTAGTGCCATCTTCAGTCTCTATTAAACCTGGCTGTCTGAGCTGCATATATACAGAACCACCACACAGCAACTCACAAAAGCAAAATACTTCAGCCTCTTTTACCTCCAATAGAATAATCATTCACACCAACCACTCAAAGATATACATAGCCAATCCTGTGATCTGCACCAACTGAAAATACAGATTTTGACAAAGATATTCTTAAGATGAACAGAATGATGAGCACTGTTTACCAGATCTAGCCCACACTCTTATAAGCATTGACTTCAACTTGGAAGATAGCCATTATGAAGAACAGCGGGAAACCTCTGTTGGTCCGTCTCAGAAGCTTGGAAGCTGGCAGCTTAGGGGCAGCATATATTGCTGTCCCTGTCATACACTATTCTATAGTTGCATAGAAGATGCATACATTGTTATAAGCAGCAGCTAACAATCAGTTCAGAAATTGAGCATCCGGGATGCGCATGAAGCGACTGCAAGTAGAGATGCTGCCTCATCAGCCAGAGGTTTGCCCATGTTAATTGGCTTCTGTCACGCCTGCAACCCAGTCAAAGTCTGTTGCTCACATATATTTTCTAACACAACAAATGTCCTCCATATTTGCTACCTATCTCGGCTGCCAGTTTACTTGCCAGTCACTTTGTAACCTTGCAAAACAGGCTCAAACAGAGCCAGACTTCATTGCTGGACACTAGTTTTCACACGTCCATTTTTAACATCCAAGCACTCTGACATGAACTTAACAAATCCTCGCTATCATGGCATCATGGACCCTCTATAGATGCATCAGCCAGCAATTATTGTTGACAATGGAATTTGGGGTCACCATTAGAGAAGCCACCTATTTGAAGAATATAGGCAGCAAAGCGTAACTTCCGATCAAAGTTCACCACCAGCATCTTCCAGCTTTCACCATCGAGTTCATCCCAACTCTTGACCATAGCTCCACATGCATGATACGCCTGTTCCCCTGATGAAGGTGGTTGTCTGACAGAATGAAGGGATCAGGAGGTCGTCAACAGTAGCTTCGACCTCCCTCAATCAGCGTTGAATGCCTCCCACAACAGTGGCAAGATCTGCGCTGAAGGTAGCACCTTCCCATCTTTCGTGTGAATTTCAACGTCAATAGTTTAGTTCTTCTACCGCCTTCTCTGCTCCTCCTATGGCTTGTTGATACTACGCAAGACTAGGATCCATCATTTGTCAGCTCGATTCTCTGCTGCTTGTGGTCTCCTTGGCTGTTGGCTGACGATCGACGATGGTTTTCAATCATTACCACCTCGTTGGAGCTGATTCTAGTTGGCTCACATCTCCTCTCTCCAATCAATTTTCTATATTTCTTGCAGTCAGCTTCCTTCCTGTTTTGAGTTGTCGTCGTGCTCACAGCAAGTCAACAGCCATATTCTTCTTGTACAATCAGCATATAAAAGAAGCACTCCCCTCCTGCATATCGACCGTCTCCTTCCACTCACTGATTACCATTGTTTTCCTTCTATGACTGTTCTACATAGCCGACCTGTCATCTCATCTTCTTTCTGCGCTGACGTTGATCAACTTCTGATTCCTGGCCAAGCACTCTCATTGTGTCGTCTAAAAAACCTGCAATTTTCGTCATGCCGAGATTGCCCTCATGTCCTTTTGTCTGGAACTCCCATTCTCTTCTCTCCCTGTGTTCGTATCTTCCTCTCCCTCCAAAACCAGGCGCAGCCCGCTTTTTGCTCTCTCCCTCATCAATTCGAATTCTTTTTCCCCCCCAATTAGCATTTCTCCCCCTTCCTTTCGCCACAGAAGCGAAAAAAAAGGAACCTTTCCTCCCATTCACGCGCATGACAATCCATCTTTTTCCCTCCCTTTTTGCCATTCGAATATTCTTCCTCTATCTTTAGCTTCCTATCTTTCCATTTGTGAATTCCTCTTTTGACGCATAGTGACCAACCATACGAACAGCCTCGTTTGGACAGTATATCATAGTCTCAACAAAATCAGGGACCTTATCACTGGAGTCCTGATTACAATCTGGATCTGTGAAGGACTCATTGTAAGCTTGCCCCAAGTCTCGGATGCTCCCACAAACAGGACGGTCTACAAAGGGTAGGATAAGTTTTCCTTCCTATTACAAGCATCGTATATGCAATACATTTAAGGGAATATATACATACATTGAATGTAGTTTATTAAAATGCACCACACAAACAATGAATCACACGCGGAGATTAACACAAATGCACAACAAAAATGGAGGTGTTCACGGCTCAGATGCGCAGCATCATGACAGCGTGCCATCTGCCGACGGCTGCGCAAAAGCCGGAGTAACTGGAGTGGATGTCCCCACAGGTGTGACAAATCCTGGAGGTGACCGAGCTCCAGCTGAACGACGAGATGGAGACACTATGTCCGTGTCTCCACAGCAGCACCCCCCTGATCCTCCTGCAGTCGCAGTCCCTCCCTCTGGCCCAAGTCGAGAGCGTCGAGATCGTCTGCTCGAAGCTGAAGCATCTGATCGCGCTAAAGCTGATCTAGCAGAGCACCCTGATGAAGAACGAGACAGCTCCTGATCTGCCATCTCTCTGAATCTCGCGAGCTGATCTGGAGACATACATGCCATCATCTCCTGAAACTCCTCATCGCTCATCCCTCGACTCATCCTGAAAATGTCGATACCTGCACAGAAAAAAAATGATGTTAGAATAATCAATTTAAACTATACAAAGCATATTAATAAAAATCATTTTTGAAAAATCCCTCTTAAAATGCATATCTTATCTACCTTTATGGAAAATCTAAACAACGAATTGAGTAATACAATTCTCCAAGAATGAAGTATTCTATGGTCCCATGTTAATCTCCTGACACAACTCTGCATACACTGGAAGGTCGATAGAGTACATGCTACCACAAAATAACTAGTCTGCCTCGTTCTCAAAAAATTCTACGACTTCTGTATTTCTATCATTGTTAGCCGATGAGGGCTCCAAGCTTGCGGTGGCCTCCACCCCTTGTAATTTCGATCCCTCTATTTGCATATTTTCTTCATCTATGCCTGGAACATCGCTTTGATCGTATACTCTTGCACCTCGAGGAGTTGAAGGTGTAACATACCACCATCGAGGTTGTCGGGGATTTGGATAGAAGATTACCTGTTCACAAACACTTACAAAGCGGCTTCAAACCATTGTGACATAAACCATGTCGTATTACAATTAGCAAGCAAATGACTATTTATACCTGTTCACAATGGGCCGGCAACACAAAGGTGTCGCGCAAATCCATCCTTTTTTTTTCGGAATCTATTTTGAGAAATCCAGATGGACCTCGTCGAACTGTTGTGCCAGCTCCTCTAAGTACCACTTTGAACCACTGCACATCGAATATTATCATGGAGAATCTACGGTAATCCACCGTAATAATACTTTGCAAGTTCCCAAAATACTCCATCTCATCCACAACCATGTTCGGATCCGTTGCTCGTCGCCGGCTCTCTTGCTCAAACCTTGCCATGACACCACAGTCCATTGTGGAGCGCATTTGGTCAATACGCTCCACGCGAAAATGCCGTCCGCGCGACCACGCTGCACTATATATTTTGTACTGCACATTGAAACACTCAAATTAGATGTAGCAAGAAAATTTAGATACGACACATTCTAAACCCCTCATTACCTTTGGACTACATCCCCTCGAGAACTCCCACTCCTCCATTGAGACCTCTGTCCCTTCGCTGGATGCTGCGGTCAAGGCTCCATGCAACCATCATGTTGACATAAACCGCGGCATCTCCTCCATGCCTTCGGGATATCGAATTGGTCGGTGACGCGTACTGCGTCGAAATTCCGCTCGTGCTTCCTCTTGATCTTGCCTTGCAATCTGGTACTTGGCGAGCCACGTCTCAATAGAGGCATGGTGCAACATACAAAAGCAATTCACCTTCTCTTCCATTGAGGCATCCATTCTTTTTTCTACCCCATTTCCAACCACCACATCTCCAGTTATCATGTCATCATCCTTCAGCGTCCATAGCATTTCATTGTCTGGTTCCACCGTTGGTAGCCATTGTGAGATATGCACTAACCCCTCTAACAACAAACCAACCTTCCGCCATGCTACCTTCCAGACGAGCTCGTTGTCGCACAAAGCCTTTCAGGGTTTTCATTAAGCACTCCAAGAAGAACATCCATCGCGTATGGACAGGTCCAGCAATCTCCACTTTCTCCACAAGATGCACAAGAAGGTGAACTTGTATCGTGAGCATGCTAGTGGGCAGGTATTTCTCAAAGAGACAGACCGTCTCAACTGCTCCCCGCCTTGCGGATTTAATAGAGGACGTCTTAATCTCTTTCTGTGAGATCCATTGCACCAAAGTCGACAACTTGTAAATGGCCCCGTGAATTTCTGGAGTTAGGCATCCCGCGATCGCGATCGGTAGGACAAACTGCCACAAATGAGAAAGCATTAAGAATAATGGTCACTTTTCAAATTTCAAAATTTCCACGCTAATTAAAATCCATTCTGTTCACAAACCTGACATATCTTATGCCAATCATGGGATTTTAGCCCAGACATTTGGTCATCTTTAGAAAATGCGGACCTGAGAGAACGCATCATACCCGTCGGAGTGCGGATAGACTTGATTACTTGCTTCACAATGCGCTCTTCTTTGGTAGAAAAAACCCAGGGAGTGCGAGGAAGCTGCACTCGACTGCGGCCAAAATGCCTCCATCTTACCTACCTCCTTTAAATCCATTCATGACCCTATAGTGTCTCTCTTTCCTGTGATGTGGTCCCATAGCAAGCTGCCCACATTTTTGAAAATATGCATGGGATCCAACAAGTGGTTGACCTGTAAGTGGATCCAATATGGCAACTCGTAGAAAACTGAGAACCGTCACATTCCATTTGGATGCGATTCCAGGTTTACCATTTTCAGCTCGTACCAGCTTGCAGTGTTCATATGTGCTGGAGGTCGTCTAAGAAAACCTTCCCTGAGTTCATGATCCTCCGGCAAGAAAGCGGCGTGTCCTTGATATACCATCTTCTTCATGGTTCGTGACCTTCGGGAGTCTAACTGTGGCCCACACAATGGACATGCATGATAACCTGAGGTAACGAGACCTGCAAGGCGATCCACCACCTAGTGAATACTTGATTGAATGAAATAAAATATAGATATTACCAGCGAGAACAAAGGTTTGCTCACCTGAGCACTCTCCCAATCCCGAAAAGTCATACATCGTCCACATGAGAATGACTCGAATGTTGGTTGACCGCCGACCATCGCGCCTGCTCATATCTTGCACCGTGACCCCCTCCTCCCACAAAATCTTAAGCTCATCGACTAATGGACGAAGATACACGTCCATATTTTTTACTTTGTAGCGGCCCGGGACGAGCAAGCTAAGGATGAGACGTTCTTTCTTCGTAGAAAGCCATGGAGGAATGTTGTAGTTGACAAGCACTATAGGCCACACACTGTAAGAAGTCGAGCGCAGACCGAATGGGTTCACACCATCCATGGCGAGACCGAGGCGAAGATTCCTTGGCTCTCGCGCAAAGCCTGGGAAGGTAGAGTCAATGTGGCTCCATATGTGCGAATCTGTTGATATTCGTTGCACTCCATCCGTGGACCTATTCTGCACATGCCACGTTGTCAAGCTTGCCATGGCAGACATGCGAAACATGTGGTTTATGCGGGGGATGAGCGAAAAGCATCTGAGGACTTTTTGAGGGATGGTCTGCCCTTGCAAGTCCTGTTGATACCTGTGAGCACCACACTTTGGACATGTCTCCATAGTCTCATATTCATCTCGAAACAATATGCAGTCGTTGATACATGCATGGATGTTATTGTAGTCCATGCCAAGCTTCCGTAAAACATGTCGTGCATCATCACAAGACTCAGGCATGGTGTTTGCAGGTGGCAATATATGATATTTCAATAACCTAAAAAAATCATAAAACACCTTGAAAAATCCATCCATGTTTGCAATAATACTGTTTTTAAAAAAAACAATGAAGTCTGTGTGCAAGGTACATGAATAACTCAGTCACATTCGTATCGCTCCAACCGTATTTTGCTTGCACACTTAAGAGTGCAAGCAATGTCTTCAACCGAGATACTCGGCACCCATCATATAATGGTGTGGATGCTTCCTCTCTAAGCGGGTCAGATGTCTCAACATCCATGGGAATCAATGCATCGATCATTGCCTCCATCTCAGGCTCCAAGATTGTAGGCAAGTCGGGAAGGTTGTCTGTCTCCTCTGGCATTGACGGTATAGATGGGCCTTACGAGTGGTCGATTGGCTCCTACAATCCATCCATCGCACGTCCACAAACTCTTCTAATTGGCCGCAAAGGGTGCACTCCCCCTTGGGTCGAGACATCACCCCCCTGGATACAAAATTTGCCAACAAGACCCAATCTTATTGTGTATGGTTTTCAATTAGCTTGAGAGTAAAATGCATGAAAAATGCTAACTTCAAATTACCCTTTGCTGAAAATCTGCAATCGCGTGATCAATGATCTCAGATTGAAACTTGCCAAATCGTCGTATGTGTTCTATAGACAATCGTCGTTTTCGTCTAATTGCCAACTTGCATTGAGAGCAAGGACATGGGACACACTGATTAAGATACGACTCGCGGTCTTGAACAATAAGACCTTCTTCGTTTGCCATCTTATCTACATTATAGCAAACAAGGCTTAAATGGATAGCTTTATGGAGATGTATGTCAAGTTGCAAGTTGACCATAAACCTTGCATTGTATATAGTAGTCGAGAGATTTTCCGATGTTATATCTCGGCCTTGTATCATGCTCAACGATTTGTTTGTCCCGGTAGATAATTTTTTGTTATATCTCGGCTTTGAGTATAAGTAATCCATTTTAAAATTAATGCGCGCCATCTATGAAATTTTATAACTATAGTAATAAAATCTATTTCAATCAATTCTACTCATAGTCATAAGACCTGAGAGAAATTATCCTATACTCAATTTAAGGGTTTCTTCTTCTATAACAATAATTTTGGGTTCATTTTGATGAAGTACGTGGCCGTATGCAAAGCACATTGCATACCATTATCAATACGTATATTATCTTAAATTTCCTTCCCCTCCCTCTCCCTCTCTTTCTCTCCCTCTCCCTCTCTTCCTCTCTTTCTCTCACCCTCTCCCTCTCCCTCTCGTTCTCTTTCTCTCCCTCTCTCATTTCCTCCCTCCCCCTCCCTCTCCCTCTCCCTCTCCCTTCCTCCCTCTCCCTCCCCCTCCCTCTTTCTCTCCCTCTCTCATTTCCTTCCCCTTCCCCTCCCTCTCCCTCTCCCTCTCCCTCTCTCTCTCTTTCTCTTTTTCTCCCTCTCCCTCTCTATCTCTCTTTCTCTCTCATTTCCTAAACAAGCAAAAAATAAAGTGATTTAAACATCCTCCAAGCAAAAGGGAGAGGGAGAGATACAATGTACTCTCCCTCTCTTTCTCTTTCTATCTCTCTCTCATTTCCTTCCCCTTCCTCTCCCTCTCACTCTCTTTCTCTCTCATTTCCTCTCATTTCCTCTCCCTCTCTTTCTCTTTCTATCCCTCTCTCATTTCCTTCCCCTTCCTCTCCCTCTCACTCTCTTTCTCTCTCATTTCCTCTCCTAAACAAGCAAAAAATAAAGTGATTCAAACATTAAACAAGCAAAAGGGAGAGGGAGGGAGAGAGAGAATGCACTCTCCCTCCTTCTCCCTCTCTTTCTCTTTCTCTCCCTCTCATATTTCCTCCCCCTTCCTCTCCCTCTCCCTCTCTTTCTCTCTGACTCTCTCGTTTCCTCTCCTAAACAAGCAAAAAAGAAAGTAATTTAAACATTAAACAAGCAAAAGGGAGAGAGAGAGAGAGAATGCACTCTCCCTCTCTTTCTCTCCCTTTCCCTCTCCCTCTCCCTCTCTTTCTCTCCTTCTCTCTCCCTCTCCCTCTCCTTCTCTTTCATTTCCTCTCCTAAACAAACAAAAGAGAACGATTTAAACCTTCAACAAGTAAAAGAAAGAGAGAGAGAGACTCACCAATGAGATATGGCGAGCGTGGGTGGCTTCTCTTTGCAACGAGGGCTCCTCCTCTCCTTCGCGAACAACGGCGGTGGCGGTGGCGGCGGCGGCGGCAGCGGCGGCGGCGGCGGCAAGTCTCTTCCTCTTCTTCTCTCACAAAGCCTTGGCTCTCTCCCTCGCTCTCTCCCTCGCTCTCGCTCTCAAAAGGCGAAGAAAAGAAAATGAAAACGGCGCTCTAGTTTCGGCCGCGCTTTTTTTCCCTGAAATAGTGACGCCAGTTGCGACGCCTATAGCGACGCCGATATCCACCATCGCTAATCGACGTCGCTAATTGCCCAATTCCTTGTAGTGACACTTAGTTCAAAGAGAATAGGAAATGAGAGAGATGCGCTGCTCGACCTCTCTGCTTATAGGGCATAGTCCCATTTCGGTCCTCTTAAACGGAATGGATCGGGTTTTAACCTAACAATACCTAAAGGTCGAAAAATCTTGTGAGAAGCATCCATGTTCTCTAGGACCACCCTACCGTAGGATGGACCCACCAGGGGTTCCGCCCACCAGCTTCCCTCAATAGCTTAAGTTTTCTAATTATGTCCTACCACATTTATATGCGACACTTAAAGTCAGCTTTATTAATTAAGCATTTTAGGGAACACGGTTTGTTCGTGTAACTTACAGCACAGACACGAAAACCGAGCAAGAAAAACAAGTTCAAACAAATTCCTTAACTCATGTTCACGTTAATCTTTGTCTCCCACCATATAAGAGAAATTATATATCCCTTCTGTCCAACAGAAGTAACTGGTCCAAATCACATGGCACCACAAATTCTACCCTTTATCTAGAATAGGGTCTCCCAACATGCCTGGACATTGGGGGCCACATAGGTCTTCAACTCCATTCTAGACCTAGTAAGGGGTGTCCAGAGCTCCACCTGACTCGCAAGCTATCTAGGAGAGCAAAACATCATTCCCGTGGTTGGCCTTTTCACCACTCGACCTTCGACCCATGAATCGAGTAGTGCCCTCTTTGGGTTAATCCGCGATGCAATCATGGAGGTGATCCACCCGTGCAAGTTATCCTTTCTTAATTATATCCTTTAACAATCAAGCAAAAACAAGGCATTCAATCCTAATATAAATTTTCCAAGAAAACATTCCTTCATCCTCATGGAAATTTGTCATCACAGACCCCTGCCATAAATTTACCATCAAACACAAGTACTTGGAATAATCATCCAAACCACAATCCAAAACTCAGTTGATTGTAAAAGCATTTATTGTGTTGTTTGATTAATCAACAAAGTAATGGACCAGGTATTCTTTTCCAAGCATTGCAAGAATAGATGTGATAACATTTCCATTGCACATTTGCTCTTTCCCTTGGGACACCAAGAGTAAAATTTACTTAACACTTGTATGCATAATTTTTAATGTCATTCTTCTTTTATGATTATGCAATGCATAACTCCTGACCGATTCTTCCTAGTAATTGCTCTATCAACAAATAAGCCATATGTAGCTATGTGCAATTAACTTTCCTTGATACATGCACTTTACAAGCTCCATCTTACAAATATGTGAGATGAAATTTATCCTTTTCGATGACCTATACTCGTGCATCATAGTATGGGGCCTAATGTATCTCATACAAGAATCAAAGCAAACATCTATCAATTTGGAAATGCATTACTTACAAGCGGTACCGCAGTTTGATTGGCAGTGATGCCTTTGTTCGAAGCTTCGTTGCTAGTTGTGGGATTGCCATCCACACGTGACATTCTTTGCTTGGGGCCATTTTCCACACGTAGATTTGAGAAATAAAGAAGGCGGAATAGATTCGAGATAGGAGAGCGTAAGAGAGTATGGCTTAGTCGAAGATCGAGATAGGGGAGAATTGAGCTAACTCTCTCCCTTGCAGCCTCTCGGGATAACTCCTCTCTCTCTCTCTCTCTCTCTCTCACTCTCTCTCTCTCTCTCTCTCTCAAGATCCTTCTCGCAATCTCTTGGAAGGGTATCCCTCTTTTCCTCTCTCTTGCAGCCTCTCGGGGTCTCCTTGTGCTCCCTTGTGCCTCCCCATCGCTCATATTTATAGTGAATTAGAAAAGAGGGCTTTGGCTGAGAAAAAGAGCTCTTTGTGGAGGGGATCTTGGAAAAATCAGTGATCTGATACTCAGATCATAAATTTGATGGTTCCATTGGCTCTGAAAGGGGGTTAATACTCCATGACACTTGATTAGAAAGCTTTTAGATTACTCCTTCTTTCTCTCCCTACTTGAAGTGTTTTTTACTGTCTGTAGATTGTGATCACGACGCACCTGATTTTGTCAATCTCTCTCTTTATTTTTTCTTTTTATAAAATCTCCAAAACTAACTAAAACATCACTTGTCTTTTCTTTTAAATGACGTCAAGTTCTAGAAATCTCCTTATCTTTCTAGGATAATATCTAAAATATCTAGAATATGCTAGTTTTGCCCAAAATCTAATATTTTTGGACCATCCAAACTATACACATTAATACTAGTGATTAATATGGCTCCTAAGTCTCGTTCACATTGTAACTTCCGTGAAGGGTGGCTACGGTCCTTGTCAATCTGAGAAAAATATCGGATTTACGACTCCTGGTTTTTTTAAATATATATATTTAATTAAATAAAAAGCATTAATTATTAACGTTAGTTAGTTTTTACTTTAGTTAGTAATCTTACCAACTTATTAATTGACTAATTAACTTTCGAACTAGCCAACTAACTTTTATTGCGTGGAAATATTACAGATGATATCCGTTGGCAAGTTGTCTTAACTTGTCCCTAGGTCAACATCAAGATACCACAATCAAAGATATCCGTTAACTTTTATTGCATGGAAATATTACAGATGATATCCGTTGGCAAGTTGTCTTAACTTGTCCCTAGGTCAACATCAAGATACCGCAATCAAAGGTAGCCTAGGCAATGGTAGCAAGCTCGAAAAAAATGGTCGATGATGCCTCATGGTGTTTAAGGGGAGCGAGGAAAGGAGATACTTCATTCACTAGCCATATATCACTCTATCCATATGCCTATGACCATGAGTTGACACTAGTTCACAAGAAGCCTCTACTTGCGAGAGCTTTGCAAAAAAAAAGATATTGTCGATTGGGAAAATCTATGGCATGCCCTAGAGTTGAACATCTCTTGTGTAGATGATTTAATAACACCACTTAAGTGAGAAGGAAGGTGATTGGCTAGTGGTTACTACCTAGAAAACAAAAAGTGAATAGCCCACTTCAATTGTTAGGTTTGAGGACTCGTTTTTCAAGGGTTAGCCCATCGGGTCAGTCATTATGGCATTGCAAGGCAACGTGTGATTATAAAGCTGCCTCCCCTACTATCTTAATGTAGATGAAGGACAAGTGGGCCAATCATTACCCAAAGGCCAATATTAGTACATGGAAGAGGAGAGCAAAGAGAATTTGGAGGGCCACCCCCTTCTTTCAGGATCAACTCACTAAGGTGGTAGTTGATGCTGAAAAAGCTCCCTATGTGAGTGTGTTTGTCTAGATGGATTATAATTTCTTCCCTTTTTCCCATTTGTGGTGGAGCAAAGGAGGCAAATAAACACTTGTTCTAGGATTGCTTACATGTCACGGCATTGAGAAAGGCGATTGGACAATGGATCAGATCCTCTAATCTATTGTTTGAATTTGGACTTACCATTTCTTTTTTTGTGAATCAAGGAAATCTTGATGATTGGCGGCTTGTCAATCTAATTAGTGGTATAGACCTAAGATTTATTTGGAGTGGAAGGAACTCCTTCATCTTTACTATACATGGAGTGAGAAAGCTTGATATCTCTATTCATTAGCTAAAGCACAAAATACTTAGTGTTTTGGAGTCCCTTAGGGGCAAGGTTTGGGTATATAAGCTCTTTTATAAAAAGGTCAGTCTTTTGGCCTAGAGCCCATTTCATCAAGATGATTTTGTACTTACTTCTTTTGAATATAAGCTCACACATTACAAAAATAAGGTACCTTTTTCCTCTATGGAGTATATCTTCCTATCTAACCTACATTAATACCTTGGAATAGCTTCTTGATTTTAGGATCCCATAATGCTTGCATGGTGAATATTCTTGCAAATTGTATGTCCAATAGCAATTATCCTTGAGGACTTCTATGTTGACCAAAGGTAATGATCCCTTTATGTCATCCTCTTCCATGCTTAGTCTTCCTCTTGTCTGGGACCAAGCAATGGATTCCCTACAACCATCCCACAAAATGTGACTAGAGTTTATACTTTAATGTCTTGAAGAGAGGGTTTATACTTGAGGAGAAAAGGGTTTAAGTATGTCCTTATTGGTCCAAGTCTTACACCTAGAGTTCTTACTCAAGTTCATATTATCCTAGTGCACTATGTGATGCATGTGACCTAATGAGGAGGAGTGTATGGTTTGCTTATAGTGCAACAAGAATTTTATGATGATGATGATATCTAACCATGCCTAAGGCCTTAGGAGGTGAATAACTAAGTCCTAATATGTGCAAGTGGTTCCCAAGTTAGTATCCATGCATGTGTATCTAGAAGTAAATGGTTGTGTATGTGAATGTGTCAATTGTGTGCTTACTAATGTGAAGTGAGATCAGTTAATGGAGTGTGATGTGTGTGTGTGTGTGTTAAATGCCTAAGTAAAAGTGTGGTGTCATTGCACAAACGAGTTGATTTAGCATGCAGGGTTCTACTTGATGGCATCCTCCTTTCCTCTCTTGTGGTGATAGTTTAGCTCAATGCTTAATGTTAGTTGCGCCATAGCATTCCAATCACAATATCTCATGATTATGTCACAATGCTATAGGGTTCTCTTGATATGAAAAAATTCTTAGCAATTACAATTATAAGTTGGCCCTTTTGACTGACCAAACTTCCTCTGTGTTGATGATGTGACTTGAGTGAGCCTTGCTTGAAGGCCCTTAAGTATAATAAGAAAATACACCCATTCCCAAGTTACCAGTGTTCCCAAGAATATATTGCACAAAAAGCAAGAATTGAAAACAACATGCATGATAGATATAATCTTCCCCCCATACATTGGTGACCACATCCCCTCTACATGTATTTATTTTGATTTGATTATCTTCATACTCAAAATACAAAAGGCATCTCAAAATAAACCCATGCATTTCTGTTCCTTGCATGGTTTATCTTTCCCAATTCTTTTCTAAAAAATAAGCTAACTTTTCTGAGTGTAATATCTAAAAATAAAAATTCTAATCTATTCTCAAATATACATCAAAATAATAATAATATAAGATTTTTAAGCTTTTATAATTTAGCCTTCGAATAGTCCACTAGCACTTATGTACATACAACCATAATACCACAAGGAGTTCATCCAAAATATAATAATTTTGCAATACTTGAGCACCCAATAATTAAATATCCTTTGTGCACCATAGACACTATTAAAATATCATATATTATCCTAATAATCTACCATGCTAAACACAAATCATATTAGTCTATGCCAATTAATAACCAAGCATGAGGAACTAATGTCATATGCGGGCCTACCCACAACAAGTTATAATAATACAAAAATAACTAATAAACTAAATCAATGTCTTATTTTGTTATAATTTCATATAATTTTAATAACATTTTCAAGGGGTTAAAAAGTAACTATCCTTAATTGATCAAAATAATCCACAAATAAACGTAAGGATTTCCAACCACATGCACATATTGCCTCAATGCAATGAATATACACTTAAATCAATGAGATAAATAAAAATATGTATGTATTGCCTCAATGCAACAAATTGATACATACTCTGATAAGAAAATAAGGTAGCTATGGATCTTTACAAGTCACTAGTCAGTGGGTGAATCTATAACCTTCGGAATTTTGATGTGAATGTATATAGTAAGCAATAATTAGGAACTCATAAGTTGGAGATAATGAATATTTTTTAATCCACTCAGATTCTTAAATAGATTTTTTTAATATTTAACTATATATCTATGGTGTTGATTATTGATTCATGTAGTAGTCAAATCACCATATACTATCTTCAGAGGAACTAAAATCTAAGTGTCATCATCTAACAAAAGGGGATTCTCAACAATACGAGTTATAGGAGGTGTATCTCTAAAAGTTCAAATAAAATAATATGAAAAGTGTTATGGATTTTCCAATGTGGTGGAATACCTAATGGAAAGACATTACCATTAAACTTATACACAATACAAAATGGGCCATAATAAAGAGGAGACAACTTGACCTTTGGATGCCCACCATCTATAGATTTTAATCGGCTCTTTTTTATATGCAACCATACCAAATCATTATCATTAAATTTAATGGATTTGCATTTATTGTTAGTTGTATGGTATAGCACAGTTGAGATTTTTTAATGTGTTTTGTCATATCCTCTAAATTTTCCTATGGTCCGATGTAGAAGCATTGATAGTAGGAATATTAGAAGTGAGAGTGCATGTGAAAAGTGAGATTTTTGAGCGAGCATTTGAGGAAGTGTTTTTGGGAAACTTCCACTTCTTGTTCCACACATAGTCCACTTATTCCTCCTCTTCTCTTGGGCATATCTTAAGCACCACTACAAACCCCCAATTGTCGCCACCACCACCACCATCATGTAACGTGCCCACTTGTTGACTATCCAAGCACATTTTTAGTGGTCCATCAAGAGATAAATCTAAAGGATGCGGCCCATCACTCCCATGGAATGTTATGGGGTTTGTCACACCTAGGGTTTCTCAATTCCACCTTGCAAGAGCACGTTCGCGGCCAAACCTACTGGGATCGGCCTAAATTTGGGTTCCTAATGGCCAAGGTCTTCTGACAATATTGCCTTGGACATCCAACTTTACGTAGAGATACCCAAGCCGAAGCTAACCCATGCCACACTTGGATCAAAGAGAATGGGAAACAAGAGGGATGCGCCACTCAACCTCTCTACCTGTAGGGTATAGTCCCATTCTGTTCCCCTAAAATGGCATGAATCGGGTTGTAACCTAATAATTCCTAAAGGTCGTTCGACGGAAGAACCTTGTGAGAAGCCTCCTAGTTCTTTGGGACCACCTTGCTGTAGGACGTACCCATTAGGGGTTCCACCTACCCGCTTCCCTCAATAGGCATTCTTTAGTTATCTAATTAGGTCCTACCACATTTATGTGTGACATTTAAAAGAAGATTCTTTAATTAAGCCTCTAAAGGAACAGGATTCGTTTGTGTAACTTATGGCATTGACACGAAAACAGTTCAAACAAGTTCCTTGGAAGTAAACTTTATATTAGCATTTTAACTTAGATACAAGTCTTGTCCAAAAAGGACGATTCTGGCAATCTATGAGGATGCATCTTATTTCCTCCAAGCTTCCACCCTTGCACTAGTAACAGGTCCTCAAGAATCCATCTCGAGTCACATAGATTGTTTGAGTAGGACCTTGAGGCAGGGTATTTACAGCCAGAGTCTCCCCTGGTATCCAAGTGTCCTCCTACGTTCAAACTAATCCATGGAGAGACCTCTTGTGGCGGGTTGGGTCCATGTTCCCATCATAGTTATTTAGAACCCCCTTGAATAGGGTCAGGGGCTAGTTGGGGATGGTTTGACGTGCCCTCCATGAATTTAACGTGATTCATTATTCCAATTTCTTTTGTGAGCTTGGGTCATACAATGCTTTCACAAAAATTGTTTCTAAATTTACAAGTACAAACAATAATGAAGGCGAGTGCTTAGGACATCTACTAAGGTGGAGTCCCTATTTTTGAATGCTTAGCATTCACCCCTATTTTTGATTGACCTTTTGAGGGATAGGAAATACCCTCATTTCAACCCTCATTCTTATGCGATAGGAGCAAGAAATCACACCATTGTGTTTATGTGACATGTACGCTTATCCACTTGTGGGATACATCTTAGCAGCCCTTCGGGAGGGGAGTCTAGAAAGTGCCACCTGGCACTCACAAGGAATGTCACAGGGTTTGCGATCTAGGTCTTCCCGAGTCTTCCCCAAAGCGGAAGTATCCAACCATTCCCACTTAGCACCGACCTAAAGTCAGGGTTTCTTTCCTATCAACCAAGTCTCTAGGAAGTATCTAGCATCGAAATAGGAAATGAGAGGGATGCGTATCTCAACCTTTCTGCCCATAAGGCATAGTCCCATTCCACTCCCCTAAAACATCATAAATTGGGATTCTAACTCTACTGACTCTAGGTCTTCACAGTCTCGTTATCATGTCTTTTGAGAAAAGTTCCCAGCTAACCAGGACCACCCTTTCGTAGGACGGACCCAAGTCACGCCCACTGCACTTTCCTTGAGTTGCTTAGTTATCTAATTACCTACCACATTATGTTTGACATGCAAAGGCAGCTTCCTTAATTAATCAATTTAAACACAAGTTCCTTCGTGCAACTTCGGTGCTGATTTTTTAAAAAAAATGTCAAGAAATTTCATTTTTCAAATATATAATCTTTATTTATCATAGTCCTGGAGTACATCAAGTATCTTGCCCGAAGGCTATCCTAGCAATCATCACAATTTCCACTCCAAGTTTCACCCGTAGACTAGTAGACGGGCCTTGAGATCCCATCTTGAGTCACATTGGCCTCTTGTGCAGGATCTAGAGGCAAGGAATTTACAACCAGAGCCTCCCTGTCACCCAAGCATCCTCCCGCTCCAAGCAGCACCCACGGAGAGACCTCTTGCGGCGGGTTCGGTCCATGCACTCAGCGCGGCTAACAACCCCCTTGGATAGGGCCAGGCAGGCAGTTGGAGGTAACTAAACCTGCCTCTCCCTCTAGGCTATTAACCTGAAGCATTAAGTGTTTGGCCTTGAATTATTTCCTTGAGCAAAGAAGTTCAAACAATGTACCTAAGTGTACAATCACGTTCATTTCTGTGGTCGTTCGTATAACCAACTACTAAGGTGTGATTCCTTCTTCCCGAATACTCCCAGCATTCGCTCTTGGATCGTTCGCGACTTGGCGAGATTCCAAGGGCTTGGCAAGCCAAGTTGCTTGTTTGCACTTTTCCTTTGGGTTAGGGTTTATACCCTATCGACCCCAATTTTAATTACCTTAGGTCTCCTTGTACTATAGTCAAATAGATCTTGGACAACCCCGTCATCCTTGGTTGGTCAATTTGCTTCTTGGCAATTCACAATTTTCCTAAGTTGACAAATCAGTCCCCAAGAGAGAGACTTGTAGTAGGGCAACTACTCGACTTCTTAACGAAACTAACTTGTAATTAGATCTCACCTCCCTTGGCCTAAGATGTAGTAGTAGCATCTTATGATTTAGTTGCAATAATATCTGACCTTGCAGACTAGTTGCATGAGATAGGTAGTAGTGCCTATCTTGAGGAATTACATCCCTTTGTTTGTCGATATTACTAGTATTCATGTCCTTAGCCCTGGTACTCTCTCTTACTCGCAACATGGAACGATCTAAGTACGAGAACACCGGATTAACTCTGCAAGCGCAATACAAAGCAACATTTTAACTTAACTTAACCTATCTTTCATATTGAATGTAACTGTCATTTCATGCGTATTATAAGCTTTTCATCAAATGAAATATACCCCTTTTTATTTTCATACATCTACTTATGTATGCAAGTTGCTTATGTATGCAAGTTATGCTATGTAAATTTATAATGTTATTAAAAACAAAATCTTGTCTTTTCCCATGCAAGTCCGCGAATAAGAATGCAGCTGCTTATGCAAATTCTAAATAAAATATAACTCTTTCATTCCTCCCCATAGCAGCTATTTAGTCTTTAATTAAACATCCTTCTATGAATTAACATATTTACGGTCGTCACAAGGGTTTTTTATTGCACAATTGCATTGTATACAATATAATTCATTTTTTTCAACGTAAATCACCCAATTCAAACCTTCCAATGCACAAGGGCATCGCAATTTATATTTAAGCTATATGCGAGATGCAACTAGGACATTATTGCATAAGTGCACCTTTTAACACATGAACCATATATTCAAAAATGCAACAACCTTTCATCATGATGGTGTGAGAAATATAAGTACCTTGTGATGCAATTTAAAACTTTTCCAAACATTCCTATGATCTTTTTAAAACAAAGCGTTCTAATAATGCAATTAAGTTTTCCCTATGAGAATTTAAACTTAATACACCCATATCATGCAGAAATGAAAAGGGTGAATTTGATGGAACGTGAACATCTGCAGGAGGAGTATTATCGATTCTTGTGCTTCGGGTGGG
Organism: Lygodium microphyllum; assembly: GCF_053477565.2. NCBI lineage: Eukaryota > Viridiplantae > Streptophyta > Polypodiopsida > Schizaeales > Lygodiaceae > Lygodium > Lygodium microphyllum. The sequence goes on along the minus strand of NC_141137.1, from coordinate 187,678,640 downwards.
GACTCCTACATGTGCTCCTCTTAATTCCGCATGTGCTCCTCTTGTGTGGCACTTTGGGGCCATCGCAATCGAGACTTGGGAATAAGTCGGGCAGGTGGAGGGTGTGCTGAAATTTTCTGCAAGTTGGCAGTCCTCCCTTCCCGCACGAAAACTCCCTTCACAGACAATTCATGTCCTTTATGCGGTCTGTGGGTGAAGCACCCCTAAGGAGATTTTTGGTGGAAGCTTCTCAAGAAGCTTCTTTAATTTCTTATTTTTTGATAGGGGGCCCTTACAGCGTCGTGCTGAGAATGGTGATGAAGACAAAATGATGATGATGAGGTTGGCGACAAAGTTGGCAGCTTGGCAGCGTCTAGGCGGAGCAAGGGGGTGGCGGCGTTGCTGCATGTCAAGTGGAGCAGGGGGTGGCGTTGCTGAAGACCATGGGGGGGGCTCTCCCCTTAAATAGTGGGGAGGGGGTGGTTCATGAGGGGAAGACAACCATTTAACGACTGCCACCCCTACACCTGGGGGTGCATGCCCCCCTCTCCCACTCTTACTCTCTCTCTCTCTCTCTCTCCCCAACATGCTGTCGGCAGGGAGAGAGAGAGAGGTAAAAAAATTTGAGTTAATTTTTAAAAATATTATTTTTTAAAAAAAAAGAGGAGAGGGGGTTCTCATGGGGGAGGCACGGGAGAGATATTACATCCTCTTCCCCTTAGAGGAATTGAGATGTCCTCATCTCGAGAAGACATGGGGGTATTGTTGGTTGAGAGTATTTTCATCCATCCAGGTGGCATCCTCTTTGGGATAATCTTTCCACTGGATGAGGTATTCTCTCAAGGTCCTTGATCTCAAATGCCTCTCCCTAACATCTAAGATTCTATCAGGCCGTAGCTCAAGGACTCTTTGGCTAGTTATTACAATTTGTTGATTATCAAGTACATGATTCAGATTAGGTAGATACTTTTTCAATAGGCTAACATGGAATACATTATGAATCTTTAGAGTTGCGGGCAGCTGTAGTCTGTAAGCATTAGGCCCTAGGCACTTGATGATCTTATAAGGTCCACAATACCTTGGACTTAGCTTCTTGTACTCTCCCAAAGATAGTGAACTCTTTTTAGGATGTACACGGATGAAGACTATATAACCTTCGACGAAGGATTTGTCTTGCCATTTCAAGTCAGCATAAGCCTTCTATCTATCCTTGGAAGCTTGAATGTCTTATCTTATTGATTTGATTTGATCATCCTTGTCTTCCAGCATCTGTCTTGAAGCTTCTATCCTCAAAGTGGGATCCGAGAAGTTCAAAGGGGAACGACAATCATGCCCATACAATGCTTGGAAAGGGGTCATTTGAATACTCTCTTGGTAAGAAGCATTGTAAGAAAACGCAACCAATGGTAAGTATTGAATCCACTTTTTGGGTTCCCGACAGCAGTATGCCCTAAGCATATCTTCAATGAGTTGATTGACTCGTTCTGTTTGACCATTAGTTTGGGGATGGTAAGATGTATTGAAACAGAGTTGAGTTCCAATAGTCTCAAAGATAGCCCTCCAGAAGTGTGATGTGAAAAGAGAGTCACAATCACTAACGATTCTTCTGGGTAACCCATGAAGTTTGAATATTTCCTTGATTAATAATCTTGCATGTCTGAAGCTTTATAGTTCGTCTTGACAAGGATGAGATGTGTGACCTTGGTGAGCATATCTACTATAACCAAAATAGAGTTATATCCTCCCTGAACTTGGGTTAAGCCAACAATAAAGTCCATACTAATGAACTTCCATTTCATTTGTGGAATGTCAAGTGGTTACAATTTCCCGGGCATTTAACATGTTCTGCCTTAATGCATTGACAAGACAAACATTTCGTGACATATTTGAGTACGTCTCCCTTGAGCCTTCCCCAGAAATAGCTCTTCCTGACTGTGTTAAGGGTCTTGGCATAACCAGGATGCCTTGAGAAAGTGGAGTCATGGGCTTCCTAAAGTATCTTCTGCTTGAGAGTTTGGCTTGCAGGGATACATAATCTTGTCCTAAAGTAGACAAGTCCATTACTAATGGAGAATTCTTAATACTTCGTCTTTAGCTTTGGGTCTTGATCCTTGATGGGGATCTCCCTTAGCATTTTCTGATAGATTGGGTCATGATATGCCCCTTCTTTTGCTAGCTCAAGAATCGGGTTGTTTGGCATTGATACCTTTGTGGCTAGAGATCTCGTTGTTGATGGATCTTGCAAAATGAGAGAATTTAGAAATGCCTTGCAACTGAGTGCATCGGCAACCACATTCTCTTTTCCAGGCCTATATTTGATTTCAAAATCATATTCTTCTAGCACTTCGATCCATCGACGTTACCTCATATTGAGCTCATTCTAAGTGAAAATCCATTTAAGACTCTTGTGGTCCGTTACTAAGGAAAATTTGTTACCTAGCAAGTAATGTCTCCAAAGTTTGAGAGCATGGATGATAGCCAACAACTCCAGGTTGTGGGTAGCATAATTTCTTTCATGGCTCTTCAATTTTCTTGAAGAATAAGCTACGGGATGACCTTCTTGCATAAGTACATCTCCTAAAGCAAGTGCGCTAGCATTAGTTACCACTTCAAACTCCTTACCAAGATCAGGAAGTTTTAGGATGGGTGCCGATACTAAGCTTTGCTTTAGTTTGTCAAAGCTAGTTTGTTCAGCAAGTGACCACACAATTGCTACTTGCTTCTTTAGTAGATCAGTCAAAGGTGTTTCAACCAAAGCATAATCTTTGATGAAAATTCTGTGCCACCCTGTCAACCCAAGGAAACTACGTATTTCTTTGATAGAAGTTGGTGTTGGCCATTCCAGAACGTCTCTGACCTTAGCTGGATCTACTAAAATTCCTTCTGCTGATACAGTGAATCCCAAATATTCAATCTGTCGCTTGAAAAATGCGCACTTTTTCTTCTTGGCATAAAGCTTGTGTGCTCTCTACGATCCTTTCCCTGTTTTGAGTAGACTAGGGTATCATCAAAAAAGACGAGTACGAAGTCATCAAGATAGGGCCTAAAGATATCCTGCATTAACCTGTTGAAGTTAGTAGGAGCATTCATAAGCCCGAATGACATCATTAGGAATTCGAAGTGTCCATACCTTGTATTGAATGTAGTCTTTGGGATATCTTCTTCTTTGATTCTTATCTAATAATATCTAGATCTAAGATCTATATTTGAGAAGATCTTTGCTCCTTGAAGATGGTCAAGTAATTCATCTATTCTTGGAATGGGGTATTTATTTTTTATGTTTGCTTGGTTCAACCCTCTGTAGTCAATGCGTAGGCGAAGTGTTCCATCTTTCTTCTTTTGGAACAACACTGGAGCTCCCCATGGTGAACTGCTAGGACGGATGTAGCCTTGGTCTAACAATTGCTTGAGTTGCTCTTTCAATTCAATAGCTTCCGGGATGGACATTTTATATGGCCTCTTTGCGACGACCGGTGCAGCTCCTGGCACAAGTTTGATTTCATGGTCCACTTCCCTTTGGGGGGGAAGTTCTGTCAAATCTTTCGGGAATACGTCTACGTATTCCTTTAACCATGAAGGTTCTTCTCCAGATTTCTGATTTTGATCTAGCCTATTCAACTTAATCAGATAGATATGTAGACCCTTTTGAACACCTTTTATTATCCGTATTACTTTTGCCAACTGTATTTTTGGCTTACCAGCCTCACCTTGAGTCGTGACTAGTTCCCCTTCAGAATTGCGGAAGGAGACTGGGCCCTTTCCACAGTGGATGTGGGCATCATTGGGTATTAGCCAATCCATTCCGAGTAAACATTCGTGGACACCTAGGTTCATTACCCTGAATCTCACAGAAGTTGGCTTCCCACCCGCTAGGAATTTCACCTTAGCAGTTTGCCTAGTACAAGTGACCTCACGACCATTTGCTAATTCCACAAGTAAGGTAGGTGCATCTATGGGGGCTATCCCTAATCTCTTTGCACAAATGGGTGAGATGAAGGAATGTGTATTGCCACAGTCAATCAAGGTTTTGAAGCTTTTACCTTGATATTCTGATGGAGTTTGAATCACCAAGAATTGGCGATTTGGACCCTTCTTGTGAAGAGTGGCGTGAACCGTTGCCCTCTCAATGTCAGCATTCATGGATGGATCTTCTTCATTGTCCAGCTCCTTAATGGAAACATTGGAGGTTCTCCCTCTGGCCATAACGGTGGTTCCTTGGCCATGAGGGGCTCTATTTTGACCTTGGAATTGTCCCTGGCGATGCCCTTTGCCAAGCTTGGGACACTCCCTCTTGAAGTGTTTGGGCTCGTTGCAATGGAAGGAACTTGGGTTGCGATCATTGCTTTGTGTTGGAACAAAGTTTTTGATAGCATTGACTCTAGCTTTCTTTCTTTGGCCCTGACATTGACCCTGTGCTCTCTTAGTCTAAGCCTTAGACATGCCCTTATTTTGATCCTTGTAAGGCCAAATCCTGTTGTTCCTTGGTTTGGTCTGCACCTCTTGTATTATTGGAGCAGCTCAAATGAGTGCATCTTGTAGGTCCATTGGGCGCTTTGATTCCAATCAAGTGTTTATGGATGGATTCAACCCAATACATAATTTTGACACCTACTGTGTCATATCCATTGGGGGTGTATACTTTAGGAATGAAATGAACTTTGAATAAAATGCTCCAAGGGATAATCCTAGCTACTTCAAGTCATGGAATTCATTCATCTTTTGTGTGCGGTAGGCAGGTGGTAGATACCTCCCTCACACAACTTCCTTAAGATTATCCCAAGTGGCTGTCCCCTCCGAGATTGCTTAGTCTCTGCACCACTGTTTCCACCAAAGTCTCTCTTCGCTTGTAAGCTTAAGTTTGGTGAGCATGGCTTGGTTAGCAGGTGCAGTTCCTGCTGCCTCAAAATAGTCCTCCATGGACTCAATCCAGATCTCGAGGTCAACTTGAACAGTCCTTCCCTTGCCATCAAACTCGGGTGGCTTAATTTGTTTGAGAAGAAATTTATTCTCTTGAGCCACAGCTAGACTTAGTGCAAGAGTCGGATTTGGAACCTGTGCTTGCGGTTGCATCTGAACAATAAGATTATTTATGTTAACATCTTATCATACATTCTCATATTATGTTAATATGACTAGCATAGCATTTTAGCTAAGTGATTTAATCACTTAACACTTTAGTTAACATTTATGATCAAGATAGACAATTGTAAAAAGTCTTATTTATTCATGAAAGCATAACCCCTTGAGTACATTTATTTTGGATAAGTAGGATATACTGATTGATACATCAGTTTGGGGAAAATAGGATGGTGTTACAATCAGCTACATGGATGTTGAGTGTTGAAATGACTTGTTTTTTAGCTGATTTTTGTTGTTTTTGAGAGCTAAATGGTTGATTTTATGAGATGATTGATTGGTTTGGAAGTGGTTTGAGAGTGTTTTGGATGATATTGATTGTGTTTTGGAATTTTATGATGTTTATCAGTGGAGATATGAGGTTCTGTGATGTTCTGATAGGTTTTGATTGATTCTGTATACCTTCTGTATAGCTTCTGTTTTGTTCTATTTTGTTCTGATTGTCTTCTGTAAGGAGGGATGGAGTATTGATTGATGAAGATTGAGATCTTGTGAAAGCTTGTTGAATAGTTTTTGAGAGTTTGGAATGGTTTGAGTATGAGTTATGAGGTTTTGATGACCTTCTGTGACCTTCTGTAACCTTCTGTAGGTCTTCTGTAGAGCTTCTGTTTCTATTCTGTTCTGTACTGTAGCTGTTCTGGTACTGTTCTGTATGCTTCTGTATGTGTTTTGTTGGATGAGAGTGTAGCTTGGGAAAGTTTTCTAGCCTTGGAAAGAGGTGAATACAAGTGCAAAAGAGCTGAAAGAAGTGAAAGAAGTAGCTGTTGAAGACTTAAGTGAAGACTAGAGTGAAGTGACAATAGTGAGCTATGAAAGGACACTATAGTGGCTCTGGTGACTCTTCATATTAGACATACCTCTTGGGAGGGGTATCCACGACCTAAGAGGGATTATTGAGAGTGATTTTGAGAAATTGTAGTGAGGATATGATGTATTATTGATTAAGAGAGAGAGAGAGTCAGAGATAGCCAATTCTACTAAAACAGAGTGATTGTATGTGAGAGATTGAGAGAGAAGACTATGAAGATATTGAAGATGAATACTATGTGATGTATTTCCATTCAAAGATGGTGTATTCCTTTGCTTTCTTTGTTATATTGATGGATTTTGTGAAGATATTGAAGAATATGGTTGATTCTATCAAATCCGTGGGAGATCTAAATGATGCTGGATGAAGATTTGTTGTGCCTGGTGTTCTTTTCTTCATTGTAATCATATGAAACATAATAAACAAGCTTGTTGATGTTACAAGATAGATTTTCTTGCAAGAGAATTCCCTTTTCCTTGGTGTTCCTCTTAGGGCTCCATGTTTTTGGTGCGCAGCGAGGGAAGCTTGCCATCAACAAGCACTAGAAGAGGCTGAAAATGAAGGAAATGGCATTGTCAAGAAGAGAAGAATTCAATGGATGTTTGTAAATTTCCTTCTTTCACTGAGGAGTTGGAGTTTCTCATAATCAAAGATACTTTCCACAAGAAGTTCATCCCACAATGGCGGAAACACATCACCATCATGATGCATGCTCTATGTGGTGGACAGGTTCCTCTTCCTGTTGAAGCAGCAGAAACTTGCATCTTGGTGGCAAACTGTTTGGGAACAAATTGAAGAGCAGAAACAAAGAGAATAACCATCCATGGAAGATTTGGCATTCATTGAGAAGTTTCCAGACATCATCAAGTGGGAGATTGTGAAGAAGCTTTAGGAGTCTTGGTTTCTAGAGGTTCACAAAGACAAGAAGGAAAAGAGTTGGAATTTGTTCGTGGATGCTCAACAACAAGATACATGGGATGCTTGGTGTACTGAGAATCTTCTGTTTGTTCAATTAGCAACCCACTGAAAGTTGGTAGACAGAGTGTTTTACACAACATACACTGTTGAAACCATCAGAAGCTGGCATTACTATGATGATGGCACCACCACAATGCTTAGACGTATGCATTTTGACACCTTCAGAACCGAACACCTTCCTCTGTGCAGTGGCATGAAAGCAGAATTCAGAGATGTTGAAAAGGAAGAAGTAGAAGAAATGTTGGCAAGACAGTCCTCTAGAGACTGAAGCCTTCTGTTAACCCTTTGTGGAGCACTAACAACATAGTGGAGCCAACCCCCTGATGAATGACGCAATAAAGAGGCAAGCGTTAGAATGAGTCCAGAGGTACGTGAGAAGAGAGAAAGCAAAAATCAAGGCTGAGAACGAGCTCGCAGCAGAAGCCACCTTTGATGCCCTTGCGGAACTCTTTACAGAAGTCCCAATGGCACATCAAGCCCTTCCTCCTCCTACTGGAGGTCCACTTCCAAGCCAGATCCGTCCTGGAAATATTGATGACAGGCCAGCGAATGTAGTTCCATTGCCAGTTTTTAAGGGAGAGTACAATGAAGATCTCGATCTTCATGTAGCAGAGTTTATGGTAGCATGTGTGGCTAACATGCCAGAACTCCTGAGCATTGCTTAGCAATATTCCCCGCCACTTTTAAGGGCGCGGCGTTTCAGTGGTATGAGAGACAAGCAACAGGAACTTTTGGCACATGGGACGACCTGAAGTTGGCCTTTCTCACTAAATTCAGGCGTGAAGGTTTTGAACAGCGGATGAGAGAGGAATTTATGAACCTAAGTCAGTCCTTTGGAGAAAGAGTAGAAGCTTATGTCTCACGAATGGAATCCATCCTGAAGAGATAGACTAACCATAATCTAGATGATGGCATTCAGAAGGGGCTGTTTCTCAGAGGATTACAACCAAAAGTCCGTAAGTTTGTGGAGCTGCAAAGACCAGTCACACTGCAAGCTGCAAGAGAAGGTGCAAGACTGTACGATGAAGTAGAAGCTAGATTGGCAATGAATCCCGGAAGAGGAGTCCTACCCCCTCTGATGCCAGGAATGATATACCCACCAAACGCAGTCCTAGGGACTGTCCCCTACTCCTACCAACAGATGCCCCCAGTATCACAGTACAGTGTACCAAATCCACAGTGGCCACAATCAATGCCTCAAATGATGGTTCAACCACAACAACAATGGTCCCAACCAATTTCCTCAATGCTAAATCAGCAGCAACAGTGGAACCCTACCAATTGGAGCCAACAGCCCACAGTTCAAACAGGAGCTCTGAATCAGAATCAGAGCAGAGGCCCCTCTGCACCAGCCCAACCTGTTTATGCAATGATTATAGAGACTCCTCAAAACCCTCCTGCCAGTGCCTTAGGAGGAGAAAGCTTGAAGGATTACTTATCCAACTCAGTTTGCAAATATAAAAAAGGAGTTGATGGATGTGATTATAGAGCAGCTACAGACGCTGAAAGTGAATACCGCTAGCATATCCAACGTCGCAGGAGCAGGAAGAGATGTGATGCGGTCAAATACTTGGTGTGGTAAGTGTCATCAAGCAGGCCATTTAGCCACTGAATGCACACGAAAACCAACCATTCCTGGAGCCTTCTATTCCTACTGTTTGCGAAAGAACCATACAGAGGACATTTGCTCTCTGAAGGAGATGCATGATAGGAGAAGGAAGGAAGAAGACGCAAGATTCAACTTGCTGGAATCCAAAATAACAACACAGGATATTGGACCCAAGCCTAGAGAGTTTGATCCTAATTTCGGTCCAAGAAGGTTTCCATCCCAAAGTTACAGAGGAAGACAGTCTGGTGGTGGTCAGAGATCAGAAGTGGAGTGTTACAGATGTGGAGAAAAGGGACACATTTCACCAAATTTTCCAAATCCCAGAAGGTCAGTGGATTATAACCCCTTATGCAGCGATGCAAAGGAGAAGGCCACACTGCAAAAGACTGTCCAAGCCCAGCCCCAATGAAAAACAGTGCTACTGATAGTTCGGCCAAGGCCCAAGAGCTTACCTCTAATTTAGTGGAATTGGAAGTTGCTGCCATCACGGGTGCAAAGAAGAAGGAACCACCTATCCAGAAAGAAAATAATCCTCCTGCCAGAATAGTGACGTTCAAGCTTTCACCAGAAGAACAGAACAGAACAGAGCCTGACAGTGCCGTACAGAGCACTACAGTGCCACAGAGAGTTACAGAGACAGTTCCAAAGACAGGACCAGAGGTCCAGGAGATAGGAGAGGAGGAAGTGCCACAAGTGGCAGAAGAAGTTCCCATGATGCCTCTGTTGGAAGAAAGAGGGAAAATGAAAATGGGTGTGGCCCCATTCCCTAACCGATTAGAGAAGCCAGTGGATCCTATTAAGGAATACGATCTGGTCAAAGATCTAGATACCTTTAAACCAAACCTCACATTTCGACAATTATTGGTGTTGTGTCCCAGTTTTGTCGAAAAATGTTCAAAAGTATATTGACAAGAAGACGTGGATTAAGGATTGCTCCCTCAGCAGCAATAAAATCCAATAAAGCTCTAGAGCCTGTAAATAAAGTGGACGTGGCTAACGCCTTCCTAGATCCGGGTACTCCAAAGACTGGCGTGTGGATAGAAAGCTGCTTTATTGCAAATGCACTGATTGATGGAGGTTCATCAATAAACATTATGACGGATGTGACAATGAAGGATCTAGGCCTACAAGGTGTGCAACCAACCCAATGGCTCATCAGACTGGCTGATCAGAGCAGAATCAAGCCTTTGGGCATTCTCCCATATGTGAAGACTACAATGGCTGGAAAAGATTATTGGCTAACCTATCTGGTGGTGCAACCAAACTCTTATGGTACATCCTACCCTCTGTTACTAGGCAGACCATGGCTTTTTGAAGCCCGAGAAAGGACGGATTGGTTCAAAGGAACCTTGACCTTGGGTAGATGACCCAATAAAGTGGTGCTGAAGCTATATGGTTCTCAAAAAGGACATGGATCCACCTCCTTGGAATTATCTTCTGACTCGCCTAATGAGGCTACAGATGGAACATCAGCAGACGAATATGTTGTCATACAGATCCTTCCCAAGAAAACAGTGGCACGTTCCTTAATAGTGGATACTGTAAGCCGACTTCCAAAAGATGCAAAGCCATTATCAATGGGAGAATACTTCCTGCCTGAACCAGGAACGATTTTTGAAATCACTTCTGATAGTGAGATAGAAGCATGGATATACTGCTCTCCCTATTACATGGCCATAGCAGAGACAGAAACAGAGGCAGAAGAGGAAACAGAGAACCTGTTCTTCTCCTATAGAGCTCCTACAGAGACAGAAGCAGAGACAGAAGCAGAAGCAGAAGCAGAGACAGAGACAGAAGAGGATGAATATGATATGGACGAAGAAGGTTATGAAAGTGAGCCAGAAGAGTCTATTCCACCCAAAGAGGATACATTTGGAGAAGAAGTTCCAGAAGCATCAGAAGTAGACGAGCTCATGCTATGGGACAGAATGGTGATGGTACCATTTGGTCTGGTAAATGGATCTTCTCATATGAAAAATCTTTATAAGACATGGGTTAAGAAGAATAAGCCGTCTTTCAGCAGTGGCTTATGCCGTCCTAACACATCTTTCCCAAGAAAAGATGATGATGATGCACCGTGCCGACAAGCACCAGTCCCACCAACCCAACAGGCATCAGAGGGTCCCTGTTATGTGACGTTCCTGGATGTGTTATCAGAAGATGAGTTTTCCAGCCAAGAGGTAACTAATCTTGAAACCAAACCCGAAACAGCTCTAATCCCATTCCAACATCTCAAGGAGAAAATTAAGTCTCCACCAAAAGAAAAAGTTGGTTCTAGTGGGCCATCAGAAGAGGACACCACTCCCTTGAAGGAGTCGGATCTGTACCCAGAAGCAGTCTGCGGGACCTTTATCCATGAAGTAGAAGGTGAAAGGCAGTTAACCTTTGTGGATGTAGATGGCACTGAACGCCGCTTGAAGGTGGGTAGCAGCCTCCCAGAAGAGGAGTTGTCAACCTTGTACAACTTGTTGAAAGAAAATTTGGACGTGCTTGCATGGTCCTACAAAGACCTAAAGGGGATTGATCCCACAATATGTCAGCATCATATTGACTTGGAGCCTGATGCCAAGCCAGTACGGCAATGACAGAGGCGAATGAACCCGAATTATTCCACATTGGTGAAAGCAGAGCTGCTGAAGCTTCTGGAAGCCGAGTTCATCTATCCAGTGGCAAATAGTGAATGGGTTTCACCCATCGTGGTGGTACCCAAGAAGAATGGCAAATTGCGAATTTGTGTGGATTTCCGCAAGTTGAATTCTAAGACGAAGAAGGATCACTTTCCTATCCCTTTCACAGACCAACTGTTGGACACAGTGGCAGGACATGAGCTTTATTCCCTTCTGGATGGGTTCAACGGATACAACCAAGTGCAGATAGCAGAAGAGGACCAATCCAAAACAACCTTCACCACAGAATGGGGGACCTACGCTTATCGAGTGATGCCATTTGGGCTCTGCAATGCCCCCGCTACTTTCCAGCGAGTCATGGTGGCCGCATTCCAAATTCATCTGAACGATTTTATTGAGGTATATTTGGATGACTTCTATGTCTATAGTTCGATCCGTGAACACTAGGGACATTTGGAACAATGCTTTGACCGATGCCGGGAGTATGGGATTTCCCTCAACCCCGACAAATGCATCTTTGGGGTCTCTTCTGGAGTTCTGTTGGGCCACATTGTCTCTGCACAAGGGATATCAACAGACCCTACAAAGATCGAAAAGATTGCAGCTCTGACAGCACCCACCAACCTCAAACAGTTGAGGGGATTCCTAGGCCATGTGGGTTACTACAGAAGGTTCATAGCCCATTTTGCAACAAAGGCAACCTCCTTGCACAAGCTTCTGAGGAAAGATGCAGAGTTTACTTGGACGGAAGAATGTGATAAAGCCTTCAACACTCTGAAGCAGTGTCTAATTGAGGCACCCATTCTGCAACCTCCTGATTGGACGAAGGAGTTCCATGTACATACTGATGCATCTATTGAAGGCTTAGGTGATGTCCTATGCCAAAAGGGCTCCTCGAAGTTGGGTCAGCCGATCTATTATGCAAGCCGCAAAGTCACTGATAGGGAACGAAACTATACAGTGACAGAGCTGGAGTGCTTGGCAATGGTGTTTGCCCTAGAAAAGTTTCGCCACTATCTCCTATCCACCCACTTTAAATTTTATGTGGATCATGAGGCCCTGTCCTTCCTGATGAACAAAGCAGATATGAAAGGATGAATGATGAGATGGCTCCTTCTATTCCAAGAGTTCGACTTTGAGGTAATTACCAAAAACCTGGTCGTTCCCATGTTCTGGCTTATCATTTGTCACGTATTCCACATACTGCAGACGAGGAGCAGGATGATCCAGACCTCCCTGATGCTTCCCTATTGCTGGTAGAAACTGTAACTCCCTGGTATGCAGACATTACCAATCTACTGGCAACCCAACAATACCCTCCTGGCATCTCTAGTCGGGAAAGGAAGAAGTTTATGCTAGAATTAGCCCCCTACACCCTGTTAGGCGGTGCACTGTATAAGAAAGGCCAAGATGAAGTGCTTAGAAGATGTGTTGCAGGAGATGAGATTAGGATTGTTCTGAAGGCTTGCCATGACGAGCCATGTGGAGGTCACTTTGCAGGAGAAGCTACAGCCAGGAAGGCTCTGCTATAGCAGGATATTGGTGGCCTACCATTCATAAGGATGCCTATGATTACTGTAAAAGATGTGATGCTTATCAGAGAATGGGAAAACCTACAAAGACAAGTGCCATGCCACTGCAGCCTATTCTTCCCTTAAAGCCGTTTGAGAAGTGGGGCATCGACTTCGTAGGTCAAATCGATCCTCCCACCAGAAGGAAACAGAATCGATACATCCTCGTATGTAAGGATTATGTCACAAAGTGGTGTGAAGCTAAAGCCCTAAAGCGGGACGATGGTAACAGCGTGGCCCTCTTCATGTACGAGAATATCATCACCCGTTTTGGCAGTCCCTTAGAGCTGGTAAGTGACAGAGGCACTCATTTCATTAATAAAGTCATGGAAGAGTTGACAGAGTTGTATAAGATCCGCCATCGCAAGTCCACTCCTTATTACCCCAGAGTCAACGACCAAGTCGAAGTCACCAATCACATCCTCTGCTCGATTCTGACAAGAACAATTGCCGCACATCGTCTGATTGGGATGATCAACTTACAAAGGCCCTCTGGGCGTACAGAACCTTCCATAAAGCAGCAACAGGACAGACACCCTTCAAGCTGGTGTATGGTACAGAAGTTGTTTTCCCTGTTGAATTGGAATTGCCCTCTTTGAGAGTAGCTATCAAAGAGCGTTTGGGGGACGATGATTCACTGCAACGCCATCTCCTGCACCTGGAATGTTTAGACGAAATTTGCAGGATGGCTCTACAGTGCATGGAAGCCACGCAAGCTCGACGCAAGGCTTAGCATGACAGCTTCATCAAGCACAAGGAGTTCAAAGAAGGTGATTTGGTCCTAGCCTATGATTCACGATTTGGCAAGTTTCCTAGCAAGCTTCAACAGCGGTGGATGGGCCCATATAAGGTACTTGCCGTCAACCCTAATGGCTCTGTCCAACTGCACACCGTTGATGCCTCTGATGATCCCTTCCTGATCAATGGATATCGCCTGAAGAAGTACTTCTCTCCTTGGGGATCCTGACAATCATGGTCACCTGATCCTTTCCCTCATTGGCGTGGCACTATCACTCTTATGATGCTACTTCTGATAGCCTTTCTTCAACCACTCCTGATGAGGTGGACACAACCCTCTGTCCCCTCAATCCCACCTTCCAGCCTTGATCTCTTATCCTCTATTTTCCACAAGCGACAGTGGCGAGGTGGGTTCTGACAAATGGTCTTTCTACCATTCCCTTGTTTAATTCGAGAAAAAAAAGAAAAAAAATAATACATATCGGTCATGGGAGAAAAGGACTTAGGTCCCTGTCATGCCGACCTATTCTTTGAGAAAATGTGGAAACACCCTCAGGAATAGGGGAAAACAAGAAAAAAAAAGGGAGAAAAAAAAACAAGAAAAACAAAACTGTTATGGGAGAAAAGGAAGCAATTCCCTGTCATAGCAGGCCTCATTCCAAGAAAAGGTGATAACCACCCTTGGGCGAGAAGCTGGTTGTGGAAAAGGTGGCAACACCCAGCAGTCCAGGAAGTGGATTCATCAATTGATATTTCCAGGATCCAATTCCGAAGCTACCTCCCTTGGTACACTATGTCCTGGGTCTCTCTGTAGAGCATCTAACTGTTCTCTAGCAGACGACATGTTCCTATCCAACACAATGTTCGATTTGATGGCTATCTCCCTGGGTACGCCTCTTCAGCAACAACTGATGATGCGATCTTCATCGACAAACAATCGAGTGATGTGAGCTTTCATCCTAACCAGATGGGGGACGTATGGGTTGCCCTCTGTAACTGTCAACAACGAGTGAGACAGAGGGTGGGGCGAGTGACCAGTCTTTTCCCTTCAAATCAAATGAGAGGTGAGTAGTGTGAATGAAGTGTTGTATGCACGGGATGGGCCTCTCAATGCACAAAGCACAATTTATTTCTGTGCACTGCACTATAAGGCTCCCTGGCCTTCCTTCTCACACCGTATGCTAGCACAGGGTGGGATGCATAGTTGCACCATCGAATGCGCACAAGGCATACAACCTTTGCACAAGTGACCGTGAGGATTACATCAACGGGTTTCAGGACATGGTTGCCCTCCTGTATCTATCAACAGAGCGTGAGACAGAGGGTGGGCTGAGTGTGACTGGAGTTTCTTCAATCAATTACCGAGAGGTGAGATTGAGGGACGTTACGACACTTGGAGTCAGGTATGTTCCCGTTTCCCTATGCACCCACAAGAAGGGTCTCTGCCGTCAACACAAGACACATCACCCTGTTCTGTACACTGCACTCTAAGGCTCCCTCGCCTTCCTCCTTGCACTTATGCCAGACGGGTTGGATGCACTAATGCACCATCAATTGTGCACCCGGGTATACTCCTTCTGCACCATCCCCTTGTCGATTCCTCACCCGGGTACGAGATATGGGTTTCAATCATTATTCCTCGAGTGATATTAGTCCTGGGGCGAGTGACAGTTTTTTCATTTCATTTAAGTGACTGTGAGTTGAGTGCAACATTTCTTATCATCGACGAATTTCCTGTGATCCCTTCGATCAGCTACCTCCCTAGGAACTGCTGCGTGGTCCCTGCCATGAAGGACGTGTGCCGAGAAGATGCCTTGGTACCTCCAGCAGAGCAGCTGACAACGACACAGGAAGTATCATTGACAATCAACCTTGATTCCCAACAGCATGGACCAAGTTTTTCTAACCCTACAACTTCTGTTTCTTAGTGACATTCATGTTTTAAGTGTGGAGACGTTAGTGGATGGTCTGTGGCGTGGTTCTAGGTCCCTGTTGCTTGGTTAACCCTATCCATTAAGGTTTTAAGTGTGGGGACGCGTCCCTGCGCATCTACATTGCATACCCCTCTGCATATACCTTAACCTGCTAATGCATCTATGCCATGCCTTGCTGTTACCCTAATGGGGTCCCTTCACCCCTATTCGTTCATGTTCCACCCACCCTCGGGGCTGTTCCCTTGCAGTTTTCCTTTATTTCCTGATTTTGCGGTCCTGCCATGTGAAAGTACCTTACGTTCACCGCAATCCACATCTAACCTTATAGCCTTGTTCCTCCCTTTGAACTAACCATTTTTCCTTTTTACCTACCCCTGTTCCGATGCACGGTTTCTGAGTTATTAATTTTTGAAGTATTTTGCACAAATTAGCTGATTTTCCATATGAACGCGCTTTGCTTGCTTCGGAACCGTGATTTGCCGTCATAGCCCTGACAATCAGTTTCTCCTTGACATTTTGCCCTTTTACTCTGTGTCATTTCGCTGCACGGTTTGTCCAATATTAATTTTCCGGTTTTCTAAGACTTTTTCGTGCGTTTTTTTTATATTTTTCCATGTGAACCTGCCTTGTTTGCATCGGAATCCTAATTTGATTTGATAGCCATGTCCCCTCTGCCTTCCCCTATCTTTTTCCTTTTTCCTCCATCCTCTTTCGCCTTTTGGATTTATTATTATTAATTTTTAAATGAGTTTTCGGGCGTATTTTTGGTGTCTTTTGCATGTGAACCCCTCCTACTTCCACCGGAACTGCGGTTTAACTGGACAACCTTGTGCCACTCCTTCCTACAGACATTTTTCATTCTTACTACATGTCATTCCGGCACACGGTTCGTCCAATATTAATTTTCGATCCCATTTTCGGGTTTGTTTTTTGGGTTTTTCCCATGTGAACGCGTCTTATCTCAGTCGGAACTATGTTTTGATGTGATAAGATTGTCGGGCACGTCTTTCTGCGTATTTTTCCTTTTTTCCTGCACCTCATTCCGATGCACGGATTTTCTGATATTAATTTTTAATTGCATTTTTTGATACGTTTTTTGTGTTTTTTGCACGTGACTGCCCTTTACCCCTCCCGGAACCTCCATCGTATATTTTCCCTGTCTTCCCCCTGCCGTCCTTCCCACTTTTTGTTTTTACAACATTTTGTTTTGACGTCCGGATTGGGAGTTATTAAATTTTCTTTATTTTTTATGTGTTTTTACGCGCCCCATCCCGCGCGTGAACGCGCCCTTTTTCACTTTTACGTGTCTTAACGCGCCCCGGTCGCATCCGCGTGCCTCGTCCCCGCATCCGGATGCCTTTTCAATCCCGTTACGGCAAATTTTCTTACCCCCGCCCCACGCACGCGCGTGGGACGAGGGGGGTACGCCTCCTTTGTGGGCATCCTGCCCACTAACCCTTACCCCATCCCCTTATGGGCACCTTCCCATGAACCCTGCCCTTCCCTCTGCCCCCCCTTCCCATGGGCCCCTGCCCATTTCCACCCCCATCCCCCTATGGGCCCCCCCCATGGGCCCTGCCCTTTCCCACCCTTCCCTATCCCCTTACCCTCCCCACCTTCTCTCTCCCCGACCCCTCCCCATCCCAACTGCCTCCCCTCCCTCTCTCCCTCTCCCGCTCCTTCTGTGTACCCCCCCTCCCTACCTCCATCTCCACCCCCCTCCCTCCCTCCATCTCCATTCTCTTCTTCTCCCCTCCTCCTCCTCTCCTCCTTCTCTCCTCTTTCCTCTCCGCCATTCTCCCTCCCTTCTCCTTCCCCTCCTTCCTCTCCCTCCTGCCCTCGTCACTCTGTAGCCTACGCCTACAGCGCCGCCTCGCCCTCCAGTCTCCTCTGCCGTGCAGCGCCTGAGTCCGCTGCCCGCGCTCTCGCTGTCGCAGTCACCCGAGCCGCCTGTTGCCGCACCTGGCCCGCCTCCTGGTCGTCCGCCCGTCCACGACTGCAACATCCTCCTCCACCTCCGCCCTGCCACGTTCCCGCCTTCCCCTTTCCCCCCTAATTCAAACTCCCTTTTCCCCTTCCCACCCCCATAATCCACCCCCCCAACCCTCATAACCCACCCCCACCTAAACCCCTATTCACCCAGCTAACACACTTCAACACCCACCCCCCTACCCTTCTGTAAGTCCCCTATCCTACCCTAGCAGCCCCGCAGTACCTGAACCCTCCTTAACCCCCCCGTCACGTAGCAACTCGCACACAACCCCATCCAAACCCCGGTTTTCCCTCCAGACGTCGACAGAAGTGCAGGTGTGTACGCGCGAGTGCAGGTGTGTACGCGCGAGTGCGTGATTGAGATTGCTTGTGCGTGTTCGTGTGCGGGATCGTGAGCAGGAGATCATTCGTCGGCAGCTGACACACAGCTTATTTCTGGGTATTTTCCCAGATTTTTAATTCACAAACCCTCAAACCCTTTTAAAATAAAAAAATAAACAAAAAACAAAAACATTGAAAGCTAAACAAAAATCATTAAAAAACACTTAAAATTTTGAAAAATTTACAGAAAAATCTAAGAAACTTTCCTACTATTTCTGCAACCCATGGCCATATTTTTCTCAACCTATAAATTTCAGAAAAAATATTTTTGCCCATTTTAAAATTCTAAAATCTTTAAAAAAATACCCAAAAATTTTGAAATTTTCATTAAAAATGCTAAAAAATTCTAAATTAATTTCTGAAAATATGCTAACACTTTTGTTAATATTTTTCTTTATTTTTGGTATATTTTTCTAAGTTGTCATAATATTTTATTTTCCACCAAAATTCCTTAAAAATACAAAAACAATACTAAAACACTCTTTTTCATTCCACATACCAACTAAACATCTAGAACAAAAATCCAAATATTTCTGGATTGAGGAGAGCGCATTCTTTGCATTTCCATACACCCACTACCAGGTATTTTCTTTTTTATTTGTTATTTTTTCAGCTACCCCAAAACCCACGGTTAATATACAAATAAAAAACAAACAAGAACAAACACAAACCCACAAACAACCAAACAAATAATAAAAAATGAACCCTCAACACCACCATGGCATGCGCATTCGCGCTAAATACACCATTTTTTTAAAATAAAAATAAACCCGCCGTTCACTTAGCACGCGCTAAGTGCGCTAAAGAGACACTTTAATATTTTTAATTAAAATGAACTAGCCGTCACAAGAGCACGCGCTGGCAAAAAAGTGCTCCACATCACCTTAATTTGTAATCAATGAACTTGCATTTAGAGACCCAGCCTGGGTATCGAAGTCCGGGATTCGACTTAAAGCACCGTTTTCACCTAATAATTGGCAATTTAATTTTTAAGAAGGAACCGTCATTTTCTTGCTAAGGTTTATCACTTAATAAAACTTCACCCATTTCTTAATAATTTATTAAAGTGAACCTTTCATTAAATTAATTCCCCCTCACTGCACTTAATTTTCCTTTTTAACGAACCCGTTTCGTGGGATGGGTATGCGCAGTCATTGGAGTTATTTCCATGGTCACACACTGATTTATCCACGATGTAGTCTTGATATGTGTCGGTTGTGATGATTTTTTGGTTTAGTGTCTTTGTTACGGTTAAGGGTCCGGTGTGTAGTTTTTTCTTTTATTGCTGCCTGATACGGGGTTTTGGGTGTTTGTTTGATGCATCGCATGAAGCTTTCGGTCGCATATGTCTCGAGGTCATGTCGAATTTTTTCTAGGCTGTGGTTTGCTTGGGTTTAGTTGGTTGAGTCACGTTTTATTGTTTTGGTTGTTCTCTTATCCTTGGTTTTTTATGTGTTGCTTTGCAGGCATTCTCCTTGATTGTCTGTGTTTGTGGTATGTGTGTAACCATCTGAATGGCGCCTTCTCACGCTCCTCCTCCTATCCAGTACATTCCACTAGTTAGTAGGGATTACTCTTCCCTACTCACTTTTGAGCCTCTCACGAAGGCGGGACTTGCTGCTTTTGTGGCTACTTCCTTTCCATTGCTTCTCGAGGATCCGTCGTTATGTGATGAGTTTTTGGCCTCCTATAGCAAGAAGTCGGGACTGGTCCACGGAATTTCTCTGACTTTGACACCTCGAGGCTTAGGGAAGGCTCTGTCTCTTCCCTTCAAAGGTGAACCCTTTGTTACCACTCGCCAACTTTTCTCTAATGAAGAGATTCTGAAGCTGTTACAAAAGCACACAAGGGAATTGTTGGAAGTTAAGAAGGTGATAAACTCTTCAGGAGTTTCCTTTTCCATGATCACTGATCCCGTATGGAAGATGGTCTATCAGTTTCTCCAGGACAGGTTTATGCCTGCCAAAATGCCACCCCAGTACTTGTCTAAAGAGCTTTTCACAGCTTCCAGGATGGTGTTGAAAGGAGTTGCTATTGATTGGAGCACTTACCTCCTCACTAAAATGGATCAACATTTCGTCAAAGTCACCAGGGGTAATGTTACCAATGTTACATATGGATCATACTTGTCTGTCTTCTTAGTCTATTCAGGTTTACAGAAGAGTGTGCCTCCACCTCCTCCATCAGATCCAGTACCTCCTCCTCCACCGTCAGATGAGTCAGAACCCATTGACATAGAGGATGATGATTCTCCACCTCCCCTGGTCATCCAGTGCAAACGCTTGAAGCGGATAGCGGATAAAGCTCCTTCAGTACTTCCTTCAGTGCCCATTCTTGCTACCTCTGGCAGTGATCTCCCTGGGTATCTCACTTGGAATAACCTGTTTAGACCACATCGAGAAGGTTCATTGGATATATCAGTTTCCTCACTGAACAGTCTAGTCTCAGGAGATGCAATTTCTTTCCTTTGGAAAGATATTTAGAGTTCCATTGAATTGTCAGTGATAGCCTGAAGCTGTACACGTCCTTTTATGAAGAACTCATGCAATCTAAGGACCATTTGCATAAGGCAACATCCGAGTTAGCCTCTGCTAAGGATACCCTAGCAGATTTGTTTAAGTAGATGAAACAACAAACCCAACTGGTTGCCACCCAACGAGATGAGATCTCTTCTTTGAAGATCTAGTTACTAGAGGCTCAATCAACGTGGCAGTTACTAGCCTTTCAGAGGAGAAGGAGAGGATGTCCAGAGAAGCGCAGGAGTTCCAAACTCTCTTAGATGACAAACTTTCAGCCTTACAGACTGCTAATGACACATTGGCATCACAAGCCTCCCAAATCAAGCAATTGCAAGATCAACTGGCAAAGTCACGGCCTGTTCCTCCAAGCCCTAATGTTCTCTTGCTTCCTTCTCTTTCACAGCAGATTTTGGCTGCTCTTCAGAGACATGCTACCTTGTGTCCTCTATTCCAAGATAAAGTGGAAAGATTGCAATCCAGAATGGACTTGATATGGTCTACATTTGAGCAGTTTCAGGAATATGTTCCACCAGACCATTACAGAAGTTGGCCTTCTATATGAAGCTTTCCACGATGGATTTACCTCTTCCAGAGGATGGATGGAGTGGAGCTTGGTCTGCTGAGTTGCTGAGGACAGAGGTGGTAAGGATGGTGTTTGAAGATTCTGTCATGAGACAGATACCATGTTGATGTCATACATGTATCTACGAGGAGACTTGTTAATTCCAGATGAGGTGGATATGGCATGGTATGTGGGAGACGTGGTTCTACAAGCTGTTTTGTATGTCAACCATTTGGAGTTGCGCATAGCTGACACGTTCCAGAGTTACTCCTCCAAAGTGGTTGATTGTCATGATAATTCCTGGCATGCCATGATTGATTCTGTGGTTCCGAATCAAAGACAAAACATAGCCCCTACTTATGCCCAGAGTACTAATCAACTGAGGATGGATCTCTTAGCCTATCTTTCAAAACATAATCCGTTTGATTCTACCTCCTTTGATGCCTATCATAGAAGATCTCTCTTAGGACCTTCTGTTCCTACCCTCCTGTATTACCAACAAATGGCTCACCGATATGATCTATATCTTTCCCTTTGTCAATCTAATTCCACAACTATTTTACCCCTTCTTTTCCAACCTTCATCTTTCCCTCAAATTCCCATTTTTACATACTGTTCCTTTATTGAGGATAGAGTATTTTCCCCTTCTCCACCCTATCCTTCTCCATTCATTCATGTACCTTCCACATTTCCTATTTATTAGTTAACACCCTTTTTAAGTGATTCCCTCCAAATTTCTACCACTCCTTCTTTAAACTTTTCTTCCTTTTATGATTTTGCCTATCCCTCACTTCATCCACTTTTCCTTATTCCACTTCCCTCACCTAACACTTCTATATCTCAACCACCTCAGTTGGTTAGTGACTATGACGGGTTTGATAATCAGATTTCCAGAAGAAGGGGATGGAGCTCGAATGATTCCCTTACAGGACCTCAGATCAATTGGCCAGTAATTCCAGGAGAATGGACAGCTGTCAGTTAGGCTTATCAGAACTATATTCATTTTGCTCAACAGTATTCACAGTCTGCAGATCCTTCAGTGAGATTAACTGCTCACTTTGCTTGGTACTTGGCGTATATGCATAGGCACTCTCATAATGATTCCAAGCCTATTCCAAAGTTATGCATGAATGTCAATGTGAGCATTGATTCCCAGCAACTAGATGTATTGTATTTTCATACCCTTTGTTTGCCTAGCAGATACCTTGTCCTGTTGGAAAGGATATGTTGTCTTCAGTTTTTTCGGAATCCTCCCAAAACATTTGTAGATGAATCCTTGTCTATGGATCGTTTTCGAAATCATCAATCTTTCAAGAGGGATCATCTTCATTGATACCTTTCCAATGTATGGTGGATGCTTTTTAATGAAAATCTCTCTTTTTGGAGGAGTCATTCAGATGGTTGTGTTGTGTGTAGTGTTTGTGTTGTGAGTTTATGTAAAACGAACGTGGTGGTTGCCTATTGGATTGGATTTCGTGTGAGCTATATTTTGGAGAATTGTGGTGATGGGGTCGTGGTTGTAGAGTTGAAGCTGATGCTGATGAAGAAGAAGAAAACTCTTATATCCTTTACAAGTTTGTTGTGATTTTCTAGTTTGATAAGAAGCATTAATGTATAAAGGGTTTTCCTTTCATTGTATTTTTATATCAGATATAGGTGATAAGTTCAGGTCGTGGTGTGATGGACTATTTTTGAAGTAATATTGAAGATCAAAGTTGAGATTTTAAATGAACTTGTATTCCCTTTTTTGTGGGTCGCGAGGACACTTCCTTATTAAGTGTGAAAATATGTTGAGTGTTGAAATGACTTGTTTTTTGGCTGATTTTTGTTGTTTTTGAGAGCTAAATGGTTGATTTTATGAGATGATTGATTGGTTTGGAAGTAGTTTGAGAGTGTTTTAGATGATATTGATTGTGTTTTGAAAGTTTATGATGTTTATTAGTGGAGATATGAGGTTCTGTGATGTTCTAATCGGTTCTGATTGGTTATGTATACCTTCTGTATAGCTTCTGTTTTGTTCTGTTTTGTTCTGATTGTCTTCTGTAAGGAGGGATGGAGTATTGATTGATGAAGATTGAGATCTTGTGAAAGCCTATTGAATAGTTTTTGAGAGTTTGGAATGGTTTGAGTATGAGTTATGAGGTTTTGATGACCTTCTGTGATCTTCTGTAACCTTCTGTAGGTCTTATGTAGAGCTTCTGTTCTGTTCTGTTCTGTACTATAGCTGTTCTGGTACTGTTCTGTGACTATTCTGTATGCTTCTGTATGTGTTATGTTGGATGAGAGTGTAGCTTGGGAAAGTTTTCTAGCCTTGGAAAGAGGTGAATACAAGTGCAAAAGAGCTGAAAGAAGTGAAAGAAGTAGCTGCTGAAGACTCAAGTGAAGACTAGAGTGAAGTGACAGTAGTGAGCTATGAAAGGACACTGTAGTGGCTCTGGTGACTCTTCATATTAGACATACCTCTTGGGAGGGGTATCCACGACCTAAGAGGGATTATTGAGAGTGATTTTGAGAGATTGTAGTGAGGATATGATGTATTATTGATTGAGAGAGAGAGAGAGAGAGTCAGAGATAGCCAATTCTACTAAAACAGAGTGATTGTATGTGAGAGATTGAGAGAGAAGACTATGAAGATATTGAAGATGAATACTATGTGATGTATTTACATTCAAAGATGGTGTATTCCTTTGCTTTCTTTGTTATATTGATGGATTTTGTGAAGATATTGAAGAATATGGTTGATCTATCAAATCCGTGGGAGATCTACATGATGTTGCATGAAGATTTGTTGTGCCTGGTGTTCTTTTCTTCATTGTGATCATATGAAGCATAATAAACAAGCTTGTTGATGTTACAAGATAGATTTTCTTGCAAGAGAATTCTCTTTTCCTTGGTGTTCCTCTTGGGGCTCCAATGGACAAAATAATAATATGGAGTGGGGTCATGGATTTTCAGGAAACGGTAAGTCATAGGAAGCTTGGGGTATCCCTTCCTTTGATACCCATTCTTCTCATAGTGCCCTAACACTTTGATTCTGTCTCAGCAGAGATCACCTGGGTCACTTCTTCATAGACATACTTATTCTGCTTGACTTGCTGACCGCTAACATCCAAAGTTGTGTTTACGCGAGCTTCGACAAAGATGAACAGCTTCACGATCTTTAAATCCTCCATCCACTTGATTCTCTTCAAGTTGATCTGAAGGTACGCGAGTCGGTGGGCTGCTATGTAGTATATTCCTGAGTCTCCCATCCATCTCCACTCTATATACAGGGGTGAAGGATTATAGATGCGGTCTAGAACATTCATCATGCCAAGCCTCCGATGATAATTTGAAGCATGCATTGCAGTCATGAACATGACCCGGAACACCAAGAACTTGCTCCATGCTTCGTGACTCTGCAACCCAGCATCCATAAGTGAGTAAAGAAATGTTTTCAATAGATGTCTACAAAACAATTATGCAATAGTTTATCAACATTCACTACAAGGATATAGGAGTATAGCGACGGCCATTTCCGATGCAAATTAGCAGCATCGCTATTTGCACCGCAAATAGCGACAGTACTTAGGAAAAAAAAAGTGGGTCGAAACGCGAGTGCAGAATTTTTCGCGAAAGAGTGAAAGAGGGAGTGAAAGGAAGAGTGAGCTGCATCTTGCGTTTGAGAGAGAGAGGGAGAGAAAGAGAGAAAGAGGGAGAAGGAGAGCTTCTCACTGCCGCCACCACCGTTTGCGAAGAAGAGGAGGAAGTGTATGGAGAGCAAAGAGGAGCCGCTATCCCGAAGAAGAGCTGCCGAATCCATCCTCGAGCCTTTGCAGTGAGTGCATTGTTCCCTCTTGGTTTGTTTTTGTTTTTTCTCCCTTTCTTTTGCTTGTCTTTTTAAAAAATGATATGTACTAAGAGATAAAGAGAGGAAATGAGAGAGGGAGAGGAAGAGAGAAAAGGAAAGAAGGAACGAGAGAGAGAGAGAGAGAGAGAGAGAGAGAGAGAGAGAGATGGGGGGGAAAAAAACATGAAACATAATAAAGAAAGAGAGAAAGAGGGAGAGAGGGAGGGAGAGAGGAGAATGAATGGATAAAAAACAAAGAGAGGGTAAGATCTTGTTCTTTAATTTCTTCTTTTCTTGTTTGTAGTAGTAATAGTAGTAGTAGTATTTCTTTAATTTCTTCTTTTCTTGTTTGTAGTGGTAGTAGTAGTGGTGGTAGTGGTGGTGGTGGTGGTGGTGGTGATGGTGATGGTGATGGTAGTAGTAGTAGTAGTTTTTTCTTCTTTTCTTGTTTGTTGTTGTTGTTTTTTCTTCTTTTCTTATTTGTTATAGTAGTAGTAGCAGTAGCAGTAGCAGTAGCAGTAGCAGTAGCAGTAGTAGAAGAGAGAGAGAGAGAAAGAGAGAGAGAGAGAGAGATGTTTTGTTAAAGGAAATGAGAGGGGGAGAGAAAGAGAGAAAAAGAAAGAAGGAATGAGAGAGAGAGAGAGAATAAACATGAAACATAATAAAGAAAGAGAGAAAGAGAGAGAGAGAGGGAGGGAGGGAGAGAGAAAGGGAGAGAGGGGAATGAATGGATAAAAAACAAAGAGAGGGTAAAATCTTGTTCTTTAACTTCTTCTTTTCTTGTTTTTACTAGTAGTGGTGGTGGTGGTGGTGGTGGTAGTGGTGGTGATAATAGCAGTGGTGGTGGTGGTAGTAGTACAGAGAGAGAGAGAGAGAGAGAGAGAGAGGTTTTGTTAAAGGTGCACATTTTGTGTGTTTGAGAAGGCGAGTACTAGTAGTAATAGTGGTAGTAGTAGTAGTAGTAGTAGTAGTAGTAGAGAGAGAGAGAGAGAGAGAGAGAGAGAGAGAGAGAGGTTTTGTTTAGGGTGCATCTTGGGTGTGTTTGATGCTTTGGGAAGGCGAGTACTAGTAATAGTAGTTGTAGTAGTAGTAGTAGTAGTAGTAGAGAGAGAGAGTGAGGTTTTGTTAAAGGAACACACAAAGGAAAAAAGATGGCAAAGTCTGGTGCAATACCACGAGATGAGAAACACTCCGACATAGGGTTGCTACTCCCTCGTCCCCATGCATAGCATATTATACTTTACATACTGTAGGCCTGTCCATAGGTGGGTGAAGACTTTACATACATTAATTTTGTTGAGTTACAAGAGAAGAAATCCCTTCTCAAACAATTTAAGAAAGAAAAAAAGAATGATAACAAAAACAAATTGTTTGTGGTAACGTAGACCAAATGGAAAACGATGAAGGCCGTGATGTTCAAGATTGCGAGGCGTAACTTAATCAACATGTCCCATGTCCTTGCTTTCAATATAAGCTGGCAATTAGATGAGAACATCTATTGTTTATAGAACATGTACGACGCTTTAGCGAGTTTCAATCAAAGATCATTGATCAAGCAATCTCAGATTTTGAGCAAACGGTAAGAAAAGTGTATATCAATCATGCATTGTATTCACAAACCAATTGAATATCATATACAAAAACATTGGATGTAGCCGAAAATTTATTATGGGGAGATGAAGTTTCATCCCAAGGAGGAGTGCACCCTTTGCAGCCAGTTAGAAGAGTTCATGGGCGTGCGATGGATGGAGTGCCTGAGCCAATCCACCACTTGGAAGGTAATACCATCAATCCCAAAGGAGACACGTAGCCTTTCAAACTTTCCTACAATCTTGGAGTCTGAGATGGAGGCAATGATCGATGCATTGATGTCCATGGATGTTGAGACATTTGATCCGCTTAGAGATGAAGCATCCATACCATTATATGATGGGTGGCGAGTATCTCGCCTGAAGACAATGCTTCCATTCCTAAGTGTGCAAGCAAAATACGGGTGGAGCAATGGGAGTGTGACCAAGTTATTCAGGTATCTTATGCATACACTTTGTTGATTTCTTTTCAGCACTGTCATTTAAAGAAATTATGCTTTTTCAAGGTGTTTTATGATTTTTTAAAGGTTATTGAAGTATTATATATTACCACTTGCAAATACAATGCATGACTCTTGTGATGATGCACGACATGTTTTACAAAAGCTTGGCATGGACTACAACAACATTCATGCATGTATCAACAATTTCATACTGTTTCGAGGAGAATACGAGACTATGGAGACATGTCCAAAGTTTGGTGCCTACAAGTATCGACAGGACTTGCAAGGGAAAACCATCCCTCAAAAATTTCTTAGACACTTTTTGCTTATCCCCCACATAAATCACATGTTTCGTACGTTTGGCATGGTAAGCTTGACAACATGGCATGTGCAGAATAGATCCACAGATGGAGTTCAACGAATACTAGTGGATTGACTCTACCTTTCCAGGCTTTGCCCAAGATCTACCAAGGAATCTTTTGCTCAGTCTTGCTATGGATGGCGTGAATCCATTCGGTCTATGCTCAACTTCTTATAGTGTGTGGCCTATAGTCCTTGTCAACTACAACATCCCTCCATGGCTTTCTACGAAGAAAGGACACCTCATCCTTAGCTTCTCATTCCATGCCACTACAAAGTCAAAAATATAGATGTGTATCTTTGTCCATTAGTCGATGAGCTTAAGATTTTGTGGGAGGAGGGGGGTCACCATGGAAGATATGAGCAAGCGCAATGATCGAGGGTCTGCCAATGTTCGAGTCATTCTCATGTGGACCATGCATGACTTTTTGGGATTCGGGGAGTGCTCAGGTAAGTAGGCTTCCATTCTCATTGGTAATATCTATCATAGCTTGTTCAAGTTTGCATTCATTGGATAGAGGTGTTGGGACAGGTTTGGTTACCTCAGGTTATCATGCATGTCCATTGTGTGGGCCATAGTTAGACTTCGAAGGTCATGAAACATAAAGAAAATGGTATATCAAGGACACACCATTTTCTTGTTGAAAAATCATGAACTGAGGGAAGGTTTTCTCGGACGACCTCCAACACGTATGAACTCTCAAAGCTGGTAAGAGCTGAAAATGGTCCATAAGGAGTCACATCCAAATGGAATGCAACAATTCTCAACTTTCTACGAGTTGCCATATTGGACCCACTTACAAATCAACCACTTGTTGGATCCCATGCATATTTTCAAGAATGTGGGCAGCTTACTATGGGACCACATCACAAGAAAAAGAGACACTGTAGGGGCACGAATGGATTTGAAGAAGGTAGGCAAGATGGAGGCACTTTGGCCGCAATCGTGTGCTGATGGTTGCTTGGAACTACCTCGCAATCCTTGGGTTTTGTCCACTAAAGAATAGCGCATTGTGAAGCAAATTATCAAGCCTATCCACACTTCGATGAATATGATGCATTCTCTCAGGTCCACATTTTCTTAAGACAACCAATTATCATGGCTAAAATCCCATGATTGGCATAAGATATGTTATGTTGAGATGACAAGCTCAACACATGTGGACATGGATGATGGACCGCCTGGTTAGATGGGTCCACACGTCTACACTTAGCACGTCGGTGGTCATTATAACTCTCACATGGCCACTGACTCATTACTTATTATATTCAGGTTGTTACACCTATTTACAGTTGGCATAGTTATAGCGCCAGTCGACTAGTGTAGTCGGTTATGCATTGTTTGACTTAGTAGGCCACTTTCCTTTTATGTTGTATCTTATCTATACTTTGTGTACATTGTAAAGAGTGTGGAAGAAGAAAAAGAAATCAGCAAGAAAACTTTTTGGCCTCCATCTCTCTTCTTGTCTCTTGAGTGAGCTTCTCCTTGTGCATTCTGTGTGTGTTCGGCGTAGCATCTTGAGCAACCCCCTCCACCACGCGATTCTTGACATGTTAGGTTTGTACTACAACTGGATTGTAAGTGGCCTCCATATTTTGCTATTTGGAGTGTAGTTGTTGTTCGTAATGCTTCTTCATTTGTGGCAATTTATACTACCGATTGTGATCACAAGATGCCTTACTCTAGAAATACATGAGGTGATTTACAAGTTGTCAACTTTAGTACAATGAATCTCACAGAAGGAGATCAAGCCATCCTCTATTGAATCCGCAAGGTAGGGAGTAGTGGAGAAGGTCTGTCTCTTTGAGAAATACCTACCCACCAGCATGCTCACGATACAAATTCACCTTCTTGTGCATCTTGTAGATGAAGTGGAGATTGTTGGACCTGTCCATATACGATGGATGTTATTCTTGGAGCGCTTCATGAAAACCCTTAAAGACTCTGTGCGACAACGAGCTCGGCTAGAAGGTAGCATGGCTAAAGATTGGTTGGTGTCTGAGGCGTTAGTGCATATTTCACAGTGGCTACCAATGGTGGATTCGGAAAACAATATGCCGCTGAAGGATGATGATAGACTGACCGGATATGTGGTGGTTAGAAATGGGGTAGAAAAAAGAATGGATGCTGCAATGGAGGATAAAGTGAATCGCTTTTGTATGTTGCACCATGCCTCCATGGAGACGTGGCTCGCTAGGTACGAGAAAGCTAGGAAAGATCAAGAAGAAGCACAATCTGGATTTCTATGTAGTACATGCCATCAACCAATTCGATATCTCGAGGGCATGGAGGAGATGTCGCAGTTTATGTCAACGCGATGGTTGCATGGAGCTTTGATTGCAGCTTCTCGCAAAGGGGTGGAGCTCTCAACTGAGGAGTTGGAATTCTCGAGCGGATGTAGTCCAAAGGTGATGACTTGTTTAGGGTTTGTCATATCTACATTTTACATGCAACAACTAATTGATTATTTCAATGTACAGTACAAAATATACAGTGCGGCGTGGTCGCGTGGATTGCATTTCCACGTGGAGCGTATCGACAAAATGTGCTCCACAACAAATTGTGGTATCATGGCAAAGTTTGAGCAAGAGAGTCAACGATGAGCAACATATCCATATAATGTTATAGATAAGACGGAGTATTTTGGGAACTTGCAAAGTATTATCACGGTGGATTACCATACCTTCTCCATGATCCTATTCGATGTGCAATGGTTCAAAGTGATACTCGAAGGAGCTGGAGCAATAGTTTGACAAGGTCCATCTGGATTTCTTGAAATAGATTCCAAAAAAAGATGGACATATTTGCGTGACACATTTGTATTTACGACCCATTGTGAACAGGTGCATGAACTCATGTTTTTGTTAATTTTATTACAACATAGTACATGTCACAAAAGTTAAATCTCTCTTGTATGTGATTTTGAAAATGTAATTTTATATTCAAACCCCTGACAACCTCGATGGTGGTATGTTATACCTTCAGCTCCCTAACATGCAAGAGTATATTATCAAAGCAATATTTCCAACATAGATGAGGACAGTAAGGGGTGGAGGCTGCCAAAAGCTTGGAGCATGTAGAGGAGCCAGAATTGGGTAACGATGATGGAAATACACGAGTCCAAGAATTCTTTGAGAATGAGGTGGACTCATCCTTTTGTGGTGAGCTGTCTATCGACCTTCCAGTGTATGCAGAGCTATGTTAAGAGATTGACATGGGACCATAGGGTACTTTATACTTGGAGCATCCACCTACTCAATTCGTTGACAAATCACTTATAAGGGTACATAAGTTATATGTTTTAAGTAAGATCATTTTTTAAAAATTTATATTATCGTACTTTTCTTGATTTATATTGATTATGCTAACATCAATTTTTGTCTCTGTAGGTGACCTTTGTGGATATTTAGATCAGCATGATGAGTCGAGAGATGAGCGACGAGGAGCTATAGAAGATCTTCACACGTATGTCTCCAAATTAGATGGCTCAATTTAGAGATATGGTGGACCAGAAGCTGTCTTAGATACCATCAGGCCGTTCTATTAGATCTAATTCACTGCACTTTGATGCTTCAGTTTCCAGTAGACAAGGTCAATGCTCTAGACTTGGGCCAGACAAAGGCAGTGGTTCTAGGGGATGCTGTGGAGACATGGATGCAGTGAGCCCGTGGTCAACTCAGGATACAGGTGCTACTCCTCACTCTCGTGCAGGTTCGAGAGAGCGTGGCTCAGTTGGTTGTTGTGGAGGTATCGATGCACTGTCTCCGTGTCATCATTCTGCTAGAGTTGCGTCACCTATGGGATTTGTCACACCTGTGGGGACATCTACTCTAGTCACTCCAGCTTTTTCTTAGCCATTCGCATGTGGCACCCTATGGGTGCTACTCCAAGAGATACTACCCCCGTAGGAACACCAAATGCATAGGGGTCTCCTGGATATTCCCAAGAGCATGGTCGCAGGTGGGAGAGGACACATCTGAGGCATATCCCAAAGGGATATGGATACCTTGTAGATGATAGGATAGGAGCCGTCATCATGAATGATGAGGGGAGGAGGGTGATGGCTCGTATGAGAGAGTTGTGCAAACAAGTTTTTTGGCACAACATCTTGGATCATTGAAAGAACATACCAGAGGGGAGCAAGGACTACATAGTAGCATCCTTGCATGAGGAGTTTTCGGTACCCATCACAGCAGATAGGTTCTCCAAAGGCCGGATGATGGAGTGCATGCCTGTGTACATGTCACATAGATGATCGGAAGCATGCAAGGCACTTAAGAGTGGGGCCTCAAAGCCCAAGTGGCTAAACGCAGATGATTGGCACCGACTCATGGAGGAGGCTACAGATTTTCCAAGACATTGGAGACAGCAACGCGAGGCGGCGAGGGCATGATTGGAGGCAGGAGTGGTCCATCATCTTGGGAGTGGCGGCCATAGGACTTAATTAGAGGACTTTGTAATTTTTTCTTTTGTTCTACTTGCTTATTTTTTTGCAATCATGTTTCTAATAGTTGTATTTTGTTTTCTTTGCATCACTCCATTATAAATCGCAAACTCACTGGCTTAGAGACTTAATATGCAGAGAGACATGGTCTCACTACATTGATCGATTGATTGTATGGACGCGGCGGCCTATAAGTCACTCATCTTTCTTGTCCATAGTTACAAATTTTAATTAAAATATATTATTGTATGGTGGAATCATGTGTAGTTACTTTTTTTTTGTAGAGTCCATTCCATGCTCTGGAGGACCCTGCCATGGTTATAATATCAGACACAAACTAGGGCAAAAGAACCTTCAAATTCTATGAGTGGGCTAAGCCCATGATCCCAAAACTGCAAACATATCTCTTAAAAGAAACCATATCCATAATGATATAAAACAACATTGTCATCTTCATCACTTTCATCATTATCTTCCATAGATTTTAGAAATAAAGAATGAAGAGAGAGAGAAAGAGAAAGAGGAACAGAGCCAAATATAAATATTTTGCACACCTAAGAGAAGAGAACCTATGTTTTGAGGAAAGAGAGCGAGAGAAAGAGACACACAACCACTCGCGTTCTCAATCTACCCACCCAAAAAGCACACCTCTCCATATTTTATTATTTCTTTGAATTTTTTCATACATTTGATATTATAAGATCTTTGGCCTTTATTTTTGAGTATTCCTACCCTTTACAAATGCATGCACATAACACTTTTGTGTATACCATTTATTTATTATGGATGTGGATGTGAATGTGGATGTGGACCCCTCATGTAAGTGTGTATTTTAGTGATTTTGGAATAATGTACTTGTTATCTTTTTTACAAAAGATGAAATTATGATATATGCATGGACATTTTTGTGCCTTGTTTTTATGCTTCTTTGGGTGTCATCATATTCCTCCCACACTGAAACGTGAAGCGTCCTTGCGACCTTGTCAAAGAAGAACCACTGTCTATCACAAACAACTTCCCAAATTGTTAGTAAAACAACTTCGATCACAAGGCCTAGACATGGTAGGGTATGGGACTCCAAATCCACGACCACCAGAGTAAGGGAACTCCTGCCTCAAATACTCCCACACTGAAAAACTTGTATACTTGTTGAAGGATAGGGTTCAATCTTCAATGAGGGATCATGAGAATGCTTTTTGCATCCCAATGGGGGAATAAATATGATAACTCTAGTCATCATCATGTCACTTGGAAGAAATATGACCTAATTGTACATACATTTTCATGTATCTCTATATGTGGGTATGCCTTTGTAAAGGGCTCTGAATTTTTTATATTAGTGCTAGGATGTTAAGGTTTATAAAGTGAAAATTTCTCTCTTTAAATGTTTTTGATTTGGATGAACATATTTGCATATATAACTTCATATGCCCTATCATATCATCTTTAATTGTAGAAGCTAAGGGAAACCAACTATGAGATAAGGAAGATTATGGAAATATGTAGGTATTATGTGTCTTTCTCTAAAGGCTCATCTATGTTTTATTCTTGTGTGTGTTGGGGTGCTTGGAGGACTATGAGTATGTCCAATTGAGGAGGAGGTAAGGAGTTAGGTAGGTGTACATAGAAGAGCAAGGGACATGCTTTTTAATTTCATAATATAATTACTTCGTTTAACCTAGACTATTTTAAGGGTTTAATCATGTTCGTTTCTTTGTGGAGGATGAGAGAAATCGAGGGGATGTAAAGGGATAATGAAAAATGATATTGGAAGAGGAAAGGAGGGAACGTTGAAAGGTAAGGTAAGGGTGGATGACAAAAGGGGAGAGGAAGACCAAGGAGGAGATGAAGTTAAGAGGAGAAGAAGGCCGTTGTTGATGAAGGACAAAGAGGGAGGGCTTTCTCAACGAGGAAGAAGAGGCCGCCTTGATGCCATTGGGGTTGTGGCAGCACCCTTGTCTACGTCATCTCTTCTTATCCTTTAAAATATCCATCCTTCTTGACATTCCCCTCTTCATCTTCCTCATTACGGTAACTAAATGTCTTGAAGGGAGCTTCAAGCTTGATGAATTGATCTCTGGTGCTGTAAGGGCCAAACTAAAGGAAACTAATCCGTCAATGGCTGCATCTTTCTCTGGAGAGATGTAGAAATCTAGTACCAGTAGCCCCATCATAAACCCCCCCTCTCTCTCTCTCTAAGCGTGCAATACATATGAGAAGTAACTCCTGCCAGCGCCTGGTGCTTTGACACTTTTGATAAGCCTTGAGGACGTGAACCATGGCGGGCAAAACCTGTCTTTCCTTCCTACAATGCAAAACCCCTCTGTTACCTTGTGCTGCTGCTTCACCCTATTCTTCTTCTTCCCTCTGATTCTTCTTCATTATTTTTGTTTCTTCTTCTGTCGCATGGGAACATACCATTGAACCAATATCCTTCTTTGATAGATCAGCAACCTCGAAGGCTAGAGTGGCATAGTCATAAGCAGAAGCAGCTGACTTTTTGATCTCGTAAGGGCCTAATTCTGAGCAAGGAAGTATGGCTCCTCATTGGCTTTCTTGGTGGAATCAGGGTCGCGCGGAAACATAGTGCGCACCCCCATGTTATACATCTCCCTTAGGTCTATCGGCTCTTCATAATCCATCTCTGTAAATGATGATTATGTGATCGGAGGCTCGCTATGTGTCCTATCTAATAATATGTTCTCTCTCTCTCTCTCTCTCTGTGCGATAATAGGTTACTGGGGCTGTGCGAGGGGCTCCCACGGTGCACTACCAGGACATAGAGGGGCTATTCCTACGGCTATGCGCAGAGCTTCCAAGGTGCTCATGATGCTTCTGAGAACCTTCTCCACTCTTCTTTGAGTGGTTGTAGGCAGCCCTAGCCCTGTCATAAGTGTTTTATATCTTGCCACATAAGGAGCTTTCTCTTGTTCGTTCATAGATCTCCATCTAACACCTTCTGTCATAAGTGTTTTATATCTTGCCACATAAGGAGCTTTCTCTTGTTCGTTCATAGATCTCCATCTAACACCTTCAGTAGAGCAGACACTGCTGTTACTGTACCCTTAGCAGTATGGTTCTCTTGTTTGAAGGTCTCTCTAAAGTCTTCCATAAACAGGAAGTAAGCAAAGAGTGGTCTTTTAGGCCTGTTGGGATCCTTCGGGCTTTTCAGGCATTTCTGGCCTTTGGCCCTTGCCTCCTTCTTCACAGCTGGGAGGCGTAGCCTCTTCTCCTTAGGCTCTGAAGATCTCTTCCTCTTCTCTTGTTCTCTATTTCCCTTCGAATGACTGAAGGTACATCCTCTCTGCATAGTGGTTCCTCTTCCACATTTCCTTCAAGCCCCTCTATTTGCAGCTTTAAAGATCAGTTCTTTCAATTCTTTCCCGGCTAGTGCACCAAAAATGGAGGACCTTGCCACAGCTATAATATTGAACACAAACCAGGGCAAAAGAACCTTCAAATTCTATGAGTGGGCTAAGCCCATGATCCCAAAACTACAAACATATCTCTTAAAAGAACCATATCCATAATGATATAAAACAACATTGTTATCTTCATCACTTTCATCATTATCTTCCATAGACTTTAGAAATAAAGAATGAAGAGAGAGAGAAAGAGAAAGAGGAACAGAGCCAAATACAAATATTTTGCACACCCAAGAGAAGAGAACCTGTGTTCTGAGGAAAGAGAGGGAGAGAAAGAGACACACAACCACTCGTGTCCTCAATCCGCTCTTTCACCCAAAAAGAACACCTCTCTATATTTTATTATTTCTTTGAATTTATAAGACCTTTGGCCTTTAATTTTGAGTATTCCTACCCTTTACAAATTCATGCACATAACACTTTTGTGTATACCATTTATTTATTATGGATGTGGATGTGGATGTGGATGTGGACCCCTCATGTAAGTGTGTATTTTAGTGATTTTGGAACAATGTACTTGTTATCTTTTTTACAAAAGATGAAATTATGATATATGCACGGATATTTTTGTGCCTTGTTTTTATGCTTCTTTGGGTGTCATCATGCTCCTTTGTGGTGGGACGAGCTTTTGAATGGCAAAGATCTATAGCTCGCCCTTGGAACCGTGCAACGCACATGCTCTTCTTTTTGGTTCATGTGATTTATGTAGACATTTTCTATGCACTATGTTATTATCATCCTTTGTATCTTGCAACGATTGTACCGTCACTTTCATTACACGATCTTGTATTTATTTTATGTATCAGTCTTATGGATTTAAGTACACTTTGCCTTCATTTAGACGAGCATTGTACACATTACTGAAACTCTTTTGTGTGCCCCAAATAAAGCACATAATGCTATTTGTGGGAGGGTAGCTTGCTGCCCTGCCACCCCGAAGAAAAAATCCTCGTACTATCGCTATTAGCATCGCAAATTTACTGCACACGTCGCTATTAGTGTCTCAATGTGCATCGCAAAGCATCGTTATTTGCGTCACTTTCAAGGTCGCATATACGACACTAGTAGAGACATTGATAGCAATTTTTCTATGGCATTGCTAATACCAACTTTTTGTGACAACGGGGGAAAATTTCTTTATGAATATTTTTGTCACTTTGAATGTCCGTATAAGGCTTGTATCTTGTAGTGATTAGATCTCATGCTAACCTCTCATTGGGGATCTTGATGTATCTCACACCCACCCATTCACAATAATGTTATCTTTTGCGAGATTTGGAGGGATGATTCCATTATAAGCAACATCTGAATGCATGTATGCTAGGATATGTATCACATTTACTTGTATTTAAAGCATGAAATACTAATTTTAGAAATTGCACTCACTAAACAAAGCCAACAAATATGATACGTAAACAGTATCCAACATTACCATATCATGACTTTAAAACTCTCATCTCTCTACCTCCAATGACATAGGCATGTATCTCGCAATGAACAACATGTGCCGTGCATAAGGCCCAACACTTCTGCCTTGACTCCATCCATTGGTGTCCTTCCTCGACAACCTGCTTGATGAGATCTACCATGGAGTGTGTTGTGGCAAGGAAAATTAACATCCTATGTCGTTAGTCAGATGCATGGCATCAATTGACTCTGCCTCAATATGGGAGTTCCATGATGGAATTCCATCTCCCAATCCATGCACGACACTATCTTTAGGGAGATAAACCACGATGATATCTCATGCTATGTTTGTGGTTTCTTCGTCAACCTCGACCATCTTGTGTTGGTTGACCTCCTCCAATGCCTCTACCAATTGAGAGAATGCCTCACTTGGCTGATCATTTTGTAATGTATTTCCTATCTCGAATGGGTCACATAGAATAGTATGCCACTCCACCTTTGCCATCATAGCGGGATGGGTGAGAGCGACTTACAAGGGGTCTTCCATGCAGCTTTCAGTGTCGACATCTACACATTGACTTCTCAATTAGTAACATATTCTTCTTTTTGAATGTTACTATAGATAATATTCTTGATACAAGTTTGTTTACTTGTGTGTGTGATTGACACATCTTGCACCATTGTAGTTTCATGGGAGATAATGTCTTGCAACAAGGAGACTTCCACGTGACTTTCAGTATGGCCCTTTGCATAATGACCTCAGAATTAGCAACATATTTTTCTTTCAAAATTTTATTGTAGATAATATTCTTGAGGCACATTAATTCATCAATGTCTATGGCTAGCACAACCTCTACCATTATAGATTCATAATCCAAAATTGTATCCCCCTTTACAAGAAGACATACCATTCTTATTGACATTATATTGTGGGAAAAATAAACCACAAGTCACACTTGTTGACCGATAGTGGCCATGTCCCCTAGTCTATACTCTTGCATTCTTTCCTTCCCTACACAAGGACACACATCACTATTAGTATCATATAATGATAGAATATTTTAAAGCTATGATGTCATCCAATCATGGCATGTGTGAAATTCATGAGCTCATTTCTTTACATCTTTGTGCATGAGCCAAGTCTACTGTCACCTCATGACCTTCAATTCTTCCACCCTCTACATAGTAAAAGATATTCTTAATGTTACTTTGGTGATGAAGAAGATTTACATGCCTTCACATCATGAGTTTTGTGTATAAGAAAGCTTACCATCTCAGTGCTCTATAATACATGTGACATACATCTCTCTATAGTGGTGTGTAAGGTAAGACTTTCCACAATATGTGGAAGAACTTGCTCTATCCTTCTATCCATGCCAATGACATAGACCTCCTCGGTGGTGCCTTTCACTACAAATCAAGTCCATTGAAAATATGTTAAGGGATGGAACAATATAGATCCTTTAAAGCAATAAGGATGAACATGTTATAAATGGAAAACTTGCAACTTCCAATTGTCTTATATCCACTGCTTGAGTGCATTGTTTGTTGTATCATTGGGATTATGACATGCTCTTTAGTGGTATCAATCAAGGGGCATACACAATTTGATGGTCATGATTCATATTCAATGAAATATTTTTACTACATGGATACAAGATATGTCTTGGATATTGTACTTCAAAACATCAAATATTTTGGGTGTGAAGAAACCAAATTAATTGGTAATGAGAGCCGATCTCTGCTTGGTCTTTCTTCGACGATATTAGGTGTGCGTTTGCTCTTCTATTTTATTTTTTTGAGAACCACACTACTAGTATCATTTTCTTGTAAACCCATTGTAGTTTCTTTATTAGGAGATAACAAAGTGCAATATATACCTAAGAATGCAACTTGTATTATGTGGCATGCCTTTGAAACCTTGTGTCTCTTATATTTATTTATTCCTTGAGTATTTTTTATACAACCCTTTTTCATTGGAGGGGTATTCACCTTGTGGATGGTCAAGGGAAATAGGGAATCTTTGATATATCTCCTTATCCCACTCTTGCTCTATTTGGTAATTCTTATATATGCACTAATCATCCTGCATATTTGCCCAATCCTTGCATTCTCCCCCGGCAAAATTTGTGTAGCCCCCCTCTCCATTTTTTTGTACATGAACATAACAAGCAAAGTCACCATTACATTCCAGGAATGGATTGGTAAGATAGCATCACAAACATGCTACAAAAGAAGGATATTGTGAACTACTTGTAGAAAAGCCTCCATATTGCTAACTTCAATGACTTGTGTGACTCTATATCATCATTTGGCTTGAAATCATGGAAGATGGTGTGAAACATTTTCTCTCTATGTTTTCTCTTATCTTATACGTGTATTAGAAGAACAAATTGTGTTCCACTCAAATGTTATAATAGTCCTCCCAACTCAAGAGCAATCTCCTCTTCTGCCATCTTGTAACATGGCCCAAAAGGTCTCTTGTCCTATCTAACTTTGAAATGGAGTATTTTCATCTACTCAAATCAAAGTTATGTCATTTAATACCAATTCATCTAGCTTACAATACACATAATATAAACGAATAAGAATAACCTACATTCAGACATGCCCATCAACATTCAAATTTTCTCATCAGAATTCTCCATGGCCTTCAATATCCTTATGCAATTTTCCTCATTTAAGTTTGAGAACACTTATATATATACACTCTCCTTGTTCAATACACCCCCCGTCTTGGAACCCCACTTCAAGCACAATACAGTTTTGCATTGACCAAAACGTTGTTGCTCTAGATAAATTTAGTTTGAGTACATATCAATGGAAAGTACAAAAAGGTAGCAACTTACTAATACCACTTCTCTTTGAGGCCAGGGTCTACAACTATTAGCAAACATCGAGTTTTCTTGACAAGCTTTTCATTAACACTATAGTATGCATCGCCCCACTTGGTTCTAAACTCAGAGTCAGGGAATTGTGTATGTTTCTATTTGATTGGCTGCATTGCCATATCATACTCGTCCTACACTTGGTAATTAAGGATAACATTATTGAATTAGAAAAAAATGCATTAGGAAAAACATTGTAAAGTTAGCTTGAAGAACTACCCACCTTCCACATGATGTCGACAAGTGCAATCAATGGTGCCTTGTACCATGCAAGAATAGGCACTGGATTTTTGTGTGCTTGTACCCATGCCTTTTCTTCATCACTTAACTTGTCCTTTTGTGCCAACTTGTATACATTCTATATTAAGATCTCATGCATATTTCATTATCCACATGACCTTTAGTGCACAAAGCCAATCCAAGTACATGAGGAAATGGTCCACTACATACTTATTTGTATGGGATATAGCTGACAAAATCTCCCCTTTGCCACACTTGCCACTTTCACAAGGCACAATCAACCTGCATATGTTGCCTCACATTATCTAGAAAGGCTATTGCAAACAATCAATTATATTAACGATGACATAAGTAACAAATACATTGCAAAATGTTAAGGTCCTATGGTGGTTTAGGGCCGCTCAAATGTGCATATCTCATTCATCCATGTTGTTAGTCGATGGTTACCATCCCAAACATAAAATATGCAATTTGACAAAAAGACCCAATTAGTGTTGCCGATTTCTGTTTCAAAGTCCTCATGCTTCTTTAGCAATGGAGGTCCCACCCATTTCTAATCGTATCATCAACCTCTTTGCACTAGTACCTTGGGGTCTCTAATGATATTATGAATATACTCATCCCTCTGATGTACCCGTTGCTAAAAAACATATATGAGAGTTGCTTATACCTTGATGTGACTTGTTTTATTGTAGATATGGAAACCAAACTACATAATGCAATGGGTAGCAAAGGGATGGATGTTTGCATTTGTATGAAACATTGAGGTAATATCCACATCAATGTAAATAAATAAAATCCTTAATCAAAATCATGTCACCATCTCTTATAAGTACTCACTGCCAACGTTTCCAACTAGTCTTTAATGCATGCTTACACAATATGTTTATCACGAGTGATTGTGAGAGTGGTCTTGTACGGCCTGTATCATGCACTCCTTTTTAGTTCTTTGTGTCTACTTCCTCTTGCTTCACGTGTGGCCATGTCCTTCTTGTGCACTAAAGGACTCAATGCTTTGATGGACATAACTTTCCTTATTAGCAACACTCTCCCCATGCTATGAGCTTTCTTTTACTCTTTCTCATTTGCGTCATTGAAGCATATCCATCTTCTCCTAATGTCGTTCCTTCCCTACATGCAAGTGTAGTGGTTGAATGTAGCTCAGTGGATGTCAATGATTACATTTGTCTTTCTCTACCTTGCTCTTGGAGGGAAACTCCCCCTTACGATTACATGCTACTGATGACAACACCATGTCGTGCTGCTGCTCTAGGTTGTTGTGGAGGCAAGTCAGAGTCCTCAAAGACTCATCCTTGATCATCACTCTCTTTCTTGCAAACAATGATTTAAAATAGGGTAAGAGGGGGAGATAAAGAAGCCATAACAAAAATCAAGAGAGAAGCTACTTACCATCTATTTAATTACTCATTGCACAATCACATTTTCCTTAATATCAATCTCAATATTGCCTTTATCACATGCCTTCACATCTCTTCAATGCACTACAATGACAAGAACTCCCATTCGTCTAGGGAGTAATCTCGACGAGGGGAATGTTTGTTGGATTAAACCTTCTATTACACTGTCATCACCCTCAAAAAGGGTGACACAATCTTGTCTTTTGAAATCCTATCTAGCCATGATGAAGGGGTTTAGGATTACTTCACTACAAGATATAGGCCTTATACCGACGTTAAAAGCGATGAAAATGTAAATAATAAAATTTTCCCTCGTCATCGCAAATAACGTTGTTATTGGCGATGCCATAGAATAGTTGGTATTAGTGTCATTATCAGCGTCGCTATTTGCGTCGATTTGCAACACAAATAATGACACAAATATAACAATGCATACAGGTAAATTTGCGATGCTAATAGTGAAGGTAACAGGAAAAAAAAATTGTGGCAGGGCAGCAAGCTGCCCTGCCACATATAGCACTGTGTGCTTTATTTGGGACATACAAAATAGTTTCTGCACTGTGTACAATGCTCGTGTAAATAAAAAAAATATTGAAATCATAGCATTGATACATGAAATAAATACATGATCACATAATGAAAGTGATTCGTACAATCATGACAAGATATCAATACTACATAGAAAATGTCTACACATATAGGGCAACCAAAAAAGAAGGGTGTGTGAGCTCCAGGGATCCAAGGATGAGGTACATATCCTCGCCATCCGAAAGCTCGTCCCGCCGCAAAGGAGCATCGAACGGACTCTGCAAAAAAAGAAACAACAACACATCAGTCCACCATACAATAATGCATTTTAATTAAACATGGTAACTACGGACAAGAAAGATGAGTGACTTATAGGGCCGCCATGTCTATACAATCGGTCGATCAATGCAGTGAGACTGTGCCTCTCTACATATCGAGTCTCAAGGCCGATCGAATCGCGATTTGTAATGGAGTGCTGCAAAGAAAATAAAATACTAACTGTTAGAAACATGATTGTCAGTACAAAGGATATTGCAAAAAAAAAAAGCAAGGAAAACAAAAGAAAAACTTACATAGTCCTCCAGATATGTCTTGTGGCCGCCACTCCAGCCTCTAGTCATGCCCTCGTCTCCTCACGCTGCTGACTCCAATGCTGTGGAGAATCTATAGCCTCCTCCCTCAATCGACGCCAGCCGTTTGCGTCTAGCCACTTGGGCTTTGCAGACCCACTCTTGAATGCCTTGTGTGCGTTCGATTGTCTGTGTGACATATAGGCATGCATGCAGTCCATCATCCAGCCCGTAGAAAATCTATCTGCTATGACTGGAACCGGAAACTCCTCATGCAAGGATGCTACTATGTAGTCCTTGCTCCCCTCTAGTATGTTTTTCCAATGATCTAAGATGTTGTGTCGAAAAACTTGTTGGCACAACTCTCTCATGCGAGCCATCACCCTCCTCCCCTCATCATTCATGATGATGGCTCCTGATCTATCATTGACAAGATAGGAATATCCCTCTGGGGTATGCCTAAGATGGGTTCTCTCCCACCTGCCTCCACGCTCCTGGGCATATCCAGGAGACCCTTGTACATCTGGTGTACCAATCGGGATAGTATCTATCGGAGTAGCACCCATAGGGGTGCCACCTTGCAAACGGTTGAGCAAAAGCCGAATTAACTGGAATAGACGTCTCGACAAGTGTGACAAATCCTGGGGGTGACACAACTCCAAAAGAAGGATGAGACGGAGACACCACGTCCGTGCCTCCACAGCATCCACTTGAGCCACGCTCCCTGGAACCTCCAGGAGAGCAAGGAGTTGCACCTGTATCCTGTGCCGACCACATGCTCACTACCTCTGTATCTCTATAGCATCCCCCTGACCCACAAGCACTCCCTCCCTCTGGCCCAAGTCTGGAGCATTGACCTCGTCTACTCGAAGTCGAAGCATTTGATGGCACCGAAGTAGATCTAGTAGAGCGGCCTGAAAATATCCGAGATAGCTCCTGGTTTGCCATGTCTCTGAATCTCGCAATCTGATCTGGAGACATGCGCATGAAGATATCCTGCAACTCCTCATCGCTCATTCCTTGACTCATCTTGAAAATGTCACCTACACAGACAAAAAATGATGTTAGCATAATCAATTTAAATCATACAAAGCACAATAATATAAATCCTTAAAAAATGATCTCACTTAAAATGCATACCTTATGTACCCTTATAAGCGATTAGTCAATGAATTGAGTAAGTGAATGCTCCAAGTATGAAGTATCCTATGTTCCCATGTCAATCTCCTGACACAACTCCGCATACACTGGAAGGTTGATAGACATGTTACCACAAAAGGACGAGTCCATCTCGTTCTCAAAGAATTCTTGGACTCCTGTATTTCCATCATTGTTAGCCGATGTTGGCTCCTCTACATGCTCCAAGCTTTCGGTGGTCTCCATCCCTTGCAATATCGAACCCTCTATTTGCATATTGTCCTCATCTATGCTTGGAACATCGCTTTGATCATATACTCTCGTACTTCGGGGAGCTGAAGGTATAACATATCACCATTGAGGT
The DNA here is from genome assembly GCF_053477565.2 of Lygodium microphyllum. Lineage (NCBI taxonomy): Eukaryota > Viridiplantae > Streptophyta > Polypodiopsida > Schizaeales > Lygodiaceae > Lygodium > Lygodium microphyllum. Next base: position 187,635,164 of record NC_141137.1, on the reverse strand, counting down.
TGTCGGGTGTTTCGATAGAAGATTACATGTTCACAAACACGTACAAGAGAGATTAAACTATTGTGACATGTATCATGTCATAATACAATTAACAAACAAATGAGTTCATGCACCTGTTCACAATGGGCCGACAACACAAAGGTGTCACACAAATCCGTCCATTTTTTTTTAGAATCTATTTCGAGAAATCCAGATGGACCTCGTCGAACTATTGCTCCAGCTCCTTCAAGTACCACTTTGAACCACTGCATATCAAATAGTATCATGGAGAAGCTACGGTAATCCACCATAACAATACTTTGCAAGTTCCCAAAATACTCCACCTCATCTATAATCGTGTTTGGATCCATTGCTCGTCGTCGACTCTTCTACTCGAACCTTGCCATGATACCACAGTTCATTGTGGAGCGCATTTTGTCAATACGCTCCACGCGAAAATGCCGTGTGCATGACCACGCTGCACTATATATTTTGTACTATACATTGAAACACTCAAATTAGTTGTCGCATATAAAATATAGATACGAAAAATCCTAAACACGTCATCACCTTTGGACTACATCCCCTCGAGAATTCCCACTCCTGCATTGAGACCTCCATCCCTTCACAAGATGCTGTGGTCAAAGCTCCATGCAACCATCGCGTTGACATGAACCGCGGCATCTCCTCCATGCCCTTGGGATATCGAATTGTTCGATAGCGCGTATTATGTCGAAATTCAAATCGCTCTTCTTCTCTATCTTGCCTAGCTTGCTGGTACCTGGCGAGCTACGTCTCCATAGAGGCATGGTGCAACATACAAAAGCGATTCACCTTCTCCTCCATTGCACCATCCATTCTTTTTTCTACCCCATTTCCAACCACCACATCTCTGGTCAGTCTATCATCGTCCTTCAGTGTGACCATAGCATATTGTTGTATGGATCCACCCTTGGTAGCCATTGTGAAATATGCACTAGTGCCTCAGACACCAACCAACCTTCAGCCATGCTACTTTCTGGCCGAGCTCGTTGTCACACAAAGCCTTTCAGGATTTTCATGAAGTGCTCCAAGAAGAACATCCATCGTGTATGGACAGGTCCAGCAATCTCCACTTCATCTACAAGATGCACAAGAAGATGGATTTGTATCGTGAGCATGCTGGTAGGTAGGTATTTCTCAAAGAGACAGACCATCTTCACTGCTCCCTGCCTCGTGGATTCAATAGAGGACGTCTTAATCTCCTTCTGTGAGATCCATTGCACCAAAGTTGACAACTTGTAAATGGTCCCGCGTATTTCTGGAGTAAGGCATCCTGCAATCGTGATCGGTAGTACAAACTGCCACAAATGAGAAAGCATTATGAACAATGGCTATACTCCAAATAGCAAAATGCGCACGCCAATTACAATCCATTCGTAGTACAAACCTGACATATCTTATGCCAGTCATCGGATTTTAGCCCTGATAATTGGTCGTCTTTAGAAAATGCAGACCTGAGAAAACGCATCATACCCATTGGAGTGCGGATAGACTTGACCACTTGCTTCACAATGCGCTCTTCTTTAGTGGACAAAACCCAAGGAGTATGAGGTAGCTGCGTGCGACCATCAACACTCGACTGCGGCCAAAGCGCCTCCATCTTGCCTACCTCCTTCAAATCCATTCGTACCCCTATAGTGTCTCTCTTTCCTGTGATTTGGTCCCATAGCAAGCTACCCACGTTCTTGAAAATATGCATGGGATCCAACAAGTGGTTGAACTGTAAGTGGGTCCAATATGGCAACTCATAGAAAACAAAGAACCGCCACATTCCATTTGGATGTGACTCCATGTGGACCATTTTCAACTCGTACCAGCTTGCGACATTCATACGTGTTGGAGGTCGTCCAAGAAAACCTTCCCTGAGTTTATGACCCTCTGGCAAGAAAGCGACGTGTCCTTGATATACTATCTTCTTCATGGTTCGTGACCTTCGGGAGTCTAATTGTGGCCCACACAATGGACATGCATGGTAACCTGAGGTAACCAAACGTGTTCCAACATCTCTATCCAATGAATATAAACTTGAACGAGATAAAATATAGATATTACTGTCGACCATCGCACTTGCTCATATCTTGCATGGTGACCCCCTTCTCCCACAAAATCTTAAGCTCATCGACTAATGGACGAAGGTACATGTCCATATTTTTTACTTTGTAGCAGCGGGGGACGAGTAAGCTAAGGATGAGATGTCATTTCTTCATAGAGAGCCATGGAGGGATATTATAGTTGACAAGGACTATAGGCCACACACTGTAAGAATTTGAGCGCATACCGAATGGGTTCACACCATCCATTGCAAAACCAAGCCTAAGATTCCTTGGCTCTTGAGCAAAGCTTGGGAAGGTAGAGTCAATGTGGCTCCATACGCGTGAATCTGCTGAACTCCATCTATGGACTTATTCTGTGCATGCCACATTGGGTTTATGGAATATCCAAAGTTATTTTTGGATTTACATTATGAAAAACGAATGTTTTTCTAATTGATAGGCTGATTGCCTTCGTTATATACTTCTACAAATGTTCATGTGCCCTCATACGTGGATATTTGGTTACACACTAAACCTCCCCCAAGGTTAGTGTCTAGATCCCTTCACGAAGGGGATAGTTTAAGCATGGTGGAGGCTAGGATAAGCCCCATGTATGAGAGGTCTCTTTGTAGGAAAAACATTATGCAAGGAGGCGCAAGTGTGCTAGGGTTATCTAGCCACATATCCCTTAGGTTTGTTGAGGATCGGCCTAACCCCTATGAGCCTAGGATGAGCTTATTGTAAGGTTTTATTTCCTTTTCTCTCTTTCTCTCCCTCTCTCATTTCCTCTCCCTCCCTCACCCTCACCTCCTTTTTCTCTCTTTCCCTATTAGGTTCAATGATTTTTCTCTCTCCTCTCCCTCTCTCATTTCATTTTCTCTCTTTCTCTCCCTCTCTCATTTCCTCTCCCTCCCTCAAACTCACCCTCTCTTTCTCTCTTTCCCTATTAGGTTTAATGATTTTTCTCTCCTCTCTCTCTCTCTCTCATTTTTTTCTCTCCTCTCCCTCTCTCATTTCCTTTTCTCTCATTTTTTCTCTCTCCTCTCCCTCTCTCATTTCCTTTTCTCTCTTTCTCTCCCTCTCTCATTTCCTCTCCCTTCCTCACCCTCACCCTCTCTTTCTCTCTTTTCCTATTAGGTTTAATTATTTTTCTCTCTCCTCTCCCTCCCTCATTTCCTTTTCTCTCTTCCTCTCCCTCCCTCACCTCACCCTCTATTTCTCTCTTTCCCTATTAGGTTTAATGATTTATCTCTCTTTTTCTCTCCTCTCCTTCTCTCATTTTTTTTCTCTTTCCTCTCCCTCTCTCATTTCATTTTGCTCTCTTCCTCTCCCTCTCTCATTTATTCTCCCTCCCTCACCCGCTCTCTCTCTTTCTCTCTTCCCCTATTAAGTTTAATGTTTTTTCTCTCTTTTTCTCTCTCCTCGCCCTCTCTCATTTCTTTTTCTCTCCCCCTCCCTCTCTCATTTCCTTTTTCTCTCTCTCTTCCTCTCTCTCTCTCTCATTTCCTCTCCCTCTCTCTCCCATTTCCTCCCTCTCTCATTTCCTCTCCCTCCCTCTCCCTCTCTTTCTCTCTCATTTCCTCTCCCTCTCTCAATTCACACGAATTTATATACCAAAAACAAGTAAAAGAGAGAGAGAAAAGTCCCTCTTCCTCTCTCATTTTCTCTCTCTCTCCCTCGCCCTCGCCCTCTCTTTCTCTTTCCATCCCTCTCCCTCTCCCTCTCCCTCTCCCTCTCTTTCTCTCTCATTTCCTTTCCCTCTCTCAATACACACGAGTTTATAAACCAAAAACAAGTAAAAGAGAGAGAGAAAACTCCCTCTCCCTCTCTCATTTTCTCTCCCTCCCCCTCCCCCTCTCCCTCTCCCTCTCTTTCTCTCTCTCTCTCTCTCGCCCTCCCTCTCTCTCTCCCTCTCTCATTTCCTCTCCCTCCCTCTCCCTCCCCCTCTCTTTCTCTCACATTTCCTCTCCCTATTTCAATACACATATTTTATACCAAAAACAAGTAAAAGAGAGAGAGAGAAAACTCCCTCTCCCTATCTCATTTTCTCTCCCTCCCCCTCCCCCTCCCCCTCTCTTTCTCTCTCCCTCCCTCTCCCATTTTCTCCCTCTCCCTCTCCCTCTCCCTCTCCCTCTCTCATGTCCTCTCCCTCCCTCTCCCTCTCCCTCTCTTTCTCTCTCATTTCCTCTCTCTCTCTCAATATACACAAATTATACAAAAAACAAGCAAGAGAGAGAGAGAAAACACAAAAGCAAAGCAAGAACAGACAATGCACTCACAGTAAAGACTCCCGTATTTTTTTGCTCTCGGTACCGTCGCTATTTGCGTCACTATTAGCATCGCAAATGCAATGCTAATAACGACACAAATAGCGACGCCGCTATTTATCGTCACTAACGCCTGTCGCTATAGGTTCATATCCTTGTGGTGCTTCTTGCATATATATTATTTCCTTGATTTCTCCCCATTAAACATTATTTTGGATATATGTAAACATGGGAGTTAGGTAGGAAAAAATCCAAGTACATACTCTCCTATAAAGACATGAGAGAGAGAGAGAGAGAGAGATAGAGAGAGATAGAGAGAAAGAGAGAGAGAGAGAGTGTGTGTGTGTGTGTGTGAGGGAGGAGGTAGGAATAGATTGGGGGGAGGGAGACATGACATATTGGGATGAGAGAGAGAGAGAGAGAGAGAGAGAGAGAGAGGAAGAGATGACATATTGGGATGTGTGTGTGTGTGTGTGTGTGAAAGGGAGGAAGGAGGAGAGAGAGAGAGAGAGAGAGAGAGAGAGAGAGAGAGAGAGGAAGGAAGGTGGGGATAGATTGGGAGGGAGAGAAAGAGAGAGAGAGGGAGGGAGGGAGGGAGGGAGAGAGAGAGAGAGAGAGAGAGAGAGATGGAGAGAGAGGGGGAAAGCATGGGATAGAAAGGTGAGAGTATGTGTGACTGAGAGAGAGAGAGAGAGGTGTGGAGAGAGAGAGAGAGAGGAGGGAGAGAGAAAGAACCATACTAAGGGTAAGGGATAGAAAACACGAACATGAATTGCAAGGGGAGGGGGTCCTTTTATAGACAAAGGAGAGAGAAAAGGGGAGAGAGTGAGGGAGTGATAAAGAGAGATAGAGCCACATATCGAGATTCGTGGGAACAATTCGCAATGTGAAAAGGGGGGATGGATCCTTTTATAGGTGAAGGAGAGAGAAAATGGGGGGAGAGAGAGAAAGAGTGATGAGAGAGAGGGGAAAAAGAGAGAGAGAGCATGCAATATGTGTAATTTTTTTCTCACCAAGAATGGGTCCAATAGCTCCTTATCAAATGAAAATTAATGTCACAAGTCCTAGGCCCCCAATAAGAGGCTCATGGTGACCCATTCTTCCTAGCAAGAGTGAATTTTGGCTCGACTAATGGTCACACCAGATTAGTCCTTTCTCAGGCGGAGAAATATTTAACTTATAATTACTAAACTAACTAGTTAACTATTTTAAAATAATTATTAATTATTAACTAATAATTAACTAAGTATAAATTATTAACTAATTATTAATCATCAATAAATTTTTATTAATTAATCATTATTTTGAATTAATTATTAAATAATAAAGTAATCAATATTTAATAATTATTACTTATTTTATTTATTTATCTTTAAACTAATTATTAAAAATTAACTAATTATTAATTATTAACAAAATTTCTAACTAATTAATTTAATTAACTGTTCAGTTAATTGGAGGGGGGTCAAAAAAATTTCCCCCCAATGAGGAGGCATCTTGCATGTGATACATCATGCTTTTGCACATGGTTTTCCCCAAGAATGGCAGGAGAATTGGATACAACTATTGTATAAGGGAGGAGATTGCAATTTGCTCACAAACTACCACACGATTATGGTCACTTCAGCCATGGCAAAGCTATTCAGCACTATCCTGGAAATGCAATTGAGTAAATGGGCAGAAAGTAATAACAAATGAGCTTATGGACAAGCAGGTTTTTACCCTGGTCATAACACCATAGATCATTTGGTTACTTTACATGTGCTTATGGATGAGAGTCAGCTTAAGGAAGCAACATTGTAATGTTGTTTTGTGGTATTTAAGAAGGCTTTTAACACCGTACCAAGGGTTGGCTTATGGAAACGGATGCAAGAATTAGGGGTCCCAAATTATCTATGCATGGGAATTTATAGGATATATCAATGAGTGGTGTGCCACCTCAGAGGTCGCAACAAGCTGTCACAAGTATTTGAGAATAATATGGGAGTCAAACAAGGTTGTCTGCTCTCCCCTACACTATTTGGTTTGTGCATTGATAAGCTAGAGGAAATACTTCCCGTGGATATGAATGAAGAGGAAGCCAAAAGCCCGCATATTGATATGTTTGCCATCTTTCTCCTACTTTATGCAAATGATGTGGTATTCTCTACATATACCGTGGAACATATGCAGCAGTTCATAAGGATTCTTGAACAGTTTTGTCAAGATAGTGGTTTGACAGTGAATGTGTAAAAAACAAAGCTAATGGTTGTGCACACCAAGCAATCAAAGACCCCACCAAAAGGACATTATGCGGGATAGTCTATAGAGGTAGTATCTACTTTCAGATACTTGGAGATTGAGATACTTGCAGACCAAAGATGGCATACATGTGTGAAGCAGCGATTAGCGGCAGGGAAAAGTAAGTATTATCACTTTGAAAATGATTGTAGCCATACAGATACTAAATGTTGGAAAATACATTGTATGATTTTTGATGCATATGCTCTACAGACGGTATTATATGGAGTGAAAGTGTGGGGAGGGAGCATCTCCTCATCTACATGGAACGGCATTGAGAAGCTACAGAAAGCTCTTATTTGTAGACATTTGGGTATCAAAAGCACCACACCATATGTACTCATGCTTTTGGAAATTGGCCATCGGCCGATTGAGGTACATCCTATGATCCAAGTACTGAGATATGACACCCAAGTACGTCAAATGGATGGTAATAGGCTCCCCAAACGGGCATGGGATGCTAGCACACGCCTATAGAAAACATGGAAAAGTAAAGTGCTTTCAATAAGATAGGTGCTGGATATGTGAAAATGGTTTAAAGGGTGGGGAGTGGATAGAGATCTAGATATGGCATTCGAAGATATATGCATGGACACATTTCAATCAAACCTCTTACGAGTGTATGAAGCAAAACATCAAAGCAAGGGAGCAAATGGCAAACTTGCTTATTACACTATGCATATCTATCCTTCATGTTGGTAATCCTACATGCAAGCAAAGGCACACGTGCAGCCATACATAGCAAACCCACTCTCAATGGTATTTAGACAGAGTATTGCACGACTTTGAACTCAATCACACACTTTATTGATCGAGACAGATGCATGGAGTGGACAGGCAAGAGAGATGAGGTTATCCAAGCTGTGTGGACTACAGAGTGTAGTATCAGAGGAGCACATGATTATGACATGCCAAGCATATGCACACATATGGGCTGACTTTGATATCCCTTTACGAGGGCCACTTCACCAATTTGTGACCACTACTCCTATATCGAAGTTAGGGGCTCTCATCACCCACATGTTACGCTTTCGGGAGAACCACGCTGCATAGATCGTTCTTTCAGCGTAGCTACCCTTTCCTAACAGGGGGAGGAGAATCATTGTATATGTGGAAAGGTCCCATGGGTCATAATTTGGCCTTCCATGGATGATAATAAACTACTCTACTCTCTCTCTCTCTCTCTCTCTCTCTATATATATATATATATATATATACACACACACATACACACACACACACACATATTTTTTTGAAGTAATTAATAATTAATGAATCATAAATTAATTTAAAAAAACTAATTTCTAATTTATAACTCTTTAAAATTAACGGTGAATCAGTTTCTAATTATTAGTTACTACTTACAAGCCAGTTATCTCTGTGGTAACTTTTTTGACACCTCCCAACTTCAAATTCCAATATACTAAAGGATTGATAGGCCATGCTTTCATAGTTTTTATTTGGCCTGAAAATCAAAATCAAGTGAGCTTTTATCCTTTTGTTCCACATGATATTTTTGTTCTTGTTGAGATGATCTTAGGACACCTACATTATCTTTTAATAGATGTGCCACCCTAGCCAAGCTCTCCACTTGACAATGTCTTCTACCTAGATTGGCATGCGAGCACACCTTAAGACCAGAAGCAAGGGCGGAGCCCAGCCTCCACCTCATGGAGTAAGTAAAACAAAGTTAAAGGTAGTGGTATTTCACTTGCACCAAAGGCTCCCACTTATTCTCTAGACCTCTCGAGTCATTTCACAAAGTCAGCTCCACAAGGTCTTCTTTCCTTGCACTGATTCTTGTAAGTCCATTCCCTTGCCTATGGTTTTGCTAGATAGTAGATAGGGACATTGGGAATCTCATTAACCCATTCATGCATGTCACTAATTAGATGATGAGGCATTTGGCTACCTTAAGAGATTCATAGTTACTCTCGCCATTTACCCGCACTATTTGAAATTTTTCACTTTAAAGTTTAGAGCACCAGGCAGAAATTACATTGCATCAACATTTGCAAGGACCATCGCAATTCTTTGTTTTAATAAAATAGTTGGATTCCCCTTGTCTGTACCAGTTCCATAGGGAAAATTTGACTCACGTTCATGCTTAGAGCTACACCACAACCCCCACGCCCTCCAACTCATCGAGGCCTTGTACTCACCCCAATGACTAGGTACAGGTCGCGTGCTTTAGCGCCATCCATTTTCAAGGCTAGTTGATTCGAGAAGTGAGTTGTTACACACTCCTTAGCGGATTTTGACTTCCATGACCATCATCATGCAATCAATCAACACCCTTTGTGGGATCTAGATTAGTGTGCATCACGACACCATAAGTCAACTTTTGATTCATTCCACATTGCTTGTTCTACTTACCAAACATGGCCCACTTGGAGCTCGTATTTCATTCCAAGGTTCAACAAAGCAACCTCGGTCACTTATTGTCAAGACCGAAAATGGGCCCGACACTGGCTATAGGCACTAGCCAGCATATTCCAACGATTTGTAGTGGAACGTATTCCAACGATTACCCTTCCTTACTCCTTAGAGGGAGATCCCACACATCTTGGTGTGGTACACCAACAGAATACAAACATAAAGGAGGCACCCCTTTGGCTAAATGTCGTGGCCCCACTACAGATCTCCTACACCTGGGGGATTGACCCCTCGATGCATTGCTCTAACATAAAGAACATATGAGCAATCTCCACTCTTATATATTTTGAATGATCCAGGAGCTTTGATATTTCCTTACCAAGCTTGCCAGGCTAAGAAACCGTTCATCTACCCTACAACTTGGGTTTTCTTACACACTCCAGGTAGGTCAATGCTTGAAAAACAATTGCAATGTATTCAGATTTGATACCATGTTATGCTCAATGCAAGTGTGGATGATCGTTGTTCTTAAGCATTTTAACCAGCTAGGTGAAGTGCTAAAACAAACCTTCAATGATTTTCCAACTAATCATACGTGCAAGGTTGCTAGAGACTAGCACCGAGTTTCCTCGTGATACTAGTCTCCTTAACTCAAATGATATTGCATCCTATATGTTATGCATAGAGAAATAGATCAGAATTTAAATCATTTTCAACAACTAACCACTTTCACAAACCCTCTTCCCTCCTACCGTTTAGGTTTTGCATTTATTGGGTGGGTGTAACGTTCATTTTCATGTAATTTCTCATATAAAAATCGATAAAAACATATTCTAACATAGAGACAAGGCTTGATCCTCATACTTTAGTCTTGTTACACATTCACAAACATAAAAATGTATTTTTTCCTAAATTTTTAGGCACAAAAACTAAAATTTACCTATTTTTTTCATTTATTTATTCATAAAAGTGTACTTTTTTTAAATTTATGTGTCTTGACTGATCATGTTGACTGAACACTGATTTTATCAAATTTTTATCCCATATGAATTCCATTTTCCAACACGAAACAGAAGAAATCCTAATTTTTCTTCATTTATGATGCATTTCGATTAAATTATTAAATACAACTATGTATAACTACGGGTTCTATATTTTATCATATACAACCCTCAAACATATTTCAAACATGATTCATACAAATTTTCTTTCCATGCATATGTCATTAAAGCCAACAAACATCAAAACAATGCAATTTTCTTTATAAAACTTGAGCATACCACTTATTTGCGTGTTGCGTGTTTTTATAAAATGCCATATGTTGCAAATTGGGTTAACTATTTTTGCATTTTTCTCTCTCTTTAACATAATTAAAAAGAAATTAATAGTTTAGTTTTGTCAATTCTATTGGATAGTGATTCTTAATAGTTTTTAACTATGATTATCATTTTCCCTTGTTTGATCTGTATCTTTGATACTCTCATCAAGTTTTGTTTTTAATTTTTATGATATCGAATATCTCAATCTTCTTATTCATTTTTCTTATAAAATTTAGTTATATAGCTCTCTCTCTCTCTCCCTCTCTCTCTCTCTCTCTCTCTCTCTCTCTCTATCGTTTTGTTTTTAAATAATTTGGTGTTGTGTACAAACCATAGTACCAAAATATGATCCCTATGTGTAAACCCTACTACCCATGAAGCATGTCTTAGGATGTGAAATGCTTTAATTGTTAGTAACACTAGTGTGAAGCATTGGCCTAAAGCTAGAGGTGCTGAGTGCCTAGTGAAGTTTTATGAAAATTTACATTTAAATATATATATATAGGAAGATTTTGTTGGTTCTAAGGAAAATATTGACATGTTTTTAAGATTGATGGGTCCTTTTTTTGTGGTCTTTACTTGAATTTTTAAAGATTGATGGGTCTTTTTGCCTAAATATGGAATAGAATGGTTACAAAAATTATATTTTTTATATAAGATTTGCAGTGCATGTAGAGATCTTACTTTGTCTTGTGCAACTTGATTTTCATTTAGTGCTTGTTACTAAATTTTGCTCCTTTTTATACTTATTGCTTTCACATTTTGAAAGGAACATAACATTTGTTCACAATATATTCTTTGCTCCTTTTTATACTTATTACTTTCACATTTTGAAAGGAACATAACATTTGTTCACAATATATTCTTTGCTCTTTTTCTCCCCCATTTGGCTATTGCTTCAATTCTCCTTAGTGATTCTCTTAAGGCTTACTAGAGAAAAACTACACTTTTGCAAGATAACTTTCAAAACTAGGCATGAAGCTATGATTTTTTAATGATTGTCTTAAGATTTGTTGGCTAAAAAGTAGAAATCTTTAGTAAGATACAAATGACTAAAACTAAGCATGAAGCTTGCCACAAGTTGACACACAGTCCTCAAACATACTTCAAATATAATTTTTACAAATTTTCTTTCCATGAGCACATCATTAAAGCCAACAAATATCAAAACAATGCAATTTTCTTTGTAAAAATTAAGCATACCGCCTATTTACATGTTGCGTGTTTTTATGAAATGGTTTTCAGAAGCCAATGGACCCCTCATCAGTTCCTAGACATTGCTAGACATTGCCTCTCATCCTCCTTTTGATCTTGGAGCAATCCAGTCCACACCAGGACAAGCATCCTTCATCACATTCTCTTCTTTATTTTCTATGTGTGAAGTGCCTCTTGGAGGAGAGAGATGGAGGAGAGAGAAATACTAGGTTTTGTTCTCTCTGATCAGACAGCCATTTCACGAGGCAAAGGTAGCAATTGGGAGCGAAAAAATCAGGAAGATCATGGCTGGGATCTGTGGCATTAGTTGTTTGTAGCCTCCCCAATGCCTCTCACACAAATTATCGCCTTGTGGAGGGGGGGCGGCACGTTCTAGCTGGCACCGATTTGAAACAATGCCCTCCCCCATAATCACGATTAATTTTAAAATTGGGGGCCCAAGGCCCCCTAAACAATGCCCATGCCCCAAATTTTTTTAACTTTGGCCCTTTTTTTGGCCTTCGTAATGCATGTCCGGTGGTTTGACCTCTGAAAATTTTTGCATGTCCGACTTGGGGTCCTGCACTGCTAGCCACTTTCTTTGGCTCAATCTAGTGTCTTGAAAAATTATGAAAAATCTGCAAAAGTGCTCTTTGAAACTGCTTTGAAATCCTATCTTTCGTGGCTCATAAAAATTGTAAGATCTGTCTTTATTGCTTCCAACAACAAGGTCCAATTCCCGCCTTAAATTTGCTCTTCTCCGCGTCTTTCCTGCACTTTAACGGTCTTTAAAATCCGCTCTCACTTACCTATTTAAATTTTGAGAATAGGTCGGGTGTTTCACCCTCGATGCCTCTAATCATTCACTTTACCTAATAAAACTACTAGGAGCTCTAACTATCCTAAGGGAAACTTCGAAGGGAACTAACTACTAGACGGTTTGATTAGTCTTTCGCACCTATACCCAAGTCTGACGAATGATTTGCACATTAGTATCGCTATGAGCCTCCATTAGATTTTTCTCTTGCCTTGCCTTGCTCAAGCATAGTTCACCATCTTATGGATCCTAGCAAGTATGCTCCCACTCAAACCTGTCACAGAAGATCATGGTTGGTCAATGATGCATCCCATAAAGGGGATCCCACTTGTCAGATTCCTTGCGCCTTCGTGGGTTTGTCATCCACCACCATTGACTTACATACATGTTAGACTTGGTCCATGTTTCAAGACAGGTTAGATGGAAAGCCCAAAGCGACACCGTGCCAAGTGTGCAGGTGCAGAGCCTACCACAAGTGGCACACACTTCGTTCCTTGATTGATACGATGTCACCATTAGGTCATCTAAAGCCCGCTCTTGTCTTGCTATGCTGGTCCACCCTGACCAGCGCCTTGTGTTGAGTAGTGGACCAAAATCATAGCATTCCACATCCAACCGGGGTGCACCTACACCCTCCATTTGCTTCCCTCCTAGCAATTTCAAGCACTTTTTAACTCTCTTTTCAGATTTCTTTTCATTTTTCTCTCACGATACTCATTTACTCTATGTCTCTTGCCCATATTTTAGCCTTGAACAGATTTTACCACCCACTTAGGGCTGCATTCCCAAATAGCCGAACTCATCAATGTCACATCGTGGAGTGATAGGGTCTGAGCTCGACAAGGCTCTCACCCTCTTTGTCACCCCTTTCTAGGGGGACTTGGGCTTGGTCCATCAAAAAGGATGCCTCTCCATACTACAATTCACACAAAAAAGATGAATGATTTCCAAGCTAGGCTCTTTCTAATTCACTTGCTACTACTAGGGAAATCCTAGTTAGTTTCTTTTCCTCCACTTAGTGATATGCTAAAGTAGGATGTGGGGATTCTAGGGATGCTAAAGTAGGCATACCCTTGGATGAGCCACAGGGGCAAGTTGCATTCAAAGACTCGATGATTCACGGAATTTTGCAATTCACACTATGTATCACATTTCACTATATTCTTTGTCATTGCAAGAGCCAAGATATCCGTTGCTGAGAGTTGTTGCATTTTATTATTCAATTCTCCTGAGGGGAGGAATATCAAACAAGATAAGGTATCTTAAGTTCCTAGTTTCCACCCCCATGTGTGGGGATGGGAAAAAGGTTTATCAAGGTGGAAACATGCTCGAACAACTGGCACGACGGAGGGGGGTCACCTAAGCAAGGGAGAGAGGTCAAAGGCGTCCCTCCTTCCTCCCCCACCCGCATGGTCTTTGGGATGACCTCAAAGCATGGCCTCCCCCACTATTTCCTGACTCCGACGAGGGGAGAGACAATGCGAACTATGTTTCCAAGTGCGATCCCTCAACAAACATTCCGTGGTTCACATTGTTCTCAAAGATGTCTGTCAATGATCCTTCCGCAGGTTCACCTACGGAAACCTTGTTACGACTTCTCCTTCCTCTAAATGATATGGATTAATGAACTTCTCACAATGCCATTGGTGGCAAACCACCAGCATCACTACAATTCAAAAACTAGCAGACCATTCAATCGGTAGGAGCAACGGGCGGTATGTACGAAGGGCAAGGAGACATAGTCAACATTTGCTAATGATTCATGCTTACTAGGAATTCCTTGTTGAAGATCGATAATTGCAATGATATATCCCCATCACAATGAAATTTGAAAAGATTACCTAGACCTCTCAGCCTAGGTGGTAAACTGGTTGAATTTGTCAGTGTAGTGCACATACAACCCAAAATATCTAAGGGCATCACAAGCCTATTATTGCCTCAAACTTCCATGGCCTAGACGACCATAGTCCCTGTAAGAAGTTGGCCACAAAGAGGATCCTTTGTGTAACTAGTTAGCAAGTTGAGGTCTTATTTGTTAATGGAATTAATGAGACAAATCACTCCATCAACTAAGAACGACCATGCATCACCACCCATAGAATCAGGAAAGAGCCCTCAATTTGTCAATCCTTACTATGTTTGGACCTTGAACGTTTCCTCGTGTTGAGTCAAATTAAGCCGCAAACTTCACTCTTGGTAGTGCCCTTCTATTCCTTTAAGTTTCAGCCTTGAAATCATACTTCCCTCAGAACCCAAAAACTTTGATATGGCAAAGTCATCAAAATAACATTCATCAATCCCTAGTCAGCATTGTTTATGGTTGAGACTAGGATGGTATCTAATCATCGAGCCCCCAACTTTCATTCTTGATTAATGAAAACATCCTTGGAAAATTCTTTCACATTAGTTTTTCTTTCATAAATCCAAGTACAATGCTTTATAGGAATTGAGTGGTGGTACTTTCTCTTACTGTGCATATGGGTTTCTGGTCCTCAGCCCTCACTGCTTCTCACAAAGGGACTAAAGTAGGTGTGATTGTAAATATCTCAACAGACCCCGGTCTCACAAAAACCAGAATTCATAAATGGTGAAGGCTCAATTTAAAAGGGCGTAAGGAGAGAGTCAAGGCCAACGAAAAAAGCCAAGGGAAAATGCAATTAGTAACTTTGTCCCCACTTAGAGAAGTGACCAAAGCCTGTGATGTTTCCACTACAATGAACCTAGGCACTTCAAAAGGAGATGTCCCAAACTTGGCCGAGATTGCCGTCAAGAAAATTTAGTGGCCAAAGCTAGGGCTACCCATGGCCGCGATTGTGCAACAATGGGAAGGGCAAAAACTTCCAATATCACCACTAAGGGAATCAGTGAAGAAGAAGACCCATCCATGGAAGTTGAGATTGAGAGGGCATCCATTCATGCCACTCTCTATAAAAAGGGGCTGAATCACTAATTTTCGGTGATCCAAACACCATCAGATTACCAAGATAAGAATTCAAAACCCTGATTGATGGTAGCACTCACACCATTTCACTACCATCAATCACGCCATTTCACCAGCTTGTGTGAATAGGCTAGGGATAGTCGTTGTAGCTGCACCTACTTTGCTTGTCGAACTAGCAAATAGGCAAGAAATTACTTGAACTAGAAAATTTGCTAAGGTGGAATTTCTACTTGAAAATGATCCCACATCTGTTAAGTTTAGGGAAATGAATCTAGGATTCCATGAGTGCCTTCTCGGAATGGATTGACTAATCCCCAACGACGCTCACATCCATTGTGGGAAAGGAAAAGTCTCCTTTTGGAATCCTAAAGGTGAGCTAGTTAAAACTCAAGGAGAAGCAGGTAAACCAAAGATCTAGCTAGCTAAGGCAACGCGAATAGCTCAAGGAATAAGGATAGAATTACCCATCTATTTGATTAGGCTAAACAAGTCAAAACAAGTAGAGGTATCCAATGAAGAACCGTCATGGTTAAAAGAGTATGCGGATGTATTCCTGGAGGAATTGATAGAATTATCACCACCTAGGGAAGTGGATCATGAGATTAAGCTAATACGAGGTGTTGCATGAGTTGCAAAAAGACCCTACAAGATGTCCATTACTAAAGCTATCGAGTTAAAAGAACAACTTAAACAACTATTGGACCAAGGGTACATACATCCTAGTACTTCTCCTTGGGGGGCTCCAGTCTTGTTCCAAAAGAAGAAGCATGGTAGACTTTGCCTTTGCATCGATTATAGAGGCCTGAACCAAGTGACCATCAACAATAAATATCCTATCCCAAGGATAGACAAATTACTTGATTGATTGCAAGGAGAAAAAATCTTCTCCAAAATTTATTCGAGGTCAGGATACTACCAAATTCACATCAAGGATAAGGATATTCCTAAAATGGCATTCAATACCAGATATGGTTTTGAATTCACAGTAATGTCCTTTAGATTGACTAATGCCCTTGCCACATTTAATAGGCTAATGCATGAGATTTTTTTACCATATCTCGATGGTTTTGTACTTGTCTTCTTTGGTGACAGCTTGGTTTATTCCAAGGAAGAGGAGGATCATGAAACCCAAGTTTACATTGTCCTTGAGACCATGAGGACACACAAGCTCTATGCTAAGAAGAAAAAGTGTGCCTTTCTCAAAAGGCAAATCAAATATCTAAGGTTTATTGTGTCAGAAGAAGGAATCTCTGTAGACCCTACAAAGGTTAAGGATGTCCAAGAGTGGCCTCCACCAACCACTATCAAAGAAGTGTGTAGTTTTCATGGATTAACAAGTTGGTACATAATCTTCATTAAGGACTATGCCTTAATCGTAGCACCCCTCACGAATCTACTAAAAAAAGTAAGTTGCCAAAGTGTGGATGCCCACCAAACAATCAAGTTTTGATCAACTCAAGCATAGCTTAATGACAACACCAATTCTAAAGCTCCCTAACTTGAGCAAGGAGTTCAAAGTTGTTGCGAATGCTATCTTGCTTGCACTAGGCTGTATACTAATGCAAAAAGGTCATCCTATAGCATATTCTTCGAGGAAGCTAAAAACTCATAAGAAGATTTATGCCACTCATGACTTGGAGCTACTAGCATTTATTCATGCTCTTAAACTTTGGTGAAACTATTTGCTTGGAAACAAGTTCTCTTTGTTCATAGACCTTAAGACCCTCAAATGGATCTTCACACAAACTAGCCTCAACATGAGGCAATGACATTGGATTGAGGTTCTGCAGGAATATGAGTTTGAGACCAGGCATTGGCCTGGTAAAGAGAATGTGGTTGCAGATTCCTTAAGTCGTAAGGCATTCCTCAACTCTTTTATTATGGAGGAACCCTCAAAGGCGAAAGCATTAGCAACTACGGTGGCAATGCCTACCAACCCTATCCTTGGGCTAGCTAAGGGAGAAGCTAGCCATGACCTAGAATATCTAAAGATGATAAAGGAGATTTTGGAAAAGGACCAAAACCCTTGACTTAAGGTCAAGTATCAAGAATGCTTTATGAATGAGGGACTTGCCTATTTTAGGACAAGATTATGCATACCCTCAAGCAAGAAACTCAAATAGAGAATAATTTGGAAAGCACATGACTCCCCCTTTTCAGGCCATCCCAGATATATCAAGACCCTCAACACGGTCCAAAAGAGCTACCATTGGGAAAGGCTTAAGGAGATGTACTAAAATATGTCATGAAATGTTTAACTTGCCACATTGCATTAAGGTAGAGCATGTCAAGATGCCTGGGAAGCTGCAACCTGTTGACATTCCTCAATGAAGTGGGAATTTATCAGCATGGACTTTGTTGTTGGGTTGCCTGGAGTTCAAGAAGGATACAATTCAATTATGGTGATAGTAGATATACTCACCAAGGTTGCACATCTCATTCCAATCAAGACAAACTATAAAGCTTCATATATTGCCAGATTATTCATCAAGGAGATATTCAAACTCCATGGGTTGCAGCAGCTCTAGGATGCGGGGTGTATTGAATGAGGAGAGTATACACATTGGCATTCTCAAACCCTAATAAGGCAAATTGCATAAGGATATTGAAGGACATGGAGAGTTTTGATGAGAAAATTCAAACATTGAGAGAAAATGTTTCGCACCATCTTCCATGATTTCAAGTCAGATGAAGATATAGAGTTACACAAGTCATCCAACTTAGCAACAGCATGGAGGCTTTTGAACAACTAGTTCACAATATCCTTCATTTTTAGCATGTTTCTGGTGCTATCTTACCAATCCATTCCTAAAATGTAATGGTGACTTTGGCTCTCAAGTTCATGTATGGGAAAATGTAGAGGGGGGACTATACAAACTTTGCTGGGTGAATGTAAGAACTAGGGTACATAAACGAAGCTCATGAATTTTGCACATGCCATGATTTGATGACATCATAGCTTTAAAATATTCTATCATTATATGATACTAATAGAGATTTATATCTGTATGTAGGGAAGGAAAGAATGCAAGAGCACAAACTAGCTGTGCTAGTTTTAGGGGAGATGGCAACTACCATAAACAAGCGTGACGTTGTCAAGCGTTTTTTTGAAACTGAAAACCCCTAGTCAAATTGTAGTTAGGTTTGATTTTTGCTAGCTTAGTTGTTTGTGTGACAGTTTGTTTTGTTGTTTCGTAGTTGGATTTCATGTGTTTGTTTAAGCCTAGGATTTGCTTCTATCATTTTGTTTGAATTGTTGAGTGTGGAACTTGATAGCCTTGGTTGAGCTTGGTATTTTTTTGAACAAGAGGAAGATTTTGTTTGTCAATAGCTACCGAACATTTTGAACAAGGTATGTTTTCTTGTCAAGACTTTTGCACATCACAAGGGATAATGGGTTCACGAGCACTTCACGTTGCACTTGTTGATGCACTGCACTTGGGGGTCATCTCCTGTTCTTATCAAATAATTCCATGCCATGGGTTGGGATTATGCACATTTTGCACCATCATTGAGCACTAGCACGGCATGAGGTCCACTGCAACTATATGCAGTAAATTTTAGATGCACGCGCACATGAGAGAGCACCTGTCATTGAGCACACACATTTCTTGCACGCACCATTTGGGATGTTCATCACAAGATTAGGAACTTCTGGTTGAGAGTGTAAGGTGGTTGGGTGAGTTAGAGGGTCGTGAAGGACGCCATCAATTGTGAGAAGGGTTGTTCATATTTGGTCAACATCTTGAGGACCACCATTTTCTTGAGAGATTGTGAGATTTTGGATGGGTGGAGTGGAGTATATCATATATTTTTGATGAGAGTTGAGAGGTGAGGATAAGGAATTCAAAATTAACAAGGAATTTTGTTTGCATCTTGCATGACTCACAATCACCTCTAGATAGGCTAGGCACAAATATCTTCAATGCATACATTATTTTGTGTGTAGCATGGATTGATTGATTGCATATCATAGATCAATTGCATGTTTTCTTAAATCATGTATGGTTGTGCATGAAGTTCTTTTGCAAATCATATTCCTACTAGGGCACATTGCATGAAAATACAAAATTCCAAGAATGGTTTCGCTCCTAGCATTCTGAAGGATGCCAAGTTCATGGTCAGCACTAAGAGAAAAAGCTAGCAACTGATGAAAATCTGGATAATGTCCTCTAAACCAGGTTTCAGAGCTTGTGACAAGAGAAGAATGTGTTGATTTTTTCACCAGAGAGTCGCTCATCTGCATCTATGGAAGCTGAAATGTCTCTTGCAATTGAGGATTTTTTACATGCAAGTGCTCAAGGCTTGTGGGAAACTTTTTGGAGTGTGGATGAACCCTCCCCAATTTTTGTTATTGGTTCACATGGCTTTGGCTCAAAGAATGCATATGGAGAAAAAACTTCCTGAACGAAGGTGAAAAGGCCTCATTGTGCCGCTCTTGTAGGAAAGAGTAACAGTGGTGCTTTTGCTTTGTGGGAGCACATATCAAAGTTTGTCTTGCTGAAAACTGAGCTTAAAAGCTCATCCCAGCCAAATGGGCTTGTTCTTGTACCTACACTAGTGGGACAAGCTATGCTTTATGGCTTGCATATGTTACTTTCTCGCAAAATGGCTCAATTGAAGTCTGCAATCCAGAGGGATTTACATACTACATATATTTTATTAGTGGATTCTGAGTGTGGGACAATAGTGAGAATGAAGGGTGATATTAGTCAAATTGATACACATACCACCAAATTCTACGAGAGTGCAGCAGCATGGATTCAGGATCATGCACAAATTGTAGTTTATACTGTTGAGCAAGTCTGGAACAGGTTTGAAAATGCAAATTGGGCTGACCTTGGTGCTCTCCAGTTACTCCTGGCTACATTTCATAGTATGGAACACTGTAGAGGCACATCCAAAAAGTCCATAACAAAACTGGCTACAGAGCACAACACACGATTGCAGCGAGGGATTCTCCTCTCAATCCGAGCAGACGATGAGTAGTGCCTTTCAATGCGTGCCCTGCATACTAGAGGCCACAGGAGGATTTGCTATTTTAGGCCGTGGAAGGATTTGCTAGAGTATTCCAGCACAAAGATTTTAGGCTCCCCTTGCAGGAAAGGAAGCATTCCGGCAAGGTCCTTTCAAGACGTGGCATGGCTATAGGGTCTCGACGGAGGAGCAAGAGGAGGTGGCAGCGATGAAGAGTCTGCTCCAGAAGCTAAGCCCGTGAGATATGTCATTAAGAGAATAGGAAGAGGAAAGCTTGAGAAGTGCTATTATCAGGCATTTGAACTGGACGACAATTGTTATGAATTGGAAGATCCTATGCTAGTTACTCCAGAGGAGAGGAATTTCTTGAAATTGCAAGGTACATACATTCGTCATTTAGGGTTAAGGTCTGCGTTGGTAGACATGGGGAAGAGGAAGCTTGCTCAGATTTCGAATTCAGAGGACGAGAAAGAAGACAAAGATGCAGAAGGCGAAAAAGGGAGTAAAGAGAAGGGTCCCGACGGAGGAGCGAGTGCAGGTGCTCGATCTGAAGGAGTAGGTGAGACTCGACGGCAAAGAACAGGAAGTTGCAATGAAAGGGGAGAGGGCCTACGCATTCTCTCATCAGCTATGGAGGTCATCTCCGAGGCAGCCCTCTTCAATGTACATTGATTGTGAGCCTGACAAGTCTCATTGGGGATGGAGTTGATCAGGATTGGGATGACGGTCTCCAATCTTTGGAGGAGATTGAAGCCAAGAAGCTTAGCAAACAGGAGGCTGCGATGAAGTTGAAAATGGCAAGAAACTCAGGCGAATGAAGGAGAGCAGTTGTGGTGATGAGGAAGTTGAAAAAACGAGGCAGAAAGAAGAAGAACGAGACGACACAACAGTCGAAGAACGTGCTAAAAACAAAGATAATAGTGCTGAAGACAAAGGACAACAGAAGGCAAAGAACAATGAAGTGACAACGAAGACGAAGGAATGTAAAAGCAGACCGTTCAACAAACGAATAGAGAAAAAAGCCTTAAGGGTTTTAAAGTTTCTTAAGCTTTAATATCTTAAACGTTAAAAATATTAAATTTCCGAAAAGGCATAAAAAGCCTAAGGCTTTTTGGGAAAGAAAAAGCATGTCCAACGTAAGGGAGGATGTAAAAAACTATAAAAGGAGAGGAGAGTGGAGAGTTAGGGGTCCCCTTCCCTTGTATCTTCTTGTCATCTTGTGAGAGATGTGAGAGGAGGGTCGCATGCGAGAGAATACTTTTGGACGTGCTATTGTCAAAGTGGAAGAAGTTAGACTTTGTGGTGTCAAGCCTCGGATCAAGGCTATTAAGGTATGAGAATATAGTTTTCTTGGTTTTGTTGTCAAAATTTTATTACTTTCATTGTGAGTTGTCTTGTGATTCGTGGTGTGTTATTAAATAATTTTGCACATTGTGTTGTGTATTCGACAAAGTCGATTACCCTAACCGACACTCCTTAACATCTCGTTATCGGGTTGTGAGTGAGGCTTGCTCTCGATCACCAGTCGCGTAACAACGTGGTTTTTTTCCCCACAATACAATGTCAATAAGAATGGTTCCTCTTTTTGTAGAGGGGATCGATACAATTTTTGATTATGAACCTATAATGGTAGAGGACGTGTCAGCCATAGACATTGGTGAATTAACGTGCTTCAAGAATACTATCTATAGTAACATTTTGAAGGAAGAATATGTTGCTAATTATGAGGTCATCGCAAAGAGGGCCATACTAAAGGTCACGTGAAAGTCCCCTTGCAAGACATTATCTCCCACAAAGCTACAATGGTGCAAGTTGTACCAATCAAACACACAAGTAACAAATGTGTATCAAGAATATTATCCATAATAACATTCGGTAAGAAGAATATGTTACTAATCAAGAAGTCAATGTGTAGATTTCCACACTGAAAGCTACATGGAAGACCCCTTATAAGTCACTCTCACCCATGTCGGTACGATGGCGAAGATGGACAGCCGTACAATTCTATATGATCCATTTGAGATAGGAAATGCATTATGGAGTGATCCGCCAAGTAAGGCATTCTCCCAATCGGTAGAGGCATTGGAGGAGGTCAACCAACACAAGATGGTCGAGGTTGACAAAGAAACCACAAACACAGCATGAGATATCATGGTCGTTCATCTCCCTAAAGATAGTGTCATGTATGGATTGGGAGATGGAATTCCGTCATGGAACTCCCATACTAAGGCAGAGTCAATTGATGCCATCCATCTGGCTAATCATGTCCTCAAGGACTGTTTACTGCAACACAAAGGAGCGCGAAATGGAAAAAAGGAAATAGAAAAAGGCCCAGGACAAAAGGAAGAAAAAGGCACCTTAACCGGTAACCAGACCCTGAAAAAATTAAAAGCACGGGCACGACCCTCAGGAAGTCTTAGAGTCGCCCAAGGAAAGTAAAAGAGTAAAAAGCACACCATTAAGTATGAAAGCGCTCCCGAATCCTTGTAAAAGAGAGCCAGGCTCACTCCTGTGCAAATTGTATGCATTAGTTGGGAATAGGATAGATTAGAATGGTGGGAAATGAGAAATGGACCTAGGCTAATGGCCGGCCATGTAAAAAAGGGGATGACCGCCCATGAAAAGTAGGGCACCTATATAAAGTTCAAAAAGTGAATGAGAATATCATTCTTGTGTGTGGCCAGAGCTTCTTCTTCTTCTTCTCTTGTTTCTTGCCTTCTTGCTTGTGCTTGAGAGAGGGATTGAGAGTGTGAGGGAGTGAGGGAGTGATTGTGTGAGAGTGAGGGATCTTGGAGAAGAAGCTCTCCATCTTCTCTCTTCATCTTCCCCTCCTCTCTTCTCTTCTCTTGTCTCGCGCGTGGCTATGGAGGATGAAGCTCATGGGAGAGGGATTGAGGTTGCTTGAGCTTGCCTCAAGGATCATGGAGCTACCGGTGTGCAAGAAAGAGGAGGGTACTCGATCGAGCATCAAGGTAAGCTCACTACACCCGTAAGGTAGGCATTGCGCGTCGGCTATGTGGAGGTAGCCATGGCCACTCGGTTCAAAACACTTGAGCAATAAGTGGTCCGTAGGTCTCGGGGTAGAGCTTATAGCTCCCCTTCATTTTGGTTCCGTTGCCGGGACCGACGGAATCGAGCCTTGAGCGCTGTGCACATCAAATCGAGCATAGAAGTAGGGTTTGCAGCCCGAACCGGTGCTCGAGATAGTTAGGAGATTTAGGAGGTTTTAATCCGTGAAACAAGTAAGTGTTTTGGTTTATTGGAAGCATTAGTGTAGGACTACCATTCAATGTCTCTGTTTTGCATTTTGGTTGCACTAGATTAAGGTTAGATTAGGTTAAGAAAAGAGAAAACAGAAGGTTTTGGCTGCTGCTGGAAACAGGGAAACAGGGGACCATATTAAAATTTCTAGGTAAAACGGGGAAAAGGGAATTGGCTTTAAGGTTTTGGAATGCTAGGAAAGGACCTTAAGAGGCTTGGGAGGCCAGGGCAAACCTCATTTCACTAGTTAGCTTTCTGAGAGAGAGAGAGAGAGAGAGAGAGAGAGAGAGCTTCTGGTTGCCAGGAAGAGGGAGCGCTATCACGATTCTGGGTGCCAGCGATTTGTGCTACTCCAAGTGAGTCTGGTGCTTCTTAGTAGTGCCCTAATCATATCTGGAAAGTCTCTTGTGATTGTGTGTAGCAGGCGTCAAGTGGGATCGAAATGCGTCCAAATCGCGCCTGCCGCCAGACGCAGTCGGACCAGGTTGCAGTGGTCCGATTCTCAGAATCGGACCACCCGAGTCCTGGAGTCGGACCGTTCGACTGAGGGAGTCGGACTAACCCTGACCGACTACAAGAATCAAACCGTCCTGACTACTAGAGTCGGACCAGCCCTGTCCTACTGCTAGAGTCGCACTAGCCCTGTCCGACTGCCAGAGTACCAGCCCTGTCCGATTCCCAGAATCGGATTCTGGGAATCAGACCATCCTGCTAGAAGGAAAAATAAGGATCTTTAGTTGACCCTGCCACACAGACCTGACCCCTAGGACACAACCCTGAACACCCCCAAGATCCAGTTTGACCATTAGAACCTCAAAGACCAATCGAACTTAGAGCAAAATAGAAAACATAGCACAGACCTTCAGAAAGACCATAGAATAGCCGGGAACCGAGCTTAGAACTCAAATTAGGCTAAGAATGTGGAGAGAAACAGAGTGGAGTTCCTATTAAATGCTTTTTGCATCACCACTTCACTCTTTGTTCCACTAAGTTTGCACTGCAAGAAAAGAAAAAAGCCTGTTTTCGCACCAAGCACCACGAAAGCACTAAGAATAACGTGTGAATAAGGATTGCAGCTGCTTTCAAATAACAAGGAACACATCAGGATATCTAATAACATTAAGGAACCCACTAGTAGGAGAAGACCCCAAGACTTAGAAAGGTGCCTGAGTGCCCTAATAGTAGGACCTGGAGAAGACACGAAGACACGGAAAGCAACAATATAGAGGATTGGACGCTATCGGAGCTGCTTGGATTTATTGACAACCTCGTGGAGCTGGAAGTAGAAACAATATCAGGATCAAGAGGCGAACGAAGAGAGGACCAATTAGACTTAGGAGAATTTCCAACCTCAATCCAGGAACTGGTCCACAACTACGATCTACTCACTAGGACTGTGATCCAAGGTAGACCTGTAGAGGAAGTGGTAGCAAACCTGGAAGAAGAGAGAAAAGCAATCAAAGAGCGTTAGAAGGCATAATTGTCTACAACCATGAGCAAAGGGCTAGAAGGCTACAACAAGATGTAGATATGTATGAGGCTAGACGAGTGCTAGATCTAGCTGGAGCGGCCAAATCTGGACCTAATGTAGAGAGGGAACGAGCAGCAGAGGCTGACATGACATTGAGCGAACTGGTAGCAAAGCGACTCTTGGACAATATGTCCATTAAACAGAGCACTACTGCCCTAGCCACCACGCTACTATCGGGATTGGGAGTCACGCAAGGGGCTAAAGGGTGAAAGGTGAGAAGGATCGAAGCTTGCACACGAGCTATGGTGGGAGAGCAAGAGCAAGAAAGAGAGAGACAAGAAATGGGAACTCCAACAGTCACAATGTGTGACCGGGCCTTCCTTTATTCAAACTGTCACTAAAAGAATAAAGAATAAAGTGACGTGACGGGCGCCCGCCACCTGCAGTGTGCAGTGGCGGGTACTGTCAGTGTAGTAATACATGGGGCGGCACGGCGGAGGCGCCTTTGTAAAATATTACACGGCGCAGCGAACAGAATCTGAGAAAGAGATAGAGAGTACACAACAGATAAGAGGAGAATCAGTAAATTCTTTAACTTCAAACAACTGATACAAAGATGGCTCTGTCCACCCGTGCGCTTCCACTGAGTGAAGCTTAGATGGCGATCTAGACAGAAGATAGGCGAAGAGCTTAAGGCTAGCTGGAACAACAACTCTGACTGGGTGAAAGATTAGTGTAAGATGGCTGCGAAGGGGTTTAGCTTTTATAGCCTGCGAAGGTCGTTAGGTCGGCCTATTGACCGACCTACCATATGAGCCTCCACTAGTCGGCCAGGGAATATTCCAGGGAATATTCCTTTTACCATCGGGCCGGGGGCGCTGCCCCCGGACCCCCGCCAGGGGGGCCGCTGGCCCCCCTGGGACCCCCCAGCCAGGGGCCGCTTCCGCGGCCCCCGGACCCCACAATAGGGGCCCCTTTTAACTCCCTTACCACGCAACTCAATGCAATGTGCCTCGAGTTGCTACCAGCTTAACCACTTTGTCTAACCCAAAGATTAGACCCACAACAGTCACCTTTTTGCCATCCGGTCACATAGACCTCATCTGATATACAAGTCAGGACTCAACCAATGTCCGGGCTCACATTTGGCTTCTCCTCATAATGGGGGCCTTACAACTTTGAGCACCATGGATCATTGGTAGCACCTAATGAGGGTGGGGGCATTGATCATATCTAACACCCCCCCTCAATGTCCACCCATAGATGAACTATCTCCTCGGCCCAATGCCGAGTCTCTGAAGATGAACTTGAAGCAGATCCTTCGTAAGTGCTTTGGTGAAGATATCTGCTCCATTCTCCTCTGTTGGACAGTAGACCAATTCCACTATCCCATCCTCCATCAAATCACGCACATAGTGATACTGGATCTCTATATGTTTGGTGCGTGCATGAAACACTGGATTTTTGGCAATGGCGATGCAACTCTGATTGTCACATCTCAGCACAGTTGGTTCTTCATCCTGCACTCCCATATGCCATAGAATCCTTCTCAACCATACGGCCTCACATGCAGCAAAACAAGCTGCCTTGTACTCTGCTTCGGTAGAAGACAATGCCACTGTTGGTTGCTTCTTACTAATCCAAGAAAAAATTCCTGAACCCAAAGAGAAACAATAACCAGAAACTGACTTCCTGGAATCAATGTCTCCTGCCCAATCTGAGTCACAGTTCCCCACAAGAGAAGTTCCGAAACTGTATGTGATACCATAGTCAAGAGTTCTCTTCAAGTATCTGAGCACCCGCATCCCAGCCTTCCAATGACTCTCATGAGGTTTGTTTGAGAACCTGCTCAAAACACCAACAGCAAAACTGATATCTGGTCTGGTGTTACACAAGTAGATTAGACTGCCGACCAACCTCCTATACCTCCCAATGTCTGCTAGTGCTGATGTATCCTCAACGGATAACTTTACATTCACCTCCATAGGTGTAGCTATCTCCTTGCACTCGGTCATGCCAAATGCCTTCAAGATCTCCCATGCATACTTCTTCTGAGAGATGAAGATCTTTCCTGGCTCTTGCCAGACTTCAATCCCCAAACAATAGTGCAGCAAGCCCAAGTCTGTCATTTCAAACTCAGAACTCAAAGCCTTTCGAGTTTGGTTGATCATATCTTCATAGTCACCTGTAATAAGAAGGTCGTCCACATATAGGACAATCACTACAGACTTTTTACCATCCCTGTAAACATACAAGTTAGCATCTGAGGCACATCTTTTGAAGTTTAGGTTTAAAAAGAACCTATCTATCTGCTGGTACCATGCTCTGGGGGCTTGTTTCAGCCCATACAATGCCTTCTTCAGTTTACACACTTTGTTCTCAGAATGGGGGGCCTCAAACCCTGGTGGCTGAGCCACGTACACCTCCTCCTTGAGGTCACCATTTAAGAACGCTGACTTAACATCCATTTGGTACACTGGCCACTTCTTGTGGGCAGCCACTGCAAGTACCGTGCGAATAGTGGTCATTCGGGCAGTTGGGGCAAATGACTCTTGAAAATCAAACCCTTCAACTTGTGAAAATCCTTGGGCAACTAGTCTAGCTTTGTACTTTTCTAAGGTACCATCAGCCTTGTACTTTACCTTCCAGATCCACTTGGTGCCAATAATCTTCCGCTTTGCTGGCCGATCCACTAGCTCCCAAGTGTCATTCTTCATTATGCTGTCATACTCCGCCTGCATAGCAGCCTTCCATGATGGATCTGCAAGTGCTTCTTCTAAGTCAGTTGGCTCCTTTACTTGTCTCATAATCTCAACCATCAAGGCCATGTTGACTATGTGAGCAGAAGCCCTCCTTTGCTCCTCTATTCTCTGAGACCTCCTTGGTCCGTCTGCCTTCTCCTCAACAGATGCAGGCATAGGATTATTGTGGTCATAGAGCTGCTTCACCCAGCGCGGCAATGGCTTTTCCGGTGGGGTGATGTCAGGTTGGTGAACTTTTTCCTCATCATCTGAAGATGATGCTTCCTCCTCCTTAAGGATAGGGATAGCTCTCGGGACAGGTTCATAGTGGACTACTTCTTCGCTTGATGATAAAGTGGAAGACCTTGCCTTCTCCTCCTCCACTGTATGCGGCTCCTCCTTGAACACCACATCACGGCTCGCGATGATCTTCTTTGCCTCTTGGTCATATAACTTGTAAGCCTTCTGCTCATCACTATAACCCAAGAAGATACATTTTCTGCTTTTTGGTTGTAACTTGTTTCTCTTCTCATCTGGAACATGTGCATAACATTCACATCCAAAAATTCTGAAATGTGAAACAGATGGTTTCTTACCAGTGTAAGCCTCATGAGGTGTTTTTCCCTTGAGAGCCTTTGTGTAGCTCCGATTTAGAATGTAGACTGCAGTATTAACAGCTTCAGCCCAAAAATGGTTAGGCAATCCCTTGCCCTTTAGCATGCATCTTGCCATCTCCACAATGGTACGATTCCTGCGTTCCACAACACCATTCTGCTGAGGTGTGTGAGGCGTCGTCAATTGACGCTTGATCCCTTTGCTCTTGCAAAAGCCTTCAAACTCCTTTGAGTTGAACTCACCACCACCATCTGTTCTAAATTTCTTCACACTTTTCCCTGTTTCATTCTCAACAAGTATTAGCCATTCTTTAAACTTACCAAAAGCTTGAGCCTTATCACGAAGGAAGTACACCCACATCTTCCTACTGTAGTCGTCGACAATCAACATAAAATAAGAAGATCCCCCCAAGGCCTGTGTAGGCATCTTACCACACAAGTCAGCATGCACCAACTCTAGAGGAGCATGTGCTCTATTCTTGCTTTCTTGTGGAAATGCCTTTCTCTGTTGCTTGCCCATCATACAAGCTTCACATGGTTCCTTCAATTCAATTATTGTAGGTAGGTGAGCAACCATACCTTGCTTTTGCATCTCCTTCAATACTGCAAATCCGATGTGTCCAAACCTTTCATGCCAAAGCTTACTTGTGCCCACTCCAGCGGTGGCTGTAAGAGCACTTAGCTCATACAGGTTGTTCCTTCTTTCTCCTTTGCCAACAATTGTGCCAGCACTATCAATAATTTCTGCACCTGTCTTCTTGAACCTCACTTCATGACCAATATCAGTTATGGCAGCAACTGATAAGAGATTTCTCCTGATTTCGGGAACATACAACACATTTGAAAGCTTTTTGACTTCACCATTTGCAGCAACAAAAGAAATAGTACCTGTGCCCGCAGCAGGGCATTTAGCATCATTTCCAACCGTCACAGTGATGGATTCTTGTAGAGGCTGCATAGAACTGTATAGACCTTTCTTGTTGGTCATGTGACGGGAGGCCCCACTATCCAACACCCAAGAGTCAGTGGTAGATTCTTCTTGCGCCGAGGAGCACACTTCCTCAACGGTCGCCATGAATAATTCCAACTCTGCTTCAGCCGTATTGGCTGTCTCTTTCCCTTTAGTTTTAAGGGTACCATTCTTTTCATCTGCCTTCTTGACACGACAATCTGCAATTGCATGTCCTTTCTTCTTACAGTAGAAGCACTCTCCTTGAAACTTCTTCTTGCCGCCCTTTTTCTTTTTGTCACCATCATTTTTGGTGGAGGAAACACCTTTGCCTTTTGCATTGGCAGAGAATGCAGCATCTCCATTGTTGCTTCCTTCTCGGGCTTTCAGCCTCAACTCCTCCTCCATTAATAATGCACAAAACTCCTCAAAAGTCAAAGCTTGAGGTCTCACCTGAGTATTAAGGGCAGTTACTAGTCCATCAAACTTTTGTGGACAAATCCGAAGACACCTCCGAGCTAGCTCTTCGCTAGTCTTTTGTATCCCAGCGCCAGCCATCTGGTCGCGCAGATTCTTAATCCGAGTGATGAATGCTTCAACCGTCTCTCCTTCAGCAAACTTCTCCGCTGCTAGTTGATTCTCCAAGTTTTGAATCCTTGTTTGGTTTCGTGTTTCATACTGACTCCTTAGTACATTCCAAGCCTCTGACGCTTTGGTTGTATGCTGAATCAGAGTCAAAACACTGTCAGAACAGCTTGTAACTAAGGCACACAATGCATCTGCATTCCTTCGTTTCCAAGCTCGTAGAAGATCTGCATTCGGAGGAATCATCACACTAGGATTTGATGGGTCGGGGGTAGGCTGTGGTTCTGCGTCAGTCCCCAGCACAGTCTCCAGAAGCTCATAAGAATCAAGGATAGTTGTAATTTTGAACTTCCACAAGGTGTAGTTTGTACCATCTAACTTGCCTTCGCTGAAGGTTGGTGGACGAATCCTCAGTGTTTGAATAGCCGGTACAGCAGCACCACCTCCTGCACCGCTTCCTGATGCGCCAGAACTGCTTCCCGGAGTCGACATCGTTTCTCTTTGCTGTTGAAGCCTTTGCCTCTTGCACGCTCTCCGATCTCTAGAGCCTCCTGGGCTCTGATACCATGTAAAATATTACACGGCGCAGCGAACAGAATCTGAGAAAGAGATAGAGAGTACACAACAGATAAGAGGAGAATCAGTAAATTCTTTAACTTCAAACAACTGATACAAAGATGGCTCTGTCCACCCGTGCGCTTCCACTGAGTGAAGCTTAGATGGCGATCTAGACAGAAGATAGGCGAAGAGCTTAAGGCTAGCTGGAACAACAACTCTGACTGGGTGAAAGATTAGTGTAAGATGGCTGCGAAGGGGTTTAGCTTTTATAGCCTGCGAAGGTCGTTAGGTCGGCCTATTGACCGACCTACCATATGAGCCTCCACTAGTCGGCCAGGGAATATTCCAGGGAATATTCCTTTTACCATCGGGCCGGGGGCGCTGCCCCCGGACCCCCGCCAGGGGGGCCGCTGGCCCCCCTGGGACCCCCCAGCCAGGGGCCGCTTCCGCGGCCCCCGGACCCCACAATAGGGGCCCCTTTTAACTCCCTTACCACGCAACTCAATGCAATGTGCCTCGAGTTGCTACCAGCTTAACCACTTTGTCTAACCCAAAGATTAGACCCACAACAGTCACCTTTTTGCCATCCGGTCACATAGACCTCATCTGATATACAAGTCAGGACTCAACCAATGTCCGGGCTCACATTTGGCTTCTCCTCATAATGGGGGCCTTACAACTTTGAGCACCATGGATCATTGGTAGCACCTAATGAGGGTGGGGGCATTGATCATATCTAACAGCCTTTACCCCCAACAACCTTCCACTTAAAGGTGAATCTGCCCTACTGAGAGAGAAAAGAAAAAAGAAAAGACAGTACAAATGTACATAGGTACAAGGGATGAGGAAAGGTGACATCTCATCCAACGCCCATCAACCTCCTGAGGAAGGCAAAGCACTCAGTAGTGAGGCTCTTCGCGAGCAGATCTGCAGGAATCTCGTCAGTGGAGATCTTGACAAGGTCAACAGACCTGTCCTCCACGACACCATGTATGAAGTGATACCTCACCTCAATGTGTTTCGTCTTCGCATGGAAGACAGGATTCTGAGCTAACTGAATGGCACTCATAGAATCTGAATGCAGTGTAGGTGTAGCATCAATCCCAAGGTCAACTAGATGGCCTAACCATATGGCCTCCTTGCAAGCCTCAGTGGGCTGCAACATACTCTGCCTCAGTGGTAGACAAAGCCGTACACTTCTGAACCCTGGACATCCAAGAGACAGCCCCTCCAGCATAGGTGAATACATAGCCAGAAGTGGACTTCCTACTATCTGCATGTCCTGCATAATCGGAGTCAGTGTACCCCACGACCCCTGTATCCTAGCTGCCATAGCAAATACACATATATGCTATGCCCTTCAGGTATCTCATGATACCCTTCACGGCATTCCAATGTCTGCTGCCAGGTGTAGCCATATAGCGTGCCACAACACCAGCTGCATGCGCAATATATGGACGAGTGGCTATCATGGCATACATCAAACTGGCCACGGCAGAAGCATAAGGGATCTTGGCCATCTCGGCCCTCTGCTCATTTGTCTGCGGACAATCGGCCTGTGATACCTTCATATAAGAAGGTAATGGACAACCAATAGGCTTTACGTCCTGCATGCGGAAGCGCTCAAGGACTTTATGAATGTACTCCCGCTGTGAGAGATACAAAAGCCCCTGATGCCTATCGCGCTTAATGCGCATCCCAAGTATATGTGAGGCCTGTCCCAAATCCTTCATCTCAAAGCTCTTCTTCAGCTGAGATTTAAGAGCATCTAGCTCATCG
This sequence comes from Lygodium microphyllum, assembly GCF_053477565.2. Classification (NCBI taxonomy): domain Eukaryota; kingdom Viridiplantae; phylum Streptophyta; class Polypodiopsida; order Schizaeales; family Lygodiaceae; genus Lygodium; species Lygodium microphyllum. The sequence goes on along the minus strand of NC_141137.1, from coordinate 187,602,981 downwards.
TGAGCTTTCCCTGCTATCATCATATCATCAACATAGAGTACTAAGATAAGCAAACTGCCATCACGGGCTTTCTTCGTGTAAAGACACGGATCCATAGCACTCCTGCTGTAGCCCTGTGACTGCATAAAGGTATAAAACTTATGATACCATTCCCTAGGTGCCTGCTTCAAGCCATACAAGCTCTTCTTCAACTTGCACACTAGGTGCTCCCTGCCAGGTTCTGCAAAGCCCTTAGGCTGATCCATATAGATCTCATCATGCAAGTCCCCATGTAGAAAATCCGTCTTGACATCCATCTGACATAGATCTAATTCAAGCTGTGCAACGAAAGCCAAGACTAAGCCCAGGGTGGTCATCTTAACCACAGGAGAGAAGACCTCATCAAAGTCCACACCATGTTCCTGCTTAAAACCCTTTGCTACCAATCTAGCCTTGTATGCCAGCTTGGGGTGTCTAGGGGTACTTTTCAGCTTGTACACCCACTTGCATGGCAAAGCCTTCTTGCCCTTAGGCAAGGCAACCAAATCCCAAGTCTCATTCTCATTTAGAGAGTCTATCTCAGATTGCATAGCCCTCTCCCAAGAGTGAATGTCACCCCTGCGCATAGCCTCATCATAAGTGAAAGGCTCTCCTGCATTTGTAACCAAAACATAATGCATAAAGGGCTGAAATCTGTCAAGTGGACGTCTGTCTCTAGCAGACCATCTCACCGCAGGCTCTACTGCCTGTCTAACTGCCTGTCCAACACCTTGGCCTTGTGGAGGAACTGCTGCAGGCTCTACTACTGGCTGTGCTAGAGCTCTAGGCTCCTCCTGAAAGATCACTTTGCGGATCTCAACCACCTTCTCAGGCTGCCTGTGCATCTTGTCTTCATGGAAGACGACTTTATGGCTGCGTACTATTTTCCACGCCTGCGGATCCCATAGGTGATAGCCCATCTCTCCTGACTCACCATAGCCAAGGAATATGCATTTAATGCTCTTTGGATCCAATTTACTCCTCTTGTCCTTGGGCACATGGCAGAATGCCTCACATCCAAAGACACGGAGATGCGCATAAGAGGGTGGTTTACTAGCCCAAACTTCCTCTGCAACCTGGAAATCCAATCCACTGGAAGGCGATCAGTTTATGACATGCACTACCGTACTAACTGCCTCAGGCCAAAAACTGTGGGGTAGGCCTGCATGGCTAAGCATAGAGCACACACACTCCTGAATAGTCCTATTCATGCGCTCAGCCAAACCATTCTGGGGTGGGGTGTAAGGGGCGGTCAACTGACGCTTAATACCCCTGTCATCACAAAACTGCTCAAAAGCATGCGAGACATATTCTCCCCCATTGTCAGTCCTAAGGCATTTCAGCCTATACCCAGTCTGGTTCTCAAGAAGAGCAAGCCAATGCTGAAAGACTGCCAAGACATCGGACTTTTGCTTTATGGGACGAGCCCACACTTTCCTAGAAAAATCATCAACGAAGGTAACAAAGTACTTCACGCCACCCATAGACATGCAAGGCATAGGCCCACAAACATCGGAATGCACCAATGCCAAGAGCTCACTCATGCGTGGCCTACCCGATTTCTTATGCGTAGACCTATTCTGCTTACCATAAAGACAATGATCACACGAGTCAAAACATGCATAATCCAAAGGCGAAAGATACTGCAAACCAAATAACATTTTCATTCCCTTCAAAGACATGTGCCCTAAACGAGCATGCCAAAGTGATACATGTGGGATAGAACCCACTACCAAAACATGGTCAACTGAGGACCCAGGTACAACAAGAGGATAGAGGCTGCCAGCCTTGGAGCCTCTAGCAAGCACAAGTCTGCCACGAGTAATCTTCCTCTTCCTCAACCAGTTTCTTGGCCTATGCCAGTGCCTACTGTTTCTACTCCTCCTATTTCTCCTGCTCCAAGACCGATGCCAGCTTCTTCTGCTCCAAAACCATCCACTCCGTTGGTGCCTTCCTCTCTTGATGATCTAATCAAAGGCATAACGGATTTGACACTAGAGTCAGTTAAAGCAGAATTGGTGGAAAATTTGAAAGAGCAGTTTGCTTCGACTGCGCCTACTATTTCTTCTAGTGCTTCTACTGCACCTAGGAGTGCTCCTAGTGCACCAAGAAGAGATCGAAGATGTATTTGGTGTGATAGTATGGACCATCAGCATTGTAGGGATTGTGAATCTTTTCAGGATGCAAGGAGGAAGAATTTGGTATTTTGTGGACAAGATGGTAAGATCTGGTTAACTGAAACAGGAGCTCCGCTTGCTACCAACTTCGGTAAAGGCAGAATGAAGAAGTTAGTGGATGATATGGCTGCGTGTACTTCTTATGTGGTAGCTAGAGAAGATGCTTCTGGATATGGAGTCCAGATTGAGAAAGGATCAGAGAATCAGTCAGCATTATGGACTTATGCTATGGAGACAGCGAACAAGGGAAAAATTCAACAAACTGTTTTGACTAGTGCAGGCTCTAGCATCAGATCTGAGACAGGTTGGGATTCGCCTGTTGACAGGTATACTATTTATGCCTACTTGGCTAAGTCTTAGGGAGCAGATGTACTTGTTGAGGAGAAGCGGAAGAGGGATGAAGAAAATCCAAGTGCAGCTAAAAAGACTAGAGGGGATGAGTTTTTTACTCCACCTACTGCACGACGGTCTTTGAGACTAGGGCCAGAACGACAGATGGAAGATGCTCAGAAGAAAGAAAAGAGGCAAGAGCCTAGAGAGAGAAAGCAGCCAGGGTTTAGATTAATGTCCGATATTGAGACATGTACGGACATGAAGAAAATCTTTAATGACAAGATACTTGGCAGTGAGGTGACTTTTACTATTTCTAAGGTTTTCGGCATCTCGAAAAGAGAGTTTCAAGATCAGTTCCAAGAGGTCCTGAAGAGGAAAAGACATGCATTGCCTACTACTGATACACATGGAGTTTTGATTGGGGAGTTGGATGAGGATGAGGATGAGGTTATGTTTGAGAATGCTTCCGTGTTTCCACAAATAGAGAAGAGGGTTCAGCCTATGCATTATGCTGAAACTGATGAGCCTGTCTTGATACCGCACAGTCACTTTTCGCGGAGTCATTGCGCTAGGGCAACTACAGAAACGATGGTAAAAATTGGAGAGAAACAAGTGCCTTATGTTGCTTTGGTGGATCATGGTTCAGAGATTAATCTCATAGTTTGTGGAGTTTATGAAAGTAACAGATGGCCTATGGATGTAGAGCATGGGTGGCGTATGAGAGCTACCAACAACACTGCAGGTGATTTGTATGCTGCATGTCCCAGTGTCAGGGTTTCTATTGGAGATGTAGAGGAGGATTTCCATTTCTTTGTGCAGGATTCATGCTCTTATCCCATAATTCTTGGACAGCCATTCGTCACAGAGATGCGCATGGAAACAAAAGTAATGGATGATGGATTTGCTTATGCACGAATTCGCAGTAAAGATGGTATGAGAGCAGTTCAGTTTATGACTGTGTGTGTGAACCATGTTAGAAACAGGGATACTCTTAGAGATGCACCTTTGCCCACTGTGAGGGATTCACGTTTTCATTAGGTACCGTTGTTTCGCGAGACGACGGTGGTACAGAGCATAGGAGATTGGCGTTCTCACCTCCTGGCAGCAATGTTTTATCCTCCAGTTTTGTTGGGATTTCAGCAAACAGTTCGATGAGTTATCAGAACACTTCTAAGTTGCCTAGAGTTGCTAGGCAATACATATGCAGGAAGGAGAAAATTTTGAAAAATGCAGGTATTTTAGAGGATGATGAGCATATAGATGGGATGTATGACAGTATGATTTGTGCAAATACGATGATAGAGGTGGAAAATATGCTAAAAACTGATATGCAGAGTTGTCACAGTAATGTATCAGTGCAATCCCTGGACATGTTTCATGAAATTGCAGATGGACGTGCCATCTATTCTTTGGGTGATTTGTATTCAGGATATGATCAGTTTCAGCTGGCTTTGGAAAGCAGGGATATAACCACCATGAGAACTCCTATTGGGCTTGTCAGAATGTGTACCTTGCCTCAAGGTGCCACTAATTCTGTTGCGCATATGATGAATGCCATGCATAAGGTCCTTCGTGATTACATACCTCAGCTTACTATGCCTTTCTTGGATGATGTGCCCATTAAGGGGTGTGCAGAAGAAGAGAAGAATGAGAGCCTAAATGAGCAGGGATGCAGATACTTTGTGGCTGATCATATTTCAGCATGTGAGAAGATTTTGGCCAGGTTAGAAGAAGTGAACTTGACACTTTCAGGGCAAAAATCTGTTTTTGGAGTGAATGAGGTTGTCATTGTTGGGCATATGTGTGGATATTATGGCAGGAAACCCTCACCTGATAAGGTGAATGCTATAGGCAAGATTGCGGAGTATTGTTCTACTACTTCGGAGGTACGGAGATTCATTGGTGCTTGTGTGTTTTATATGATTTGGATACCTCATTTTGCACACATAGCAGATTGTTTGTATCAGCTGCTTCGAAAGGGGCAGAAATTCTATTGGGATGAGAGCCACACTAAAGCCATGCGGAAATTGAAGAAGTTATTGCAGAATGCTCCTACTCTCAGAAAAGCGGATTATAATTGTGATAGGCCTATTGTATTGACAGTTGACACTAGTCCAATTGGCATAGGTTGGGCTGTGGGTCAAGATGATGCAGATGGAAATAGGTATGCTATTCGGTTTGGGGCGAAAGTCCTAAACGAGAGACAGAGGAGATATCCGCAAATCAAGAGGGAGTTATTGGGGATTGTCACGGCTCTCAAATGTGACAAGGGGTACTTTATTGGAGCTTCAGTTGTGGTAGAGACAGATTGCTTGCCATTGATTGGTATGATCACGAGTTGCTCTACTCCGGATATAGCCATGTTGAGATGGATTGCATACATCAAGTCATTAAATCCGGAATTTAAACACATAGCAGGGAAGGATAATCCAGTGGTAGATATGTTGTCTAGAGCCAGATATGATGATGAGGAGACTCTACTTGCAGAAGAGGATGATGCAGAAATTTCAGCCACTATGGTTGATCATGTTTGTCATGTCTATGATATTGTGGCTTTCATAGAAGAACTTTATGTTGGAGATTGGTTGCAGATTGGCAGGTACCTTAGTACACTAAGCAAAAGAGATGAATGGACAGATGAAGAGTTCAAGAAGATCAGAAGGAAAACCTATGGTTATTTTCTTAAGGATGGATTTCTTTGGAAGCATCCGAAGAAAAGAGGCGGATTACCTTTGCGGGTTGTCTGCGATAGAGAGACACAGTTACAGGTGATGAGGGAGTTTCATGAGAGTCCTTGGGCTGGTCATAGAGGAGTATGGGATACTTATGAGAAAATCAAGGAGAAATATTGGTGGAAAGGCATGTATAGAGATGTTTCTCACTTTGTTGAGACTTGCAGAGACTGCCAGATGTATTCAGTAGTGCGTCATCGAGATGAGCTTCATCCGACCTATCCACTATGCATTCATTATAAGTGGGTAGTTGATTTGGTTACCATGCGTATGGGTTTATGGCAGATGAGATACATTGTTTTGGCTAGAGAGGATCTTACCAATCATGTTGAGGGCAGATCTTTGAGAACGAAGACCACTAGTGCAGTGTGTAAGTTCTTATTGGAGGAAATTTTCTGCAGGTATGGTTGTGTGGGTAAGATCACTGCGGATCGTGGTGAATTGGATGCAGATGAAGCTAGGGAGTTTTTCTCTCAGCTAGGAATCAAATTGGCTCTAACCACATCATACAATCCAGAGGGAAATGGAAAGAGTGAAAGAGGGCATCCGCCGATAGTGAAAGCATTAGCCAAAGCATGCAGAGGACAGATTGGAGAATGGCCAAGACTTCTACCATTTGCTTTGTGGGCTGATCGTACGACTCATAGTGTTACCACAGGATATATGCCTGTAGAGTTGATGTATGGTCAGAAACCTGTTATGCCGATTGAGACTTGTGCTTTGACTTGGTCAGTTTTACCTTGGCAGGAGGATTTGACGAGAGAGGAGCTCTTAGCTCTTCGGATTCAACAGTTGGAGAGGAGACCAGAGGATATTCAGTTAGCTATTGACAGGTTGAAGGTTGCTAGACTAAGGAATAAGGACAGGTTTGATAGCAGGCATCGCTTGCGGCCAAGAGCAATAGAAGAGGGAGATTGGGTATTGGTTTTTGATAGCAGCCTTGAAAATCAACATACTGCACTTCGGAAGATGGTGAAAAGATGGTTTGGGCCGTACATAGTTAGATATGTCTTTGATAATGCAACATATGAGCTGACAAAATTAGATGGGACAATGCTTAGAGTGCCTATTGCTGGAAAAAGAATCAAGATTTTCAAGAAAAGAGATGATGAGGATTATGCATTGGAGAAATTTTCAAGAGAAGAGCAACGACAAGAAACTCCAATGGAAGAGACAGATGATATGACAGATAATCTTGTTGATCTACCGGAAATGCATAATGAAGAGATTGATCTGTTTGTGGATCTTGATGATAATGATCATGGGTAGTTGGCCCATCCGGAGGATGCGCAGGATTAGAGGGGGTGGATGTCGTATTGCTGCGCATTCGAGGTGTGAAAACCACCCAAAAGTTGTGCATGAGATTTGTTACTTTGTACATACTTTGACGTAGACGTTGTGCTTTGCTTTGCTTGAACATTTTTCTTTCAGTTGGTTCATGTTCAATTTTACAGAAGAAACAAGCGTAAGTTCCTTAAGAGGTGAACTGTTCTTCCTCACAATTGAGAATGGAACGGTGGATATCTTGTTTATCCATCTCTTTCTACATTACACACACTTGATGCTCACATAGCAGGTTGTTATTGATTTGCCATTGATCCGACTGGGAGGTACTTTGCAATGGGGAGTGCAGATGCTCTTGTGAGTCTTTGGGGACTTTCTGAGATGCTTTGTATTCGTACTTTTACCAAGCTTGAAGCAAAGCAAGAGACCTAGAGTTGAAGGGACATGCAACGTGAAGAGGAAAAGATGCTGCTTTTCTGTGTGTGTAAGAGAGGAAAGTGTGGCTAAATAAGTGGGTTTTTTCTGGTTTATGACGCAGGTAAAAGAGGGGAATTTTAAAAAAGCTAAAGAGGGCGGGACAGAAAAAGAGGTAAAGACTAATCTAGGAAAAAGAAGACAGAGTATTCGGAAGGAAGGCGCAGAGAACAAGTGAGGAGGAACAGAGCATGGAAGAGGAGAAGAAAAAGTTGTCCACTGGGTGTTCTTCGGAAGGTTTTTGAGTCTCGATCGAATGCCTAAAGAAGAAGGAATGCAATGCTGTAACAAAATGGGGGATTTTCCCATGATTATGGATCTTGCATACGATTTTTGAAGGGGAATCAGAGAGGCGAAAAGAAGAACGATGAAGGTTGCTGTTGGGGAAATCCATACTGGAGGATAATCAGGCTCAAGCGGAGACAGAACTGGCTTTTGGAGAGGAAAAGCATTGATTGGAGTCGAGGGAGTCAAGGAGCTCTGCAACTGCGGAATTGTGGACTTGGATTGGAGGGAGAGGGAGGAGAAGTGCAGAGAGAGGATTGGAGGGAAAGCTTTTGAGGGAGAAACTGGCATTTGGAACAGGACTGTATACCCATGAAGCTGCTGCACGAAGTCGAAGGCCATATCGTCTCCATCGAGCTCAAGAGCGGGAAGCTCTATCAGGGATTCCTTATCGAATCTGAGGATAACTGGAATTACTTGCTCGAGAACATCACTTACACTACAAAGAATAACAGAGTCTCGCAAGGCTGATTCGAGTATCTCTCTCTTGTCACAATCAGAAAAACCAGATGTTACTTATAATGACATTGGAGGATGTGATATTCAGAAGCAGGAGATTCGAGAAGCAGTGGAGCTTCCTTTAACACATCATGAGTTGTATAAACAGATTGGTATAGATCCGCCATGAGGGGTTCTATTGTATGGTCCACCAGGGACAGGGAAAACCATGCTTGCTAAGGCTGTTGCTCACCATACAACTGCTGCTTTCATTTGTGTAGTTGGATCGGAATTTGTCCAGAAGTATTTGGGTGAGGGTCCTCGAATGGTCAGAGATGTGTTCCGTCTTGCCAAAGAAAACACGACAGGTTCAAATTACTACGTGCGTATCCTCAGCACCATCGACAAAGAGCTGCTAAAGCCAACCTGGTTCACGTGAACGCTGCCTGAAGCGCTATGAATGCAACCATGGACAACTACAATTACACACTCTGAACAGCGCACTAATGTACCAACCCGCCATCATTTCCAGCATGTCAATCTATAGTAATGTGACAAACCACTTTTCTCTCTTTAACAAAGACAGAGAGACAGAGAACAATCGAATAATCTGAGTATAGAAAGTTTACATTAACATTTATTCAGTGGGACATTGACAGAAATTCGTTGAGCCAATGCATCAAGCATAACCATCAGTAACAAGTGGATTAATCGAGCCTGTTCTGGTCATCAGACATATACAATCAATCATGGAGTGATGGAGCATGGTAGCAGATTGCGCTTCAATAACTGTCCTCGTTACAAGCACAGGGAAATCATTTCCACATGAACTACTTGCTCTTTCTGAAAGCTGAAGTTGCATTCAGCCTGGTCACATACCCTTTTTCTCTGCTTATGATGCTATGATTGGGCTACTGCTGGTTGCAATACATGGGCTTTCAAAGTTCTGAACTTAGCACTGATGAAGGTGCTTAAGACATAGTAATAACTATGAATGGGAAGAGATCAAAGACTACAGTAAAAGCACTATAGAGTTTGACAATCTGACTTGTAGTAAACAGAGAGATAGAGCTTTCATTGCATGTCCAGGCCAGAGCAATCTTGCTGTGAGAAAAGATGGATCTTCAACAACTGTGGATTTGAACTTAGACAATAATTAACTGCCTGAATTAAAAGTTCATGTTGTGACAACAGAGCTTTACTAATATTGACCTTCTATCCTGAAATTATTCAAAGTCCTCTGTGGTTGCGACATTGCTTTCACAAACCCTTTGACAACGCACAATTTGTTATTGTGAACTGCACCATAAGGCTCCCTGGCCTTCCTTCTTGCACTATATGCCGGCACAGGGCGGGATGCACAGTTGCACCATCAAATGCGCACAAGGCATACAACCTCTGCACAAGTGACTGTGAGGATTACATTAATGGGTTTCGTGAATGGCCTGCTCTCTGTATCTTTCAGCAGAGAGTGAGACAGAGGGTGGGCTGAGTGTGATGGACTTTTCTTCAATCAATTATTGAGAGGTGAGAATTGAGGGACGTTACGACCATTGGAGTCCGGTATGTTTCTGTTTCCCTATGCACCTACAGAATGGGTCTTTGCCCTCCGCACATGGCATGTCATCTGTTCTGTATACTACACTACAAGGTTCCTTGGCCTTCCTGCTTACACCTATGCCAAACGGGTTGGACGCACTGATGCACCATCAATTGTGCACCCTGGCATACTCCCTCTACACCACCCCCTTGTCGATTCCTAAACTGGGTGTGAGATCTGGGTTTCTATCAATATTAACTCGAGTGATGTAAGTTATGGGGTGAGTGACTGTTCTCTCATTCCATTTGAGTATCCGTGAGTTTAGTGACTCTCCTTTGTCAACGACACCTCCCCCGACGGGCTTTATCAACTAGCTACCTCCCTGGGTGCTGCTGCATGGTCCCTGCCATGCTGATTGAACGTTGGAGCGAACCATGGTACCTCCTGCAGCCAACTCCAACCCTTTTGTAGCAGTGACGGTTTCTTCGACCATTCGCAAAACGAGCCAAGTCTTTCTAACCTTATCCTTATGATTGCAAGTGTACATTATGTTTTAAGTGTGGGGAGGACAGTGTCCAATTTATTGACGAATCCTAGGTTATCTTACTGCATCTAACCCTACCCAGTAAGGTCTTAAGTGTGGGGACGCGTCCTTGCATATCCGTTTTGCATATCATCATGGAAATACATCTATCCACCTCCAAACTCAAAAATTCATTTTTAATGCTCTAATGGGGTCCCTTCCCCACTCCTCCATTCTATTTTACCTCGTCCCCAGAGTTATTCCTTGATCATTTGCCTTTATGCTTTGTTTTGTCATTTTTCCATGTGAACGTACCCTACGTTAACTAAAACTCACATCCAACCTTACAGCCATGTTCATCCCTTTGAACTACCCATTTTTTCTTTTTACCAACCCCTGTTCTGATAGACGGTTCTAAGTTATTAATTTTTGAAGAAATTCCTGTAAATTGAACAGTTTTCCATGTGAATGTGCTTTTATTGCTTCAGAACAGTGATCTGTTGTGTCAGCCTTGACCTACACCTTCCCGCTGACATTTTTCATTTTTAGACCCTGTCCTTCCGATGCATGGTTGATCCGCTATTAATTTTTGCGGGTTTTTCAGGCCCTTTTCGTGCCTCTTTTTTCCATTTTTCCATGTGAACATGCCCTATTTTCACTGAAATTCCAGTTTCATTTGACAGTCATGTCCTGCTAGCCTTTCCCCCACTTTTTCCTTTTTTCTCCCCCCTTTTTTGACTGTCGAATTTTTAGTTATTAATTTTTCCATGTGTTTTCGCGTGTCTTTTTTGTGTTTTTTGCATGTGAACCCCTCTTCACTCCACCAGCAATGCATTTTGACATGACAATCTTGTGCATTCCCTTCCTCATGACATTTTTCCTTTTTATTGTCCTCTATTCCGGTGCACGGATCATTCCATATTAATTTTCGAATCCCTTTCAGGTCCTTTTTTGGGTTTTTCCCATGTGAAGGCATCCTTTCTTGGTTGAAACCGTGTTTTGCTATGATAGGGTTGTTGGACACGTTATTCTACACATTTTTCCTTGTTTCCGCCCTTCGTTCCGACAAGCGGATTTTTCGATATTAACGCACGTATGTGTTTGCAAGTCTCTTTTTTGTGTTTTTTCTATGTGAACACCCTGTTTTTGCCCCCGATCCGTGTCGCATTTTTCTATCATCTTCCCCTCATCTCCGAGCACATTTTTCCTTTCTACGGTTTTTCAATCCGATGTACGGTTTGGGTTTTATAAATTTTTCTTATTTGTTACCGTGTGGCCGCGTCTCTCGTGTCGCGCATGAACGCACATGTTTTTGGTTTTACGCACCTTGGGCCACCCCCGTCACATCTGTGCCTCGCGTGTCGTCGTCCCCGCCTCATCTGATCCCTCCGATGCAACTTTTTTTAACTCCCGCCCCGCGCATGTGCGCGGGACGAGGAAGCGCTCGTTTTTAACAAACATAACTATTTTTAAAAAAAGAAGAAGAAGAATAATAATAATAAACAAAAAAAAAACTCACATTAAAACCCAACTAACAACCCAATACTTTTTATAAAAAAAAACAAAAAACAAAAAACAACAAAAACAAGAAACACAAAAAACAAATAATAATACCGATTTTTTTTTTAAAATCATCATAACAACCTTAACCACTAAAACACCCCCAACCAAACACAAAAACACATAATCACCCCTAAATTTATTATAAATTTAAAAAAAAAAGAAAAAGAAAAAAAACAATAATCATACCACCACTAGCAGAACAAGCAAAAGATAAAGATAAAGAAGACGAAAATGAATTTTTTAAACAAAAAAAATCAATTTTTTTTATAAAAAAACCCCTTACCTATTCGTTGTCCTATGGCTTCCTCCCCTTCGCCCCTTCGACCTTCGTCTCCTCCACGTACCGGGCCACGGCCCCCCTTGCTTCCTCGACCTTCGTCTCTTCCACGTGCATCGCTCCCTTCCTTACCTCCTCCCCCTCCTCTCGCCTCCTGCGCCCATCGCATCACCCTTCCTCCTCTCCTCTCCTCTCCTCTCTCCTGCGTTCGTCACCTCCTCCCCTCCCTCCACCTGCTCATCGCCTCTCCTTTCTCCTATATCACCACACATCTCGCCACCACCTGCACCGTCGACCACCTTCCCCACCTTCCTCCCCCGTCTCCTCAGCGCCACCACCTTCCTCCCTCGTCTCCTCCACGACGCCTCTCCACCTTCTTCCGCTGCCCTTCCGCCACGCAGCCCCTCTCTCTCTCCTCCCTTCTTCCGCCGCCCTTCCGCCATACAGCACCTCTTTCACCTCCCTTCTTCCGTTGCCTCGCCGCCGTTTCCCCTCCTCCTATTGGTTAGTTTCTTAACCATTAGTTCCCTAATTAACTTACCTTCATTAACTTAAGCTGCCTAATCAATTTAGGTAACTTAAGCTACCTAATCAACTTCAGTAACTTACGCAACCTAATCAACTTAGGTTACTTCATTAACCTAATTTATTAAATCAACTTAATCACCCTAATCCACTTAATTTACTTAATCACCCTACTCAACCTAATTCACTTAATCACCTTCATTACCTTAACTAACCTCAGTTACCATCACCTAACCTAACTTAGCTCACTTACTTCACTAACCTCCACTACCCCTGTTTTCCACCGTTTTAGCCCCCGTTTTAGCCCCTTCTCCACTCTACTCCTACCCTTCACATGCAGCGCGGGCGTGTGTACGGGAGTGGCCAGCGGGTGTTCACGCGTGAGGACACGCATTTAGTCTTCTCTATGCGGTGGTGCGTGCCGTCCTTGAGCACACTCAGTTGTTCACACGCAGTCCAGTATCTCTTTTGATTTTCCACAAACCCGCTAAAAATACAATTTGAGAAAAATAAATAAAAAATCAACAAAAAATAATAATAAATAAAATAAAATAAAAAATCAAAACACACCTAAATAACACTAACTAACTAACTAACTAACTATATATATATATATATATATATATAACAATCTCACCCAAACACTAATCCACATTAACTATACCACATGTGATCCCCCTAATATTGCTTTGATATTTATTTAATTAAAAAAAACTAAGGTGCTTTATTTTTTCCAGTCAGTGGTTTTTACTTTTTTTACTAGACTCCTTGCATTTGGGACTACTCAATGCGCCCTCAGTCTTTTGCATACACACTCCTACTAGGTATCTATTTTTTGTACTTTATTTATTTTGGTCACCCCTTAACCACAGCTAATTGTTAAAATGAACTTTATTCACCCACTTTTTCACGCGTGCTCGCACTAAACACACTTTTTTCTAATAATTTAAAATCAACCTGCCGTTCACTTTGCACGTGCTATGTGCGCTTTAGAGGCACTTTAATTTTTAATAAAAATGAACCAGCCATTAAAAAAAATACACGTGCTGAAAAAGAAGAGCGATTCTAACACATTAAATTTTTAATTAATGAATATGCATTTAGAGACCTAAGTCTAGGGATCGCAGTCCGGGTTTCGTTAAAGCACTATTTTACATTAAAAATTTGTAATAACAATTTAAAACTGAACTGTCATTTTTAATTAAGGTTTATAACCTAATAAAATTTCAACCATTGTTAATAATTTCTTAAAATAAACCCTTCACTAAAATCATTCCCCTCATTGCACTTTTTCCTTTTTAAATATATACACTTCGTGGGATGGACACGTATAGTCCTTTAAGTTGAAATTTTTGGTCAAAGTTCTAGTTATGTCTTGATTAGATTTTTGAGATATTAATGCTTGTTTGTGTGATACGATTATAGGTGCGGTCTGTAGTTTTCTCTTTTTTGCCTGATATGCGGTCTTGGGTACCTACTTGTTGCATAGCATGAAGCTTTCGGTTGCATATGTGTAGGGGTCATGCCGAATTTTTTCTAGGATGATGTGGGTTGTTTGGGGTGGTCAATTGGTTAGTTATGTCTATGTGTGCTTATTTTGATCGATTTCTTTTTTATCTCTATTTTGTTGTTTTGCAGACATTCTCTATGATTGTCTGTGTTTGTGGTGTGTGTATATTCAATCTGAATGGTGCCTCAAGCTCCTCCTCCTGTTCAATATGTCCCATTGATCAGTAGGGATTATTCTTCCCTACTGGCTTTTGAGCCTATCGTGAAAGCTGGCCTTGCATCTTTCATGGCTGCTTCACTCTCTTTGATTCCAGATGATCCATCCCTATGTGATGAGTTTCTTGAGTCATACAATAAGAAATCGGGCTTGGTTCATGGTACTTCCATGGTCTTGACACCTAGAGGGTTAGAGAAGGCTTTGTCTCTTCCCTACAAAGGAGAACCCTTTGTTACAGCTAGACAGTTATTCTCCAATGATAAAATTCTCAAGCTGTTGCAAAAGTAGACCAAAGAGGTCCTTGATGTCAAGAAAGTGATTAACACTTCAGGAGTGTCTTTTTCCATGATCACTGATCCTCTTTGGAAGTTTGTCTGCCAATTTCTCCAAGAAAGGTTCATGCCTGCCAAGACACCATCCCATTATTTGTCCAAGGAGCTCTTCACAGCTTCCAAGATGGTGTTAAAAGGGGTTGCCATTGACTGGAGTACTTACCTTGTTACAAAGATGGACCAACATTTTGTCAAAATGACCAGAGGGAATGTTACAAATGTCACTTATGGTTCATATTTATATGTTTTCTTGACATATTCAGGACTTAAGAATAGTGTGCTTTCTCCTCCATCTGATCCAGTACCTCCCCCTCCACCTTCAGAGGATTCTGAACCCATTGACATAGAGGATCTTAATTCCCCTCCTCCATTGGTCATTCATCATAAGCGCTTGAAGCGTGTGGTAGAGAAAATTCCCCCAATCATTCATTCAGTAAAACAGTTCTTGCTATATTTAGAAGTGACCTTCCTGCCTACTTCACATGCAACAATTTATTCAGAGCACATGGAGAGGGTTCTTTGGACATATTAGTTCCTTCACTGGACAGTTTAGTGTCAGGGGATGCCATTCCTTTCCTTTGTAATGACATCCAGAGTTCTATTGCACTCTTAGTGAGCTTGTATTCAATAGTTATATGCTTCTTTCTATGAAGAATTGATGCAATCCAATGACCAATTGCATAAGGAAACCACAGAGTTAACCTCCGCTAAAGATACTCTTGTTGATCTGTTTAAGCAGATGGAGTAGCAGACGTAAATGATTGAGACCCAGAGAGAAGTAATATCTTCTTTGAAAATTCAGTTAGCAGAGGCTCAATCAAAGGTCACTAGAGTTTCGGAAGAGAAAGAGAAAAATTCCAAAGAAGCTCAAGAGTTTAAGACTCTTTTAGATACGAAACTCTCAGCTTTGCAGACTACTCATAATACATTGGAATCACAAGCTTCCCAGATTCAGCAATTGCAGGACCAACTCGTGCAGTCACGGTCCATTCCTCCAAGTCCCAGTGTTCTTATAATTCATTCTATATCTCAGCAGGACTTGGCAGTTCTCCAGAGATAGGCCACATTATGTTTGTTGTTTCAAGATAAAGTGGAAAGATTGCAATCCAGGATGGATTTATTATGGTCTACATTTGAGCACTTTCAGGAGTATGTTCCTCCGGACCATTCCTTTTTTGTCCACTATCAGTTGCAGAAGTTGGCCTTCTATATGAAGCTCTCAACGATGGATCTCCCTCTTCCAGAGGATGGTTGGAGTGGGGCTTGGTCTTCTGATTTGCTGACAGAAGTTGTTCGTATGGTCTTTGAAGATTTTGTGACGACGGATACCATGTTGATGTCTTATATGTATCTACGAGGTGATATATTAATTTCAGATGATGTAGATCTAGCTTGGTATGTGGGGGATGTGGTCTTACAAGCTACCTTATATGTCAACTATTTGGAGTTCAGGATAGATGATATGTTTCTGTGCTATTCTTCTAAAGTGGCTACTTTCCCTGACACTTCATGGCATTCAATGATTGATTCTGTAGTCCTGAACCAACGCCAGAATATAGCTTCTACTTATGTGTAGAGCACTAACCAACTGAGGGTGATTGATTGGCCATTAATTCCAGGAGACTGGAAAACTACTAGTTAAGCATACCAAAATTACCTCCATTTTTCTCAACAATATTCATAATCTCTAGATCCTTTAGTGAGATTGATAGCCCATTTTGCTTGGTGCTTAGCATATATGCATAGGCATTTCCATAACGATCAAAAGGCCATTCCAAAGCTTTGTATGAATGTCAATGTGAACATTAATTGCCAACATTTAGATGTCCTATATTTTCATGCCCTTTGTCTACCTAGCAGATACCTTATTTTTCTAGAAAGGATGTGCTGCCTTCAGTTCTTTCAAAATCCTCCCAAGACATTTCTAGGTGAGTCCTTCTCCATGGATCGTTTTTGAAATCACCAAGCCTTCAAACGGGATCATCTTCATTGATATCCATGGATGTATCTTCTGTGCTTCTTGATGAGACATTTTTTGGAGGTGTCATTCAGATGGTTGTGTTTGTGTTGTAATAATTTGTATGTGATGAGTTCGTGCTGGTTGAATAATTTGTTCGAGAACTCTCTTTTCAACTATTGATGGTGATTGTGGATGACAAGATTACAATAGAGAGTTGAAAAACCTCTTATATCCTTTACAAATTTGTTATGACTTTTTATTGATTATCGGATGTATTAATGAATAATGAAGTTTTCCTTTAGTAGTATTCTTTTCTAGAGATACAGGTTATAAGTTGGGGTCGTGGTGGAGTGATTATTGAAGACACTACAGAAGATGAAAATTGAGCTCTTTAGTGAACTTATATTCTTCTTTTTTCTTAGGTCACAAGGACACTTCCTTTCTAAGTGTGGAGATATGTTGAGAGTGGAAAAATACTGAAAATTTGACTGATTTTTGGTATTTTTGAGGTCTGAATGATTGATTTTTGATGGATTTAGAGTGATGTATGGTTGTTAATAGAAGTGTTTGAGAGTGTTTTGGATGATATTGATTATGTTTTGGAAGTTTATGATGATTCTTAGTAGAAATATGAAGCTCTGTGATGTTCTGATAGGTCCTGTTGAGGTTCTGATTGGTTCTAATACCTTCTGTATAGCCTCTATTTTGTTCTGATTTTCTTCTGTATGAAGCATGGATTGATGATTGATGAAGATTGAAATATTTTGAAAGCTTATTGAATAGTTTTTGATAGTTTGAAATGGTTTTAGTATGAGTTATGAGGATTTGATGTTCTTTGATGACCTTCCATAATCCTTTGTAAATCTTCTGTAGAGTCTGTGTCTTTGCTCTATCTCTGCTCTGTCTTTGCTCTGTATCTGTTCTGTACCTGTTCTGTAGATCTTCTGTAAGTATTCTATAGAATGTATGTGTGACTTTGGAAAATTTTTTTAACTTTTGGAAAGGATGAATCTAAGTTCAAAAGAGCTAAAACAAATGGAAGAAGCAGCTGTTGAAGACTGAAGAGAAGACTGAAGTGAAGTGATAGTAGTGAGCTATGAAGAGATACTGTAGTGGCTCTGGTGCCTCTTCACATCAGACATACCTCTTGGGAGGTGTATCCACGGCCTAAGAAGGATTTTTGAGAGTCATTATTGAGTATGGTAGTGAGGAGATGATGTACTATTGATATAGAGAGAGAGCCAAAGATAGTCAATTCTATCAAAACAGTGTATCTGTATATGAGAGATTGAGAGAGAAAACTATGAAGACATTGAAGATGAATACTATGTGATTGATTCCATTCAAAAATTGTGTATGCTTTTATATTCTTTGATCTATTGATAGATTCTATGAAGAAGTTGAAGATTATGGTTGATTCTATCAAATCCGTGGGGGATATTTACTATGATGCTGTGTGAAGATTTGCTGTCACTACAAGATATAGGCCTTATATCGATGTTAAAAGTGAAGAAAATGTAAATATCAAAATTTTCCCCCATCGTTGTAAAAAGCGTCGTTATTGGTGACGCCATAGAACAGTCGGTATCAGTGTCATTATTGGCATCGGTATCAGCGATTTGCGACACTGATACCGACGCCAATAACGACACTGATACCGATGGTCTGCGATGATAATAATGACGCTAATAATGATGCGGGTAGTAAATTTGCGACAATAATAGCGACGGTAACAGGAAAAAAAAAATTGTGGCAGGGCAGCAAGCTGCCCTACCACATATAGCAATGTGTGCTTTATTTGGGCCATACAAAATAGTTTCTGCACTGTGTACAATGCTCGTGTAAACAAAAACAAAGTATATTGAAATCATAACACTGATACATGAAATAAATATATGATTGCATAATGAAAGTGACTAATACAATCATGACAAGATATCACTACTACATAGAAAATGTCTACACAGATCAGGGGACCAAAAAAGAAAGGTGTGTAAGTTCTAGGGATCCAAGGGTGAGCTACATATCCTCACCATCCGAAAGCTCATCCTGCTACAAAGGAGCATTGAACGGACTCTGTAAAAAAAGAAACAACAACACAGACGTAGTCCACCATACAAGAATGCATTCTAATTAAACATGGTAACTACGGACAAGAAAGATGAGTGACTTATAGGGTCGCCGTGTCTATACAATCGGTTGATCAATGTAATGAGACCGTGCCTCTCTGCATATCGAGTCTCAAGGCCGGTCAGATCACGATTTGTAATGGAGTCCTACAAAGAAAACAAAATACTAACTGCTAGAAACATGATTGTCAGTACAAAGAATATTGTAAAAAAAATAAACAAGCAAAACAAAAGAAAAACTTACAAAGTCCTCCAAATATATCCTGTGGCCATCACTCCCAAGATGATGGACTACTCTGGCCTCAAGTTGTGCCCTCGTCGCCTCGCACTACTGACTCCAATATCCTGGAGAATCTGTAGCCTCCTCCCTCAGTCGGCGCCAGTCATCCGTGTCTAGCCACTCGGGCTTTGCAGCCCCACTCCTGAGTGCCTTGCGTGCGTCGGATCGTCAATGTGACATATATGCACGCATGGAGTCCATCATCCAACCCATAGAAAATCTATCTACTGAGGTTGGAACCAGAAACTCCTCATGCAAGGATGCTATTATATAGTCCTTGCTCCCCTCCGGTATGTTCTTCCAATGATCTAAGACGTTGTGTCGAAAAACTTGTTGGCACAACTCTCTCATGCGAGCCATCACCCTTCTCACCTCATCATTCATGATGATGGCTCTTAACCTATCATCGACTAGATAGGCATATCCCCCCTGGGTTATGCCTAAGATGGGTCCTCTCCCACCTGCGTCCACACTCCTGGGCATATCCAGGAGACCCTTGTGCATCCAGTGTACCGACCGAGGTAATATCTGTCGAAGTGGCAACATGCAGATGGTTAAGCAAAAGCCGGAGTAACTGGAGTAGACGTCCCCATAGGTATGAAAAATCCTAGAGGTGATGCAACTCTAGTTGAATGACGAGAAGAAGACACCGTGTCCATGCCTCCACAGCATCTACCTGAGCTTGAGCCACGCTCCCTGGAACCGCCAGGAGAGTGAGGAGTCGCACCTGTATCCCATGCCGATCGCAGGCTCACTACCTTCCTATCTCTGCCACATCCCCTTGGCCCTGAAGCACCTCCTCCCTCTGGCCCAAGTCTAGAGCGTCGATCTCGTCTGCTTGAAGCTAAAGCATCCGATCGCGCTGAAGTAGATCTAGCATGGCGGCCTGACGATGTCCAAGATAGCTCCTGGTTTGCCATGTCTCTAAATCTCGTGATCTGGTCTGGAGACATGCACGTGAAGATATCTTATAACTCCTCATCGCTCATCCCTCGACTCATCTTAAAAATGTCACATGCATAGATAAAAATGATGTTAGAATAATCAATTTAAATCATACAAAGCACGGTAATATAAATCCTAAAAAAATGATCTCACTTAAAATGCATATCTCATGTACCCTTATAAGTGATTGGTCAACGAATTGAGTAAGTGGATGCTCCAAGTATGAAGTATCCTATGGTCCCATGTCAATCTCCTGGCACAACTCTGCATACATTGGAAGGTCGACAAACATGTCACCACAAAAGGATGAGTCCACCTCGTTTTCAAAGAATTCTTGGACTCATGTATTTCCATCATTGTTAGCCAATGCTGGCTCCAAGCTTTTGGTGGCCTCCACCCCTTGCAATATCGACCCCTCTATTTGCATATTATCTTTATCTATGCTCGAAACATCACTTTGATCATATACTCTCGCACTTTGGGGAGCTGAAGGTATAACATACCACCATCGAGGTTGTTGGGGGTTTGGACAGAAGATTACCTGTTCACAAATACATACAAGAGAGTTTAAACTATTGTGACATGTACCATGTCGTAATACACTACAAGGGATCGGGCTCATACCCGCGCTCCTAGCCGCACAAAATGACTTGGGAAAAAAAGTGTCGGGCCCGTGTAATAGCGCGTGTATCATCGCGGCCAGAGACATGCGTGTAAAAGCGCGTGTACAGTGACAGCCAGTCGTGCGAATACACGACCCCATACACACGTTCTGCGCAGTTTTGCTGCAAATTTACACGCGAATCTAACAGACTATCCGCGCAAATATACGCGATTTTGACAGATGACACGCGCTTATACACGTGATTACAGAGAGAAAAAAAAAACCAGAGAGTGCTTTTGGGTGCCTGGATGCTGTTCCAGCATCCAGCCACCCAAAGGCACTCTCTGGATTTTTTTTTGGTGCATTGCACCATAAAAAAAGAGCGATTTAGATTTCAAGACACGAATCAAGACTCACTCTCTATGAATACACGATTCAATATTACTATCTAAAACTTAATACACGACTCAAGACTCACGATTCAATACATTGTCAATACATGATACATTTGTGTACAAGGGAGTCCATATGTCAAAATAGCCCATGGCTTTAATTAGGAACAAATATATACAAAGTCAAATAGGGAGCTAGGTGCAAAAAAGCCCATGGCTTCAGTTACAAAATTTTTTTGTACAACCACATCCTACAGTATTCTGAAAGCTAATCAGAGGATGATGAGGACCCTGTGCTCTCTCCATGATCAGAGGAGCTCGCATCGGTATATTCCGATGAGTGGTGCTCGCCTCCACCAGGAGCAGTGGCACGAACATCAGCAGTGGCGACTGGATCATCAGGGGCAGGAGCATCAGCAGCTTGTGCCTGTTCAAGAAATATACCGTATGTAAGTATACATATATATGCAATTAAATAAACCGAAATCATTCATTTAGAGTTTTCAAGTACCTGTCGACCGTATGGTCTCATGGCCGCGTCAAACTGCGCATCCGTAATACGTCCCTCGTTTCTGAAGATGGCCCACGTGTCACGTCTGCTATTGCGATGAGCATACCCAGTCTCGTGGGCTGTGGGCCTCCTCCCCATAACCCGTCGCTGTAACATAATCAAGATAGTTTGTAAGATCAAAACAATCATAGAATCAATGAATTTGGTAAACAATCAAATAAAAAGGCAAGTTACTTACGAACTCTACCTCCCACGACTCGACGCCGCCAGATCCGAAATGCGACGATCCAATGGTCTCCATCTGGATCCGTCGTGCCTCCACATGCTGCCTGCTCTTCACGCCTCCCTCTGCGCGCTTCTTTGCCTCCTTCCACTCGCGTTTGTGGGCAGTGGCAGGTTTCTCACAAGGATAGCCACCCGCAGCTACATTCACCCCATCATCGTGCGCGAGTTTCTTAAGGTGAGATCTTTTATTACTTAAGATCTCCCTTATTCGCGTCCTTCCCCATACATCCGAGAATGTCGCTCGTGGGGGATTGGGGTACCGACTATGTACACTATCTAGGACCTCCCTAACTAACCGGCTATCCTGATCTTTAAATTTTACAAAACAGTTTCTATACATGTTTGAAACTACCCCCCGCATATACTCCATCACCTCTTTCCCTCTCGCATCCATGACTACCCCGCCCCTATCCGTAACATCGTAGAAAATCTCTCCCTCCACCTCTCTCGCCTCCTCCGACTCCTCACTGTCTCCTCGTACATGCCTCCCTCCATGCCCTCTCTCACCGCGTGCCCTACTACCTGTAAAATATTACACGGCGCAGCGAACAGAATCTGAGAAAGAGATAGAGAGTACACAACAGATAAGAGGAGAATCAGTAAAATTCTTTAACTCCAAACAACTGATACAAAGATGGCTCTGTCCACCCGTGCGCTTCCACTGAGTGAAGCTTAGATGGCGATCTAGACAGAAGATAGGCGAAGAGCTTAAGGCTAGCTGGAACAACAACTCTGACTGGGTGAAAGATGAGTGTAAGATGGCTGCGAAGGGGTTTAGCTTTTATAGCCCGCGTAGGTCGTTAGGTCGGCCTGCTGACCGACCTACCATATGAGCCTCCACTAGTCGGCCAGGGAATATTCCAGGGAATATTCCCTTTACCATCGGGCCGGGGGCGCTGCCCCCGGACCCCCGCCAGGGGGGCCGCTGGCCCCCCTGGGACCCCCCAGCCAGGGGCCGCTTCCGCGGCCCCCGGACCCCACAATAGGGGCCCCTTTTAACTCCCTTACTACGCAACTCAATGCAATGTGCCTCGAGTTGCTACCAGCTTAACCACTCTGTCTAACCCAAAGATTAGACCCACAATGGTCACCTTTTTGCCATCCGGTCACATAGACCTCATCTGATATACAAGTCAGGACTCCACCAATGTCCGGGCTCACACTTGGCTTCTCCTCATAATGGGGGCCTTACAACTTTGAGCACCATGGATCATTGGTAGTACCTAATGAGGGTGGGGCATTGAGCATATCTAACACTACCCCCCCCACCAAAGCACCCGCCGCATAATCCTCCACTCCCGCTCTCCCTACTGCGGCGTCGGCTCTTATCTGTACTGCGGGAGTAGCCATGACTAGGGGTGGCTGCACGTGACTGTGTACGTGACTGTGGCTGTGAGGGAGCACGTGATGGTGGCCGTGAGCCCTCACGTGATGGTACAGAGGAGGGTGTGCGTGAGTGTGTCCGTGCAGGGGTGTGTCTCCTCGGTGAGCGTGTATGCGCAGGGGTACGTCTCGCCGGACTCGCAGGCGTAGACGGCAGTGGAGAGGCTTGTGTACTTGGGGGCGCGGTGTGACCTGGGAGTCTAGGAGGAGGATGGGCATACATATACTCTGTCAGCTCCACTGGATTAGGATGGCGCCCAAAATGGTTTATCATCTCCATCATCCAAGTGGCGTATGCCCACGGATCGGAGGAAGAGCCTGGATCCATGAAGAATCTGCAAAGCGTCGAAATTCCGCCTCAATGAACCAAGCAAAACATGCATATAAAAAATAAACATATCTCCTACAATATATCTCCTCAATATATCTCCTACAATATATAACCTACAACATATATCTACCATTCTAGAAAATAAACATATCTCTTACAATACCAAACATCGAATTAGTAGAAGATCATAAGCCAAAAGAAGAAGTTCATTTTGAATTAGTGACGAAATTCATGAAAAACAAAAACTCTTTCCTCTATCTTGACGGACATTGTCCATCAAGGGAGAAATGACTAAACACATACACAAGGGTTCCTTCTTCTCTCTTTCCTCTATCTTGACGGATGTCGTTTGTCAAGAAATAAATAGTTAAGCACATATACAATGTGTGTGAATTCTATCCTCTGTCGCTTTCAAGTACACATAGCACGGGTGGAAAGAAAGAAAGCGACAGATTTGCCAAAACAAACAAACGACAACCAACCTCTTTGAAAAGTCTTTGAAAAGTGAGTTTGTTGATTCTTGCTTCTCTCTCCCTTTCTGTGTTGTCTGCACCCTTTGCTTCTTTTGGGTAGTCCAAGAGGGAGAAGGCTGGTTGGAAGAGGCAGGTTCGGGGGTTTGGAAGAGCTGGAGGCAGAGGTACTGTAGCGACAAAGAAAGAAGAAGAAGAAGTGTTTTGAAAGAGGGCTTTTGAAAGAAAGAAAGCGACGCGCGCGGTAGGTAAACGCAAAAAGCACGCGTGTAAAAGCGCAGCAGAATACATTGTAGACGCGCCTGTACACGCGACACAGAGACTGTTTATACTTTTTTTAAAAACTGATTGTTCTTGTGTATCCATTGTTTTGTGCATAGGATGTGTATGATTTCACTAAAAACTGATCCTACTTCTGTATTGGTTATTTTGGACATAGCATGTCATCATCCTCTTCAAGCAGTTCTGGTGAGGATGAGACAATGCGTCATCATGATCGCGACGTGTGGCTGGCACAAAGGATCAAGTGTACGTGTAATCGATGTCAAGGGTGCATTGTACGAGCGAGTCGAATTACATTGAATCACATCTCGATGTATGGAGAATGGATTCAAACAGGTTTAGAGGTGAGAAGATGTGAATTGAAAGTATTAAAATAACTCATGGTGTGCAAATTAATGGAGCGCGTTGTAATATATATACTGTGATTGAAGCAGGATGCAGTACCACACCCTAACATGGTGCCATACGCACGGCGAGAGCATGCAAAGCGTCGACGAGATGATGTTGGAGCTTCGGGATCTGTTGTCGGAGATGAGTGGGAAAGGGATGACAATAGCCCTGCACCCCACGAAGTTGTGGAAGAGGAAGTGTTTGATGACATGGTGCGGAATCTTTTTAGGGATGATCGCAAAGGTGTGGACGACAATGATATGGAACAAGAGCATCTCTACAACGCTTCATCGACACCGGTTTTTGAAGGGTGCACATTCTCTATTTTACGTGCTTCACTTGAACTGCTCAATATACAAACAGTTTATGGATGGAGCAATGCAAGTCTTGACGCATTATTGAAGTAAGCATTGTAACTTGCAAATTTCAGTTAGTGGTTTTTGGTTTACAGTATAGGGTTTAGGGTTATGGGCTAATTGATGATATTGGATGCAGGCTATTATCAAACATGCTTCCAAAGGGGAATAGACTACCCACCTCAAGAGACAAAGCGAGGCGCTATGTGACATCTCTTGGAGGATTGGATTATGATCGCATACATGCATGCGTCAATGATTGCATTCTCTTTCGTGGGACGCATAAGGAGGCTCGACAGTGTCCCACTTGTGGTGAAGCAAGGTATAGAACAGATGTGAAGAGTTTTGATGTACCTCGTAAAGTCTTGCGACACTTTCCTATAATTCCTCGCATCAAACACATGTTCAAGTGCAAATCCATAGCAGAGCTCATGTCATGGCATTCCTCGCATCGATCGGATGATGGCATGTGGAGAATTCCTGCAGACACTCCTGCTTGGAAGCATATTGAAGATGAGTGGCCCGGCTTTAAAACAGAGCCCAGAAACTTGAGACTTGGCCTAGGTATGGATGGAGTGAATCCGTTTGGTTTCAAGAGCACCGCATACAGCGTGTGGCCGGTTGTGTTGGTGAATTACAACCTTCCACCATCAATGGCGATCAAGAAGGGACATCTTATGTTATCCCTTCTGATTCCAGGGAAACATAAAGTCAAGCATATGGATGTTTATCTTGAACCGTTGATTGATGAGTTGGAGGAACTATGGAGAGGTGTTGCGGTAGTGGACATTAGTAGGCCTCCCTCCTCTCGACACTTCGACTTAAAAGCAGTGTTGATGTGGACAATGCATGACTTTTCAGGATACAGCGATTGTTCTGGTAAGAATTCTAACTACCTCCCGACTCTAATACTACTAGCTATATCAATTATAACTATTGACTTTATTATTCTAACTTTTTTTTTATTTTAACAGGTTTGAGGACATCGGGTAAACATGCATGTCCTATATGTGGCCCTTCATTGGTACATGAGTATGCTGATGGTTTGTGTAAGACCATATTCGATAATCATCATCGATTTCTCCCATCAGATCACCCCAAATATGCTCCTAGTAAGAGGAACATTCATCCACAGACACTTCGTGCAAAAGATTGGAAGCGTATTTGGGAGTCTTCAAATGTTCTTCCTCCAGATGGCATGAACAGGTACATCTCCATTGTTTTCAATCTTGTTTTGTGTAGTCTCTAAAGTTGGAATAAAGATGACAGTCTGCAATCCCTTGTGTAGGTACTCCATTTTTTTCCGGCTACCATATTGGACCCATCTCAAGATCAACCATCTTCTTGATCCCATGCACATCTTCAAGAATGTGGGATCTAGTATTTGGGAACATGTTATTGGTAAAAGAGACAATGTTAGCGTACGGGAGGACTTGCAGGTCGCAGGACGTATGCGTCAAGCTTGGCCACGAGAGGAGGGTGGGCACGTTCGTCTTCCGCCTGCTCCCTGGATT
Source organism: Lygodium microphyllum (assembly GCF_053477565.2). NCBI lineage: Eukaryota > Viridiplantae > Streptophyta > Polypodiopsida > Schizaeales > Lygodiaceae > Lygodium > Lygodium microphyllum. The sequence goes on along the minus strand of NC_141137.1, from coordinate 187,576,922 downwards.
ATATCAAAGAAGGAGGAGAAGCAGGTAAAGCAAGCCATCACCACTTTGCGTACTCCCACTGGATGCATGAGATCGTTGAAGGGAGCGTTTACAACCACTAAGAAAAGAGGGGTTGAGCAACTACATGGGTTGAAGTCCCACGATTGGCACAAGATGCTCCAAGTGTTTTCCAATTATTGTAGGTTGAAATTAAATTTTGTAATGCCCTAACCCAAATATACATGTGCTCTTATGTGCGCAGTTCATACTACCTACTAGCATCGACCATTGTGCAGACAGGAGTTTGAAAAGATGTATTTATAAGATGGGCGAGCTTGTGAGGTATCTAAATCCCATGTAAGATCACCCTTCATTATACCTTGCAAAATGAATGTGCATGAGGTATAACGTACTGTGCATTTATTTTTCAGATATGTTAGTTCCAAAGCAATTGATCCAGCCACATTGGATGATGCGCGTGTTATGGCAGTGGAGGTGGTTTGTATGGTAGAGGAGACTTTTCCGCGAACCATTCTCACAAGTCAACTACATCTCATTGTGCATTTAGTGGATGAAATTGCTTTATGTGGCACTGTGCATGCCCGTTGGATGTTCTTCCTAGAGCGCTTCATGAAGACCTTAAAAGACTTTGTGAGGCAAAGTGCAAGGCCCGAAGGAAGCATGGCTGAGGGTTGGTTGATACAAGAGTCTCTTGTATATATATCAGAATTTCTTGATCAGGTGGATAGCTCTTTGCCGCGACTATGGAGCAATGAAGAGGACTTGAGGATGACGTCTATTGTGCCTCAAGGAAAAGGACAGAGCAAAGTAATTGAGAGAACATTGATTGATGATCTTAATTTCACTTGCATCCTTAATAGTGATGTGATGAGCAGATGGGTTACAAGATACGAGGATGCAAAGACAAAAAGGCAAGCAGACAGAGCTCTCTTTCGGAGGCAACATGGCTCTCGTAAGGCGTACCCTAAGCATCTAGCAACACTTCCGAATGATATTCATGTTGATTGGTTGCATGAGGAAATGGAGAGAGCAGAGAGAGATGAGGGGCTGCATGAGGAAATGGAGAGAGCAGAGAGAGATGAGGGGCTGCATATCACGGCGGAAGAATGGGAGTATGCACGAGGATGCATGTTAAAGGTACATAGAACAAATGTAAATTTGCATTCTTTGTAAGTGATTGGCTTTTCATATTTATTCACATTAATTGCTTACATAGATATTGCTTATATTTTGGTCCAGTGCACTATGTTCAATGCTATATGGTGTGAAGGCAAGCATTTTCGAACACAAAGAATAGATGAAAAGAGGAATACACAAGATTGCAGTGTCATTAGTAGCTTTGAGGGAGCCAATGGAAAAATGGATGATTATTGTGGCACAATCCAAGACATATACAGACTTGACTTTCGCCGCTTCTTTGTGTATGTTTTGGATGTCAAATGGCAAATGAACGTGGTGGAAAAAGGGCCTAACGCAACGATAAAACGCCATGCAAGTGGCTATGTAACTATTGACTCTACAAAGTTTTGGCAAACAAAGAAAGATAGGCTCGTATTGCCACAACAATGTGAGCAGGTATGCATTTTTTTACAAATGTGTTTCATGTACATATATATCTAAGCTCGCGCACCCCTTGACTTTTGATATGCTAATTAATTAATGAATTATGTGTATTTGAGCAGGTTATCTATCTGCCAATGGTGCATGACAGTAAATGGTGGTATGTCATCCCTATTGCACCACGTTCCAAAGTAATGTATAATACATTCACTGATATGGAGCATATGGAGGATGTGGCAAGCCGCAAAGAAGATGATGTCGAACATGCCAATGTAGATGATCATGATAATGAGGATGAGCGTGCCATTTCTCATGATCATGAGGATGACCCTTCCATTGAGGATGATGGTGATGATGATGAGAATGATCAAGGCATCGGTACCATTATCAATGGGCAAAATAGCGATAGTAGAATAAATTTAATCGTAGCCTTACAAATTGATCAAATGGATATTGATGTTGATCGTTTGGCAAGGATGGATCTTATTGAAGATGAGATCGAACCCTAACCAATCCATCACTGTATTGTTCCAAATTCATGACATTTCTATTGTATACTTTGTCTTTCAATAACCATATGAATATATATTTTTCAATATATTACGTTGTTGTAAGTGCATGTAGTGGGATTTTGTAATGGTTTGTAAACACTGCAATGCACAATGACATTTTTAAAACGTAATGGTTTTCTGTTTTGAAAAGAAATGGATTTCTGTAGTTAGGCTCTGTGTCACGTGTAACAGAGCGTGTATTATGACAGACTTAACGCGCAAATACACGCGCCCTCACATGCAATTATACACGCGCTGTTACATGCATGTATACACGCGCCCGATATTGCTGTAAGTATAAACGACCATACACGCGCCCGTAACTTTTTGCGTGTAATGGACGCGTGTATGGCGGCATTGTGTTGTAGTGATACAATTAACAAACAAATGAGTCCATACACCTGTTCACAATGGGCCAACAACACAAAGGTGTTGTGCAAATCTGTCTATTTTTTTTTGAAATCTATTTCGAGAAATCCAGATGGACCTCGTCAAATTGTTGCTACAGCTCCTTCAAGTACCACTTTGAATCACTGCACATTGAATAGTATCATGGAGAAGCTACAGAAATCCATCGTAATAATACTCTGCAAGTTTCCAAAATACTCCATCTAATCTATAACCGTGTTTGGATCCATTACTCATCACCGACTCTCCTGCTCGAACCTTGCCATGATACCACAGTCCATTGTGGAGCGCATTTTGTCAATACGCTCCATGCGAAAATGCCATCCACGTGACCATGCTGTACGATATATTTTGTAATGTATATTGAAACACTCAAATTAGATGTCGCATATAAAATATAGATACGACAAATCTTAAACACCTCATCACCTTTGGACTACATCCCCTTGAGAATTTCCACTCCTCCATTGAGACCTCTGCCCCTTCGTGAGACGCTGCGGTCAAAGCTCCATGCAACCATCGTGTTGACATGAACCACGGCATTTCCTCCATGCCCTCAGGATATCAAATTGGTCGATGACGTGTTCTACGTTGGAATTCAGATCGCGCTTCCTCTCGATCTTGCCTAGCAATCTGGTACTTGGTGAGCCACGTCTCCATAGAGGCATGGTGCAACATACAAAAGCGATTCACCTTCTCCTCCATTGTAGCATCCATTCTTTTTTCTACCCCATTTTCAACCACCACATCTCCAGTTAGTCTATCATTTTCCTTCAGCGACCATAGCATTTTGTTGTCTGGACCCACCATTGGTAGCCATTGTGAAATATGCACTAGTGCCTTAGACACCAACAACCAACCTTCAGCCATGCTACCTTCTGGCCGAGCTCATTGTCGCACAAAGCCTTTTAGGGTTTTCATGAAACGCTCCGAGAAGAATATCCATCGCGTATGGATAGGTCCAACAATCTCCACTTCATCTACGATATGCACAAGAAGGTGGATTTGTATCGTGAGCATGCTGGTAGGCAGATATTTCTCAAAGAGACAGACCGTCTCCACTACTCCCCGCCTCACGGATTCAATCGGTAGTACAAACTACCACAAATGAGAAAGCATTATGAACAATGGCTACACTCCAAATAGCAAAATGTGCACGCCAATTACAATCCATTCGTAGTACGAACCTGACATATCTTATGCTAGTCTCATTGAATTTTAGCCCTGATACTTGGTCATCTTTAGAAAATGTAGACCTGAGAGAACGCATCATACCCGTCGGAGTGCGGATCGATTTAACTACTTACTTCACACAATGCACTCTTCTTTAGTGGACAAAACCCAAGGAGTGCGAGGTAGCTGCACGCAACCATCAGCACTCGACTACGGCCAAAGCGCCTCCATCTTACCTACCTCCTTCAAATCCATTCGTGCCCCTATAGTGTCTCTCTTTCTTGTGATGTGAGATGTGGTCCCATAGCAAGCTGTCCACATTCTTGAAAATATACATGGGATCCAACAAGTGGTTGACCTGTAAGTGGGTCCAATATGACAACTCGTAGAAAATTGAGAACCACCGCATTCCGTTTGGATGTGACTCCGCGGGGACCATTTTCAACTCGTACCAGCTTGCGGCGTTCATACATGTTGGAGGTCGTCCAAGAAAACCTTCCCTAAGTTCATGATGCTCTGGCAAGAAAGCGGCGAGTCCTTGATATACCATCTTCTTCATGGTTCGTGACCTTCGGGAGTCTAACTGTGGCCCTTACAATGGACATGTATGATAACTTGAGGTAACCAAACGTATTCCAACACCATGACCCAATGAATACAAACTTCAACAAGATAAAATATAGATATTACCAACGAGAACAGAATCTTATTTACCTGAGCACTCTCCGAATCCCGGAAAGTCATGCATCGTCTATATGAGAATGGCTCAAATATTGGCAGACCGCCGACCATTGCGCTTGCTCATATCTTGCATAGTGACCCCCTCCTCCCACAAAATCTTAAGCTCATCGACTAATGGACAAAGATACACGTCCATATTTTTGACTTTGTAGAGATCGGGAACAAGTAAGCTAAAGATGAGATGTCATTTCTTCGTAGAAAGCCATAGAGGGATATTGTAGTTGACAAGGACTATAGGCCACACACTATAAGAAGTTGAGCGCAAACCAAATGGGTTCATGCCATCCATTGCAAGACCGAGCTGAAGATTCCTTGGCTCTCGGGCAAAGCCTAGGAAGGTAGAGTCAATGTGGCTCCATACGTGTGAATCCGCTGATATTCGTTGAACTCCATCCGTCGACCTATTTTGTGCATGCCACGTTGTCAAGCTTGCCATGCCGGACATATAAAACATGTGGTTTATGTGGGGAATAAGCGAAAAGTGTTTGAGAAAATTTTGAGGGATGGTTTTTCCTTGCCAGTCCTGTCGACACCTGTGAGCGCCACACTTTGGACATGTCTCCATAGTCTCGTATTCTCCTCGAAACAGTATGCAATCGTTGATACATGCATGGATGTTGCTGTAGTCCATGCCAAGCTTTCGTAAAACATGTCGTACATCATCACGAGACTTAGGCATGGTATTTGTAGGTGGTAATATATTATATTTCAATAATCTGAAAAAATTCATAAAACACCTTGAAAATGCACAAATATTTTTAATAATAGTGCCGAAAAAAAATCAACAAAGCGTATTTACAAGGTACCAGAACAACTCGGTCACACTCGCATTGCTTCATCTGTATTTTGCTAATTGCAGACTTAAGAGTGCAAGCAGTGTCTTCAGGTGAGATACTCGGCACCCATCATATAATGATATGGATGCTTCCTCTCTAAGCGGATCAGAAGTCTTGACATCCATGGGAATCAATGCATCGATCATTACCTCCATCTCAAGCTCTAAGATTGTAGGTAGATCTGGAAGGCTGCATGTCTCCTCTGGCATTGACAGTATAGATTGGCCTTGCACTACAACAAAAAGGCTCCATAGACGCACTTGTAGACGCAATATTTGAATTGTGAAAAAAAAAGTTGGGCACGTTTATTAACGCGTCTACAAAATCGCGTCTAAAAGCACGCTTATAGGCAGAAGTAGACACACACTTAGATGCGCCTATAGACGCAGGTATAAACACACTAAGTAAATATATAATCATATTTATAAAAAGTGGATATATTCATATTGTGCGTCTATACACACGTGTATCTACGCATCTAACACCGCATTTACTCTGAAAGTTTTTGACGAGAATAGACGTGCATTTATCCTGTAATTTAGACGCGCAGATAGAGGCGCAAAATGGAGGTATGAGAAAAAAATCAGAGAGCATGTGTAGGCCACATGCTCTCTGGCTTTTTTCCCCCCCATCAACATCAAATTGTATACTTAGGGAAAACAAAGAAAGATTATTTCGAAGATTGGATACTAAAAACAAAACAATGTATGTAGCACACGAAATTTCATATATATAGATGAAACATTTTTACATTATGAGTTCTAGTGCTTGTGACGTCATGATCGCAAGCACTAGCTTAAAGTAATACATATCAAAAATGAAAATTACAAGCCAAGGGGAGGCATGCATACATGGGGCTCCTCTATATCTTCTCAAAAGAGGCATCATCATCGCTACCACCACCGCTGCCTGTGCCGCTGCCGTTGCCACCACCGCTACTACTAGTCCCCCCTTCGCTATCCTCAACTGCATCAGGGTTTGCCTACACAAAGGATTAAAGTATATAAATACCATTACAAACAATAAATCATATTGATCTATACTTTTGATGTAAAAAATAAAACATACCTCTTCTGGTGGTGGAATCCTCATGGCACGATTATATTGCTCCTCCGTGATGAGTCCCTCCTCGTAGAAGTGCTACCAAGTGGATGCCCGGTTATGACCTCGATGGTAGTCTACCTCTCTAGGAGTAGGCATCCTACCAACGATATGGAACTACAAAACAATTTGAACATACAACGTATTAAAACACACTACATAATGAAGTAAAACAAATTACAAAATTTAATTTAAAAAAAGAAATCAAATAATACTTACAAACTCAGCCTCCCATGACTCCCTGCCACCTGATCCATAATGTGACAATCCCATGGTTGTTTGCCATCTGGATACGTCACGCCTCTGCATGCTGACCACTTGTCATTTTCTCCGTTGCTCTCTTCTTGGCCTCTTTCCACTCCTTGCGGTGGCAATTGGGTGGTTGGCCATATCTAGGGCGCCCCTGCTCTTGTCTCCGCAATGACTCCTTCGCGCGCGTCATAAGGTGAGACCTCTTGTTATGAAGCGCGTCTCTCACCTTTTACCATCCCCAATCATCTGAGAATCGTGAATTCTCCGGATTAGGGTATTTTTATGTACTGCCCACAGCACCTCTTGCCACACACCATTTTTTTTGTGCTTGAAGGGAATCAAGCAATCTTTGTATGTGGCATGCACGACACTCCTCAAGTAGGCTATCACTTTCCTCCCCTCGAAGTCATGCAATATACCACCAACATCAGTGATAGAGTAGTACATTTGTGGAGGCTCACCTCTCTCATTTTCCGGTGAGGGTAATCGAGAGCCATCACCTAGGCAACCTCCACAAATCCCTCGACCTCCTCGTCCTCCCGTACCACTCTCCCTCCTCCCTCGACGTGCACTACTCTCTACCTCACTCGATATACATGCCTTTGCAGATGTACGTGCTTCGGCCGATCCATGTACCTCAGCTAATTCCTGTGTAGGCAAAGATGTGATAGGTGTCCCAGACATCACACTGAAAACCTCATCTGCAACAATGGGAGGGCGACCAAGGTAATTGGTCATTTCCCTCATGAATTGCTCCTTGTTGAATGGGGTGCTAGAGGATTCAGGATTCCACATCTACACAAAAAAAATCATATTACCCTGTGTAGATAAAACATATTACATACAGCGTCTATACCTGCGTCTCTGTGCGCGTCTATACCTGCGTCTCTGTGAGCGTCTGTCAGTGCATGTATCCTCGCGTGTACACTGCAGAGCACATGCACCTACACATGCGCTCAAAGACGCGCCCCCAGAGAAACATTTTTCGCGTCTATATCTGTGTCTAAACTGAGATGTAGACGCGCTATCAGACGCGCTTGGTCGGATGATTTTAGCAGATGACCGCCATTATTGATTTACAAAATGCAATACATAATGAAATCACAAATCCTAAATACACAGATAGAGCAAAGAGAGGAAGATAGAAAGAGAGAGAAAGAGAGAGAGAGAGAGAGAGAGAGAGAGAGAGAGAGAGACTCACCTTGGGTGTTTGGTGTGGCGGGTGGTAGCGCTTCTTCCTTCTTCTTCTTAGTAGGTTACCCTCCCTTGATGCTTGCTACTTTTTCTTGTTCTTCTCTCTCTTGTTCTCTCTTTCTTCCTCTCCTTGGCTTTCCTTTTTCCCTTCTTATGTGTTTGAAATGAAAGAAGAGGTGAGTCATGAGGAAGTGAGGCATGAAAAGACTAGGTGAGGCATGAAGAGACTGCATGTCGGCTAAACTCAAGCTTCAGAACCGCAAAAAATGTAGGTAAGGAAAGGCCTAGTTTGAAAAGAAATGATTTAAGTATGATTTGAATTTTGACGTGTGCATCTATTTTTACGTGTATAAGCGTGTCTATTTGCACGGATATATAGACGCAAAAATCGTGTTTATTTACACGCATGTTTAGGCACGCCTATAGATACTGTGATAGACGCGCCCGACTTTGCGCGTCTAACATGCGCATCTATGCCTTGTTTCTGTTGTAGTGTTGCAAGTGGTGGATTAGCTCATACACTCCATTCACTGCACGCCCATGAAATCTTCTAATTGGCCACAAAGGGTACACTCCTCCTTGGGATGAGACGTCACCTCCCTGGATAGAAAATTTGCCAATCAGACCCAATCTTATTGTATATGGTATTCAATTAGCTTGCGAGTACAATGCATGATTGATATTAACTTTTCTTACCATTTGCTGAAAATCCGCAATCGCTTGAATGATCTCAGATTGAAACTCGCCAAATCGTCGTACGTGTTCTATAGACAATCGACGTTTTCGTCTAATTGCCAGCTTGCATTGAGAGCAAGGACATGGGACATGCTGATTAAGATACACCTCGCGATCTTGAACAACACAACCTTCATTGCTTTCCATTTTGTCTACGTTATGACAAACAATTTGTTTTTGTTATCATTTTTTTTTCTTTCTTAAATTGTTATCCTCTCCTTCCATCTCTCTCTCTTTTTCTACATTACCACTACGACTACAACCATGACTACGACTACAATCATGACCACGACCACGACTACGACCATGACCACGACCACGACCACGACCATGACCACGATCACCAAGACCACGACTACAACTATGACCACGACTACGACCACGACCACGACCACGACCACGTCGACTATGATGACTACGATGACTACGATCACAACCACGGCCACGACTACGACTATGACCACGACCATGACCACCATGACCACCATGACCATGACTACAACTACGACTACGACTATGACTACGACCACGACTACAACCATGACTATGACCACAACCATGACCACGACTATGACTACGACGACCATGACCATGACCCACGACCACGACTACGACAACCATGACCACGACTACGACTACGACTATAACGACCATGACCACAACCATGACTACGACTACGATCACGACTATGATGACCACAACCACAACCACGACGACCACGACTACGACCATGACTACGATTATGACTACGACCACGACCATGACCACGACTACTTACAACTACTTATATAGAGATGAAGAGAGAGACAAGAGTTGGGAGAAAAGAGAGGAGAAAGAGAGAGAGATTCGAGTAGAGCATTTGACACCCATAGTCAACACACCGTGGAAAACACAAGCACAAATTGACATTGAATTATGGCAAGAAAATCCACCACAAAATAATAGTTATAATACTCGAGGTAGGATTTCAAAGTCTTACTGATTTCAATCGGTCATGGATGCCATACTATGGGTAGGTTGCACTCACTAAGAATAGAATTGGCGATTCACCTCATCTTCTCTCTATCATCAATATAATTCTCCTTTACCATTTACAACTCACCCACCTTCTCTCCACACTATTGCACACTACAATCTCTATGAGGGCATGAGATTGGAATCTCTACAAATACCAAAGCATGATCTCTAGCTTCATGGTTGTATATATACTACTACTCATGGAATAAACCTTAAAATAGTTATTATGCTCAAATATATGCTTGTTAGAGCAGAAATTTGTTCCTAAGACTATTCTAAGGAAGAAAGAGAGTTAATGATAAAAGAGTGTCCTTCCTTGAAAGTGATTTTATATTATATTTATTAATTAAAATTGATAGTTGAGGATTAGTTTCCTAAGAGATCTTGTGGTGATGCTGTTTTAGTTTTGCGAAGCATATGAATGATGCTGTCTTAGTTTTTTGTATTTGTCTTTTTAAGAAGAGATTGATTTTTATGGAATATCCAAAGTTATTTTTAGATTTATGTTATGAAAAATGAATGTTTTTCATACTGATAGGTTGATTGCTTTCGTTCTATACTTGCGTGGTGGAGGTTAGGACAAGCCCCATGTATGAGAGGTCTCTTTGCAGGAAGAACATTAATATGCTAGGAGGTACAAGTATGCTAAGGCTCTCTAGCCATATATCCCTTAGGTTTGTTGAGGATCGGCCTAACCCCTATGAGCCTAGGATGAGCTTATTGTAAGGTCTTATTCACTTTTCTATCTTTCTCTTCCTCTCTCATTTCCTCTCCCTCCCTCACCCTCACCCTCTCTTTCTCTCTTTCCCTATTAGGTTTAATGATTTTTCTCTCTTTTTCTCTCTCCTCTCCCTCTCTCATTTCCTTTTCTCTCTTTCTCTCCCTCTCTCATTTCCTCTCCTTTCCTCACCCTGACCCTCTCTTTCTCTCTTTCTCTATTAGGTTTAATGATTTTTCTCTCTTTTTCTCTCTCCTCTCTCTCTCTCTCTCATTTCCTTTTCTCTCTTCCTCTCCCTCTCTCATTTCCTCTCCCTCCCTCACCCTCACCCTCACCCTCACCCTCTCTTTTTCTCTTTCCCTATTATGTTTAACATATTTTCTCTCTTTTTCTCTCTCCTCTCATTCTCTCATTTTTTCTCTCCTCTCCCTCTCCCATTTCCTTTTGCTCTCTTCCTCTCCTTCTCTCATTTCTTCTCCCTCCCTCGCCCTCTCTCATTTCCCTATTATGTTTAATGTCCCTCTTTCTCCGTTCTTCACTTGATACTTCACTACTCTCAGTCATAGACATCTTTGAATGTCAGTACAAATCAAGCTACACATCTTTATTTTAAAATCTGATTCACATGTTTGTAGTTTTGGGATTACTCATTCTCTGCTATCTAGAACCATAATGGAGGAAGCTTTAGAGAATATTCCTATAACCCTAATGGTGCGTTGTAAAATGTATCATAACAGAAACCTCGTCCTCAAGCACTGACTTATTTGATTTAGTTGTTTGAAGTTGTTCATCGATAGAATCGTTTGACGCATAAAAGGTCCCAGCCATGCTTTCGGTAGGTTGCCAACTTTGAGGTTTGAAGAATTTATATCCTTAAACATAGATATTAACATATAACCTAGTCAAAAGTCTCATTAACTTAACTTACCGGTCAGAGAATGTGGTTCTTCGACATGAGGACACACGTGTTTGTATCTTGAATATATATATATATATATATATATATATATGTAGAGAGAGAGAGAGAGAGAGAGAGAGAGAGAGAGAGAGAGAGAGAGAGAGAGAGCGCTGTGTAGGGCATCTATCAAGCTAAAACTTATGACAAGCTGCTCGGAGGAAAAAAGATGCGCATGATTGAATGTCCCATACATATGAAGAATTAGCCTAAACCCTCATGAACACACCCCATCATTCTTCTTTTGCCCAATTACACCAGTATTTACAAGTACAATCTGAACCGTTATACCAAGTGCGTGCTGATGCAGCCACATTGCCACCACAATCAAGTCAAAAAACAGGTCTTCCAGCAGCAGCAGAAGCAGCACACAGCGAGAGGGAGGGAGGGAGGGAGGGAGGGAGGGAGGGAGGGCGCGCGGGCATGAGGCCTTTTACTGTACTATGTGGTAGCAATATGGTATCCTTCTGGGAATAAATTGTGCAAAAAATAGACTTCAGGGCAACTAGCGCTCTCTTGCAAATCAGAGCTGAAATGAAAATAAGAAGCAGTTTTGCTTCATTAGAGAGAATTCAGCCTCAACTCGAAAGATAACTTAGCCAAGTTGTACAGCAGAACCCCCAACTTGGGTCATAAATAAAAAGCATTTGAGCCTGTCCATATAATGCAGATTTAATAATCTTCTGATCGTTATAATATACAGTTCCATCATTGTGCATCCTCACATCTTTCCTGAAGCTGCGGTAAACTGATTTCCTTGATCTGGGTTGTTAATCAGACGCAGATTTAATAATCTTCTGATCGTTATAATATACAGTTCCATCATTGTGCATCCTCACATCTTTCCTGAAGCTGCGGTAAACTGATTTCCTTGATCTGGGTTGTTAATCAGACTCTGCTGTAGGTAGCGGACAATCGACGTTGTCGCTCGCCACACGCCTAAGTCCATGATCACATGACTCGCGCAGTGCAGCATGCAACTTCTTGTAAACAGCAGCGAACACAGCGCCGCACTCGATCATCTCCTCCTGGGTGGGATTGTGAGCGCCCAGCTTCTGATGAGCTGCTGACGTAGGGCTGTGGATGTTGGCGAGGCGAGATGCCCTGTCGACCACGAGATCGACCAGTGTTTGGACTTTGCGTTTGTGGAGGTGAATTCGGAGTCGCTGCTGCGCGTCGGAGTCGCTGCTGCAATCATATGAGATTGAGGTGGTGTGGAGCTGGAGCAGTGCGTCTAACAAGAGCTTTTGCAGGCTCTCCAGATCCTCACGATACTTCTGCGCAGCCGCATCCTCGATCAGATGATCATGCTGCTGCTGCATGATATGTTAATGTTTGTTCGCTTGGTAATTTAGAGTTGGGAGAAGGTTGAGCGAGCTGCTGTTGACGTCTGCAGGCAAATCGATGCAGATACCAGGCAACGACAAGGTGGACAAGGCGCTAGCTATATATATATATATCATGGATTGGCATTTGGAAGGAAAAGACACAAAGCCGCGCAACGCGGTGCGTCAGTGCGCGTGCTTTTGGACACGTCGTCAGACAGCGAGAAGAAAGAAAGCGACAGTCAACTCAATCAGATGCGGGCGCCGGGCGCCGGGGGCATTCGCCGCGGAGCTGGCATCTGGATTGTTCGACCGCGTGAAACTTCCGAGAGTTAATAGTTTGAATTGACACTTTACATAGCAAAGTCGCTCCTTTTCTTAAGTGCGAATAAAATGATATTTTTGTCAAGAGTGTTTACAAGCATCACTTAGGATGCATCATGCATTTAAGACACATGTAGATACTTGATATCAATAATAAAGAGTATGCTTGTCAACTACAATATGGGAAACTTTAGCTAAAGGCCCTAAGCATGGCTACTATCAAATCCCCGCTATCTATTTCCCCCCATCAGACAGGCCAGCTAAGGTACCAATGCTATTCATCTTTAGAAGAGCCTCTGCTATTGCTAACATTAACGATGTCTTTTCTTCCCCTTTTCTGCTACACAGGTTTATCAAGCAGGGGTGTCCACTGATACAACTGCTCTTTGCCCTCATCATGGATCCCCTGCTCCATAGAATCGGCATCACCATCCGAAGAGGAAACCATGAAAGGGCTCCCCTACCCATATTGCTCCCAATTGGCAACCTAGTTCTTTGCTACTGAAAATGCCTCAACAATGTGGAGGCCATAAAGGATTCAAATACCCATTTTTTGGAAAATATATACTCCGAGTTCTCACTCCTGTCGACTCCTAAAATCAATCAGACCAATACAAAGTTGTTTTTCCCCTCATGGAGAGAGCTAGACCAGTGGGTCATACAACTTGGCTTCCAAGCTATGAAGTCTTGTGAGTTGATGAGATACTTAGGGGCACCCGTTGGGGTGGGGATCTCTCCTTCCGAGCATTTTCAGTGGTTCCTCACACTAAATATCAGGATAAAATGAGAGCCTAGAATTCCCTCACGTGCTCCCTCTCACGAAGATTGACGATTGTTATTAAGAGTATGATCATGTCATATATCAATTATCTGTGTGGCTTCACTCTTCGCATTTAGTCAAGGAGCATGGGCCAAAGTTGGAAAGCTCATGAGAGGCTTTTTATGGTCATACATGGACAAGCAATCCCCATTACAAATCGTGAGGGAGCCCAAAGAGCATGGAGGAGCTGGACTGGAGAGACTAACTGATAAAGCCCAGTGTTTGCACATGAGTTTACTAAAGAGGATGGCAGTCGTGGATGATTATTATCGAGAGATGATTTCATCTGCACGAGTCAAAGGAATTACTTGAGATGGTATCCGCTGGCAAGTTGTCTTAACTGGTCCCCGGGTCAACATCAAGATCCCACAATCAAAGGTAACCTAGGCAATGGTAGCAAGCTGGCAAAAAATGGTCACTGAGGACTCACGTTGTTTAAGGGGAGCAAGGAAAGGAGACACTTCGTTGAGGAGTAGTATATCGCTCTCTCCATATGCCTATGACCATGAGTTGACACCGGTTCACAAGAAGCCTCTACTTGCGAGAGCTCTGCACAACAAAGGTATTGCTGATTGGGCAGATCTATGGAATGCCCTAGAGTTGGACGCCTCTTGTGTAGATGATTGAATAATACCACTTGAGCGAGAAGGAAGCTAACTGGCTAGTGGTTACTACCTAGCAAATGAAAAGTGAATAGCCCACTTCACTTGTTAGGTTTGAGGACTCGATTTTCAAGGACCTGGTCATCCCATCAAGTCAGCCACTATGGCATTGTAAGGCAACGTGTGATTATAAAGCTACCTCCCCTACTATCTTAATGTAGATGAAGGACAAGTGGGAAAATCATGGCCAAGATTAGTACATGGAAGAGGAGAGCGAGGAGAATTTGGAGGACCACCCCCTCCTTTCACGATCAACACACTAAGGTGGTAGCTGATGCTGGAAAAACTCCCTACGCAAGTGTGTTTGTCTAGATGGATTAGAATTTCCTTCCTTTTTTCCATTCAAGGTGGAGCAAAGGAGGCAAAGAAACACTTGTTCTAGGATTACTTACATGTCATTGTTGAGATATCGAGCTCCACTCGTGATATGCCAGGGTGATCGTTGTGCATTTATGTCACTGACTTGTCAGTTGTAGATGCGGTTGGTACACCGCCCATGAATAATAGCTAGACGATAGCTATCCTTATCTACTCTAGTTCGTGGCTCAGTTAGTATGCCACCTTAGTTAGTTGTCTTTGGTTTGAGACCCATATATAGGGTTCTTCTATTTCTTTGTATTAGAGTTCTTTTGGCTTTTACAACTAAGAAGAGGAAAACTGTTTTCAGCCTCCACCCTTGTGTGTATTCCCCCATTGTGTAAGCAAGAAAGCTACAAGTGAGACTCCTTCCTTCTCTTCCACAATCTTGACATGGTATCAGAGCCTTGTTCGTGGTAAGGAGCTCAAGAACAGAAATGAGCATTTGTTCATGGTGCAGCACATGAATAATTCTGTGACAAGTGTAGAAGAAAGCAATGATGTATGGTATGTTGACTCAGGTGCACCAAACCACATGACAGGTCATGCAGAATGGATGGAGGATACAAGGAAAATGGAAAAACCAGGATTTGTGGAGACTGGTGATGATACTGCACATCCTATTGTGCAGATTGGAAAAATTCCATTGTCTGTGCAGGATGGGAAAAAGAAATACATGTCCGATGTATTTCATGTCCCAAATATCACCAAGAATCTGGTTTCTGTTGGTCAAATGGTTGAGCAGGGCTTGCAGGTCAGATTTAATCCTCATGGATGCTTTGTTGAGGATATGAAAAATAAAGGTCGCTTGATAGCAAAAGGAAAGAACAAGGGCAGAATGTTTACATTGGATGCAAACATGTCTGAATTGAGTGCAGCAATGTTTGCACATGGGACCAGTGTAGTTGCAGATATTGATATCTGGCATAAACGCATTGGTCATGTTAATGCATAGCGACTTAAATCAATGCAGGCCCAAAATATTGTTGCAGGATTGCCTAAATTCAAGGTTGCAGAAATGCATAAGGTATGTGAAGCCTACCAATTTGGAAAACAGGCAAGTAAACCATTTCCTAGACATGTTCAAGAGAGTGAGAAGCCATTGGAATTAATCCACTCTGATATGTGGACTACTAAAGCTGCATCTCTTGGAGGCTGTCATTATTTTGTCACTTTTATTGATGACTATAGCATAAAAGTTTGGGTGTATTTTATGAAGAAGAAAAGTGAAGTGTTTGGGCATTTCAAAACTCTTAAAGCTATGGTTGAAAAAGAAACAGGTCTGCAAATAAAATTCCTAAGGTCAGATGAAGGGAGAGAGTACCTCTCAAATGAGTTTGCAAGGTTCTTGCAAGAGCATGGCATAAAGCAGCAATATTCATGTAGTCATACCCCACAACAAAATGGAATTGCAGAAAGGAAAAATAGGCATATTGGAGAGGTATCTCGTGCCCTGCTCAATGAAAAAGACCTGCCAGATTTTTATTGGGCTGAAGCGGTTGCTACAGCAGTCTACATAATGAACAGGACTCCCACTGCAGCAATACATGGAATGACTCCAGAGGAGAGGTATACTGGTAGGAAGCCAGATATTTCTTATTTGAAAATTTTTGGCTGCATTGCCTATGTACATGTGCCAGATGAGTTGAGATCCAAGTTGGATCCAAAAGCTGAGAAGTGCATCTTTATTGGTTACTCTCTGCAGCAAAAAGGGTATAGATGCTATAACCCTTCTACTCGTAAGTTTACAGTGAGCAGAGATGTTGTTTTTTATGAGATGAGTAGCTGGTATAAACCAATAAATGTGATTGATGATGTAGATGCACAAAATGGTAATGCTGCACAGAATTCACAACAGCAGTCACAAAATATTAGTGGACCTGGAGTGTCCTCTAGCAGTGGTTCACATTCTTCGCCATGGACAGGCAGATTGAGATCAGGAGAATCTTCTCAAAGCAATGCAGATAGTGGTATACAGGTGTCACGAAAAGGAAAAGAGAAGGTAGATCAGCCCATGTTTGATGTGAATGCATGTCACTCTTATGTGGATGGTGAATCTAGTAGCTCAGAACAGAGCATTGATGATGAGTTGGGTATTCCTTCTATTGTTACACCTAGAGTAAGGAAGACTAGGGATGTTTTGAGAGCACCTGGGAGTGAACCTACTTTGCGCAGGTCAACCAGAGTTAGGTATCCTGTGGATAGGCTGAAATATGATGGATTTACAGCCATTCACTATGCATATATGGTCAAAGTGATACAGGAACCAGAACCCACTTCTTTTGAGCAAGCCATGGGAAAAGAAAAATGGGAGAAAGCCATGGATGAAGAAATGGATGCCTTGGAAGCAAATGCTACATGGGAATTGGTACCTTTGCCTAAAGGTAAGAATGCAATTGGCTGTAAGTGGGTTTATAAGGTGAAGTACAATGCAGATGGTTCTGTGAACAGATACAAGGCAAGATTAGTAGTCAAGGGGTATGCACAAACATATGGCATTGACTATAAAAAAACATTCAGTCCGGTTGCAAGGATGGCAACCGTAAGAGCAGTCATTGCTATGGCTGCATCAAAGGGATGGTCTTTACATCAGATGGATGTAAAGAATGCCTTCTTGCATGGTGATTTGCAAGAAGAGAGCTATATGGAGCAGCCACCAGGTTATGTGTATGCTGTTCATCCTGAGTTTGTTTGCAGGTTGAAGAAAGCCTTGTATGGCTTGAAGCAAGCACCTAGAGCATGATCTGACAAGATAAGGCAGTATCTTGTCACTATTGGCTTTCAGATTTCCAAGGCAGATTTCTCACTTTATGTGAGAAAGACAAAGAAAGGTATTATGCTGCTTGTCATTTATGTTGATGATTTGATTATGATAGGTGACAGTGATGAAGATATCCTTCATGTGAAAATGCTATTGAAGCAAAAGTTTGAGATGAAGGATTTGGGAGAGCTACGTTATTTCTTGGGCATTGAGGTGATTAGATCACCAAGTGGGATACAACTCTTGCAGAGGCAGTATGGATTGGACATGCTGTCCAAATATGGGATGACAGGCTATAAGCCTATTTCAGTTCGTTTGGAGCAGAATGTGAAGCTAAGCGCAGATGCAGGTGAGCTTCTGGAAGACCCTACTATGTACAGACGCATAGTAGGAAGCTTGATTTATATGACTATTACCAGGCCAGATTTGAGCTATGCTATTTGATTGGTAAGTCAGTTTATGCAGGCTCCAAGGAAACCACATTTGGATACAGCTAGACGCATACTCAGGTATGTGAAGTCCACATTGCAGTATGGACTATTTTATGAGACTGGGGTTCAGATATAGTTGTATGGATACACTGATGCTGATTGGACTGGTAGTATTTCTGATAGATGATCTACCAGTGGATATGTGTTCTCTTTTGGGAGTGCTGCAGTCACTTGGAGCAGCAAGAAACAGCCTACAGTTGCCTTGTCGAGCACAGAGGCTGAGTACAGGGGTGCAGCAATGGCTGCATGTGAGGTAGCTTGGTTGCATAAGCTACTTTATGATATGCATCAGTCTACAGATGGGCCAGTTGTCATTTATTGTGACAACATGAGTAGTATACACTTGGCAAATAACCCAGTCTATCATGCTAGAACAAAGCACATTGAGGTGCATTATCACTATGTGCGAGAGAGGGTTTTACTAGGTCTTATTGATCTAGTTTATGTCAGCACAGAGGATCAGGTAGCTGACATATTTACGAAGGCATTGGGCGCAGAGAAGATGCGCAAGTTCAGAGACCTGCTTGGTGTGCAGGAATTGGGATTGAGCTCGAGGGGGAGTGTTGAGATATCGAGCTCCACTCGTGATATGCCAGGGTGACCGTTGTGCATTTATGTCACCGACTTGTCAGTTGTAGATGCGGTTGGTATACCGCCCATGAATAATAGCTAGGCGACAGCTATCCTTATCTACTCTAGTTCATGGCTCAGTTAGTATGCCACCTTAGTTAGTTGTCTTTGGTTTGAGACCCATATATAGGGTTCTTCTATTTCTTTGTATTAGAGTTCTTTTGGCTTTTACAACTAAGAAGAGGAAAACTGTTTTCAGCCTCCACCCTTGTGTGTATTCCCCCATTGTGCAAGCAAGAAAGCTACAAGTGAGACTCCTTCCTTCTCTCCCACAATCTTGACAGTCATGGCACTGTGGAAGGCAAACGGAAAATGGCTAAGATCCTCTAATCTATTGTTTGAATTTGGACTTACCAATACTTTTTTTGTGAATCAAGGCAATCTTGATGATGCCAACTGGTGGCTTGTCAATCTGATTAGTGGTACGGTCATGAGATTTATTTGGAGGGGAAGAAACTCCTTCATCTTTACTATGCAGGGAGTGAGAAAGCTTGATATCTCTATCTATTAGCTCAAGCACGAAATACTTGATGTTTTGAAGTCCCTTAGGGGAAAGCTAAGCTCTTTTATAAAAAGCTTAGTCTTTTGGCCTAGAGCCCATTGCATCAAGATGATTTTGTACTTACTTCTTTTGAATATAAGCTCACACATTACAAAACTAAGGTACCTTTTTACTCTATGCAGTATATCTTCCTATCTAACCTACACTAATACCTTAAAATAGCTTCTTGATTCTAGGCTCCCATAATGCTTGCAAGGTGAATATTCTTGTAACTTTTGCATGTCCAATAGTAATGATCCTTGAGCATTTCTATGTTGACCAAAGATAATGAACCCTTCATGTCATCCTCTTCCATGCTCAGTCTTCCTCTTGTCTGGGACCAAGTGATGGACACCCTACAACCATCCCAAAAAATGTGACGAATGGAATCCACCGTTCCACAGCCGCATAAGCCATTCATGAATCCTCTACTCTTTAGCTTATCTATAGATAGCAATGCACCCATTTCCACCTTCCAGGAAAAGATCCTATCTCTAAATGGTAGATAGAGCACCCATAGTTCCTTCATGGCCCTTTTAAACATGTCCTCACTAATGTCGATTCCCCAAATTTTGGTTTTCCTTACAAACTTCATAATCTTGATGGGACTCGCTTTTGTTTAACAACTTTACCAAAAGTAATTCTTCAACTGACTTACGAGTTGGAGGATTTTGGTCCGCCCAACTTCCCATTCATCAAGTGCGCACTAATAAACTCTCATGCAGCCTTGCAAGGGGGTGTCAAGCCATACCTCCTCTCCTTTATTGAATGTCATTGTTTTGCCTCCCATCCCATTCAAATGCAGTGCTCTATAGGTCCATTGTTGTGCTAATGTTTTTCCTGTCCTACAAAGTGTTAATGCCATTGGAGGATTGAACCCCCATGATAAAAAAATATTCTCTCCACCCTCAATGGTAGTAGTGCCCATATTTGTGCCAACAGGTTCTGTCTCTTTATTGCATACTTGAAGCTATTCCACAATTGTTTTCCTATAACTCTCACTAGCTAAAATCTCTTTTGAGTTAGATATTTTCGTATTTCCTTTTCCTTGAGGATTGTCATGATCACCCTTGCTAAAAGTTGTAATTATCCTCACACTAAGGAGCTCTACCAAGAAGTACTTCCTTTCCCACGTCCTCATGGTTTGGGAGTACATGGAATAAGATATGTAGACTTTTGGTCTTGATAATTGTGATGATTCTACATTTTCATAGGAGAAAATATGGTTTTTTCCCATGGAGATTGAGGACTTTGTTAGTCAGTATAAGCTCTAATTGGCCTATTTCAGCCCAGGCTTTGTAGGTCAAAATATTAAAGTCAGCTCCTTCGTCAATGAAAGTGTCAACAAAATGCTCTCCTTTTGCAGTAAGGTTAACCCTAAGATAGGCAAGATGTATTATTTCATCGTCTTTTGGGTCCATACGTATAACCCTAGCCTTTCGAATGTCGATACTTGAACTCTAGCTACACTATCAAGTGTGAATTGTGTATTAGAATCATGGCTCTTTCATGTAATGCTACTCTTATCACATTCAAGGTCAAGGTTATTGAGTTGATTCATCTTCGTGCTAGTCTTCTGACAGTGTTAAAATTCTATTCAAAGCCGCCACTCCCAAGATGATGTACCGATCCGGCCTCGATTCGTGCCCTCGCCGCCTCCCGTTGCTGACTCCAACGTCCTGGCGAATTTGTAGCCTCCTCCCTCAGTCGGCGCCAGTCGTCTGCATCTAACCACTCGGGCTTTGGAGCCCCACTCTTGATTGCTTTGCGTGCGTCGGATTGTCTATGTGACAGGTATGGACGCATTCAATCCATCATCCAGCCCGTAGAGAATCTTTCCACTGCGGCTAGCACCGGGAACTCCTCGTGCAAGGATGCTACTATGTACTCCTTGCTCCCCTCCGGTATGTTCCTCCAATGATCCAGGACGTTGTGCCAAAAAACTTATTGGCACAACTCCCTCATGTGAGCCATCACCCTCCTTCCCTCATCATTCATGATGATGGCTCCTAACCTGCCATCCACTAGGTATCCATAATCCCTAGGAGTATGCCTTGTATTGGCCTTCTCCCATCTCCGTCCACGCTCCTGGGCATATCGAGGAGACCCATGTACATCCGATGTACCGACGGGGGTACCCTCTCCCGGAGTGCCACTCAAAGGGGTGCCACCAAAGGGGGTACCACCAAAAGGAGTGCCACCAAAAGGCGTGCCATCTGCCGACGGTTGCGCAAAAGCCGGAGTTACTGGAGTGGATGTCCCCACAGGTGTGACAAATCCTGGAGGTGACCGAGCTCCAGCTGAACGACGAGACGGAGACACCACATCCATGTCTCCACAGCAGCACCCCCCTGATCCTCCTGCAATCGCAGTCCCTCCCTCTGGCCCAAGTCGAGAGCGTCGAGATCGTCTGCTCAAAGTTGAAGCATCTGATCGCGCTAAAGCTGATCTAGCAGAGTGCCCTGATGAAGAATGAGACAGCTCTTGATTTGCCGTCTCTCTGAATCTCGCGAGCTAATCTGGAGACATGCGTGCCATCATCTCCTGAAACTCCTCATCGCTCATCCCTCGACTCATCCTGAAAATGTCGATACCTGCACAGATAAAAAATGATGTTAGAATAATCAATTTAAGCTATACAAAGCACATTGATAAAAATCATTTTTGAAAAATCCCTCTTAAAATGCATATCTTATCTACCTTTATGGAAGATCTAAACAACGAATTGAGTAATACAATTCTCCAAGAATGAAGTATTCTATGGTCCCATGTTAATCTCCTGACACAACTCTGCATACACTGGAAGGTCGATAGACATGTTACCACAAAAGAACGAGTCTGCCTCGTTCTCAAAAAATTCTACGACTTCTGTATTTCCATCATTGTTAGCTGATGAGGGCTCCAAGCTTGCGGTGGCCTCCACCCCTTGTAATTTCGATTCCTCTATTTGCATATTTTCTTCATCTATGCCTGGAACATCGCTTTGATCGTATACTCTCGCACCTTGAGAAGTTGAAGGTGTAATATACCACCATCGAGGTTGTCGGGGATTTGGATAGAAGATTACCTGTTCACAAACACTTACAAAGCGGCTTCAAACCATTGTGACATAAACCATGTCGTATTACAATTAGCAAGCAAATGACTATCTGTACCTGTTCACAATGGGCCGGCAACACAAAGGTGTCACGCAAATCCATCCATTTTTTTTCGGAATCTATTTCGAGAAATCGAGATGGACCTCGTCGAACTGTTGTACCAGCTCCTCTAAGTACCACTTTGAACCACTGCACATCGAATATTATCATGGAGAAGCTACGGTAATCCACCGTAATAATACTTTGCAAGTTCCCAAAATACTCCATCTCATCCACAACCGTGTTCGGATCCATTGCTCGTCGCCGACTCTCTTGCTCAAACCTTGCCATGACACCAGAGTCCATTGTGGAGCGCATTTGGTCAATACGCTCCACGCGAAAATGCCGTCCGCGCGACCACGCTGCACTATATATTTTGTACTGCACATTGAAACACTCAAATTAGATGTAGCAAGCAAATTTAGATAAGACACATTCTAAACCCCTCATTACCTTTGGACTACATCCCCTCGAGAACTCCCACTCCTCCATTGAGACCTTTGTCCCTTCGCTGGATGCTGCGGTCAAGGCTCCATGCAACCATCATGTTGACATAAACCGCGACATCTCCTCCATGCCTTCGGGATATCGAATTGGTCGGTGACGCGTACTGCGTCGAAATTCAGCTCGCGCTTCCTCTTGATCTTGCCTTGCAATCTGGTACTTGGCGAGCCACGTCTCAATAGAGGCATGGTGCAACAT
This sequence comes from Lygodium microphyllum, assembly GCF_053477565.2. Classification (NCBI taxonomy): domain Eukaryota; kingdom Viridiplantae; phylum Streptophyta; class Polypodiopsida; order Schizaeales; family Lygodiaceae; genus Lygodium; species Lygodium microphyllum. The sequence goes on along the minus strand of NC_141137.1, from coordinate 187,553,931 downwards.
ACAAAAGCGATTCACCTTCTCTTCCATTGAGGCATCCATTCTTTTTTCTACCCCATTTCCAACCACCACATCTCCAGTCATCCTGTCATCATCCTTCAGCGTCCATAGCATTTCATTGTCTGGTTCCACCGTTGGTAGCCATTGTGAGATATGCACTAACGCCTCTAACACCAACCAACCTTCCGCCATGCTACCTTCCGGACGAGCTCGTTGTCGCACAAAGCCTTTCAGGGTTTTCATTAAGCGCTCCAAGAAGAACATCCGTCGCATATGGACAGGTCCAGCAATCTCCACTTCCTCCACAAGATGCACAAGAAGGTGAACTTGTATCGTGAGCATGCTAGTGGGCAGGTATTTCTCAAAGAGACAGACCGTCTCAACTGCTCCCCGCCTTGCGAATTCAATAGAGGACGTCTTAATCTCTTTCTGTGAGATCCATTGCACCAAAGTCGACAACTTGTAAATGGCCCCGCGAATTTTTGAAGTTAGGCATCCCGCGATCGCGATCGGTAGGACAAACTGCCACAAATGAGAAAGCATTAAGAATAATGGTCACTTTTCAAATTTCAAAATTTCCACGCTAATTAAAATCCATTCTGTTCACAAACCTGACATATCTTATGCCAATCATGGGATTTTAGCCCAGACATTTGGTCATCTTTAGAAAATGTGGACCTGAGAGAACGCATCATACCCGTCGGAGTGCGGATAGACTTGATTACTTGCTTCACAATGCGCTCTTCTTTGGTAGACAAAACCCAGGGAGTGCGACACAATGGACATGCATGATGACCTGAGGTAACGAGACCTGCAAGGCAATCCACCACCTAGTGAATACTTGATTGAATGAAATAAAATATAGATATTACCAGCGAGAACAAAGGTCTGCTCACCTGAGCACTCTCCCAATCCCAGAAAGTCATACATCGTCCACATGAGAATGGCTCGAATGTTGGCTGACCGCCGACCATCGCGCCTGCTCATATCTTGCACCGCGACCCCCTCCTCCCACAAAATCTTAAGCTCATCGACTAATGGACGAAGATACACATCCATAATTTTTACTTTGTAGCGGCTCGGGACGAGCAAGCTAAGGATGAGATGTCCTTTCTTCGTAGAAAGCCATGGAGGAATGTTGTAGTTGACAAGCACTATAGGCCACACACTGTAAGAAGTCGAGCGCAGACCGAATGGGTTCACACCATCCATGGCGAGACCGAGGCAAAGATTCCTTAGCTCTCGCGCAAAGCCTGGGAAGGTAGAGTCAATGTGGCTCCATACGCGCGAATCTACTGATATTCGTTGCACTCCATCCGTCGACCTATTCTGCACATGCTACGTTGTCAAGCTTGCCATGGCAGACGTGCGAAACATGTGGTTTATGTGGGGGATGAGCGGAAAGTGTCTAAGGAATTTTTGAGGGATGGTCTGCCCTTGCAAGTCCTGTTGATACCTGTGAGCACCACACTTTGGACATGTCTCCATAGTCTCATATTCATCTCGAAACAATATGCAGTCATTGATACATGCATGGATGTTATTGTAGTCCATGCCAAGCTTCCGTAAAACATGTCGTGCATCATCACGAGACTCAGGCATGGTGTTTGCAGGTGGCAATATATGATATTTCAATAACCTAAAAAAATCATAAAACACCTTGAAAAATCCATCCATGTTTGCAATAATACTATTAAAAAAAAAAACAATGAAGTATGTGTGCAAGGTACCTGAATAACTCAGTCACATTCGTATCGCTCCAACCGTATTTTGCTTGCACACTTAAGAGTGCAAGCAATGTCTTCAACCGAGATACTCGGCACCCATCATATAATGGTGTGGATGCTTCCTCTCTAAGCAGGTCAGATGTCTCAACATTTATGGGAATCAATGCATCGATCATTGCCTCCATCTCAGGCTCCAAGATTGTAGGCAAGTCGGGAAGGTTGTCTGTCTCCTCTGGCATTGACGGTATAGATGGGCCTTGCGATGGTTGATTGGCTCCTACAATCCATCCATCGCACGTCCACGAACTCTTCTAATTGGCCGCAAAGGGTGCACTCCCCCTTGGGTTGAGACATCACCCCCCTGGATACAAAATTTGCCAACAAGACCCAATCTTATTGTGTATGGTTTTCAATTAGCTTGAGAGTAAAATGCATGAAAAATGCTAACTTCAAATTACCGTTTGCTAAAAATCTGCAATCGCCTGATCAATGATCTCAGATTGAAACTCGCCAAATCGTCGTACGTGTTCTATAGACAATCGGCGTTTTCGTCTAATTGCCAACTTGCATTGAGAGCAAGGACATGGGACACACTGATTAAGATACGACTCGCGGTCTTGAACAATAAGACCTTCTTTATTTGCCATCTTATCTACATTATAGCAAATGAGGCTTAAATGGATAGCTTTATGGAGATGTACGTCAAGTTGCAAGTTGACCATAAACCTTGCATTGTATATAGTAGTCGAGAGATTTTCCGATGTTATATCTCGGCCTTGTATCATGCTCAACGATTTGTTTGTCCCAGTAGATAATATTTTGTTATATCTTGGCTTTGAGTATAAGTAATCCATTTTAAAATTAATGCGCGCCATCTATGAAATTTTATAACTATAGTAATAAAATCTATTTCAATCAATTCTACTCATAGTCATAATACCTTAGAGAAATTATCCTATACTCAATTTAAGGGTTTCTTCTTCTATAACAATAATTTTGGGTTCATTTTGATGAAGTACGTGGCCGTATGCAAAGCACATTGCATACCATTATCAATACGTATATTATCTTAAATTTCCTTCCCCTCCCTCTCCCTCTCTTTCTCTCCATCTCCCTCTCTTTCTCTCACCCTCACCCTCTCCCTCTCGTTCTCTTTCTCTCCCTCTCTCATTTCCTCCCTCCCCCTCCCTCTCCCTCTCCCTCCCTCTTTCTCCCTCTCCCTCTTCCTCCCTCCCTCTCCCTCCCCCTCCCTCTTTCTCTCCCTCTCTCATTTCCTTCCCCTCCCCCTCCCTCTCCCTCTCCCTCTCCCTCTCTCTCTCTTTCTCTTTTTCTCCCTCTCCCTCTCTATCTCTCTTTCTCTCTCATTTCCTAAACAAGCAAAAAATAAAGTGATTTAAACATCCTCCAAGCAAAAGGGAGAGGGAGAGATACAATGCACTCTCCCTCTCTTTCTCTTTCTATCCCTCTCTCATTTCCTTCCCCTTCCTCTCCCTCTCACTCTCTTTCTCTCTCATTTCCTCTCATTTCCTCTCCCTCTCTCATTTCCTTCCCCTTCCTCTCCCTCACACTCTCTTTCTCTCTCATTTCCTCTCCTAAACAAGCAAAAAATAAAGTGATTCAAACATTAAACAAGCAAAAGGGAGAGGGAGGGAGAGAGAGAATGCACTCTCCCTCCTCCCTCTCTTTCTCTTTCTCTCCCTCTCCTATTTCCTCCCCCTCCCTCTCCCTCTCCCTCTATTTCTCTTTCTATTTCTTTCTCTTTCTCTTTCTTTCCCTCTCCCTCTCCCTCTCCCTCTCTTTCTCTCTTACTCTCTCGTTTCCTCTCCTAAACAAGCAAAAAAGAAAGTAATTTAAACATTAGACAAGCAAAAGGGAGAGAGAGAGAGAGAATGCACTCTCCCTCTCTTTCTCTCCCTTTCCCTCTCCCTCTCCCTCTCTTTCTCTCCTTCTCTCTCCCTCTCCCTCTCCTTCTCTTTCATTTTCTCTCCTAAACAAACAAAAGAGAACAATTTAAACCTTCAACAAGTAAAAGAAAGAGAGAGAGAGACTCACCAATGAGATATGGCGAGCGTGGGTGGCTTCTCTTTGCAACGAGGGCTCCTCCTCTCCTTCGCGAACAATGGCGGTGGTGGTGGCGGCAAGTCTCTTCCTCTTCTTCTCTCACAAAGCCTTGGCTCTCTCCCTCGCTCTCTCCCTCACTCTCGCTCTCAAAAGGCAAAGAAAAGAAAATGAAAACGGCGCTCTAGTTTCGGCCGCGCTTTTTTTCCCTGCGGCGTCGCTATTTGCGTCGCAAATAGCGACGCAAATAGCAACGCTAGTTGCGACGCCAATAGCGACGCCTATAGCGACGCCGATATCCACCATCGCTAATCGGCGTCGCTAATTGCCCAATTCCTTATAGTGACACTTAGTTCAAAGAGAATAGGAAATGAGAGAGATGCGCTGCTCGACCTCTCTGCTTATAGGGCATAGTCCCATTTCGGTCCTCTTAAACGGAATGAATCGGATTTTAACCTAACAATACCTAAAGGTCGAAAAATCTTGTGAGAAGCATCCCTGTTCTCTAGGACCACCCTACCGTAGGATGGACCCACCAGGGGTTCCGCCCACCAGCTTCCCTCAATAGCTTAAGTTTTCTAATTATGTCCTACCACATTTATATGCGACACTTAAAGTCAGCTTTATTAATTAAGCATTTTAGGGAACACGGTTCGTTCGTGTAACTTACAGCACAGACACGAAAACAGAGCAAGAAAAACAAGTTCAAACAAATTCCTTAACTCATGTTCACGTTAATCTTTGTCTCCCACCATATAAGAGAAATTATATATCCCTTCTGTCCAACAGAAGTAACTGGTCCAAATCACATGGCACCACAAATTCTACCCTTTATCTAGAATAGGGTCTCCCAACATGCCTGGACATTGGGGGCCACATAGGTCTTCAACTCCATTCTAGACCTAGTAAGGGGTGTCCAGAGCTCCACCTGACTCGCAAGCTATCTAGGAGAGCAAAACATCATTCCCGTGGTTGGCCTTTTCACCACTCGACCTTCGACCCATGAATCGAGTAGTGCCCTCTTTGGGTTAATCCACGATGCAATCATGGAGGTGATCCACCCGTGCAAGTTATCCTTTCTTAATTACATCCTTTAACAATCAAGCAAAAACAAGGCATTCAATCCTAATATAAATTTTCCAAGAAAACATTCCTTCATCCTCATGGAAATTTGTCATCACAGACCCCTGCCATAAATTTACCATCAAACACAAGTACTTGGAATAATCATCCAAACCATAATCCAAAACTCAGTTGATTGTAAAAGCATTTATTGTGTTGTTTGATTAATCAACAAAGTAATGGACCAGGTATTCTTTTTCAAGCATTGCAAGAATAGATGTGATAACATTTCCATTGCACATTTGCTCTTTCCCTTGGGACACCAAGAGTAAAATTTACTTAACACTTGTATGCATAATTTTTAATGTCATTCTTCTTTTATGATTATGCAATGCATAACTCCTGACCGATTCTTCCTAGTAATTGCTCTATCAACAAATAAGCCATATGTAGCTATGTGCAATTAACTTTCCTTGATACATGCACTTTACAAGCTCCATCTTACAAATATGTGAGATGAAATTTATCCTTTTCGATGACCTATACTCGTGCATCATAGTATGGGGCCTAATGTATCTCATACAAGAATCAAAGCAAACATCTATCAATTTGGAAATACATTACTTACGACCGGTACCGCAGTTTGATTGGCAGTGATGCCTTTGTTCGAAGCTTCATTGCTAGTTGTGGGATTGCCATCCACACGTGACATTCTTTGCTTGGGGCCATTTTCCGCACGTAGATTTGAGAAATAAAGAAGGCGGAATAGATTCGAGATAGGAGAGCGTAAGAGAGTATGGCTTAGTCGAAGATTGAGATAGGGGAGAATTGAGCTAACTCTCTCCCTTGCAGCCTCTCGGGATAACTCCTCTCTCTCTCTCTCTCTCTCTCTCTCTCTCTCTCTCTCTCTCTCTCTCTCTCTCTCTCTCTCTCTCTCTCAAGATCCTTCTCGCAATCTCTTGGAAGGGTATCCCTCTTCCCCTCTCTCTTGCAGCCTCTCGGGGTCTCCTTGTGCTCCCTTGTGCCTCCCCATCGCTCATATTTATAGTGAATTAGAAAAGAGGGCTTTGGCTGAGAAAAAGAGCTCTTTGTGGAGGGGATCTTGGAAAAATCAGTGATCTGATACTCAAATCATAAATTTGATGGTTCCATTGGCTCTGAAAGGGGGTTAATACTCCATGACACTTGATTAGAAAGCTTTCAGATTACTCCTTCTTTCTCTCCCTACTTGAAGTGTTTTTTACTGTCTGTAGATTGTGATCACAACGCACCTAATTTTGTCAATCTCTCTCTTTATTTTTTCTTTTTATAAAATCTCCAAAACTAACTAAAACATCACTTGTCTTTTCTTTTAAATGACGTCCAGTTCTAGAAATCTCCTTATCTTTCTAGGATAATATCTAAAATATCTAGAATATGCTAGTTTTGCCCAAAATCTAATATTTTTGGACCATCCAAACTATACACATTAATACTAGTGATTAATATGGCTCCTAAGTCTCGTTCACATTGTAACTTCCGTGAAGGGTGGCTACGGTCCTTGTCAATCTGAGAAAAATATCGGATTTACGACTCTTGGTTTTTTTAAATATATATATTTAATTAAATAAAAAGCATTAATTATTAACGTTAGTTAGTTTTTACTTTAGTTAGTAATCTTACCAACTTATTAATTGACTAATTAACTTTCGAACTAGCCAACTAACTTTTATTGCATGGAAATATTACAGATGATATCCGTTGGCAAGTTGTCTTAACTTGTCCCTAGGTCAACATCAAGATACCACAATCAAAGATATCCGTTAACTTTTATTGCATGGAAATATTACAAATGATATCCATTGGCAAGTTGTCTTAACTTGTCCCTAGGTCAACATCAAGATACCGCAATCAAAGGTAGCCTAGGCAATGGTAGCAAGCTGGAAAAAAATGGTCGATGATGCCTCATGGTGTTTAAGGGGAGCGAGGAAAGGAGACACTTCATTCACTAGCCATATATCACTCTATCCATATGCCTATGACCATGAGTTGACACCAGTTCACAAGAAGCCTCTACTTGCGAGAGCTTTGCAAAAAAAAAGATATTGTCGATTGGGAAAATCTATGGCATGCCCTAGAGTTGAACATCTCTTGTGTAGATGATTTAATAACACCACTTAAGTGAGAAGGAAGGTGATTGGCTAGTGGTTACTACCTAGAAAACAAAAAGTGAATAGCCCACTTCAATTGTTAGATTTGAGGACTCGTTTTTCAAGGGTTAGCCCATCGGGTTAGTCATTATGGCATTGCAAGGCAACGTGTGATTATAAAGCTGCCTCCCCTACTATCTTAATGTAGATGAAGGACAAGTGGGCCAATCATTGCCCAAAGGCCAATATTAGTACATGGAAGAGGAGAGCAAAGAGAATTTGGAGGGCCACCCCCTTCTTTTAGGATCAACTCACTAAGGTGGTAGTTGATGCTGAAAAAGCTCCCTATGTGAGTGTGTTTGTCTAGATGGATTATAATTTCTTCCCTTTTTCCCATTTGTGGTGGAGCAAAGGAGGCAAATAAACACTTGTTCTAGGATTGCTTACATGTCACGGCACTGAGAAAGGCGATTCGACAATGGATCAGATCCTCTAATCTATTGTTTGAATTTGGACTTACCATTTCTTTTTTTGTGAATCAAGGAAATCTTGATGATTGGCGGCTTGTCAATCTAATTAGTGGTATAGACCTAAGATTTATTTGGAGTGGAAGAAACTCCTTCATCTTTACTATACATGGAGTGAGAAAGCTTGATATCTCTATTCATTAGCTAAAGCACAAAATACTTAGTGTTTTGGAGTCCCTTAGGGGCAAGGTTTGGGTATATAAGCTCTTTTATAAAAAGGTCAGTCTTTTGGCCTAGAGCCCATTTCATCAAGATGATTTTGTATTTACTTCTTTTGAATATAAGCTCACACATTACAAAAATAAGGTACCTTTTTCCTCTATGGAGTATATCTTCCTATCTAACCTACATTAATACCTTGGAATAGCTTCTTGATTTTAGGATCCCATAATGCTTGCATGGTGAATATTCTTGCAAATTGTATGTCCAATAGCAATTATCCTTGAGTACTTCTATGTTGACCAAAGGTAATGATCCCTTTATGTCATCCTCTTCCATGCTTAGTCTTCCTCTTGTCTGGGACCAAGTGATGGATTCCCTACAACCATCCCACAAAATGTGACTAGAGTTTATACTTTAATGTCTTGAAGAGAGGGTTTATACTTGAGGAGAAAAGGGTTTAAGTATGTCCTTATTGGTCCAAGTCTTACACCTAGAGTTCTTACTCAAGTTCATATTATCCTAGTGCACTATGTGATGCATGTGACCTAATGAGCAGGAGTGTATGGTTTGCTTATAGTGCAACAAGCATTTTATGATGATGATGATATCTAACCATGCCTAAGGCCTTAGGAGGTGAATAACTAAGTCCTAATATGTGCAAGTGGTTCCCAAGTTAGTATCCATGCATGTGTATCTAGAAGTAAATGGTTGTGTATGTGAATGTGTCAATTGTGTGCTTACTAATGTGAAGTGAGATCAATTAATGGAGTGTGATGTGTGTGTGTGTGTGTGTTAAATGCCTAAGTAAAAGTGTGGTGTCATTGCACAAACGAGTTGATTTAACATGCAGGGTTCTACTTGATGGCATCCTCCTTTCCTCTCTTGTGGTGATAGTTTAGCTCAATGCTTAATGTTAGTTGCGCCATAGCGTTCCAATCACAATATCTCATGATTATGTCACAATGCTATAGGGTTCTCTTGATATGAAAAAATTCTTAGCAATTACAATTATAAGTTGGCCCTTTTGACTGACCAAACTTCCTCTGTGTTGATGATGTGACTTGAGTGAGCCTTGCTTGAAGGCCCTTAAATATAATAAGAAAATACACCCATTCCCAAGTTACCAGTGTTCCCAAGAATATATTGCACAAAAAACAAGAATTGAAAACAACATGCATGATAGATATAATCTTCCCCCCATACATTGGTGACCACATCCCCTCTGCATGTATTTATTTTGATTTGATTATCTTCATACTCAAAATACAAAAGGCATCTCAAAATAAACCCATGCATTTCTGTTCCTTGCATGGTTTATCTTTCCCAATTCTTTTCTAAAAAATAAGCTAACTTTTCTAAGTGTAATATCTAAAAATAAAAATTCTAATCTATTCTCAAATATACATCAAAATAATAATAATATAAGATTTTTAAGCTTTTATAATTTAGCCTTCGAATAGTCCACTAGCACTTATGTACATACAACCATAATACCACAAGGAGTTCATCCAAAATATAATAATTTTGCAATACTTGAGCACCCAATAATTAAATATCCTTTGTGCACCATAGACACTATTAAAATATCATATATTATCCTAATAATCTACCATGCTAAACACAAATCATATTAGTCTATGCCAATTAATAACCAAGCATGAGGAACTAATGTCATATGTGGGCCTACCCACAACAAGTTATAATAATACAAAAATAACTAATAAACTAAATCAATGTCTTATTTTGTTATAATTTCATATAATTTTAATAACATTTTCAAGGGGTTAAAAAGTAACTATCCTTAATTGATCAAAATAATCCACAAATAAACGTAAGGATTTCCAACCACATGCACATATTGCCTCAATGCAATGAATATACACTTAAATCAATGAGATAAATAAAAATATGTATGTATTGCCTCAATGCAGCAAATTGATACATACTCTGATAAGAAAATAAGGTAGCTATGGATCTTTACAAGTCACTATTCAGTGGGTGAATCTATAACCTTCGGACTTTTGATGTGAATGTATATAGTAAGCAATAATTAGGAACTCATAAGTTGGAGATAATGAATATTTTTTAATCCACTCAAATTCTTAAATAGAATTTTTAAATATTTAACTATATATCTATGGTGTTGATTATTGATTCATGTAGTAGTCAAATCACCATATACTATCTTCAAAGGAACTAAAATCTAAGTGTCATCATCTAACAAAAGGGGATTCTCAACAATACGAGTTATAGGAGGTGTATCTCTAAAAGTTCAAATAAAATAATATGAAAAGTGTTATGGATTTTCCAATGTGGTGGAATACCTAATGGAAAGACATTACCATTAAACTTATACACAATACAAAATGGGCCATAATAAAGAGGAGACAACTTGACCTTTGGATGCCCACCATCTATAGATTTTAATCGGCTCTTTTTTATATGCAACCATACCAAATCATTATCATTAAATTTAATGGATTTGCATTTATTGTTAGTTGTATGGTATAGCACAGTTGAGATTTTTTAATGTGTTTTGTCATATCCTATAAATTTTCCTATGGTCCGATGCAGAAGCATTGATAGTAGGAATATTAGAAGTGAGAGTGCATGTGAAAAGTGAGATTTTTGAGCGAGCATTTGAGGAAGTGTTTTTGGGCAACTTCCACTTCTTGTTCCACACATAGTCCACTTATTCCTCCTCTTCTCTTGGGCATATCTTAAGCACCACTACAGACCCCCAATTGTCACCACCACCACCACCATCATGTAACGTGCCCACTTGTTGACTATCCAAGCACATTTTTAGTGGTCCATCAAGAGATAAATCTAAAGGATGCGGCCCATCACTCCCATGGAATGTTATGGGGTTTGTCACACCTAGGGTTTCTCAATTCCACCTTGCAAGAGAACGTTCGCGGCCAAACCTACTGGGATCGGCCTGAATTTGGGTTCCTAATGGCCAAGGTCTTCTGACAACATTGTAGCATTGGATTGCCTTGGACATCCAACTTTACGTAGAGATACCCAAGCCGAAGCTAACCCATGCCACACTTGGATCAAAGAGAATGGGAAACAAGAGGGATGCGCCACTCAACCTCTCTACCTGTAGGGTATAGTCCCGTTCTGTTCCCCTAAAATGGTATGAATCGGGTTGTAACCTAATAATTCCTAAAGGTCGTTCGACGGAAGAACCTTGTGAGAAGCCTCCTAGTTCTTTGGGACCACCTTGCTGTAGGACGTACCCATTAGGGGTTCCACCTACCCGCTTCCCTCAATAGGCATTCTTTAGTTATCTAATTAGGTCCTACCATATTTATGTGTGACATTTAAAAGAAGCTTCTTTAATTAAGCCTTTAAAGGAACAAGATTCGTTTGTGTAACTTATGGCACTGACATGAAAACAGTTCAAACAAGTTCCTTGGAAGTAAACTTTATATTAGCATTTTAACTTAGATACAAGTCTTGTCCAAAAAGGACGATTCTGGCAATCCATGAGGATGCATCTTATTTCCTCCAAGCTTCCACCCTTGCACTAGTAACAGGTCCTCAAGAATCCATCTCGAGTCACATAGATTGTTTGAGTAGGACCTTGAGGCAGGGTATTTACAGCCAGAGTCTCCCCTGGTATCCAAGTGTCCTCCTACGTTCAAACTTATCCATGGAGAGACCTCTTGTGGCAGGTTGGGTCCATGTTCCCATCATAGTTATTTAGAACCCCCTTGAATAGGGTCAGGGGCTAGTTGGGGATGGTTTGACGTGCCCTCCATGAATTTAACCTAATTCATTATTCCAATTTCTTTTGTGAGCTTGGGTCATACAATGCTTTCACAAAAAGTTTTTCTAAATTTACAAGTACAAACAATAATGAAGGCGAGTGCTTAGGACATCTACTAAGGTGGAATCCCTATTTTTGAATGCTTAGCATTCACCCCTATTTTTGATTGACCTTTTGAGGGATAGGAAATACCCTCATTTCAACCCTCATTCTTATGCGATAGGAGCAAGCAATCACACCATTGTGTTTATGTGACATGTACGCTTATCCACTTGTGGGATACATCTTAGCAGTCCTTCGGGAGGGGAGTCTAGAAAGTGCCACCTGGCACTCGCAAGGAATGTCACAGGGTTTGCGATCTAGGTCTTCCCGAGTCTTCCCCAAAGCGGAAGTATCCAACCATTCCCACTTAGCACCGACCTGAAGTCAGGGTTTCTTTCCTATCAACCAAGTCTCTAGGAAGTATCTAGCATCGAAATAGGAAATGAGAGGGATGCAAATCTCAACCTTTCTGCCCATAAGGCATAGTCCCATTCCACTCCCCTAAAACATCATAAATTGGGATTCTAACTCTACTGATTCTAGGTCTTCACAGTCTCGTTATCATGTCTTTTGAGAAAAGTTCCCAACTAACCAGGACCACCCTTTCGTAGGACAGACCCAAGTCATGCCCACTACACTTTCCTTGAGTTGCTTAGTTATCTAATTACCTACCACATTATGTTTGACATGCAAAGGCAGCTTCCTTAATTAATCAATTTAAACACAAGTTCCTTCATGCAACTTAGGTGCTGATTTAAAAAAAAACAATGCCAAGAAATTTTATTTTTCAAATATATGATCTTTATTTATCATAGTCCTGGAGTACATCAAGTATCTTGCCCGAAGGCTATCCTAGCAATCATCACAATTTCCACTCCAAGTTTTGCCCGTAGACTAGTAGACGGGCCTTGAGATCCCATCTTGAGTCACATTGGCCTCTTGTGCAGGATCTGGAGGCAAGGAATTTACAACCAGAGCCTCCCTGTCACCCAAGCATCCTCCCGCTCCAAGCAGCACCCACGGAGAGACCTCTCGCGGCGGGTTCGGTCCATGCACTCAGTGCGGCTAACAACCCCCTTGGATAGGGCCAGGTAGGCAATTGGAGGTAACTAAACCTGCCTCTCCCTCTAGGCTATTAACCTGAAGCATTAAGTGTTTGGCCTTGAATTATTTCCTTGAGAAAAGAAGTTCAAACAATGTACCTAAGTGTACAATCACGTTCATTTCTGTGGTCGTTCGTATGACCAACTACTAAGGTGTGATTCCTTCTTCCCGAATACTCCCAGCATTCGCTCTTGGATCGTTCGCGACTTGGCGAGATTCCAAGGGCTTGGCAAGCCAAGTTGCTTGTTTGCACTTTTCCTTTGGGTTAGGGTTTATACCCTATCGACCCCAATTTTCATTACCTTAGGTCTCCTTGTACTATAGTCAAATAGATCTTGGACAACCCCGTCATCCTTGGTTGGTCAATTTGCTTCTTGGCAATTCACAATTTTCCTAAGTTGACAAATCAGTCCCCAAGAGAGAGAGTTGTAGTAGGGCAACTACTCGGCTTCTTAACGAAACTAACTTGTAATTAGATCTCACCTCCCTTGGCCTAAGATGTAGTAGTAGCATCTTATGATTTAGTTGCAATAATATCTGACCTTGCAGACTAGTTGCATGAGATAGGTAGCAGTGCCTATCTTGAGGAATTACATCCCTTTATTTGTCGATATTACTAGTATTCGTGTCCTTAGCCCTGGTACTCTCTCTTACTCGCAACATGGAACGATCTAAGTACGAGAACACCGGATTAACTCTGCAAGCGCAATACAAAGCAACATTTTAACTTAAGTTAACCTATCTTTCATATTGAATGTAACTGTCATTTCATGCATATTATAAGCTTTTCGTCAAATGAAATATACCCCGTTTTTCTTTTCATACATCTACTTATGTATGCAAGTTATGCTATGTAAATTTATAATGTTATTAAAACAAAATCTTGTCTTTTCCCATGCAAGTCCGCGAATAAGAATGTAGCTGCTTATGCAAATTCTAAATAAAATATAACTCTTTCATTCCTCCCCATAGCAACTATTTAGTCTTTAATTAAACATCCTTCTATGAATTAACATATTTACGGTCGTCACAAGGGATTTTTATTGCACAATTGCATTGTATACAATATAATTCATTTTTTTCAACGTAAATCACCCAATGCAAACCTTCCAATGCACAAGGGCATCGCAATTTATATTTAAGCTATATGTGAGATGCAACTAGGACATTATTGCATAAGTGCACCTTTTAACACATGAACCATATATTCAAAAATGCAACAACCTTTCATCATGATGGTGCGAGAAATATAAGTACCTTGTGATGCAATTTAAAACTTTTCCAAACATTCCTATGATCTTTTTAAAACAAAGCGTTCTAATAATGCAATTAAGTTTTCCCTATGAGAATTTAAACTTAATGCACCCATATCATGCAGAAATGAAAAGGGTGAATTTGATGGAACGTGAACATCTGCAGGAGGAGTATTATCGATTCTTGTGCTTCGGGTGGGGACTCCTACATGTGCTCCTCTTACTTCCGCATGTGCTCCTCTTGTGTGGCACTTTGGGGCCATCGCAATCGGGACTTGGGAATAAGTCGGGCAGGTGGAGGGTGTGCTGAGATTTTCTGCAAGTTGGCAGTCCTCCCTTCCCGCACGAAAACTCCCTTCACAGACAATTCATGTCCTTTACACGGTCTGTGGGTGAAGCACCCCTAAGGAGGTTTTTGGTGGAAGCTTCTCAAGAAGCTTCTTTAATTTCTTATTTTTTGACAGGGGGCCCTTACAGCGTCGTGCTGAGAATGGTGATGAAGACAAAATGATGATGATGAGGTTGGCGACAAACTTGGTAGCTTGGCAGCGTCTAGGCGGAGCAAGGGGGTGGTGGCGTTGCTGCATGTCAAGTGGAGCAGGGGGGTGGCGTTGCTGAAGACCATAGGGGGGGGCTCTCCCCTTAAATAGTGGGGAGGGGGTGGTTCATGAGGGGAAGACAACCATTTAACGACTGCCACCCCTACACCTAGGGGTGCATGCCCCCCTCTCCCACTCTTACTCCCTCTCTCTCTCTCTCTCCCCAACATGCTGTCGGCAGGGAGAGAGAGAGGTAAAAAAATTTGAGTTAATTTTAAAAAATATTATTTTTTAAAAAAAAGGGGAGAGGGGGTTCTCATGGGGGAGTCACGGGAGAGATATTACATCCTCTTCCCCTTAGAGGAATTGAGATGTCCTCATCTCGAGAAGACATGGGGGTATTGTTGGTTGAGAGTATTTTCATCCATCCAGGTGGCATCCTCTTCGGGATAATCTTTCCACTGGATGAGGTATTCTCTCAAGGTCCTTGATCTCAAATGCCTCTCCCTAACATCTAAGATTCTATCAGGTCGTAGCTCAAGGACTCTTTGGCTAGTTATTACAATTTGTTGATTATCAAGTACATGATTCAGATTAGGTAGATACTTTTTCAATAGGCTAACATGGAATACATTATGAATCTTTAGAGTTGCAGGCAGCTGTAGTCTGTAAGCATTAGGCCCTAGGCACTTGATGATCTTATAAGGTCCACAATACCTTGGACTTAGCTTCTTGTACTCTCCCAAAGATAGTGAACTCTTTTTAGGGTGTACACGGATGAAGACTATATCACCTTCGACGAAGGATTTGTCTTGCCATTTCAAGTCAGCATAAGCCTTCTATCTATCCTTGGAAGCTTGAATGTCTTATCTTATTGATTTGATTTGATCATCCTTGTCTTCCATAATCTGTCTTGAAGCTTCTATCCTCAAAGTGGGATCCGAGAAGTTCAAAGGGGAATGACAATCATGCCCATACAATGC
Source organism: Lygodium microphyllum (assembly GCF_053477565.2). Classification (NCBI taxonomy): domain Eukaryota; kingdom Viridiplantae; phylum Streptophyta; class Polypodiopsida; order Schizaeales; family Lygodiaceae; genus Lygodium; species Lygodium microphyllum. Next base: position 187,538,570 of record NC_141137.1, on the reverse strand, counting down.
TTGGAAAGGTGTCATTTGAATACTCTCTTGGTAATAAGCATTGTAAGAAAACGCAACCAATGGTAAGTATTGAATCCACTTTTTGGGTTCCCGACAGCAGTATGCCCTAAGCATATCTTCAATGAGTTAATTGACTCGTTCTGTTTGACCATTAGTTTGGGGATGGTAAGATGTACTGAAACAGAGTTGAGTTCCAATAGCCTCAAAGATAGCCCTCCAGAAGTGTGATGTGAAAAGAGAGTCACAATCACTAACGATTCTTCTGGGTAACCCATGAAGTTTGAATATTTCCTTGATTAATAATCTTGCAATGTCTGAAGCTTTATAGTTCGTCTTGACAAGGATGAGATGTGTGACCTTGGTGAGCATATCTACTATAACCAAAATAGAGTTATATCCTCCCTGAACTTGGGTTAAGCCAACAATAAAGTCCATACTAATGAACTTCCATTTCATTTGTGGAATGTCAAGTGGTTACAATTTCCCGGGCATTTAACATGTTCTGCCTTAATGCATTGACAAGACAAACATTCCGTGACATATTTGAGTACGTCTCCCTTGAGCCTTCCCCAGAAATAGCTCTTCCTGACTGTGTTAAGGGTCTTGGCATAACCAGGATGCCTTGAGAAAGTGGAGTCATGGGCTTCCTAAAGTATCTTCTGCTTGAGAGTTTGGCTTGCAGGGATACATAATCTTGTCCTAAAGTAGACAAGTCCATTACTAATGGAGAATTCTTAATACTTCGTCTTTAGCTTTGGGTCTTGATCCTTGATGGGGATCTCCCTTAGCATTTTCTGATAGATTGGGTCATGATATGCCCCTTCTTTTGCTAGCTCAAGAATCGGGTTGTTTGGCATTGATACCTTTGTGGCTAGAGATCTTGTTGTTGATGGATCTTGCAAAATGAGAGAATTTAGAAATGCCTTGCGACTGAGTGCATCGGCAACCACATTCTCTTTTCCAGGCCTATATTTGATTTCAAAATCATATTCTTCTAGCACTTCGATCCATCGACGTTACCTCATATTGAGCTCATTCTGAGTGAAAATCCATTTAAGACTCTTGTGGTCCGTTACTAAGGAAAATTTGTTACCTAGCAAGTAATGTCTCCAAAGTTTGAGAGCATGGATGATAGCCAACAACTCCAGGTTGTGGGTAGCATAATTCCTTTCATGGCTCTTCAATTTTCTTGAAGAATAAGCTACGGGATGACCTTCTTGCATAAGTACATCTCCTAAAGCAAGTGCGCTAGCATTAGTTACCACTTCAAACTCCTTACCAAGATCAGGAAGTTTTAGGATGGGTGCCGATACTAAGCTTTGCTTTAGTTTGTCAAAGCTAGTTTGTTCAGCAAGTGACCACACAATTGCTACTTGCTTCTTTAGTAGATCAGTCAAAGGTGTTTCAACCAAAGCATAATCTTTGATGAAAATTCTGTGCCACCCTGTCAACCCAAGGAAACTACGTATTTCTTTGATAGAAGTTGGTGTTGGCCATTCCAGAACGTCTCTGACCTTAGCTGGAACTACTAAAATTCCTTCTGCTGATACAATGAATCCCAAATATTCAATCTGTCGCTTGAAAAATGCACACTTTTTCTTCTTGGCATAAAGCTTGTGTGCTCTCATTGTTTCAAGAACAATACGAAGCTGGGGTTTACGATCCTTTCCCTGTTTTGAGTAGACTAGGGTATCATCAAAAAAGACGAGTACGAAGTCATCAAGATAGGGCCTAAAGATATCCTGTATTAACCTGTTGAAGGTAGTAGGAGCATTCATAAGCCCGAATGACATCATTAGGAATTCGAAGTGTCCATACCTTGTATTGAATGTAGTCTTTGGGATATCTTCTTCTTTGATTCTTATCTAATTATATCTAGAACTAAGATCTATATTTGAGAAGATCTTTGCTCCTTGAAGATGGTCAAGTAATACATCTATTCTTGGAATGGGATATTTATTTTTTATGTTTGCTTGGTTCAACCCTCTGTAGTCAATGCATAGGCGAAGTGTTCCATCTTTCTTCTTTTGGAACAACATTGGAGCTCCCCATGGTGAACTACTAGGACGGATGTAGCCTTGGTCTAACAACTGCTTGAGTTGCTCTTTCAATTCAATAGCTTCCGGGATGGACATTTTATATGGCCTCTTTGCGACGACCGGTGCAGCTCCTGGCACAAGTTTGATTTCATGGTCCACTTCCCTTTGGGGGGGAAGTTCCGTCAAATCTTTAGGGAATACGTCTACGTATTCCTTTAACCATGAAGGTTCTTCTCTAGATTTCTGATTTTGATCTAGCCTATTCAACTTAATCATATAGATATGTAGACCCTTTTGAACACCTTTTATTATCCGTATTACTTTTGCCAACTGTATTTTTGGCTTACCACCCTCACCTTGAGTCGTGACTAGTTCCCCTTTAGAATTGCGGAAGGAGACTGGGCCCTTTCCACAGTGGATGTGGGCATCATTGGGTATTAGCCAATCCATTCCAAGTAAACATTCGTGGACACCTAGGTTCATTACCCTTAATCTCACAGAAGTTGGCTTCCTACCTGCTAGGAATTTCACCTTAGCAGTTTGCCTAGTACAAGTGACCTCACGACCATTTGCTAATTCCACAAGTAAGGTAGGTGCATCTATGGGGGTTATCCCTAATCTCTTTGCACAAATGGGTGAGATGAAGGAATGTGTATTGCCACAGTCAATCAAGGTTTTGAAGCTTTTACCTTGATATTCTGATGGAGTTTGAATCACCAAGAATTGGCGATTTGGACCCTTCTTGTGAAGAGTGGCGTGAACCGTTGCCCTCTCAATGTCAGCATTCATGGATGGATCTTATTCATTGTCCAGCTCCTTAATGGAAACATTGGAGGTTCTCCCTCTGGCCATAACGGTGGTTCCTTGGCCATGAGGGGCTCTATTTTGACCTTGGAATTGTCCCTGGCGATGCCCTCTGCCAAGCTTGGGACACTCCCTCTTGAAGTGTTTGGGCTCGTTGCAATGGAAGCAACTTGGGTTGCGATCATTGCTTTGTGTTGGAACAAAGTTTTTGATAGCATTGACTCTAGCTTTCTTTCTTTGGCCCTGACATTGACCCTGTGCTCTCTTAGTCTGAGCCTTAGACATGCCCTTATTTTGATCCTTGTAAGGCCAAATCCTGTTGTTCCTTGGTTTGGTCTGCACCTCTTGTATTATTGGAGCAGCTCAAATGAGTGCATCTTGTAGGTCCATTGGGTGCTTTAATTCCAATCGAGTGTTTATGGATGGATTCAACCCAATACATAATTTTGACACCTACTGTGTCATATCCATTGGGGGTGTATACTTTAGGAATGAAATGAACTTTGAATAATATGCTTCAAGGGATAATCCTAGCTACTTCAAGTCATGGAATTCATTCATCTTTTGTGTGCGGTAGGCAGGTGGTAGATACCTCCCTCACACAACTTCCTTAAGCTTATCCCAAGTGGCTGTCCCCTCCAAGATTGCTTGGTCTCTGCACCACTGTTTCCACCAAAGTCTCTCTTCGCTTGTAAGCTTAAGTTTGGTGAGCATGGCTTGGTTAGCAGGTGCAGTTCCTGCTGCCTCAAAATAGTCCTCCATAGACTCAATCCAGATCTCGAGGTCAACTTGAATAGTCCTTCCCTTGCCATCAAACTCGGGTGGCTTAATTTGTTTGAGAAGGAATTTCTTCTCTTGAGCCACAGCTAGACTTAGTGCAAGAGTCGGATTTGGAACCTGTGCTTGGGGTTGCATCTGAACAATAATATTCTTTATGTTAACATCTTATCATACATTCTCATATTATGTTAATATGACTAGCATAGCATTTTAGCTAAGTGATTTAATCACTTAACACTTTAGTTAACATTTATGATCAAGATAAACAATTGTAAAAAGTCTTATTTATTCATGAAAGCATAACCCCTTGAGTACATTTATTTTGGATAAGTAGGATATACTGATTGATACATCAGTTTAGGGAAAACAGGATTGTGTTACAATCAGCTACATGGATGTTGAGTGTTGAAATGACTTGTTTTTTGGCTGATTTTTGTTGTTTTTGAGAGCTAAATGGTTGATTTTATGAGATGATTGATTGGTTTGGAAGTGGTTTGAGAGTGTTTTGGATGATATTGATTGTGTTTTGGAATTTTATGATGTTTATCAGTGGAGATATGAGGTTCTGTGATGTTCTGATAGGTTCTGATTGGTTCTATATACCTTCTGTATAGCTTCTGTTTTGTTCTATTTTGTTCTGATTGTCTTCTGTAAGGAGGGATGGAGTATTGATTGATGAAGATTGAGATCTTGTGAAAGCTTACTGAATAGTTTTTGAGAGTTTGGAATGGTTTGAGTATGAGTTATGAGGTTTTGATGACCTTCTGTGACCTTCTGTAACCTTCTGTAGGTCTTCTGTAGAGCTTCTGTTTCTATTCTGTTCTGTACTGTAGCTGTTCTGGTACTGTTCTGTGACTGTTCTGTATGCTTCTGTATGTGTTTTGTTGGATGAGAGTGTAGCTTGGGAAAGTTTTCTATCCTTGGAAAGAGGTGAATACAAGTGCAAAAGAGCTGAAAGAAGTGAAAGAAGTAGCTGTTGAAGTCTTAAGTGAAGACTAGAGTGAAGTGACAATAGTGAGCTATGAAAGGACACTGTAGTGGCTCTGGTGACTCTTCATATCAGACATACCTCTTGGGAGGGGTATCCACGACCTAAGAGGGATTATTGAGAGTGATTTTGAAAAATTGTAGTGAGGATATGATGTATTATTAATTAAGAGAGAGAGAGAGTCAGAGATAGCCAATTCTACTAAAACAGAGTGATTATATGTGAGAGATTGAGAGAGAAGACTATGAAGATATTGAAGATGAATACTATGTGATGTATTTCCATTCAAAGATGGTGTATTCCTTTTCTTTCTTTGTTATATTGATGGATTTTGTGAAGATATTGAAGAATCTCGTTGATTCTATCAAATCCGTGGCAGATCTAAATGATGCTGGATGAAGATTTGTTGTGCCTGGTGTTCTTTTCTTCATTGTGATCATATGAAACATAATAAACAAGCTTGTTGATGTTACAAGATAGATTTTCTTGCAAGAGAATTCCCTTTTCCTTGGTGTTCCTCTTAGGGCTCCATGTTTTTGGTGCGCAGCCGGGGAAGCTTGCCATCAACAAGCACTAGAAGAGGCTGAAAATGAAGGAAATGGCATTGTCAAGAAGAGAAGAATTCAATGGATGTTTGTAAAGTTCCTTCTTTCACTGAGGAGTTGGAGTTTCTCATAATCAAAGATACTTTCCACAAGAAGTTCATCCCACAATGGCGGAAACACATCACCATCATGATGCATGCTCTATGTGGTGGACAGGTTCCTCTTCCTGTTGAAGCAGCAGAAACTTGCATCTTGGTGGCAAACTGTTTGGGAACAAACTGAAGAGCAGAAACAAAGAGAATAACCATCCATGGAAGATTTGGCATTCATTGAGAAGTTTCCAGACATCATCAAGTGGGAGATTGTGAAGAAGCTTCAGGAGTCTTGGTCTGTAGAGGTTCACAAAGACAAGAAGGAAAAGAGTTGGAATTTGTTCGTGGATGCTCAACAGCAAGATACATGGGATGCTTGGTGTACTGATAATCTTCTGTTTGTTCAATTAGTAACCCACTGGAAGTTGGTAGACATAGTGTTTTACACAACATACACTGTTGAAACCATCAGAAGCTGGCATTACTATGATGATGGCACCACCACAATGCTTAGACGTATGCATTTTGACACCTTCAGAACCGAACACCTTCCTCTGTGCAGTGGCATGAAAGCAGAATTCAGAGATGTTGAAAAGGAAGAAGTAGAAGAAATGTTGGCAAGACAGTCCTCCAGAGACTGAAGCCTTCTGTTAACCCTTTGTGGAGCACTAACAACATAGTGGAGCCAACCCCCTGATGAATGATGCAATAAAGAGGCAAGCGTTAGAATGAGTCCAGAGGTACGTGAGAAGAGAGAAAGCAAAAATCAAGGCTAAGAACGAGCTCGCAGCAGAAGCCGCCTTTGATGCCCTTGCGGAACTCTTTACAGAAGTCCCAATGGCACATCAAGCCCTTCCTCCTCCTACTGGAGGTCCACTTCCAAGCCAGATCCGTCCTGGAAATATTGATGACAGGCCAGCGAATGTAGTTCCATTGCCAATTTTTAAGGGAGAGTACAATGAAGATCTCGATCTTCATGTAGCAGAGTTTATGGTAGCATGTGTGGCTAACAATGCCAGAACCCCTGAGCATTGCTTAGCAATATTCCCCGCCACTTTCAAGGGCGCGGCGTTTCAGTGGTATGAGAGACAAGCAACAGGAATTTTTGGCACATGGGACGACCTGAAGTTGGCCTTTCTCACTAAATTCAGGCGTGAAGGTTTTGAACAGCGAATGAGAGAGGAATTTATGAACCTAAGTCAGTCCTCTAGAGAAAGAGTAGAAGCTTATGTCTCACGAATGGAATCCATCCTGAAGAGATAGACTAACCATAATCTAGATGATGGCATTCAGAAGGGGCTATTTCTTAGAGGATTACAACCAAAAGTCCGTAAGTTTGTGGAGCTGCAAAGACCAGTCACACTGCAAGCTGCAACAAAAGGTGCAAGACTGTACGATGAAGTGGAAGCTAGATTGGCGATGAATCCCGGAAGAGGAGTCCTACCTCCTTTGATGCCAGGAATGATGTACCCACCAAATGCAGTCCCAGGGACTGTCCCCTACTCCTACCAACAGATGCCCCCAGTATCACAGTACAGTGTACCAAATCCACAGTGGCCACAATCAATGCCTCAAATGATGGTTCAACCACAACAACAATGGTCCCAACCAATTTCCTCAATGCTAAATCATCAGCAACAGTGGAACCCTACCAATTGGAGCCAACAGCCCATAGTTCAAACAGGAGCTCTGAATCAGAATCAGAGCAGAGACCCCTCTGCACCAGCCCAACCTGTTTATGCAATGATTATAGAGACTCCTCAAAACCCTCCTGCCAGTGCCTCAGGAGGAGAAAGCTTGAAGGATTACTTATCCAACTCAGTTTGCAAATATAAAAAAGGAGTTGATGGATGTGATTATAGAGCAGCTACAGACGCTGAAAGTGAATACCGCTAGCATATCCAACGTCGCAGGAGCAGGAAGAGATGTGATGCGGTCAAATACTTGGTGTGGGAAGTGTCATCAAGCAGGCCATTTAGCCACTGAATGCACACAAAAACCAACCATTCCTGGAGCCTTCTATTCCTACTGTTTGCGAAAGAACCATATAGAGGACATTTGCTCTCTGAAGGAGATGCATGATAGGAGAAGGAAGGAAGAAGACGCAAGATTCAACTTGCTGGAATCCAAAATGACAACACAGGATATTGGACCCAAGCCTAGAGAGTTTGGTCCTAATTTCGGTCCAAGAAGGTTTCCATCCCAAAGTTACAGAGGAAGACAATCTGGTGGTGGTCAGAGATCAGAAGTGGAGTGTTACAGATGTGGAGAAAAGGGACACATTTCACCAAATTTTCCAAATCCCAGAAGGTCAGTGGATTATAAGCCCTTATGCAGCAATGCAAAGGAGAAGGCCACACTGCAAAAGACTGTCCAAGCCCAGCCCCAATGAAAAACAGTGCTACTGATAGTCCGGCCAAGGCCCAAGAGCCTACCTCTAATTTAGTGGAATTGGAAGTTGCTGCCATCACGGGTGCAAAGAAGAAGGAACCACCTATCCAGAAAGAAAATAATCCTCCTGCCAGAATAGTGACGTTCAAGCTTTCACCAGAAGAACAGAACAGAACAAAGCCTGACAGTGCCGTACAGAGCACTACAGTGCCACAGAGAGTTACAGAGACAGTTCCAAAGACAGGACCAGAGGTCCAGGAGATAGGAGAGGAGGAAGTGCCACAAGTGGCAGAAGAAGTTCCCATGATGCCTCTGTTGGAAGAAAGAGGGAAAATGAAAATGGGTGTTGCCCCGTTCCCTAACCGATTAGAGAAGCCAGTGGATCCTATTAAGGAATACGATCTGGTCAGAGATCTAGATACCTTTAAACCAAACCTCACATTTTGACAATTATTGGTGTTGTCTCCCAGTTTTGCCGAAAAAGGTTCAAAAGTATATTGACAAGAAGACGTGGATTAAGGATTGCTCCCTCAGCAGCAATAAAATCCAATAAAGCTCTAGAGTCTGTAAAAGAAGTGGACGTGGCTAACGCCTTCCTAGATCCGGGTACTCCAGAGACTGGCGTGTGGATAGAAAGCTGCTTTATTGCAAATGCACTGATTGATGGAGGTTCATCAGTAAACATTATGACGGATGTGACAATGAAGGATCTAGGCCTACAAGGTGTGCAACCAACCCAATGGCTCATCAGACTGGCGGATCAGAGCAGAATCAAGCCTTTGGGCATTCCCCCATATGTGAAGACTACAATGGCTAGAAAAGATTATTGGCTAACCTATCTGGTGGTGCAACCAAACTCTTATGGTACATCCTACCCTCTGTTACTAGGCAGACCATGGCTTTTTGAAGCCCGAGAAAGGACGGATTGGTTCAAAGGAACCTTGACCCTGGGTAGAGGACCCAATAAAGTGGTGCTGAAGCTATATGGTTCTCAAAAAGGACATGGATCCACCTCCTTGGAATTATCTTCTGACTCGCCTAATGAGACTACAGATGGAACATCAGTAGACGAAGATGTTGTCAAACAGATCCTTCCCAAGAAAACAGTGACACGTTCCTTAATAGTGGATACTGTAAGCCGACTTCCAAAAGATGCAAAGCCATTATCAATGGGAGAATACTTCCTGCCTGAACCAGGAACGATTTTTGAAATCACTTCTGATAGTGAGATAGAAGCATGGATATACTGCTCTCCCTGTTACATGGCCATAGCAGAGACAGAAACAGAGGCAGAAGAGGAAATAGAGAACCTGTTCTTCTCCTACAGAGCTCCTACAGAGACAGAAGCAGAAGCAGAAGCAGAGACAGAGACAGAAGAGGATGAATATGATATGGACGAAGAAGGTTATGAAAGTGAGCCAGAAGAGTCTATTCCACCCAAAGAGGATACATTTGGAGAAGAAGTTCCAGAAGCATCAGAAGCAGACGAGCTCATGCTATGGGATAGAATGGTGATGGTACCATTTGGTCTGGTAAATGGATCTTCTCATATGAAAAATCTTTATAAGACATGGGTTAAGAAGAATAAGCCGTCTTTCGGCAGTGGCTTATGCCGTCCTAACACATCTTTGCCAAGAAAAGATGATGATGATGCACCGTGCCAACAAGCACCAGTCCCACCAACCCAACAGGCATCAGAGGGTCCCTGTTATGTGACGTTCCTGGATGTGTCATCAGAAGATGAGTTTTCCAGCCAAGAGGTAACTAATCTTGAAACCAAACCCGAAACAACTCTAATCCCATTCCAACATCTCAAGGAGAAAATTAAGTCTCCACCAAAAGAAGAAGTTGGTTCTAGTGGGCCATCAGAAGAGGACACCACTCCCTTGAAGGAGTCGGATGTGTACCCAGAAGCAGTCTGTGGGACCTTGATCCGTGAAGTAGAAGGTGAAAGGCAGTTAACCTTTGTGGATGTAGATGGCACTGAACGCCACTTGAAGGTGGGTAGCAGCCTCCCAGAAGAGGAGTTGTCAACCTTGTACAACTTGTTGAAAGAAAATTTGGACGTGCTTGCGTGGTCCTACAAAGACCTAAAGGGGATTGATCCCACAATATGTCAGCATCATATTGACTTGGAGCCTGATGCCAAGCCAGTACGGCAATGACAGAGGCGAATGAACCCGAATTATTCCACATTGGTGAAAGTAGAGCTGCTGAAGCTTCTGGAAGCCGAGTTCATCTATCCAGTGGCAAATAGTGAATGGGTTTCACCCATCGTGGTGGTACCCAAGAAGAATGGCAAATTGTGAATTTGTGTGGATTTCCGCAAGTTGAATTCTAAGACGAAGAAGGATCACTTTCCTATCCCTTTCACAGACCAACTGTTGGACACAGTGGCAGGACATGAGCTTTATTCCCTTCTGGATGGGTTCAACGGATACAACCAAGTGCAGATAGCAGAAGAGGACCAATCCAAAACAACCTTCACCACAGAATGGGAGACCTACGCTTATTGAGTGATGCCATTTGGGCTCTGCAATGCCCCTGCTACTTTCCAGCGAGTCATGATGGCCGCATTCCAAATTCATCTAAACGATTTTATTGAGGTATATTTGGATGACTTCTATGTCTATAGTTCGATCCGTGAACACTGGGGACATTTGGAACAATGCTTTGACCGATGCCGGGAGTATGGGATTTCCCTCAACCCCGACAAATGCATCTTTGGGGTCTCTTCTGGAGTTCTGTTGGGCCACATTGTCTCTGCACAAGGGATATCAACAGACCCTACAAAGATCGAAAAGATTGCAGCTCTGACAGCACCCACCAACCTCAAACAGTTGAGGGGATTCCTAGGCCATGTCGGTTACTACAGAAGGTTCATAGCCCATTTAGCAACAAAGGCAACCTCCTTGCACAAGCTTCTGAGGAAAGATGCAGAGTTTACTTGGACGGAAGAATGTGATAAAGCCTTCAACACTCTGAAGCAGTATCTAATTGAGGCACCCATTCTGCAACCTCCTGATTGGACGAAGGAGTTCCATGTACATACTGATGCATCTATTGAAGGCTTAGGTGCTGTCCTATGCCAGAAGGGCTCCTCGAAGTTGGGTCAGCCGATCTATTATGCAAGCCGCAAAGTCACTGATAGGGAACGAAACTATACAGTGACAGAGCTGGAGTGCTTGGCAATGGTGTTTGCCCTAGAAAAGTTTCGCCACTATCTCCTATCCACCCACTTTAAATTTTATGTGGATCATGAGGCCCTGTCCTTCCTGATGAACAAAGCAGATATGAAAGGACGAATTATGAGATGGCTCCTTCTATTCCAAGAGTTCGACTTTGAGGTAATTACCAAAAACCTGGTCGTTCCCATGTTCTGGCTGATCATCTGTCGCATATCCCACAAACTGCAGACGAGGAGCAGGATGATCCAGACCTCCCTCATGCTTCCCTATTCCTAGTAGAAACTGTAACTTCCTGGTATACAGACATTGCCAATCTGCTGGCAACCCAACAGTATCCTCCTGGCATCTCTAGTCGGGAAAGGAAGAAGCTTATGCTAGAATTAGCCCCCTACACCCTGTTAGGCGGTGCATTGTATAAGAAAGGCCAAGATGAAGTGCTTAGAAGATGTGTTGCAGGAGATGAGATTAGGATTGTTCTAAAGGCTTGCCATGACGAGCCATGTGGAGGTCACTTTGCAGGAGAAGCTACAGCCAGGAAGGCTCTGCCATAGCAGGATATTGGTGGCCTACCATTCATAAGGATGCCTATGATTACTGTAAAAGATGTGATGCTTGTCAGAGAATGGGGAAACCTACAAAGACAAGTGCCATGCCACTGCAGCCTATTCTTCCCTTAAAGCCATTTGAGAAGTGGGGCATCGACTTCGTAGGTCCAATCGATCCTCCCACCAGAAGGAAACAGAATCGATACATCCTCGTATGTAAGGATTATGTCACAAAGTGGTGTGAAGCTAAAGCCCTAAAGCGGGACGATGGTAACAGCGTGGCCCTGTTCATGTACGAGAATATCATCACCCATTTTGGCAGTCCCTTAGAGCTGGTAAGTGACAGAGGCACTCATTTCATTAATAAAGTCATGGAAGAGTTGACAGAGTTGTATAAGATCCGCCATCGCAAGTCCACTCCTTATTACCCCAGAGTCAACGACCAAGTCGAAGTCACCAATCACATCCTCTGCTCGATTCTGACAAGAACAATTGCCGCACATCGTCTGATTGGGATGATCAACTTATAGAGGCCCTCTGGGCGTACAGAACCTTCCATAAAGCAGCAACAGGACAGACACCCTTCCAGCTGGTGTATGGTACAGAAGTTGTTTTCCCTGTTGAACTGGAATTGTCCTCTTTGAGAGTGGCTATCAAAGAGCGTTTGGGGGACGATGATTCACTGCAACGCCGTCTCCTGCGCCTGGAATGTTTAGACGAAATTCGCAGGATGGCTCTACAGTGCATGGAAGCCACGCAAGCTCGACGCAAGGCTTACCATGACAGCTTCATCAACCACAAGGAGTTCAAAGAAGGTGATTTGGTCCTAGCCTATGATTCACGATTTGGCAAGTTTCCTAGCAAGCTCCAACAGCGGTGGATGGGCCCATATAAGGTACTTGCCGTCAACCCTAATGGCTCTGTCCAACTGCACACCGTTGATGCCTCTGATGATCCCTTCCTGATCAATGGATATCGCCTGAAGAAGTACTTCCCTCCTTGGGGATCCTGACAATCATGGTCACCTGATCCTTTCCCTCATTGGCGTGGCACTATCACTCTTATGATGATACTTCTGATAGTCTTTCTTCAGCCACTCCTGATGAGGTGGACACAACCCTCTGTCCCCTCAATCCCACCTTCCAGCCTTGATCTCTTATCCTCTATTTTTCACCAGCGACAGTGGCGAGGTGGGTTCTGACAAATGGTCTTTCTAACATTCCCTTGTTTAATTCGAGAAAAAAAAAGAAAAAAATAATACATATCGGTCATGGGAGAAAAGGACTTAGGTCCTTGTCATGCCGACCTATTCTTTGAGAAAAGGTGGAAACACCCTCGGGAATAGGGGAAAACAAGAAAAAAAAAGGGAGAAAGAAAAAAAAACAAGAAAAACAAAACTGTTATGGGAGAAAAGGAAGCAATTCCCTGTCATAGCAGGCCTCGTTCCAAGAAAAGGTGATAACCACCCTTGGGCGAGAAGCTGGTTGTGGAAAAGGTGGCAACACCCAACAGTCCAGGAAGTGGATTCATCAATTGATATTTCCAGGATCCAATTCCGAAGCTACCTCCCTTGGTACGCTATGTCCTGGGTCTCTCTGCAGAGCATCTAACTGTCCTCTAGCAGACGACATGTTCCTATCCAACACAATGTTTGATTTGATGGCTATCTCCCTGGGTACGCCTCTTCAGCAACAACTGATGACGCGATCTTCATCGACAAATAATCGAGTGATGTGAGCTTTTATCCTAACCGGATGGGGGACGTATGGGTTGCCCTCTGTAACTGTCAACAACGAGTGAGACAGAGGGTGGGGCGAGTGACCAGTCTTTTCCCTTCAAATCAAATGAGAGGTGAGTAGTGTGAATGAAGTGTTGTACGCACGGGATGGGCCTCTCAATGCACAAAGCACAATTTATTTCTGTGCACTACACTATAAGGCTCCCTGGCCTTCCTTCTCACACCGTATGCCAGCACAGGGCGGGATGCATAGTTGCACCATCGAATGCGCACAAGGCATACAACCTTTGCACAAGTGACCGTGAGGATTACATCAACGGGTTTCAAGACATGGTTGCCCTCCTGTATCTATCAACAGAGCGTGAGACAGAGGGTGGGCTGAGTGTGACTGGAGTTTTTTCAATCAATTACCGAGAGGTGAGATTGAGGGACGTTACGACACTTGGAGTCAGGTATGTTCCCGTTTCCCTATGCACCCACAGGAAGGGTCTCTGCCATCAATACAAGACACATCACCCTGTTCTGTACACTGCACTCTAAGGCTCCCTTGCCTTCCTCCTTGCACTTATGCCAGACGGGTTGGACGCACTAATGCACCATCAATTGTGCACTCGGGTATACTCCTTCTGCACCATCGCCTTGTCAATTCCTCACCCGGGTACGAGATATGGGTTTCAATCATTATTCCTCGAGTGATATTAGTCCTGGGGCGAGTGACAGTTTTTTCATTTCATTTAAGTGACTGTGAGTTGAGTGCAACATTCCTTATCATCGACGAATTTCCTGTGATCCCTTCAATTAGCTACCTCCCTAGGAACTGCTGCGTGGTCCCTGCCATGAAGGACGTGTGCCGAGAATATGCCTTGGTACCTCCAGCAGAGCAGCCGACAACGACACAGGAAGTGTCATTGACAATCAACCTTGATTCCCGACAGCATGGGCCAAGTTTTTCTAACCCTACAACTTCTGTTTCTTAGTGACGTTCATGTTTTAAGTGTGGAGACGTTAGTGGATGGTCTGTGGCGTGGTTCTAGGTCCCTGTTGCTTGGTTAACCCTATCCATTAAGGTTTTAAGTGTGGGGACGCGTCCCTGCGCGTCTACATTGCATACCCCTCTGCATATACCTTAACCTGCTAATGCATCTATGCCATGCCTTGCTGTTACCCTAATGGGGTCCCTTCACCCCTACTTGTTCATGTTCCACCCACCCTCGGGGCTGTTCCCTTGCAGTTTTCCTTTATTTCCTGATTTTGCGGTCCTGCCATGTGAAAGCACCTTACGTTCACCGAAGTCCACATCTAACCTTATAGCCTTGTTCCTCCCTTTGAACTAACCATTTTTCCTTTTTACCTGCCCCTATTCCGGCGCACGGTTTCTGAGTTATTAATTTTTGAAGCATTTTGCATAAATTAGCCGATTTTCCATATGAACGCGCTTTGCTTGCTTCGGAACCGTGATCTGTCGTCATATCCCTAACAAACAGTTTCTCCCTGACATTTTTCCCTTTTACTCTGTGTCATTTTGCTGCACGGTTTGTCCAATATTAATTTTCCGGTTTTCTAAGACTTTTTCGTGCGTTTTTTAATATTTTTCCATGTGAACCTGCCTTGTTTGCATCGGAATCCTAATTTGATTTGATAGCCATGTCCCGTGTGCCTTCCCCTATCTTTTTCCTTTTTCCTCCATCCTCTTTCACCTTTTGGATTTATTATTATTAATTTTTAAATGAGTTTTCGGGCGTATTTTTGGTGTTTTTTGCATGTGAACTCCTCCTACTTCCACCGGAACTGTTGTTTAACTTGACAACCTTGTGCCACTCCTTCCTACGGATATTTTTCATTCTTACTACATGTCATTCCGGCACACGGTTCATCCAATATTAATTTTCGATCCCATTTTCGGGTTTGTTTTTTGGGTTTTTCCCACGTGAACGCGTCTTATCTTAGTCGGAACTATGTTTTGATGTGATAAGATTGTCGGGCACGTCTTTCTGCATATTTTTCCTTTTTTCTTGCACCTTGTTTTGATGCATGGATTTTCTTATATTAATTTTTAATTGCATTTTTTGATACGTTTTTTGTGTTTTTTGCACGTGACCGCCCTTTATCCCTTCCGGAACCTCCATCGTATATTTTCCCTGTCTTCCCCCTGCCGTCCTTCCCACTTTTTGTTTTTACAACATTTTGTTTTGACGTCCGGATTGGGAGTTATTAAATTTTCTTTATTTTTATGTGTTTTTACGCGCCCCATCCTGCGCGTGAACGCGCCCTTTTTCGCTTTTACGTGTCTTAACGCGCCCCGGTCGCATCCGCGTGCCTCGTCCCCGCATCCCGATGCCTTTTCAATCCCGTCACGGCAAATTTTTTTACCCCCGCCCCGCGCACGCGCGTGGGACGAGGGGGGTACGCCTCCTTTGTGGGCATCCTGCCCACTAACCCTTACCCCATCCCCTTATGGGCACCTTCCCATGAACCCTGCCCTTCCCTCTGCCCCCCCTTCCCATGGGCCCCTGCCCATTTCCACCCCCATCCCCCTATGGGCTCCCCCCATGGCCCCTGCCCTTTCCCACCCTTCCCTATCCCCTTACCCTCCCCACCTTCTCTCTCCCCGACCCCTCCCCATCCCAACTGCCTCCCCTCCCTCTCTCCCTCTCCCGCTCCTTCTGTGTACCCCCCCTCCCTACCTCCATCTCCACCCCCCTCCCTCCCTCCATCTCCATTCTCTTCTTCTCCCCTCCTCCTCCTCTCCTCCTTCCTCTCCGCCATTCTCCCTCCCTTCTCCTTCCCCTCCTTCCTCTCCCTCCTGCCCTCGTCACTCTGCAGCCTGCGCCTGCAGCGCCGCCTCGCCCTCCAGTCGCCTCTGCCGTGCAGTGCCCGAGTCCGCTGCCCGCGCCCTCGCTATCGCAGTCGCCCGAGCCGCCTGTTGCCGCGCCTGGCCCGCCTCCTGGTCGTTCGCCCGTCCACGACTGTAGCATCCTCCTCCACCTCCGCCCTGCCACGTTCCCGCCTTCCCCTTTCCCCCCTAATTCAAACTCCCTTTTCCCCTTCCCACCCCCATAATCCACCCCCCCCCAACCCTCATAACCCACCCCCACCTAAACCCCTATTCCCCCAGCTAACACAGTTCAACACCCACCCCCTACCCTTCTGTAAGCCCCCTGTCCTACCCCAGCAGCCCCGTAGCACCTGACCCCTCCTTAACCCCCCGTCACGTAGCAACTCGCACACAACCCCATCCAAACCTCGGTTTTCCCTCGAGACGTCGACAGAAGTGCAGGTGTGTACGCGCGAGTGCGTGATTGAGATTGCTTGTGCGTGTTCGTGTGCGGGATCATGAGCAGGAGATCATTCGTCGGCAGCTGACACACAACTTATTTCTGGGTATTTTCCCAGATTTTTAATTCACAAACCCGCAAACCCTTTTAAAATAAAAAAATAAACAAAAAACAAAAACATTGAAAGCTAAACAAAAATCATTAAAAAACACTTAAAATTTTGAAAAAATTACAAAAAAATCTAGGAAACTTTCCTACTATTTCTGCAACCCATGGCCATATTTTTCTCAACCTATAAATTTCAGAAAAAATATTTTTGCCCATTTTAAAATTCTAAAATCTTTTAAAAAATATCCTAAAATTTTGAAATTTTCATTAAAAATGCTAAAAAATTTCTAAATTAATTTCTGAAAATCTCCTAACACTTTTATTAACATTTTTCTTTATTTTTGGTATATTTTTCTAAGCTGTCATAATATTTTATTTTCCACCAAAATTCCTTAAAAATACAAAAACAATACTAAAAACACTCTTTTTCATTCCACACACCAACTAAACATCTAGAACAAAAATCCAGATATTTCTGGATTGAGAAGAGCGCATTCTTTGCATTTCCATACACCCATTACCAGGTATTTTATTTTTTATTTTTTATTTTTTCAGCTACCCCAAAACCCACGGTTAATATACAAATAAAAAACAAACAAGAACAAACACAAACCCACAAACAACCAAACAAATAATAAAAAATGAACCCTCAATACCACCATGGTATGCGCATTCGCGCTAAATACACCATTTTTTTTAAATAAAAATAAACCCGCCGTTCACTTAGCACGCGCTAAGTGCGCTAAAGAGGCACTTTAATATTTTTAATTAAAACGAACTAGCCGTCACAAGAGCACGCGCTGGCAAAAAAGTGCTCCACATCACCTTAATTTGTAATCAATGAACTTGCATTTAGAGACCCAGTCTGGGTATCGAAGTCCGAGATTCGACTTAAAGCACCGTTTTCACCTAATAATTGGTAATTTAATTTTTAAGAAAGAATCGTCATTTTCTTGCTAAGGTTTATCACTTAATAAAACTTCACCCATTTCTTAATAATTTATTAAAATGAACCTTTCATTAAATTAATTCCCCCTGACTACACTTAATTTCCCTTTTTAACAAACCCGTTTCGTGGGATGGGTATGCGTAGTCATTGGAGTTATTTCCATGGTCACACACTGGTTTATCCACGATGTAGTCTTGATATGTGTCGGTTGTGGTGATGTTTTGGTTTAGTGTCTTTGTTACAGTTAAGGGTTCGGTGTGTAGTTTTTTCTTTTATTGCTGCCTAATACGGGGTTTTGGGTGTTTGTTTGATGCATCGCATGAAGCTTTCGATCGCATATGTCTCGAGGTCATGTCGAATTTTTTCTAGGCTGTGGTTTGCTTGGGGTTAGTTGGTTGAGTCACGTTTTATTGTTTTGGTTGTTCTCTTATCCTTGGTTTTTTATCTGTTGCTTTGCAGGCATTCTCCTTGATTGTCTGTGTTTGTGGTATGTGTGTAACCATCAGAATGGCGCCTTCTTACGCTCCTCCTCCTATCCAGTACATTCCACTAGTTAGTAGGGATTACTCTTCCCTACTCACTTTTGAGCCTCTCACGAAGGCGGGACTCGCTGCTTTTGTGGCTACTTCCTTTCCATTGCTTCTCGAGGATCCGTTGTTATGTGATGAGTTTTTGGCCTCCTATAGCAAGAAGTCGGGACTGATCCACGGAATTTCTCTGACTTTGACACCTCGAGGCTTAGGGAAGGCTCTGTCTCTTCCCTTCAAAGGTGAACCCTTTGTTACCACTCACCAACTTTTCTCTAATGAAGAGATTCTGAAGCTGTTACAAAAGCAGACAAGGGAATTGTTGGATGTTAAGAAGGTGATAAACTCTTCAGGAGCTTCCTTTTCCATGATCACTGATCCCGTATGGAAGATGGTCTGTCAGTTTCTCCAGGACAGGTTTATGCCTGCCAAAACGCCACCCCAGTACTTGTCCAAAGAGCTTTTCACAGCTTCCAGGATGGTGTTGAAAGGAGTTGCTATTGATTGGAGCACTTACCTCCTCACTAAAATGGATCAACATTTCGTCAAAGTCACCAGGGGTAATGTTACCAATGTCACATATGGATCATACTTGTCTGTCTTCTTAATCTATTCAGGTTTACAGAAGAGTGTGCCTCCACCTCCTCCATCAGATCTAGTACCTCCTCCTCCACCTTCAGATGAGTCAGAACCCATTGATATAGATGATGATGATTCTCCACCTCCCCTGGTCATCCAGTGCAAATGCTTGAAGCGGATAGCGGATAAAGCTCCTTCAATACTTCCTTCAGTGCCCATTCTTGCTACCTCTGGCAGTGATCTCCCTGGGTATCTCACTTGGAATAACCTGTTTAGACCACATCGAGAAGGTTCATTGGATATATCAGTTCCCTCACTGAACAGTCTAGTCTCAGGAGATGCAATTCCTTTCCTCTGGAAAGATATTTAGAGTTCCATTGAATTGTCAGTGATAGCCTGAAGCTGTACACGTCCTTTTATGAAGAACTCATGCAATCTAAGGACATTTGCATAAGGCAACATCCGAGTTAGCCTTTGCTAAGGATACCCTAGCAGATTTGTTTAAGTAGATGAAACAACAAACCCAACTGGTTGCCACCCAACGAGATGAGATCTCTTCTTTGAAGATCTAGTTACTAGAGGCTCAATCAGCGTGGCAGTTACTAGCCTTTCAGAGGAGAAGGAGAGGATGTCCAGAGAAGCGCAGGAGTTCCAAACTCTCTTAGATGACAAACTTTCAGCCTTACAGACTGCTAATGACACATTGGCATCCCAAGCCTCCCAAATCAAGCAATTGCAAGATCAACTGGCAAAGTCACGGTCTGTTCCTCAAAGCCCTAATGTTCCCTTGATTCCTTCTCTTTCACAACAGATTTTGGCTGCTCTTCAGAGACAGGCTACCTTGTGTCCTCTATTCCAAGATAAAGTGGAAAGATTGCAATCCAGAATGGACTTGATATGGTCTACATTTGAGCAGTTTCAGGAATATGTTCCACCAGACCATTACAGAAGTTGGCCTTCTACATGAAGCTTTCCACGATGGATTTACCTCTTCCAGAGGATGGATGGAGTGGGGCTTGGTCTGCTGAGTTGCTGAGGACAGAGGTGGTAAGGATGGTGTTTGAAGATTCTGTCATGAGACAGATACCATGTTGATGTCATACATGTATCTACGAGGAGACTTGTTAATTCCAGATGAGGTGGATATGGCATGGTATGTGGGAGACGTGGTTCTACAAGCTGTTTTGTATGTCAACCATTTGGAGTTGCGCATAGCTGACACGTTCCAGAGTTACTCCTCCAAAGTGGCTGATTGTCATGATAATTCCTGGCATGCCATGATTGATTCTGTGGTCCCGAATCAAAGACAAAACACAGCCCCTACCTATGCCCAGAGTACTAATCAACTGAGGATGGATCTCTTAGCCTATCTTTCAAAACATAATCCATTTGATTCTACCTCCTTTGATGCCTATCATAGAAGATCTCTCTTAGGACCTTCTGTTCCTACCCTCCTGTATTACCAACAAATGGCTCACCTATATGATCTATATCTTTCTCTTTGTCAATCTAATTCCACAACTATTTTACCCCTTCTTTTCCAACCTTCATCTTTCCCTCAAATTCCCATTTTTACATACTGTTCCTTTATTGAGGATAGAGTATTTTCCCCTTCTCCACCCTATCCTTCTCCATTCATTCATGTACCTTCCACATTTCCTATTTATTAGTTAACATCCTTTTTAAGTGATTCCCTCCAAATTTATGCCACTCCTTCTTTAAACTTTTCTTCCTTTTATGATTTTGCCTATCCCTCACTTCATCCACTTTTCCTTATTCCACTTCCCTCACCTAACACTTCTATATCTCAACCACCTCAGTTGGTTAGTGACTATGACGGGTTTGATAATCAGATTTCTAGAAGAAGGGGATGGAGCTCGAATGATTCCCTTATAGGACCTCAGATCAATTGGCCAGTAATTCCAGGAGAATGGACAGCTGTCAGTTAGGCTTATCAGAACTATATTCATTTTGCTCAGCAGTATTCACAGTCTGCAGATCCTTCAGTGAGATTAACTGCTCACTTTGCTTGGTACTTGGCGTATATACATAGGCACTCTCATAATGATTCCAAGCCTATTCCAAAGTTATGCATGAATGTCAATGTGAGCATTGATCCCCAGCAGCTGGATATATTGTATTTTCATGCCCTTTGTTTGCCTAGCAGATACCTTTTCCTGTTGGAAAGGATGTGTTGTCTTCAGTTTTTTCAGAATCCTCCCAAAACATTTGTAGATGAATCCTTGTCTATGGATCGTTTTCGAAATTATCAATCTTTCAAGAGAGATCATCTTCATTGATACCTTTCCAACGTATGGTGGATGCTTTTTAATGAAAATCTCTCTTTTTGGAGGATTCATTCAGATGGTTGTGTTGTGTGTAGTGTTTGTGTTGTGAGTTTATGTAAAACGAACGTGGTGGTTGCCTATTGGATTGGATTTCGTGTGAGCTACATTTTGGAGAATTGTGGTGATGGGGTCGTGGTTGTAGAGTTGAAGCTGATGCTGATGAAGAAGAAGAAAACTCTTATATCCTTTACAAGTTTGTTGTGATTTTCTAGTTTGATAAGAAGCATTAATGTATAAAGGGTTTTCCTTTCGTTGTATTTTTATATCAGATACAGGTGATAAGTTCAGGTCGTGGTGTGATGGACTATTTTTGAAGCGATATTGAAGATCAAAGTTGCGATTTTAAATGAACTTGTATTCCCTTTTTCCTGGGTCGCGAGGATGCTTCCTTATTAAGTATGAAAATATATTGAGTGTTGAAATGACTTGTTTTTTGGCTGATTTTTGTTGTTTTTGAGAGCTAAATGGTTGATTTTATGAGATGATTGATTGGTTTGGAAGTGGTTTAAGAGTGTTTTAGATGATATTGATTGTGTTTTGAAAGTTTATGATGTTTATCAGTGGAGATATGAGGTTCTGTGATGTTCTAATAGGTACTGATTGGTTATGTATACCTTCTGTATAGCTTCTGTTTTGTTCTGTTTTGTTCTGTTTTGTTCTGATTGTCTTCTGTAAGGAGGGATGGAGTATTGATTGATGAAGATTGAGATCTTGTGAAAGCCTATTGAATAGTTTTTGAGAGTTTGGAATGGTTTTAGTATGAGTTATGAGGTTTTGATGACTTCTGTGATCTTCTGTAACCTTCTGTAGCTCTTATGTAGAGCTTCTGTTCTGTTTTGTTCTGTACTATAGCTGTTCTGGTACTGTTCTGTGACTATTCTGTATGCTTCTGTATGTGTTATGTTGGATGAGAATGTAGCTTGGGAAAGTTTTCTAGCCTTGGAAAGAGGTGAATACAAGTGCAAAAGAGCTGAAAGAAGTGAAAGAAGTAGCTGCTGAAGACTCAAGTGAAGACTAGAGTGAAGTGACAGTAGTGAGCTATGAAAGGACACTGTAGTGGCTCTGGTGACTCTTCATATCAGACATACCTCTTGGGAGGGGTATCCACGACCTAAGAGAGATTATTGAGAGTGATTTTGAGAGATTGTAGTGAGGATATGATGTATTATTGATTGAGAGAGAGAGAGAGAGAGTCAGAGATAGCCAATTCTGCTAAAACAGAGTGATTGTATGTGAGAGATTGAGAGAGAAGACTATGAAGATATTAAAGATGAATACTATGTGATGTATTTCCATTCAAAGATGGTGTATTCCTTTGCTTTCTTTGTTATATTGATGGATTTTGTGAAGATATTGAAGAATATGGTTGATCTATCAAATCCGTGGGAGATCTACATGATGCTGCATGAAGATTTGTTGTGCCTGGTGTTCTTTTCTTCATTGTGATCATATGAAACATAATAAACAAGCTTGTTGATGTTACAAGATAGATTTTCTTGCAAGAGAATTCTCTTTTCCTTGGTGTTCCTCTTGGGGCTCCAATGGACGAAATAATAATATGGAGTGGGGTCATGGATTTTCAGGAAACGGTAAGTCATAGGAAGCTTGGGGTATCCCTTCCTTTGATACCCATTCTTCTCATAGCACCCTAACACTTTGATTCTGTCTCAGCAGAGATCACCTGGGTCACTTCTTCATAGACATACTTATTCTGCTTGACTTGCTGACCGCTAACATCCAAAGTTGTGTTTACGCGAGCTTCGACAAAGATAAACAGCTTCACGATCTTTAAATCCTCCATCCACTTGATTCTCTTCAAGTTGATCTGAAGGTACGCGAGTCGGTGGACTACTATGTAGTATATTCCTGAGTCTCCCATCCATCTCCACTCTATATACAGGGGTGAAGGATTATAGATGCGGTCTAGAACATTCATCATGCCAAGCCTCCGATGATAATTTGAAGCATGCATTGTAGTCATGAACATGACCTGGAACACCAAGAACTTGCTCCATGCTTCGTGACTCTGCAACCCAGCATCCATAAGTGAGTAAAGAAATGTTTTCAATAGATGTCTACAAAACATTTATGCAATAGTTTAACAACATTCACTACAAGGATATAGGAGTATAGCGACGGCCATTTCCGATGCAAATTAGCAGCATCGCTATTTGCACCGCAAATAGCAACAGTACTTAGGAAAAAAAAAGTGGGCCGAAACGCGAGCGCGGAATTTTTTGCGAAAGAGTGAAAGAGGGAGTGAAAGGAAGAGTGAGCTGCATCTTGCGTTTGAGAGAGAGAGGGAGAGAAAGAGAGAAAGAGGGAGAAGGAGAGCTTCTCACTGCCGCCACCACCGTTTGCGAAGAAGAGGAGGAAGTGCATGGAGAGCAAAGAGGAGCCGCTATCCCGAAGAAGAGCCGCCCAATCCATCCTCGAGCCTTTGCAGTGAGTGCATTGTTCCCTCTTGGTTTGTTTTTGTTTTTTCTCCCTTTCTTTTGCTTGTCTTTTTTAAAAATGATATGTACTAAGAGATAAAGAGAGGAAATGAGAGAGGGAGAGGAAGAGAGAAAAGGAAAGAAGGAACGAGAGAGAGAGAGAGAGAGAGAGAGAGAGAGAGGGGGGGGAAAGAAACATGAAACATAATAAAGAAAGAGAGAAAGAGGGAGAGAGGGAGGGAGAGAGGAGAATGAATGGATAAAAAACAAAGAGAGGGTAAGATCTTGTTCTTTAATTTCTTCTTTTCTTGTTTGTAGTAGTAATAGTAGTAGTAGTATTTCTTTAATTTCTTCTTTTCTTGTTTGTACTGGTAGTAGTAGTGGTGGTAGTGGTGGTGGTGGTGGTGATGGTGATGGTGATGGTGATGGTAGTAGTAGTAGTTTTTTCTTCTTTTTTTGTTTGTTGTTGTTGTTTTCTCTTATTTTCTTATTTGTTATAGTAGTAGTAGTAGTAGTAGTAGTAGAGAGAGAGAGAGAGAGAGAGAGATGTTTTGTTAAAGGAAATGAGAGGGGGAGAGAAAGAGAGAAAAAGAAAGAAGGAATGAGAGAGAGAGAGAGAATAAACATGAAACATAATAAAGAAAGAGAGAAAGAGAGAGAGAGAGGGAGGGAGGGAGAGAGAGAGGGAGAGAGGGGAATGAATGGATAAAAAACAAAGAGAGGGTAAAATCTTGTTCTTTAACTTCTTCTTTTCTTGTTTTTAGTAGTAGTGGTGGTGGTGGTGGTGGTGGTGGTGGTGGTGGTGGTAGTGGTGGTGATAATAGCAGTGGTGGTGGTGGTAGTAGTACAGAGAGAGAGAGAGAGAGAGAGAGAGAGAGAGAGGTTTTGTTAAAGGTGCACATTTTGTGTGTTTGAGAAGGCGAGTACTAGTAGTAATAGTGGTAGTAGTAGTAGTAGTAGTAGAGAGAGAGAGAGAGAGAAAGAGAGAGAGAGAGAGAGAGAGAGAGAGAGGTTTTGTTTAGGGTGCATATTGGGTGTGTTTGATGCTTTGGGAAGGCAAGTACTAGTAATAGTAGTTGTAGTAGTAGTAGTAGTAGAGAGAGAGAGTGAGGTTTTGTTAAAGGAGCACACAAAGGAAAAAAGATGGCAAAGTCTGGTGCAATACCACGAGATGAGAAACACTCTGACATAGGGTTGCTACTCACTCGTCCCCATGCATAGCATATTATACTTTACATACTGTAGGCCTGTCCATAGGTGGGTGAAGACTTTACATCCATTAATTTTGTTGAGTTACAAGAGAAGAAATCCCTTCTCAAACAATTTAAGAAAGAAAAAAAGAATGATAACAAAAATAAATTGTTTGTGGTAACGTAGACCAAATGGAAAACGATGAAGGCCGTGATGTTCAAGATTGCGAGGCGTAACTTAATCAACATGTCCCATGTCCTTGCTTTCAATATAAGCTGGTAATTAGATAAAAACATCTATTGTTTATAGAACATGTACGACGATTTGGCGAGTTTCAATCAAAGATCATTGATCAAGCAATCTCAGATTTTGAGCAAACGGTAAGAAAAGTGTATATCAATCATGCATTGTATTCACAAACCAATTGAATATCATATACAAAAACATTGGATGTAGCCGAAAATTTATTATCGGGAGATGAAGTTTCATCCCAAGGAGGAGTGCACCCTTTGCAGCCAGTTAGAAGAGTTCATGGGCATGCGATGGATGGAGTGCCTGAGCCAATTCACCACTTGGAAGGTAATACCATCAATCCCAAAGGAGACACGTAGCCTTTCAAACTTTCCTACAATCTTGGAGTCTGAGATGGAGGTAATGATCGATGCATTGATGTCCATGGATGTTGAGACATTTGATCCGCTTAGAGATGAAGCATCCATACCATTATATGATGGGTGCCGAGTATCTCGCCTGAAGACAATGCTTCCATTCCTAAGTGTGCAAGCAAAATACGGGTGGAGCAATGGGAGTGTGACCAAGTTATTCAGGCATCTTATGCATACGCTTCGTTGATTTCTTTTCAGCACTGTCATTTAAAGAAATTATCCTTTTTCAAGGTGTTTTATGATTTTTTAAAGGTTATTGAAGTATTATATATTACCACTTGCAAATACCATGCATGACTCTTGTGATGATGCGCGCCATGTTTTACAAAAGCTTGGCATGGACTACAACAACATTCATGTATGTATCAACAATTTCATACTGTTTCGAGGAGAATACGAGACTATGGAGACATGTCCAAAGTTTGGTGCCTACAGGTATCGACAGGACTTGCAAGGGAAAACCATCCCTCAAAAATTTCTTAGACACTTTTTGCTTATCCCCCACATAAATCACATGTTTCGTACGTTCGGCATGGTAAGCTTGACAACATGGCATGTGCAGAATAGATCCACAGATGGAGTTCAACGAATACTAGTGGATTGACTCTACCTTTCCAGGCTTTGCCCAAGATCTACCAAGGAATCTTTGGCTCAGTCTTGCTATGGATGGCGTGAATCCATTCGGTCTATGCTCAACTTCTTATAGTGTGTGGCCTATAGTCCTTGTCAACTACAACATCCCTCCATGGCTTTCTACGAAGAAAGGACACCTCATCCTTAGCTTACTCATTCCAGGCCACTACAAAGTCAAAAATATAGATGTGTATCTTTGTCCATTAGTCGATGAGCTTAAGATTTTGTGGGAGGAGGGGGGTCACTGTGGAAGATATGAGCAAGCGCAATGATCGAGGGTCTGCCAATGTTCGAGTCATTCTCATGTGGACCATGCATGACTTTTTGGGATTCGGGGAGTGCTCAGGTAAGTAGGCTTCCATTCTCATTGGTAATATATATCATAGCTTGTTCAAGTTTGTATTCATTGGATAGAGGTGTTGGGACAGGTTTGGTTACCTCAGGTTATCATGCATGTCCATTATGTGGGCCACAGTTAGACTCCGAAGGTCATGAAACATAAAGAAAATGGTATATCAAGGACACACCGTTTTCTTGTTGAAAAATCATGAACTGAGGGAAGGTTTTCTCGGACGACCTCCAACACGTATGAACTCTCAAAGCTGGTAAGAGCTGAAAATGGTCCATAAGGAGTCACATCCAAATGGAATGCAACAATTCTCAACTTTCTACGAGTTGCCATATTGGACCCACTTACAGATCAACCACTTGTTGGATCCCATGCATATTTTCAAGAATGTGGGCAGCTTACTATGGGACCACATCACAGGAAAAAGAGACACTGTAGGGGCACGAATGGATTTGAAGAAGGTAGGCAAGATGGAGGCGCTTTGGCCGCAATCGTGTGCTGATGCTTGCTTGCAGCTACCTCGCAATCCTTGGGTTTTGTCCACTAAAGAATAGCGTATTGTGAAGCAAATTATCAAGCCTATCCACACTTCGATGAATATGATGCATTCTCTCAGGTCCACATTTTCTTAAGACAACCAATTATCATGGCTAAAATCCCATGATTGGCATAAGATATGTTAGGTTTGTACTACGAATGGATTGTAAGTGGCCTCCATATTTTGCTATTTGGAGTGTAGTTGTTGTTCGTAATGCTTCTTCATTTGTGGCAATTTATACTACCGATTGTGATCACAAGATGCCTTACTCTAGAAATACATGAGGTGATTTACAAGTTGTCAACTTTAGTGCAATGAATCTCATAGAAGGAGATCAAGCCATCCTCTATTGAATCCGCAAGGTAGGGAGTAGTGGAGAAGGTTTGTCTCTTTGAGAAATACCTGCCCACCAGCATGCTCACGATACAAATTCACCTTCTTGTGTATCTTGTAGATGAAGTGGAGATTTTTGGACCTGTCCATATACGATGGATGTTATTCTTGGAGCGCTTCATGAAAACCCTTAAAGACTTTGTGCGACAACGAGCTCGGCTAGAAGGTAGCATGGCTAAAGATTGGTTGGTGTCTGAGGCGTTAGTGCATATTTCACAGTGGCTACCAATGGTGGATTCGAAAAACAATATGCCGCTGAAGGATGATGATAGACTGACCGGATATGTGGTGGTTAGAAATGGGGTAGAAAAAAGAATGGATGCTGCAATGGAGGATAAAGTGAATCGCTTTTGTATGTTGCACCATGCCTCCATGGAGACGTGGCTCGCTAGGTACGAGAAAGCTAGGAAAGATCAAGAAGAAGCACAATCTGGATTTCTATGTAGTACATGCCATCAACCAATTCGATATCTCGAGGGCATGGAGGAGATGTCGCAGTTTATGTCAACGCGATGGTCGCATGGAGCTTTGATTGCAGCTTCTTGCAAAGGGGCGGAGCTCTCAACTGAGGAGTTGGAATTCTCGAGGGGATGTAGTCCAAAGGTGATGACTTGTTTAGGGTTTGTCATATCTACATTTTACATGCAACAACTAAATGATTATTTCAATGTACAGTACAAAATATACAGTGCAGCGTGGTCGCGTGGATTGCATTTCCACGTGGAGCGTATCGACAAAATGTGCTCCACAACAAATTGTGGTATCATGGCAAAGTTTGAGCAAGAGAGCCGACGACGAGCAATAGATCCAGATAATGTTATAGATAAGACGGAGTATTTTGGGAACTTGCAAAGTATTATCACGGTGGATTACCGTACCTTCTCCATGATCCTATTCGATGTGCAATGGTTCAAAGTGATACTCGAAGGAGCTAGAGCAATAGTTTGACAACGTCCATCTGGATTTCTTGAAATAGATTCCAAAAAAAGATGGACATATTTGCGCGACACATTTGTATTTACGACCCATTGTGAACAGGTGCATGAACTCATGTTTTTGTTAATTTTATTACAACATAGTACATGTCACAAAAGTGAAATCTCTCTTGTATGTGATTTTGAAAATGTAATTTTATATTCAAACCCCTGACAACCTCGATGGTGGTATGTTATACCTTCAGCTCCCTAACATGCAAGAGTATATTATCAAAGCAATATTTCCAACATAGATGAGGACAATATGTGAATAGAGGGGTCGATATTATAAGGGGTGGAGGCTGCCAAAAGCTTGGAGCATGTAGAGGAGCCAGAATTGGGTAACGATGATGGAAATACAAGAGTCCAAGAATTCTTTGAGAATGAGGTGGACTCATCCTTTTGTGGTGAGCTGTCTATCGACCTTCCAGTGTATGCAGAGCTATGTTAAGAGATTGACATGGGACCATAGGGTACTTTATACTTGGAGCATCCACCTACTCAATTCGTTGACAAATCACTTATAAGGGTACATAAGTTATATGTTTTAAGTAAGATCATTTTTTAAAGATTTATATTATCGTACTTTTCTTGATTTATATTGATTATACTAACATCAATTTTTGTCTGTGTAGGTGACCTTTGTGGATATTTAGATCAGTATGATGAGTCGAGATATGAGCGACGAGGAGCTATAGAAGATCTTCACACGTATGTCTCCAGATTAGATGGCTCAATATAGAGATATGGTGGACCAGAAGCTGTCTTAGATACCATCAGGCCGTTCTATTAGATCTAATTCATTGCACTTTGATGCTTCTGGTGCGCAGATCGGACGCAGGTAGCTCACGTAGTGAATTCCCAAAGGTCCCCAAGAACAAAGCACTCTACTTTTTAGCACAAAAACCAATGTAAAAACAAGCACGACATGAGACAAGAGACAAATTGGGTTGAATCTCCCCCATGCCTTGTGTGAGCGCTTCACAAAGCATGTATTTAATATATATTTCCAATCTTTTTGCTCAAAAATAGCCCAATTACAAAAATATGACAAGCTTTTAGCTTTTGAGTTTGCTTTCTACCAAAAATAGGAAAATAAAGCTAATGGACGGTGCCCAAAGAGTCTGGCACGCCCAATCTCAATGTCCAAATAAAAATAACATATCCAGGCGCATAAGCGCATACAAAATAATAATAAATAATCGATGTCTCTATAGACATAATCAAAATATAGGCATGGCGCCTATCAAAATATAGTCCAAAGATCGAAAACCCGCTAGACTCCAATGCTTTCCTCCGCCACTGCTGCTATCTCTACACATCAACTGAAGCATTCACAATCGTTAGTAAAATAACACAATTAAACCGACAAAAGTGAATACCTAGCAGTCTTCAGCTACATAAATAAATCAACTGGTTAGAAATAAATCCTAACCTTAATTTATTACGAGTGCGCACTCTAAACTCATAAACGTTTATTAATTTAATATGCATTTTGCGGAATCACCCGCTATGGAATCACCCATGTACACACTAAATTAATGAAACGCCCGAAAAGGACAGGCGTCCCCATCAACTTCTCGCACAAAGAATCCTCTTTGCGTATGAGCCCCGGTCATCTAAGTTTACGGAATCCACCGTAAAACCTCACGGAATCCACCGTGGAATATGCCTCCTGGCATCATACCCCCGGGGTGGGATAGCAATTGACCTCAATTGCTATTAGCTCAATGTGGAGCTAACAGAGTGGGGAAAGCATTTAAGTCTCTAGCGTGCATCCATTGTGCTTCCTCTACAGGATGGTTCTTAAATTTCACTAGATATCTAGAATACCTTCGGCCAGTTCTAGTGGTCATGTAGTCAGTGTCTATGATGGCTTCTGGTTCAAGTATTTCAGTCTCTTCTTCTAATAAAGGTGGGTTTTCATATACAGGGTGGATAGGTAATTGTCCTCTAAATGGTCTCAATAAACTAATATGAAATGTATTATGAATTTTCCAATGAGATGGCAATTCTAACTTGAATGCATTGTCATTAATTTTATGAATAATTCTAAATGGTCCGTAGAATCTAGGGGCTAATTTGACAACTGGATGTCTATCTACACTTTGCAGTCTACGCTTTTCTATTCTAAGCCAAACATAATCATCAACTTTGAAATTCATGGCTTGTCTTTTCTTGTTGGCTTGTTTGGTATATGATTGTTGGGCTTTAGCAATCATATCCTTTACTTCATCAAAAATAGTATTATGCATAACAGCAATATCATCGGCACTTTGTATTCTATTAGACAAAGATGCAACAGGTGTAGATAATCTATGTCCATAAATAACTTCAAAAGGTGCTTTCTTTGTAGATGTGTGCGGTGTATTATTGTAAGCAAACTGTAATAAATGCAAATGAGTATCCCATGTTTGAGGTTTAGAGATAGTGTATGCACGTAAAAGATCTAAAATAGTGCTATTTGTGGCTTCTGTTTGTCCATTTGTTTCTGGATGAAATGCAGATGAAAAATCAATCTTTGTGCCTAGATTTGCAAACAGTGTAATCCAGAAATTATTACAAAATCTAGAATCTCTATCTGAAATAATCACTTTCGGCAATCCATGGTTAGTAAAAACAGTTTTCAAAAATAACTGTGCTGCTTGTGATGCTGTTAAAGTTTTCTTACATGCAATGAAATATGCTTGCTTACTAAATCTATCTACAATTGTCCAAATCATGTCATGGTTAGATTTAGTATTTGGTAAGCCAGTAATGAAATCCATAGATATATGTTCCCAAGGTTTAGATGGAATAGATAAAGGCATTAATAACCCATACTATTTACCATGATGTCTTTTTATTCTTTGACAAATCAGACATTCAGAAACAAAATTAGAGACATCTGCATCCATATGCGGCCAATAAAAATCTTCAGTTAACATGCGTAATGTAGAAATGATACCTCTATGACCTTGATATGGGGGACAATGAATTTCATTTAGAACAAAAGATCGGAATGGAATAGTAACACACAGTCTCTTTTCAAAGAACATGAATCCATCATTATATGACAATGAATCAACAGGAATGAAATTATTTTGAACTAATTTTTGCCAATCAGAATGAAAAGTAATATCCTGGTGATATGTGTCTTTCATAGCAATCAAAGAATCAAAAGATATGATAGAAATGTTATGAATTGCAGGTCTTCTACTTAATGCATCAGCAACTACATTTTCTTTTCCAGGTTGGTATTGAATGATAGGATGGAAACTTTGAATGAATGAAGCCCATTTGATATGACGGTCAGAAATTTGGGGTTGGCTAAGTAGATGTCTAATGCTTTGCTGGTCGGTCTTTATCATGAATTCTGAACCCATTAAATAATGCTTCCATTGTTTCAATGCTTGAACAACTGCTAAGAGTTCCTTGTCATAGGTGGAATATTTGAGCTCAGAGGGTTTCAGCTTAGAACTAGAATATGCTATTGGATGGTTGTCTTGCATTAACACGGCTCCTATTCCTGATCCGCTAGCATCAGTCACAACTAAAAAGAATGGTCGGTTAAAGTCAGGCAATTGTAGAATAGGGGCATTGGTCAATGCACGTTTAAGTAAATCAAAGGATTTCTGCTGGTTTTCAGTCCATTGATAAACAATGCCTTTCTTAAGAAGTTTGGTCAATGGTAAAGCAAGTAATGAGAAATTACGTACAAACTTCCTATAGAAACTAGCAAGACCAAGGAATGAGCGTAGTTCATGTACATTTTTAGGAATAGGCCAATGCAATATTGCGTCAATTTTCTTAGGATCAACTTTTATTCCTTCTTCTGATACAATATGACCTAGATATTCTATTTCTGTCTTAAAGAATTCACTCTTGTCAGGATTTGCAAACAATTGATTTTCTTTCAGTAATTGAAAAACTAATGATAAATGCTCATAATGCTCTTTTTCACTTTGACTGAACACTAAAATATCATCAAAGAAAACAATCACATAATATTGATATTTTAGAAAAATACGGTTCATCATTCTACTGAAAGTGGCAGGTGCATTAGTTAATCCGAATGGCATAACTAAGAATTCGTAATGGCCAAACTGTGTCCTGAATGCAGTCTTAAATATATCGGATCTGTCTAACCTCACCTGATGATATCCAGATTTAAGGTCAATTTTACTAAATATAGAAGATCCTTGCAGTTTGTCCATAAGGTCATCAACTCTAGGTATAGGATACCTATTCTTTACAGTGATCTTGTTTAATGCTCGGTAGTCAATACACATCCGATAAGTATTATTCTTTTTCTTGACTAAGAGCACAAGTGCACCGAATGGAGAACTGCTAGGTCGAATTAAACCTCTATTTAGTAATTCTTCTACTTGAGTCTGGATTTCTTTTTGCTCTATTTGATTGTGCCTATATGGGGCTTTGCAAGGTGGTTGTGTGCCAGGTATTAGATCAATCTTATGGTCTTCTGGACGTGATGGAGGTAAACCTGGTGGTAGGTCTTCTGCAAAACAATCCTTAAAATATGCAAGAAATTCCTTATGTCTAGGGTGCATATGAGTTTCTTTTGCGTGCAATTCATTCACCCAAATGAGATATGATTTAGTATTCTTGCGTAGTGCACGTTTTGCTTGAGTATGCGAAAGCAGTGGAAACATATGAGATGCATGCATACCAAATAATGTAATAGATTTTCCTTGAAAATTTATATTCATTGTGTGTGTGGAATAATCTATATTGGGATTACGTTGGTGTCTCCATGGCATTCCTAGAATAATGTCGCTAGACTGTAATGGGACAACTAAGAAATTTCTTCTTTCAATATATGGACCAATTTGAATTTCTAAATCTTGAACTTCTTGTGTGCCATTGTACCTAGTACCTAAAAATGCAGCTTTTATGCGATAATGCGTAGGTACAGTATGCAATTTCAATTCCTTTACCAATTTTGCTGAAATAAAGTCATGCGTACTACCGTCATCATGCAATACAGTTCTTTCTTTTCCATGCACCATACATTTCATAGTCAACAATGAATGTAAAGTAGGCATACCTGGTAAAGTGTCGGAAGTAGTAGTAGGATCATCTTCTTCTTCAGTGAAATCCGGCATATCCTCATGCTCGTCCTCGTCCATAGCTCCAAGGTAGTTGATATGTGCTGATGGCTTCTTTGAATGACAATTTGCTGCGAGATGTCCTGGCTGGTGACACTTGTAGCATACGATAGGCTTGGCTTTGGTCACATTATTTGCAATGGCTGGGAGTTTGGGTATATTTGGATTTGCTTGTTGGATAGGCTTAGGATTTGGATTGATAGTGGATGGTAATGCGGGTGGTTTAGGCCAATTCTTGCGGAAAGATGGTGATGAGAAACGACCTGGATTAAACCTTCTGAAATTTGAATTGAATTGTTTAGATCCATAATTACCGTTTGCTTGGAATGGCTGCGGTCGTCGATCTCTTCCACGTAACTTATCTTCAGTGTCGTGAGCTAAGGAGATGGCATCTTCAAGGGTAGCAGGCTTGAACATATTCACCTCAGCGTAGTAATGTCCAAGAAGTCCAGACATGTACTTCCACTTATGGGTCGTCTCTGGTACGTCTTCAAGCATGCGTAGCTGTAAAAGTGCATTCCAAAAACGCTCTGTATACTGTGGAATAGGCTCACGGTCGCGTTGTTGAAGTAAATCCCATTGCTTGATAGCCTTCTCATGAAATTGCGGTGGTAGAAAATTTTGCATAAACTTCTTCTTGAAATCTTCCCATGTAGCAGGACATTCTATGCTCTTGCGGACGACAGTCCACCAAAGTGATGCTCTATCTATCAGATGATTAGTAACACACTTGATTTTATCTTTCTCAGGATAAGTTTCCTCATGGAAATAGTCATCAAACTGGCTAATGAATGATAAAACTGTCTTTCCTTCTCTTATGCCATTGAAAGTGCGAAACTTGAAACTTCGTTTACTTATCTTGGATTCCTTGCGAATGGTTTGTGCTTCAAGAGTGGCGTCGATGGTACGGCGTATCAAATCTTCAGCTTGAGGTTCTTCTTTGTCAGTGGACGCTCCTTGTAGCTTTGTCAATTGCGCTTGCAAGGCTTGCCTAGCTCTTCGCTCTTCGTCCAATTGTAGCATGATAAGATCCAGCTTTTGCTCCATGGTAGGCTCGGGTAGGTCATCTTCAGCCATAGGATCATCCATATGTGGGGAAGTCATCCTGTAAAACTCAACAAACCTTTCTCACTCAAAATCAGTTAGCGGGATGAGCGTAGCTCAAATTTGGGGTTACAAGGCTATGTATTTTTGGGTATTTTCTTCTTCAATTTTCAGAAATTCTGAAATATTTCTGTCTTTGTTTGCTAAAAGTACTTCAACGAACTTGCAGATAGGTAAAACAACTTGCTGCGAACAACTTTCCAGTTCAGAGTTTTTGCAAACGAACAAGTCTTCTAGGAGTTTCGAGTGTTAATCAGTTCTGATTTAGTCTGACTTGTAGAGTTGCAGACTTAGCAGACTTGCAGGGTTGTTGACTTGCTGAACTTAGCCGATTTGCAGGACTTGCAGTACTTGATTAGTGTCGACTTGCGAAACTTGACTTCTAATGCGCAGGACCCGGAGTTTACAGACTTCTCTGCCTTCACTGACTTGCAGAGTATAGTGTGTCTTAACCTTAATTGAACTTAGTAATTAAGCTTAATAGCTTAATTGTTGACCACAGAAGCCGCCGTTTTTGATCGTGAAGGGGGGGGGGGCGTTTTTCTTCACGCGGATTTTTCGGAATCCCTCCTCTTGGCCACGTTTTGACGATTTGAAGCTTTTTAAGCTTCTCAAGCTTTGTATTAAGCTTTTACACTAAGCTTTTTGAAAATAGAGATATGGCTCTTACTGGTTTATCACGACTTGTTCATGAAGATGAGGGAGTGGTCCTCCGCCGACAGAGAGTGGTCCTTCGCGATCTGAGAGTGGAAACAGGGGTTCTTGATCGCCAGAAGTCTGCCTGTATCGACGGTTCGCGACAAGATTGACTGTAGAGGCCGTTTGTTCCTGGAGCTCCGCCTTCGCCCGAGATTGGTAGCGATTGAAAGCCCTTGATCTCTGCTCCGCTCTGATACCACTGGTGCGCAGATCGGACGCAGGTAGCTCACGTAGTGAATTCCCAAAGGTCCCCAAGAACAAAGCACTCTACTTTTTAGCACAAAAACCAATGTAAAAACAAGCACGACATGAGACAAGAGACAAATTGGGTTGAATCTCCCCCATGCCTTGTGTGAGCGCTTCACAAAGCATGTATTTAATATATATTTCCAATCTTTTTGCTCAAAAATAGCCCAATTACAAAAATATGACAAGCTTTTAGCTTTTGAGTTTGCTTTCTACCAAAAATAGGAAAATAAAGCTAATGGACGGTGCCCAAAGAGTCTGGCACGCCCAATCTCAATGTCCAAATAAAAATAACATATCCAGGCGCATAAGCGCATACAAAATAATAATAAATAATCGATGTCTCTATAGACATAATCAAAATATAGGCATGGCGCCTATCAAAATATAGTCCAAAGATCGAAAACCCGCTAGACTCCAATGCTTTCCTCCGCCACTGCTGCTATCTCTACACATCAACTGAAGCATTCACAATCGTTAGTAAAATAACACAATTAAACCGACAAAAGTGAATACCTAGCAGTCTTCAGCTACATAAATAAATCAACTGGTTAGAAATAAATCCTAACCTTAATTTATTACGAGTGCGCACTCTAAACTCATAAACGTTTATTAATTTAATATGCATTTTGCGGAATCACCCGCTATGGAATCACCCATGTACACACTAAATTAATGAAACGCCCGAAAAGGACAGGCGTCCCCATCAACTTCTCGCACAAAGAATCCTCTTTGCGTATGAGCCCCGGTCATCTAAGTTTACGGAATCCACCGTAAAACCTCACGGAATCCACCGTGGAATATGCCTCCTGGCATCAGCTTCAGTTTCCAGTAGACAAGGTCAATGCTCTAGACTTGGGCCAGACAAAGGGAGTGGTTCTAGGGGATGCTGTGGAGACATGGATGCAGTGAGCCCGTGGTCAACTCAGGATACAGGTGCTACTCCTCACTCTCGTGCAGGTTCGAGAGAGCGTGGCTCAGTTGGTTGTTGTGGAGGTATCGATGCACTGTCTCTGTATCATCATTCTGCTAGAGTTGCGTCACCTATGGGATTTGCCACACCTGTGGGGACATCTACTCTAGTCACTCCCGCTTTTTCTTAGCCATTCGCATGTGGCACCCTATGGGTGCTACTCCAAGAGATACTACCCCCGTAGGAACACCAAATGCATAGGGGTCTCCTGGATATTCCCAAGAGCATGGTCGCAAGTGGGAGAGGACACATCTGAGGCATATCCCAAAGGGATATGGATACCTTGTAGATGATAGGATAGGAGCCGTCATCATGAATGATGAGGGGAGGAGGGTGATGGCTCGTATGAGAGAGTTGTGCAAACAAGTTTTTTGGCACAACATCTTGGATCATTGAAAGAACATACCAGAGGGGAGCAAGGACTACATAGTAGCATCCTTGCATGAGGAGTTTTCGGTACCCATCACAGCAGATAGGTTCTCCAAAGGTCAGATGATGGAGTGCATGCCTGCGTACATGTCACATAGATGATCGGAAGCATGCAAGGCACTTAAGAGTGGGGCCTCAAAGCCCAAGTGGCTAAACGCAGATGACTGGCACCGACTCATGGAGGAGGCTACAGATTTTCCAAGACATTGGAGACAGCAACGCGAGGCGGCGAGGGCATGATTGGAGGCAGGAGTGGTCCATCATCTTGGGAGTGGCGGCCATAGGACTTAATTAGAGGACTTTGTAATTTTTTCTTTTGTTCTACTTGCTTATTTTTTTGCAATCATGTTTCTAATAGTTGTATTTTATTTTCTTTGCATCACTCCATTATAAATCGCGAACTCACTGGCCTAGAGACTTAATATGCAGAGAGACATAGTCTCACTACATTGATCGACTGATTGTATGGACGCGGCGGCCTATAAGTCACTCATCTTTCTTGTCCATAGTTACAAATTTTAATTAAAATATATTATTGTATGGTGGAATCATGTGTAGTTGCTTCTTTTTTTGTAGAGTCCGTTCCATGCTCTGGAGGACCCTGCCATGGTTATAATATCGGACACAAACCAGGGCAAAAGAACCTTCAAATTCTATGAGTGGGCTAAGCCCATGATCCCAAAACTGCAAACATATCTCTTAAAAGAA
Source organism: Lygodium microphyllum (assembly GCF_053477565.2). Lineage (NCBI taxonomy): Eukaryota > Viridiplantae > Streptophyta > Polypodiopsida > Schizaeales > Lygodiaceae > Lygodium > Lygodium microphyllum. The sequence continues at coordinate 187,501,229 of NC_141137.1, read as the reverse complement.
ACCATATCCATAATGATATAAAACAACATTGTCATCTTCATCACTTTCATCATTATCTTCCATAGATTTTAGAAATAAAGAATGAAGAGAGAGAGAAAGAGAAAGAGGAACAGAGCCAAATACAAATATTTTGCACACCCAAGAGAAGAGAACCTATGTTTTGAGGAAAGAGAGCGAGAGAAAGAGACACACAACCACTCGCGTTCTCAATCCACCCTTTCACCCAAAAAGCACACCTCTCCATATTTTATTATTTCTTTGAATTTTTTCATACATTTGATATTATAAGACCTTTGGCCTTTATTTTTGAGTATTCCTACCCTTTACAAATGCATGCAAATAACACTTTTGTGTATACCATTTATTTATTATGGATGTGGATGTGAATGTGGATGTGGACCCCTCATGTAAGTGTGTATTTTAGTGATTTTGGAATAATGTACTTGTTATCTTTTTTACAAAAGATGAAATTATGATATATGCATGGACATTTTTGTGCCTTGTTTTTATGCTTCTTTGGGTGTCATCATATTCCTCCCACACTGAAACGTGAAGCGTCCTTGCGACCTTGTCAAAGAAGAACCACTGTCTATCACAAACAACTTCCCAAATTGTTAGTAAAACAACTTCGATCACAAGGCCTAGACATGGTAGGGTATGGGACTCCAAATCCACGACCACCAGAGTAAGGGAACTCCTGCCTCAAATACTCCCACACTGAAAAACTTGTATACTTGTTCAAGGATAGGGTTCAATCTTCAATGAGGGATCATGAGAATGCTTTTTGCATCCCAATGGGGGAATAAATATGATAACTCTAGTCATCATCATGTCACTTGGAAGGAATATGACCTAATTATACATACATTTTCATGTATCTCTATATGTGGGTATGCCTTTGTAAAGGGTTCTGAATTTTTTATATTAGTGCTAGGATGTTAAGGTTTATAAAGTGAAAATTTATCTCTTTAAATGTTTTTGATTTGGATGAACATATTTGCATATATAACTTCATATGCCCTATCATATCATCTTTAATTGTAGAAGCTAAGGGAAACCAACTATGAGATAAGGAAGATTATGGAAATATGTAGGTATTATGTGTCTTTCTCTAAAGGCTCACCTATGTTTTATTCTTGTGTGTGTTGGGGTGCTTGGAGGACTATGAGTATGTCCAATTGAGGAGGAGGTAAGGAGTTAGGTAGGTGTACATAGAAGAGCAAGGGACATGCTTTTTAATTTCATAATATAATTACTTTGTTTAACCTAGACTATTTTAAGGGTTTAATCATGTTCCTTTCTTTGTGGAGGACGAGAGAAATTGAGGGGATGTAAAGGGATAATGAAAAATGATATTGGAAGAGGAAGGGAGGGAACGTTGAAAGGTAAGGCAAGGGTGGATGACAAAAGGGGAGAGGAAGACCAAGGAGGAGATGAAGTTAAGAGGAGAAGAAGGCCGTTGTTGATGAAGGACGAAGAGGGAGGGCTTTCTCAACGAGGAAGAAGAGGCCGCCTTGATGCCATTGGGGTTGTGGCAGCACCCTTGTCTACGTCATCTCTTCTTATCCTTTAAAACATCCATCCTTCTTGACATTCCCCTCTTCATCTTCCTCATTACGGTAACTAAATGTCTTGAAGGGAGCTTCAAGCTGTAAGGGCCAAACTAAAGGAAACTAATCCGTAGAAATCTAGTACCAGTAGCCCCGTCATAAACCCCCCTCTCTCTCTCTCTCTGTAAACGTGCAATACGTATGAGAAAGAACTCCTACCAACGCCTGGTGCTTTGACACTTTTGATAAGCCTTGAGGACGTGAACCATGACAGGCAAAACCTGTCTTTCCTTCCTACAATGCAAAACCCCTCTGTTACCTTGTGCTGCTGCTTCACCCTATTCTTCTTCTTCCCTCTGATTCTTCTTCCTTATTTTTGTTTCTTCTTCTGTCGCATGGGAACATACCATTGAACCAATATCCTTCTTTGATAGATCAGCAACCTCGAAGGCTAGAGTGGCATAGTCATAAGCGGAAGCAGCTGACTTTTTGATCTCGTAAGGACCTAATTCTGAGCAAGGAAGTATGGCTCCTCATTGGCTTTCTTGGTGGAATCAGGGTCGCGCGGAAACATAGTGCGCACCCCCATGTTATACATCTCCCTTAGGTCTATCGGCTCTTCATAATCCATCTCTGTAAATGATGATTATGTGATCGGAGGCTCGCTATGTGTCCTATCTGATAATATGTTCTCTCTCTCTCTCTCTCTCTCTCTCTCTCTCTCTCCGTGCGATAATAGGTTACTGGGGCTGTGCGAGGGGCTCCCACGGTGCACTACCAGGACATAGAGGGGCTATTGCTACGGCTATGCGCAGAGCTTCCAAGGTGCTCATGATGCTTCTGAGAACCTTCTCCACTCTTCTTTGAGTGGTTGTAGGCAGCCCTAGCCCTGTCATAAGTGTTTTATATCTTGCCACATAAGGAGCTTTCTCTTGTTCGTTCATAGATCTCCATCTAACACCTTCAGTAGAGCAGACACTCCTGTTACTGTACCCTTAGCAGTATGGTTCTCTTGTTTGAAGGTCTCTCTAAAGTCTTCCATAAACAGGAAGTAAGCAAAGAGTGGTCTTTTAGGCCTGTTGGGATCCTTCGGGCATTTCTGGCCTTTGGCCCTTGCCTCCTTCTTCACAGATGGGAGGCGTAGCCTCTTCTCCTTAGGCTCTGAAGATCTCTTCCTCTTCTCTTGTTCTCTATTTCCCTTCGAATGACTGAAGGTACATCCTCTCTGCATAGTGGTTCCTCTTCCACATTTCCTTCAAGCCCCTCTATTTGCAGCTTTAAAGATCAGTTCTTTCAATTCTTTCCCGGCTAGTGCACCAAAAATGGAGGACCTTGCCACAGCTATAATATTGAACACAAACCAGGGCAAAAGAACCTTCAAATTCTATGAGTGGGCTAAGCCCATGATCCCAAAACTACAAACATATCTCTTAAAAGAACCATATCCATAATTATATAAAACAACATTGTTATCTTCATCACTTTCATCATTATCTTCCATAGATTTTAGAAATAAAGAATGAAGAGAGAGAGAAAGAGAAAGAGGAACAAAGCCAAATACAAATATTTTGCACACCCAAGAGAAGAGAACCTGTGTTCTGAGGAAAGAGAGGGAGAGAAAGAGACACACAACCACTCGTGTCCTCAATCCGCTCTTTCACCCAAAAAGCACACCTCTCTATATTTTATTATTTCTTTGAATTTATAAGACCTTTGGCCTTTAATTTTGAGTATTCCTACCCTTTACAAATTCATGCACATAACACTTTTGTGTATACCATTTATTTATTATGGATGTGGATGTGGATGTGGATGTGGACCCCTCATGTAAGTGTGTATTTTAGTGATTTTGGAACAATGTACTTGTTATCTTTTTTACAAAAGATGAAATTATGATATATGCACGGATATTTTTGTGCCTTGTTTTTATGCTTCTTTGGGTGTCATCATGCTCCTTTGTGGTGGGACGAGCTTTTGAATGGCGAAGATCTATAGCTCGCCCTTCGAACCGTGCAATGCACATGCTCTTCTTTTTGGTTCATATGATTTATGTAGACATTTTCTATGCACTATGTTATTATCATCCTTTGTATCTTGCAACGATTGTACCGTCACTTTCATTACACGATCTTGTATTTATTTTATGTATCAGTCTTATGGATTTAAGTACACTTTGCCTTCATTTAGACGAGCATTGTACACATTACTGAAACTCTTTTGTATGCCCCAAATAAAGCACATAATGCTATTTATGGGAGGGTAGCTTGCTGCCCTGCCACCCCAAAGAAAAAATCCTCGTACTATCGCTATTAGCATCGCAAATTTACTGCACACGTCGCTATTAGTGTCTCAATGTGCATCGCAAAGCATCGTTATTTGCGTCACTTTCAAGGTCGCATATACGACACTAGTAGAGACATTGATAGCGATTATTCTATGGCATTGCTAATACCGACTTTTTGTGACAACGGGGGAAATTTTCTTTATGAATATTTTTGTCACTTTGAATGTCCGTATAAGGCTTGTATCTTGTAGTGATTAGATCTCATGCTAACCTCTCATTGGGGATCTTGATGTATCTCACACCCACCCATTCACAATAATGTTATCTTTTGCGAGATTTGGAGGGATGATTCCATTATAAGCAACATCTAAATGCATGTATGCTAGGATATGTATCACATTTGCTTGTATTTAAAGCATGAAATACTAATTTTAGAAATTGCACTCACTAAACAAAGCCAACAAATATGATACGTAAACAGTATCCAACATTACCATATCATGACTTTAAAACTCTCATCTCTCTACCTCCAATGACATAGGCATGCATCTCGCAATGAACAACATGTGCCGTGCATAAGGCCCAACACTTCTGCCTTGACTCCATCCATTGGTGTCCTTCCTCCACAACCTGCTCGATGAGATCTACCATGGAGTGTGTTGTGACAAGGAAAATTAACATCCTATGTCGTTAGTCAGATGCATGGCATCAATTGACTCTGCCTCAATATGGGAGTTCCATGATGGAATTCCATCTCCCAATCCATGCACGGCACTATCTTTAGGGAGATAAACCACGATGATATCTCATGCTATGTTTGTGGTTTCTTCGTCAACCTCGACCATCTTGTGTTGGTTGACCTCCTCCAATGCCTCTACCAATTGAGAGAATGCCTCACTTGGCTGATCATTTTGTAATGTATTTCCTATCTCGAATGGGTCACATAGAATAGTATGCCACTCCACCTTTGCCATCATAGCGGGATGGGTGAGAGCGACTTACAAGGGGTCTTCCATGCAGCTTTCAGTGTCGACATCTACACATTGACTTCTCAATTAGTAACATATTCTTCTTTTTGAATGTTACTATAGATAATATTCTTGATACAAGTTTGTTTACTTGTGTGTGTGATTGACACATCTTGCACCATTGTAGTTTCATGGGAGATAATGTCTTGCAACAAGGAGACTTCCACGTGACTTTCAGTATGGCCCTTTGCATAATGACCTCAGAATTAGCAACATATTTTTCTTTCAAAATTTTATTGTAGATAATATTCTTGAGGCACATTAATTCATCAATGTCTATGGCTAGCACAACCTCTACCATTATAGATTCATAATCCAAAATTGTATCCCCCTTTACAAGAAGACATACCATTCTTATTGACATTATATTGTGGGAAAAATAAACCACAAGTCACACTTGTTGACCGATAGTGGCCATGTCCCCTAGTCTATGCTCTTGCATTCTTTCCTTCCCTACACAAGGACACACATCACTATTAGTATCATATAATGATAGAATATTTTAAAGCTATGATGTCATCCAATCATGGCATGTGTGAAATTCATGAGCTCATTTCTTTACATCTTTGTGCATGAGCCAAGTCTACTGTCACCTCATGACCTTCAATTCTTCCACCCTCTACATAGTAAAAGATATTCTTAATGTTACTTTGGTGATGAAGAAGATTTACATGCCTTCACATCATGAGTTTTGTGTATAAGAAAGCTTACCATCTCAGTGCTCTATAATACATGTGACATACATCTCTCTATAGTGGTGTGTAAGGTAAGACTTTCCACAATATGTGGAAGAACTTGCTCTATCCTTCTATCCATGCCAATGACATAGACCTCCTCGGTGGTGCCTTTCACTACAAATCAAGTCCATTGAAAATATGTTAAGGGATGGAACAATATAGATCCTTTAAAGCAATAAGGATGAACATGTTATAAATGGAAAACTTGCAACTTCCAATTGTCTTATATCCACTGCTTGAGTGCATTGTTTGTTGTATCATTGGGATTATGATATGCTCTTTAGTGGTATCAATCAAGGGCCATACACAATTTGATGGTCATGATTCATATTCAATGAAATATTTTTACTACATGGATACAAGATATGTCTTGGATATTGTACTTCAAAACATCAAATATTTTGGGTGTGAAGAAACCAAATTAATTGGTAATGAGAGCCGATCTCTGCTTGGTCTTTCTTCGATGATATTAGGTGTGCGTTTGCTCTTCTATTTTATTTTTTTGAGAACTGCACTACTAGTATCATTTTCTTGTAAACCCATTGTAGTTTCTTTATTAGGAGATAACAAAGTGCAATATATACCTAAGAATGCAACTTGTATTATGTGGCATGCCTTTGAAACCTTGTGTCTCTTATATTTATTAATTCCTTGAGTATTTTTTATACAACCCTTTTTCATTGGAGGGGTATTCACCTTGTGGATGGTCAAGGGAAATAGGGCATCTTTGATATATCTCCTTATCCCACTCTTGCTCTATTTGGTAATTCTTATATATGCACTAATCATCCTGCATATTTGCCCAATCCTTGCATTCTCCCCCGGCAAAATTTGTGTAGCCCCCCTCTCCATTTTTTTGTACATGAACATAACAAGCAAATTCACCATTACATTCCAGGAATGGATTGGTAAGATAGCACCACAAACATGCTACAAAAGAAGGATATTGTGAACTACTTGTAGAAAAGCCTCCATATTGCTAACTTCAATGACTTGTGTGACTCTATATCATCATTTGGCTTGAAATCATGGAAGATGGTGTGAAACATTTTCTCTCTATGTTTTCTCTTATCTTATACGTGTATTAGAAGAACAAATTGTGTTCCACTCGAATGTTATAATAGTCCTCCCAACTCAAGAGCAATCTCCTCTTCTGCCATCTTGTAACATGGCCCAAAAGGTCTCTTGTCCTATCTAACTTTGAAATAGAGTATTTTCATCTACTCAAATCAAAGTTATGTCATTTAATACCAATTCATCTAGCTTACAATACACATAATATAAACGAATAAGAATAACCTACGTTCAGACATGCCCATCAACATTCAAATTTTCTCATCAGAATTCTCCATGGCCTTCAATATCCTTATGCAATTTTCCTCATTTAAGTTTGAGAACACTTATGTATATACACTCTCCTTGTTCAATACACCCCCCGTCTTGGAACCCCACTTCAAGCACAATACAGTTTTGCATTGACCAAAACGTTGTTGCTCTAGATAAATTTAGTTTGAGTACATATCAATGGAAAGTACAAAAAGGTAGCAACTTACTAATACCACTTCTCTTTGAGGCCAGGGTCTACAACTATTAGCAAACATCGAGTTTTCTTGACAAGCTTTTCATTAACACTATAGTATGCCTCACCCCACTTGGTTCTAAACTCAGAGTCAGGGAATTGTGTATGTTTCTATTTGATTGGCTGCATTGCCATATCATACTCGTCCTACACTTGGTAATTAAGGATAACATTATTGAATTAGAAAAAAATGCATTAGGAAAAACATTGTAAAGTTAGCTTGAAGAACTACCCACCTTCCACATGATGTCGACAAGTGCGATCAATGGTACCTTGTACCATGCAAGAATAGGCACTGGATTTTTGTGTGCTTGTACCCATGCCTTTTCTTCATCACTTAACTTGTCCTTTTGTGCCAACTTGTATACATTCTATATTAAGATCTCATGCATATTTCATTATCCACATGACCTTTAGTGCACAAAGCCAATCCAAGTACATGAGGAAATGGTCCACTACATACCTATTTGTATGAGATATAGCTGACAAAATCTCCCCTTTGCCACACTTGCCACTTTCACAAGGCACAATCAACCCGCATATGTTGCCTCACATTATCTAGAAAGGCTGTTGCAAACAATCAATTATATTAACGATGACATAAGTAACAAATACATTGCAAAATGTTAAGGTCCTATGGTGGTTTAGGGCTGCTCAAATGTGCATATCTCATTCATCCATGTTGTTAGTCGATGGTTACCATCCCAAACATAAAATATGCAATTTGACAAAAAGACCCAAATAGTGTTGCCGATTTCTGCCTCAAAGTCCTCATGCTTCTTTAGCAATGGAGGTCCCACCCATTTCTAATCGTATCATCAACCTCTTTGCACTAGTACCTTGGGGTCTCTAATGATATTATGAATATACTCATCCCTCTGATGTACTCGTTGCTAAAAAACATATATGAGAGTTGCTTATACCTTGATGTGACTTATTTTATTGTAGATATGGAAACCAAACTACATAATGCAATGGGTAGCAAAGGGATGGATGTTTGCATTTTTATGAAACATTGAGGTAATATCCACATCAATGTAAATAAATAAAATCCTTAATCAAAATCATGTCACCATCTCTTATAAGTACTCACTGCCAACGTTTCCAACTAGTCTTTAATGCATGATTGCACAATATGTTTATCACAAGTGATTGTGAGAGTGGTCTTGTACGGCCTGTATCATGCACTCCTTTTTAGTTCTTTGTGTCTACTTCCTCTTGCTTCACGTGTGGCCATGTCCTTGTTGTGCACTAAAGGACTCAATGCTTTGATGGACATAACTTTCCTTATTAGCATCACTCTCCCCATGCTATGAGCTTTCTCTTACTCTTTCTCATTTGCGTCTTTGAAGCATATCCATCTTCTCCTAATGTCATTCCTTCCCCACATGCAAGTGTAGTGGTTGAATGTAGCTCAGTGGATGTCAATGATTACATTTGTCTTTCTCTCCCTTGCTCTTGGAGGGAAACTCCCCCTTACGATTACATGCTACTGATGACAACACCATGTCGTGCTACTGCTCTAGGTTGTTGTGGAGGCAAGTCAGAGTCCTCAGAGACTCATCCCTGATCATCACTCTCTTTCTTGCAAACAATGATTTAAAATAGGGTAAGAGGGGGAGATAAAGAAGCCATAACAAAAATCAAGAGAGAAGCTACTTACAATCTATTTCATTACTCATTGCACAATCGCATTTACTTAATATCAATCTCAATATTGCCTTTATCACATGCCTTCACATCTCTTCAATGCACTACAATGACAAGAACTCCCATTCATCTAGGGAGTAATCTCGACGAGGGGAATGTTTGTTGGATTAAACCTTCTACTACACTGTCATCACCCTCAAAAAGGGTGACACAATCTTGTCTTTTGAAATCCTATCTAGCCATGATGAAGGGGTTTAGGATTACTTCACTACAAGATATAGGCCTTATACCGACGTTAAAAGCGATGAAAATGTAAATAATAAAATTTACCCTCGTCATCGCAAAACAACGTTGTTATTGGCGATGCCATAGAATAGTTGGTATTAGTGTCATTATTAGCGTCGCTATTTGCGTCGATTTGCAACACAAATAATGACACAAATATAGCAATGCATACAGGTAAATTTGCGATGCTAATAGTGACGGTAACAGGAAAAAAAAATTGTGGCAGGGCAGCTAGCACTGTGTGCTTTATTTGGGACATACAAAATAGTTTCTGCATTGTGTACAATGCTCGTGTAAATAAAAAAAATACTGAAATCATAGCATTGATACATCAAATAAATACATGATCACATAATGAAAGTGATTCGTACAATCAGGACAAGATATCAATACTACATAGAAAATGTCTACACATATAGGGCAACCAAAAAAGAAGGGTGTGTGAGCTCCAGGGATCCAAGGATGAGGTACATATCCTCGCCGTCAAAAGCTCGTCCCGCCGCAAAGGAGCATCGAACGGACTCTGCAAAAAAAGAAACAACAACACATTAGTCCACCATACAATAATGCATTTTAATTAAACATGGTAACTACGGACAAGAAAGATGAGTGACTTATAGGGCCGCCATGTCTATACAATCGGTCGATCAATGCAGTGAGACTGTGCCTCTCTACATATCGAGTCTCAAGGCCGATCGAATCGCAATTTGTAATGGAGTGCTGCAAAGAAAATAAAATACTAACTGTTAGAAACATGATTGTCAGTACAAAGGATATTGCAAAAAAAAAAAGCAAGCAAAACAAAAGAAAAACTTACATAGTCCTCTAGATATGTCTTGTGGCCGCCACTCCAGCCTCTAGTCATGCCCTCGTCGCCTCACGCTGCTGACTCCAATGCTGTGGAGAATCTATAGCCTCCTTCCTCAATCGACGCCAGCCGTCTGCGTCTAGCCACTTGGGCTTTGCAGACCCACTCTTGAGTGCCTTGTGTGCGTTCGATTGTCTGTGTGACATATAGGCATGCATGCAGTCCATCATCCAGCCCGTAGAAAATCTATCTGCTGTGGCTGGAACCGAAAACTCCTCATGCAAGGATGCTACTATGTAGTCCTTGCTCCCCTCTAGTATGTTTTTCCAATGATCTAAGATGTTGTGTCGAAAAACTTGTTGGCACAACTCTCTCATGCGAGCCATCACCCTCCTCCCCTCATCATTCATGATGATGGCCCCTGATCTATCATTGATGAGATAGGAATATCCCTCTGGGGTATGCCTAAGATGGGTTCTCTCCCACTTGCCTCTATGCTCCTGGGCATATCCAGGAGACCCTTGTACATCTGGTGTACCAATCGGGATAGTATCTATCGGAGTAGCACCCATAGGGGTGCCACCTTGCAAACGGTTGAGCAAAAGTCGAATTAACTAGAATAGACGTCTCGAAAAGTGTGACAAATCCTGGGGGTGACACAACTCCAGAAGAAGGATGAGACGGAGACACCACGTCCGTGCCTCCACAGCATCCACTTGAGCCACGCTCCCTGGAACCTCCAGGAGAGCAAGGAGTTGCACCTGTATCCTGTGCCGACCACATGCTCACTGCCTCTGTATCTCTATAGCATCCCCCTGACCCTCAAGCACTCCCTCCCTCTGGCCCAAGTCTGGAGCATTGACCTCGTCTACTCGAAGTCGAAGCATTTGATGGCACCGAAGTAGATCTAGTAGAGCGGCCTGAAAATATCCGAGATAGCTCCTGGTTTGCCATGTCTTTGAATCTCGCAATCTGATCTGGAGACATGCGCATGAAGATATTTTGCAACTCCTCATCGCTCATTTCTTGACTCATCTTGAAAATGTCACCTACACAGACAAAAAATGATGTTAGCATAATCAATTTAAATCATACAAAGCACAATAATATAAATCCTTAAAAAATGATCTCACTTAAAATGCATATCTTATGTACCCTTATAAGCGATTAGTCAATGAATTGAGTAAGTGGATGCTCCAAGTATGAAGTATCCTATGTTCCCATGTCAATCTCCTGACACAACTCCGCATACACTGGAAGGTTGATAGACATGTTACCACAAAAGGATGAGTCCACCTCGTTCTCAAAGAATTCTTGGACTCCTGTATTTCCATCATTGTTAGCCGATGTTGGCTCCTCTACATGCTCCAAGCTTTCGGTAATCTCCATCCCTTGCAATATCGAACCCTCTATTTGCATATTGTCATCATCTATGCTTGGAACATCGCTTTGATCATATACTCTTGCACTTCGGGGAGTTGAAGGTATAACATATCACCATTGAGGTTGTCGGGTGTTTCGATAGAAGATTACACGTTCACAAACACGTACAAGAGAGATTAAACTATTGTGACATGTACCATGTCGTAATACAATTAACAAACAAATGAGTTCATGCACCTGTTCACAATGGGCCGGCAACACAAAGGTGTCACACAAATCCGTCCATTTTTTTTCAGAATCTATTTCGAGAAATCCAGATGGACCTCGTGGAACTATTGCTCCAGCTCCTTCAAGTACCACTTTGAACCACTGCATATCAAATAGTATCATGGAGAAGCTACGGTAATCCACCATAACAATACTTTGCAAGTTCCCAAAATACTCCACCTCATCTATAATCGTGTTTGGATCCATTCCTCGTCGTCGACTCTTCTACTCGAACCTTGCCATGATACCACAGTCCATTGTGGAGCGCATTTTGTCAATACACTCCACGCGAAAATGCCGTGTGCGCGACCACGTTGCACTATATATTTTGTACTATACATTGAAACACTCAAATTAGTTGTCGCATATAAAATATAGATACCAAAAATCCTAAACACGTCATCACCTTTGGACTACATCCCCTCGAGAATTCCCACTCCTGCATTGAGACCTCCATCCCTTCACAAGACGCTGTGGTCAAAGCTCCATGCAACCATTGCATTGACATGAACCGTGGCATCTCCTCCATGCGCTTGGGATATCGAATTGTTCGATAGCGCGTATTATGTCGAAATTCAAATCGCTCTTCTTCTCTATCTTGCCTAGCTTGCTGGTACCTGGCGAGCTACGTCTTCATAGAGGCATGGTACAATATACAAAAGCGATTCACCTTCTCCTCCATTGCACCATCCATTCTTTTTTCTACCCCATTTCCAACCACCACATCTCTGGTCAGTCTATCATCGTCCTTCAGTGTGACCATAGCATATTGTTGTATGGATCCACTCTTGGTAGCCGTTGTGAAATATGCACTAGTGCCTCAGACACCAACCAACCTTCAGCCATGCTACCTTCTAGCCGAGCTCGTTGTCACACAAAGCCTTTCAGGATTTTCATGAAGTGCTCCAAGAAGAACATCCATCGTGTATGGACAGGTCCAGCAATCTCCACTTCATCTACAAGATGCACAAGAAGATGGATTTGTATCGTGAGCATGCTGGTAGGTAGATATTTCTCAAAGAGACAGACCATCTTCACTGCTCCCTGCCTCGTGGATTCAATAGAGGATGTCTTAATCTCCTTCTGTGAGATCCATTGCACCAAAGTTGACAACTTGTAAATGGTCCCGCGTATTTCTGGAGTAAGGCATCCTGCAATCGTGATCGGTAGTACAAACTGCCACAAATGAGAAAGCATTATGAACAATGGCTATACTCCAAATAGCAAAATGCGCACGCCAATTACAATCCATTCGTAGTACAAACCTGACATATCTTATGCCAGTCATCGGATTTTAGCCCTGATAATTGGTCGTCTTTAGAAAATGCAGACCTGAGAAAACGCATCATACCCGTTGGAGTGCGGATAGACTTGACCACTTGCTTCACAATGCGCTCTTCTTTAGTGGACAAAACCCAAGGAGTACGAGGTAGCTGCGCGCGACCATCAACACTCGACTGCGGCCAAAGCGCCTCCATCTTGCCTAGCTCCTTCAAATCCATTCGTACCCCTATAGTGTCTCTCTTTCATGTGATTTGGTCCCATAGCAAGCTACCCACGTTCTTGAAAATATGCATGGGATCCAACAAGTGGTTGAACTGTAAGTGGGTCCAATATGGCAACTCATAGAAAACAAAGAACCGCCACATTCCATTTGGATGTGACTCCGCGTGGACCATTTTCAACTCATACCAGCTTGCGGCATTCATACGTGTTGGAGGTCGTCCAAGAAAACCTTCCCTGAGTTTATGACCCTCTGGCAAGAAAGCGACGTGTCCTTGATATACTATCTTCTTCATGGTTCGTGACCTTCGGGAGTCTAATTGTGGCCCACACAATGGACATGCATGGTAACCTGAGGTAACCAAACGTGTTCCAACATCTCTATCCAATGAATATAAACTTGAACGAGATAAAATATAGATATTACTGTCGACCATCGCGCTTGCTCATATCTTGCATGGTGACCCCCTTCTCCCACAAAATCTTAAGCTCATCGACTAATGGACGAAGGTACATGTCCATATTTTTTACTTTGTAGCAGCGGGGGACGAGTAAGCTAAGGATGAGATGTCATTTCTTCATAGAGAGCCATGGAGGGATATTATAGTTGACAAGGACTATAGGCCACACACTGTAAGAATTTGAGCGCATACCGAATGGGTTCACACCATCCATTGCAAGACCAAGCCTAAGATTCCTTGGCTCTTGAGCAAAGCTTGGGAAGGTAGAGTCAATGTGGCTCCATGCGCGTGAATCTGCTGAACTCCATCTGTGGACTTATTCTGTGCATGCCACATTGGGTTTATGGAATATCCAAAGTTATTTTTGGATTTACATTATGAAAAATGAATGTTTTTCTAATTGATAGGCTGATTGCCTTCGTTATGTACTTCTACAAATGTTCATGTGCCCTCATAGGTGGATATTTGGTTACACACTAAACCTCCCCCAAGGTTAGTGTCTAGATCCCTTCACGAAGGGGATAGTTTAAGCATGGTGGAGGCTAGGATAAGCCCCATGTATGAGAGGTCTCTTTGTAGGAAAAACATTATGCAAGGAGGCGCAAGTGTGCTAGGGTTATCTAGCCATATATCCCTTAGGTTTGTTGAGGATCGGCCTAACCCCTATGAGCCTAGGATCAGCTTATTGTAAGGTTTTATTTCCTTTTCTCTCTTTCTCTCCCTCTCTCATTTCCTCTCCCTCCCTCACCCTCACCTCCTCTTTCTCTCTTTCCCTATTAGGTTCAATGATTTTTCTCTCCTCTCCCTCTCTCATTTTTTCTCTCCTCTCCCTCTCTCATTTCATTTTCTCTCTTTCTCTCCCTCTCTCATTTCCTCTCCCTCCCTCAACCTCACCCTCTCTTTCTCTCTTTCCCTATTAGGTTTAATGATTTTTCTCTCCTCTCTCTCTCTCTCTCATTTTTTTCTCTCCTCTCCCTCTCTCATTTCCTTTTCTCTCATTTTTTCTCTCTCCTCTCCCTCTCTCATTTCCTTTTCTCTCTTTCTCTCCCTCTCTCATTTCCTCTCCCTTCCTCACCCTCACCCTCTCTTTCTCTCTTTTCCTATTAGGTTTAATTATTTTTCTCTCTCCTCTCCCTCCCTCATTTCCTTTTCTCTCTTCCTCTCCCTCCCTCACCTCACCCTCTCTTTCTCTCTTTCTCTATTAGGTTTAATGATTTATCTCTCTTTTTCTCTCCTCTCCTTCTCTCATTTTTTTTCTCTTTCCTCTCCCTCTCTCATTTCGTTTTGCTCTCTTCCTCTCCCTCTCTCATTTATTCTCCCTCCCTCACCCGCTCTCTCTCTTTCTCTCTTCCCCTATTATGTTTAATGTTTTTTCTCTCTTTTTCTCTCTCCTCTCCCTCTCTCATTTCTTTTTCTCTCCCCCTCCCTCTCTCATTTCCTTTTTCTCTCTCTCTTCCTCTCTCTCTCTCTCTCATTTCCTCTCCCTCTCTCTCCCATTTCCTCCCTCTCTCATTTCCTCTCCCTCCCTCTCCCTCTCTTTCTCTCTCATTTCCTCTCCCTCTCTCAATTCACACGAATTTATATACCAAAAACAAGTAAAAGAGAGAGAGAAAATTCCCTCTTCCTCTCTCATTTTCTCTCCCTCTCCCTCTCCCTCGCCCTCTCTTTCTCTCTCCATCCCTCTCTCTCTCCCTCTCCCTCTCTCATTTCCTCTCCCTCCCTCTCCCTCTCCCTCTCTTTCTCTCTCATTTCCTTTCCCTCTCTCAATACACACGAATTTATAAACCAAAAACAAGTAAAAGAGAGAGAGAAAACTCCCTCTCCCTCTCTCATTTTCTCTCCCTCCCCCTCTCCCTCTCCCTCTCCCTCTCTTTCTCTCTCTCTCTCTCGCCCTCCCTCTCTCTCTCCCTCTCTCATTTCCTCTCCCTCCCTCTCCCTCCCCCTCTCTTTCTCTGACATTTCCTCTCCCTATTTCAATACACATATTTTATACCAAAAACAAGTAAAAGAGAGAGAGAAAACTCCCTCTCCCTATCTCATTTTCTCTCCGTCCGCCTCCCCCTCCCCCTCTCTTTCTCTCTCCCTCCCTCTCCCATTTCCTCCCTCTCCCTCTCCCTCTCTCATGTCCTCTCCCTCCCTCTCCCTCTCCCTCTCTTTCTCTCTCATTTCCTCTCTCTCTCTCAATATACACAAATTATACAAAAAACAAGCAAGAGAGAGAGAGAAAACACAAAAGCAAAGCAAGAACAGACAATGCACTCACAGTAAAGACTCGAAGAAGGGTTTGGCGGCTCCTCTTCATGACGGCGGCTCCTCTTCGCCCTCCATAGACCTACTCCTCTTCTTCGCGAATGGTGGCGGCGGCGGCGGCGGTGAGAAGCTTTCTTTCTCTCTTTCTCTCCCTCTCAGTAAGATGGTCGCTCTCCCTCTCGCTATCTGTTTCGTGAATGCGCGAAAAATGATGCGCGGGTTTCGGCCCGTATTTTTTTGCTCTGGGTACCGTCGCTATTTGCGTCACTATTAGCATCGCAAATGCAATGCTAATAACGACACAAATAGCGACGCCGCTATTTATCGTCACTAACGCCTGTCGCTATAGGTTCATATCCTTGTGGTGCTTCTTGCATATATATTATTTCCTTGATTTCTCCCCATTAAACATTAATTTGGATATATGTAAACATGGGAGTTAGGTAGGAAAAAATCCAAGTACATACTCTCCTATAAAGACATGAGAGAGAGAGAGAGAGAGAGAGAGAGAGAGAAAGAGAGAGAGAGAGTGTGTGTGAGAGAGAGAGAGAGAGAGGAGGTAGGAATAGATTGGGGGGAGGGAGACATGACATATTGGGATGAGAGAGAGAGAGAGAGAGAGAGAGAGAGAGAGAGAGAGAGAGAGGAAGGAAGGTGGGGATAGATTGGGAGGGAGAGAAAGAGAGAGAGAGGGAGGGAGAGAGAGAGAGAGAGAGAGAGAGAGAGAGAGAGAGAGAGAGAGATGGAGAGAGAGGGGGAAAGCATGGGATAGAAAGGTGAGAGTATGTGTGACTGAGAGAGAGAGAGAGAGAGGTGTGGAGAGAGAGAGAGAGAGGAGGGAGAGAGAAAGAACCATACTAAGGGTAAGGGATAGAAAACACGAACATGAATTGCAAGGGGAGGGGGTCCTTTTATAGACAAAGGAGAGAGAAAAGGGGAGAGAGTGAGGGAGTGATAAAGAGAGATAGAGCCACATATCGAGATTCGTGGGAACAATTCGCAATGTGAAAAGGGGGGATGGATCCTTTTATAGGTGAAGGAGAGAGAAAATGGGGGGAGAGAGAGAAAGAGTGATGAGAGAGAGGGGAAAAAGAGAGAGAGAGCATGCAATATGTGTAATTTTTTTCTCACCAAGAATGGGTCCAATAGCTCCTTATCAAATGAAAATTAATGTCACAAGTCCTAGGCCCCCAATAAGAGGCTCATGGTGACCCATTCTTCCTAGCAAGAGTGAATTTTGTCTCGACTAATGGTCACACCAGATTAGTCCTTTCTCAGGGGGAGAAATATTTAACTTATAATTACTAAACTAACTAGTTAACTATTTTAAACTAATTATTAATTATTAACTAATAATTAACTAAGTATCAATTATTAACTAATTATTAATCATCAATAAATTTTTATTAATTAATCATTATTTTGAACTAATTATTAAATAATAAAGTAATCAATATTTAATAATTATTACTTATTTTATTTATTTATCTTTAAACTAATTATTAAAAATTAACTAATTATTAATTATTAACAAAATGTCTAACTAATTAATTTAATTAACTGTTCAGTTAATTGGAGGGGGGTCAAAAAAATTTCCCCCCAATGAGGAGGCATCTTGCATGTGATACATCATGCTTTTGCACATGGTTTTCCCTAAGAATGGCAGGAGAATTGGATACAACTATTGTATAAGGGAGGAGATTGCAATTTGCTCACAAACTACCACACGATTATGGTCACTTCAGCCATGGCAAAGCTATTCAGCACTATCCTGGAAATGCAATTGAGTAAATGGGCAGAAAGTAATAACAAATGAGCTTATGGACAAGCAGGTTTTTACCCTGGTCATAACACCATAGATCATTTGGTTACTTTACATGTGCTTATGGATGAGAGTCAGCTTAAGGAAGCAACATTGTAATGTTGTTTTGCGGTATTTAAGAAGGCTTTTAACACCGTACCAAGGGTTGGCTTATGGAAACGAATGCAAGAATTAGGGGTCCCAAATCATCTATGCATGGGAATTTATAGGATATATCAATGAGTGGTGTGCCGCCTCAAAGGTCGCAACAGGCTGTCACAAGTATTTGAGAATAATATGGGAGTCAAACAAGGTTGTCTGCTCTCCCCTACACTATTTGGTTTGTGCATTGATAAGCTAGAGGAAATACTTCCCGTGGATATGAATGAAGAGGAAGCCAAAAGCCTGCATATTGATATGTTTGCCATCTTTCTCCTACTTTATGCAAATGATGTGGTATTCTCTACATATACCAGGGAACATATGCAGCAGTTCATGAGGATTCTTGAACAGTTTTGTCAAGATAGTGGTTTGACAGTGAATGTGTAAAAAACAAAGCTAATGGTTGTGCACACCAAGGAATCAAAGACCCCACCAAAAGGACATTATGCGGGATAGTCTATAGAGGTAGTATCTACTTTCAGATACTTGGAGATTGAGATACTTGCAGACCAGAGATGGCATACATGTGTGAAGCGGCGATTAGCGGCAGGGAAAAGTAAGTATTATCACTTTGAAAATGACTGTAGCCATACAGATACTAAATGTTGGAAAATACATTGTATGATTTTTGATGCATATGCTCTACAGACGGTATTATATGGAGTGAAAGTGTGGGGAGGGAGCATCTCCTCATCTACATGGAACGGCATTGAGAAGCTGCAGAAAGCTCTTATTTGTAGACATTTGGGTATCAAAAGCACCACACCATATGTACTCATGCTTTTGGAAATTGGCCATCGGCCGATTGAGGTACATGCTATGATCCGAGTACTGAGATATGACACCCAAGTACGTCAAATGGATGGTAATAGGCTCCCCAAACGGGCATGGGATGCGAGCACACGCCTATAGAAAACATGGAAAAGTAAAGTGCTTTCAATAAGATAGGTGCTGGATATGTGAAAATGGTTTAAAGGGTGGGGAGTGGATAGAGATCTAGATATGGCATTCGAAGATATATGCATGGACACATTTCAATCAAACCTCTTACGAGTGTATGAAGCAAAACATCAAAGCAAGGGAGCAAATGGCAAACTTGCTTATTACACTATGCATATCTATCCTTCATGTTGGGAATCCTACATGCAAGCAAAGGCACACGTGCAGCCATACATAGCAAACCCACTCTCAATGGTATTTAGACAGAGTATTGCACGACTTTGAACTCAATCACACACTTTATTGATCGAGACAGATGCATGGAGTGGACAGGCAAGAGAGATGAGGTTATCCAAGCTGTGTGGACAACAGAGTGTAGTATCAGAGGAGCACATGATTATGACATGCCAAGCATATGCACACATATGGGCTGACTTTGATATCCCTTTACGAGGGCCACTTCACCAATTTGTGACCACTACTCCTATATCGAAGTTAGGGGCTCTCATCACCCGCATGTTACGCTTTCGGGAGAACCACGCTGCATAGATCGTTCTTTCAGCGTAGCTACCCTTTCCTAACAGGGGGAGGAGAATCATTGTATAAGTGGAAAGGTCCCATGGGTCATAATTTGGCCTTCCATGGATGATAATAAACTACTCTACTCTCTCTCTCTCTCTATATATATATATACACACACACACACACACACACACTTTTTTGAAGTAATTAATAATTAATGAATCATAAATTAATTAAAAAAACTAATTTCTAATTTATAACTATTTAAAATTAACGGTGAATCAGTTTCTAATTATTAGTTACTACTTACAAGTCAGTTATCTCTGTGGTAACTTTTTTGACACCTCCCAACTTCAAATTCCAAAATACTAAAGGATTGATAGGCCATGCTTTCATAGTTTTTATTTGGCCTGAAAATCAAAATCAAATGAGCTTTTATCCTTTTGTTCCACATGATATTTTTGTTCTTGTTGAGATGATCTTAGGACACCTACATTATCTTTTAATAGATGTGCCACCCTAGCCAAGCTCTCCACTTGACAATGTCTTCTACCTAGATTGGCATGCGAGCACACCTTAAGACCAGAAGCAAGGGCGGAGCCCTGCCTCCACCTCATGGAGTAAGTAAAACAAAGTTAAAGGTAGTGGTATTTTACTTGCACCAAAGGCTCCCACTTATTCTCTAGACCTCTTGAGTCATTTCACAAAGTCAGCTCCACAAGGTCTTCTTTCCTTGCACTGATTCTTGTAAGTCCATTCCCTTGCCTATGGTTTCGCTAGATAGTAGATAGGGACATTGGGAATCTCATTAACCCATTCATGCATGTCACTAATTAGATGATGAGGCATTTGGCTACCTTAAGAGATTCATAGTTACTCTCGCCATTTACCCGCACTATTTGAATTTTTTCACTTTAAAGTTTAGAGCACCAGGCAGAAATTACATTGCATCAACATTTGCAAGGACCATCGCAATTCTTTGTTTTAATAAAATAGTTGGATTCCCCTTGTCTGTACCAGTTCCATAGGGGAAATTCGACTCACGTTCATGCTTAGAGCTACACCACAACCCCCACGCCCTCCAACTCATGGAGGCCTTGTACTCACCCCAATGACTAGGTACAGGTCGCGTGCTTTAGCACCATCCATTTTCAAGGCTAGTTGATTCGAGAAGTGAGTTGTTAAACACTCCTTAGCGGATTTTGACTTCCATGACCATCATCATGCAATCAATCAACACCCTTTGTGGGATCTAGATTAGTGTGCATCACGACACCATAAGTCAACTTTTGATTCATTCCACATTGCTTGTTCTACTTACCAAACATGGCCCACTTGGAGCTCGTATTTCATTCCAAGGTTCAACAAAGCAACCTCGATCGCTTATTGTCAAGACCGAAAATGGGCCCGACACTGGCTATAGGCACTAGCCAGCATATTCCAACGATTTGTAGTGTAACGTATTCCAACGATTACCCTTCCTTACTCCTTAGAGGGAGATCCCACATATCTTGGTGTGGTACACCAACATAATACAAACATAAAGGAGGCACCCCTTTGGCTAAATGTCATGGCCCCACTACAGCTCTCCTACACCTGGGGGATTGACCCCTCGATGCATTGCTCTAACATAAAGAACATACGAGCAATCTCCACTCTTATATATTTTGAATGATCCAGGAGCTTTGATATTTCCTTACCAAGCTTGCCAGGCTAAGAAACCGTTCATCTTTCCTACAACTTGGGTTTTCTTACACACTCCAGGTAGGTCAATGCTTGAAAAACAATTGCAATGTATCCAGATTTGATACCATGTTATGCTCAATGCAAGTGTGGATGACCATTGTTCTTAAGCATTTTAACCAGCTAGGTGAAGTGCTAAAACAAACCTTCAATGATTTTCCAACTGATCATACGTGCAAGGTTGCTAGAGACTAGCACCGAGTTTCCTCGTGATACTAGTCTCCTTAACTCAAATGATATTGCATCCTATATGTTATGCATAGAGAAATAGATCAGAATTTAAATCATTTTCAACAACTAACCACTTTCACAAACCCTCTTCCCTCCTACCGTTTAGGTTTTGCATTTGTTGGGTGGGTGTAACGTTCATTTTCATGTAATTTCTCATATAAAAATCGATAAAAACATATTCTAACATAGAGACAAGGCTTGATCCTCATACTTTAGTCTTGTTACACATTCACAAACATAAAAATGTATTTTTTCCTAAATTTTTAGGCACAAAAACTAAAATTTACCTATTTTTTTCATTTATTTATTCATAAAAGTGTACTTTTTTTAAATTTATGTGTCTTGACTGATCATGTTGACTGAACACTGATTTTATCAATTTTTTATCCCATATGAATTCCATTTTCCAACACGAAACAGAAGAAATCCTCATTTTTCTTCATTTATGACGCATTTCGATTAAATTATTAAATACGACTATGTATAACTACGGGTTCTATATTTTATCATATACAACCCTCAAACATATTTCAAACATGATTCATACAAATTTTCTTTCCATGCATATGTCATTAAAGCCAACAAACATCAAAACAATGCAATTTTCTTTATAAAACTTGAGCATACCACTTATTTGCATGTTGCGTGTTTTTATAAAATGCCATATGTTGCAAATTGGGTTAACTATTTTTGCATTTTTCTCTCTCTTTAACATAATTAAAAAGAAATTAATAGTTTAGTTTTGTCAATTCTATTGGATAGTGATTCTTAATAGTTTTTAACTATGATTATCATTTTCCCTTGTTTGATCTGTATCTTTGATACTCTCATCAAGTTTTGTTTTTAATTTTTATGATATCGAATATCTCAATCTTCTTATTCATTTTTCTTATAAAATTTAGTTATATAGCTCTCTCTCTCTCTCTCCCTCTCTCTCTCTCTCTCTCTCTCTCTCTCTCTATCGTTTTGTTTTTAAATAATTTGGTGTTGTGTACAAACCATAGTACCAAAATATGATCCCTATGTGTAAACCCTACTACCCATGAAGCATGTCTTAGGATGTGAAATGCTTTAATTGTTAGTAACACTAGTGTGAAGCATTGGCCTAAAGCTAGAGGTGCTGAGTGCCTAGTGAAGTTTTATGAAAATTAACATTTAAATATATATATATAGGAAGATTTTGTTGGTTCTAAGGAAAATATTGACATGTTTTTAAGATTGATGGGTCCTTTTTTGGTGGTCTTTACTTGAATTTTTAAATATTGATGGGTCTTTTTGCCTAAATATGGAATAGAATGGTTACAAAAATTATCTTTTTTATATAAGATTTGCAGTGCATGTAGAGATCTTACTTTGTCTTGTGCAACTTGATTTTCATTTAGTGCTTGTTACTAAATTTTGCTCCTTTTTATACTTATTGCTTTCACATTTTGAAAGGAACATAACATTTGTTCACAATATATTCTTTGCTCCTTTTTATACTTATTACTTTCACATTTTGAAAGGAACATAACATTTGTTCACAATATATTCTTTGCTCTTTTTCTCCCCCATTTGGCTATTGCTTCAATTCTCCTTAGTGATTCTCTTAAGGCTTACTAGAGAAAAACTACACTTTTGCAAGATAACTTTCAAAACTAGGCATGAAGCTATGATTTTTTAATGATTGTGTTAAGATTTGTTGGCTAAAAAGTAGAAATCTTTAGTAAGATACAAATGACTAAAACTAAGCATGAAGCTTGCCACAAGTTGACACACAGTCCTCAAACATACTTCAAATATAATTTTTACAAATTTTCTTTCCATGAGCACATCATTAAAGCCAACAAATATCAAAACAATGCAATTTTCTTTGTAAAAATTAAGCATACCGCCTATTTGCATGTTGCGTGTTTTTATGAAATGGTTTTCGGAAGCCAATGGACCCCTCATCAGTTCCTAGACATTGCTAGACATTGCCTCTCATCCTCCTTTTGATCTTGGAGCAATCTAGTCCACACCAGGACAAGCATCCTTCATCACATTCTCTTCTTTATTTTCTATGTGTGAAGTGCCTCTTGGAGGAGAGAGATGGAGGAGAGAGAAATACTAGGTTTTGTTCTCTCTGATCAGACAGCCATTTCATGAGGCAAAGGCAGCAATTGGGAGCGAAAAAATCAGGAAGATCATGGCTGGGATTTGTGGCATTAGTTGTTTGTAGCCTCCCCAATGCCTCTCACACAAATTATCGCCTTGTGGAGGGGGGGCGGCACGTTCTAGCTTGCACCGATTTGAAACAATGCCCTCCCCCATAATCATGATTAATTTTAAAATTCAGGGCCCAAGGCCCCCTAAACAATGCCCATGCCCCAAAATTTTTTAACTTTGGCCCTTTTTTTGGCCTTCGTAATGCCTGTCCGGTGGTTTGACCTCTGAAAATTTTTGCATGTCCGACTTGGGGTCCTGCACTGCTAGCCACTTTCTTTGGCTCAATCTAGTGTCTTGAAAAATTATGAAAAATCTGCAAAAGTGCTCTTTGAAACTGCTTTGAAATCCTATCTTTCGTGGCTCATAAAAATTGCAAGATCTGTCTTTATTGCTTCCAACAACGAGGTCCAATTCCCACCTTAAATTTGCTCTTCTCCGCGTCTTTCCTGCACTTTAACGGTCTTTAAAATCCACTCTCACTTACCTATTTAAATTTTGAGAATAGGTCGGGTGTTTCACCCTCGATGCCTCTAATCATTCACTTTACCTAATAAAACTACTAGGAGCTCTAACTATCCTAAGGGAAACTTCGAAGGGAACTAACTACTAGACGGTTTGATTAGTCTTTCGCACCTATACCCAAGTCTGACGAATGATTTGCACATTAGTATCGCTATGAGCCTCCATTAGATTTTTCTCTTGCCTTGCCTTGCTCAAGCATAGTTCACCATCTTATGGATCCTAGCAAGTATGCTCCCACTCAAACCTGTCACAGAAGATCATGGTTGGTCAATGATGCATCCCATAAAGGGGATCCCACTTGTCAGATTCCTTGCGTCTTCGTGGGTTTGTCATCCACCACCACTGACTTACATACATGTTAGACTTGGTCCATGTTTCAAGACAGGTTAGATGGAAAGCCCAAAGCGACACCGTGCCAAGCGTGCAGGTGCAGAGCCTGCCACAAGTGACACACACTTCGTTCCTTGATTGATACGATGTCACCATTAGGTCATCTAAAGCCCACTCTTGTCTTGCTATGCTGGTCCACCCTGACCAACGCCTTGCGTTGAGTAGTGGACCAAAATCATAGCATTCCACATCCAACCGGGGTGCACCTACACCCTCCATTTGCTTCCCTCCTAGCAATTTCAAGCACTTTTTAACTCTCTTTTCAGATTTCTTTTCATTTTTCTCTCACGATACTCATTTACTATATGTCTCTTGCCCATATTTTAGCCTTGAACAGATTTTACCACCCACAGGGCTGCATTCCCAAATAGCCGAACTCATCAATGTCACATCGTGGAGTGATAGGGTCTGAGCTCGACAAGGCTCTCACCCTCTTTGTCACCCCTTTTTAGGGGGACTTGGGCTTGGTCCATCAAAAAGGATGCCTCTCCATACTACAATTCACACAAAAAAGATGAACGATTTCCAAGCTAGGCTCTTTCTAATTCACTTGCTACTACTAGGGAAATCCTAGTTAGTTTCTTTTCCTCCACTTAGTGATATGCTAAAGTAGGATGTGGGGATGCTAGGGATGCTAAAGTAGGCATACCCTTGGATGAGCCACAGGGGCAAGTTGCATTCAAAGACTCGATGATTCACGGAATTTAGCAATTCACACTATGTATCACATTTCACTATATTCTTTGTCATTGCAAGAGCCAAGATATCCGTTGCTGAGAGTTGTTGCATTTTATTATTCAATTCTCCTGAGGGGAGGAATATCAAACAAGATAAGGTATCTTAAGTTCCTAGTTTCCACCCCCATGTGTGGGGATGGGAAAAAGGTTTATCAAGGTGGAAACATGCTCGAACAACTGGCACGACGGAGGGGGGTCACCTAAGCAAGGGAGAGAGGTCAAAGGCGTCCCTCCTTCCTCCCCCACCCGCATGGTCTTTGGGATGACCTCAAAGCATGGCCTCCCCCACTATTTCCTGACTCCGACGAGGGGAGAGACAATGCGAACTGTGTTTCCAAGTGCGATCCCTCAACAAACATTTCGTGGTTCACATTGTTCTCAGAGATGTCTGTCAATGATCCTTCTGCAGGTTCACCTACGAAAACCTTGTTACGACTTCTCCTTCCTCTAAATGATATGGATTAATGAACTTCTCACAATGCCATTGGTGGCAAACCACCAGCATCACTACAATTCAAAAACTAGCGGACCATTCAATTGGTAGGAGCAACGGGCGGTATGTACGAAGGGCAAGGAGACATAGTCAACATAAGCTAATGATTCATGCTTACTAGGAATTCCTTGTTGAAGATCGATAATTGCAATGATATATCCCCATCACAATGAAATTTGAAAAGATTACCTAGACCTCTCAGCCTAGGTGGTAAACTGGTTGAATTTGTCAGTGTAGTGCACATACAACCCAAAATATGTAAGGGCATCACAAGCCTATTATTGCCTCAAACTTCCATGGCCTAGACGGCCATAGTCCCTGTAAGAAGTTGGCCACAAAGAGGATCCTTTGTGTAACTAGTTAGCAAGTTGAGGCCTTATTTGTTAATGGAATTAATGAGACAAATCACTCCATCAACTAAGAACGACCATGCATCACCACCCATAGAATCAAGAAAGAGCCCTCAATTTGTCAATCCTTACTATGTTTGGACCTTGAACGTTTCCTCATGTTGAGTCAAATTAAGCCGCAAACTTCACTCTTGGTAGTGCCCTTCTATTCCTTTAAGTTTTAGCCTTGAAATCATACTCCCCTCAGAACCCAAAAACTTTGATATGGCAAAGTCATCAAAATAACATTCATCAATCCCTAGTCAGCATTGTTTATGGTTGAGACTAGGATGGTATCTAATCATTGAGCCCCCAACTTTCATTCTTGATTAATGAAAACATCCTTGGCAAATTCTTTCACATTAGTTTTTCTTTCATAAATCCAAGTACAATGCTTTATAGGAATTGAGTGGTGGTACTTTCTCTTACTGTGCATATGGGATTCTGGTCCTCAGCCCTCACTGCTTCTCACAAAGGGACTAAAGTAGGTGTGATTGTAAATATCTCAATAGACCCCAGTCTCACAAAAACCAGAATTCATAAATGGTGAAGGCTCAATTTAAAAGGGCGTAAGGAGAGAGTCAAGGCCAACAAAAAAAGCCAAGGGAAAATGCAATTAGTGACTTTGTCCCCACTTAGAGAAGTGACCAAAGGCAGCGATGTTTCCACTACAATGAACCTAGGCACTTCAAAAGGAGATGTCCCAAACTTGGCAGAGATTGCCGTCAAGAAAATTTAGTGGCCAAAGCTAGGGCTACCCATGGCCGGGATTGTGCAGCAATGGGAAGGGCAAAAACTTCCAATATCACCACTAAGGGAATCAGTGAAGAAGAAGACCCATCCATGGAAGCTGAGATTGAGAGGGTATCCATTCATGCCACTCTCTATAAAAAGGGGCTGAATCGCTAATTTTCAGTGATCCAAACACCATCGGATTACCAAGATAAGAATTCAAAACCTTGATTGATGGTAGCACTCACACCATTTCACTACCATCAATCACGCCATTTCACCAAGGGTACATACATCCTAGTACTTCTCCTTGGGGGGCTCCAATCTTGTTCCAAAAGAAGAAGCATGGTAGACTTTGCCTTTGCATCGATTATAGAGGCCTGAACCAAGTGACCATCAACAATAAATATCCTATCGCAAGGATAGACAAATTACCTGATTGATTGCAAGGAGAAAAAATCTTCTCCAAAATTTATTCGAGGTCAGGATACTACCAAATTCACATCAAGGATAAGGATATTCCTAAAATGGCATTCAATACCGGATATGGTTTTGAATTCATAGTAATGTCCTTTAGATTGACTAATGCCCTTGCCACATTTAATAGGCTAATGCATGACATTTTTTGACCATATCTCGATGATTTTGTACTTGTCTTCTTTGGCGACAGCTTGGTTTATTCCAAGGAAGAGGAGGATCATGAAACCCAAGTTTACATTGTCCTTGAGACCATGAGGACACACAAGCTCTATGCTAAGAAGAAAAAGTGTGCCTTTCTCAAAAGGCAAATCAAATATCTAAGGTTTATTGTGTCAGAAGAAGGAATCTCTGTAGACCCTACAAAGGTTAAGGATGTCCAAGAGTGGCCTCCACCAACCACTATCAAAGAAGTGTGTAGTTTTCATGGATTAACAAGTTGGTACATAATCTTCATTAAGGACTATGCCTTAATCGTAGCACCCCTCACAAATCTACTAAAAAAAGTAAGTTGCCAAAGTGTGGATGCCCACCAAACAATCGAGTTTTGATCAACTCAAGCATAGCTTAATGACAACACCAATTCTAAAGCTCCCTAACTTGAGCAAGGAGTTCAAAGTTGCTACGAATGCTATCTTGCTTGCACTAGGCTGTATAGTAATGCAAAAAGGTCATCCTATAGCATATTCTTTGAGGAAGCTAAAAACTCATAAGAAGATTTATGCCACTCATGACTTGGAGCTACTAGCATTTATTCATGCTCTTAAACTTTGGCGAAACTATTTGCTTGGAAACAAGTTCTCTTTGTTCACAAACCTTAAGACCCTCAAATGGATCTTCACACAAACTAGCCTCAACATGAGGCAATGACATTGGATTGAGGTTCTGCAGGAATATGAGTTTGAGACCAGGCATTGGCTTGGTAAAGAGAATGTGGTTGCAGATTCCTTAAGTCATAAGGCATTCCTCAACTCTTTTATTATGGAGGAACCCTCAAAGGCGAAAGCATTAGCAACTACGGTGGCAATGCCTACCAACCCTATCCTTGGACTAGCTAAGGGAGAAGCTAGCCATGACCTAGAATATCTAAAGATGATAAAGGAGATTTTGGAAAAGGACCAAAACCCTTGACTTAAGGTCAAGTATCAAGAATGCTTTATGAATGAGGGACTTGCCTATTTTAGGACAAGATTATGCATACCCTCAAGCAAGAAACTCAAATAGAGAATAATTTGGAAAGCACATGACTCCCCCTTTTCAGGCCATCCCAGATATATCAAGACCCTCAACACGGTCCAAAAGAGCTACCATTGGGAAAGGCTTAAGGAGATGTACTAAAATATGTCATGAAATGTTTAACTTGCCACATTGCATTAAGGTAGAGCATGTCAAGATGCCTGGGAAGCTGCAACCTGTTGACATTCCTCAATGAAGTGGGAATTTATCAACATGGACTTTGTTGTTGGGTTGCCTGGAGTTCAAGAAGGATACAATTCAATTATGGTGATAGTAGATATACTCACCAAGGTTGCACATCTCATTCCAATCAAGACAAACTATAAAGCTTCATATATTGCCAGATTATTCATCAAGGAGATATTCAAACTCCATGGGTTGCAGCAGCTCTAGGATGCGGGGTGTATTGAATGAGGAGAGTATACACATTGGCATTCTCAAACCTAAATAAGGCAAATTGCATAAGGATATTGAAGGCCATGGAGAGTTTTGATGAGAAAATTCAAATATTGAGAGAAAATGTTTCGCACCATCTTCCATGATTTCAAGTCAGATGAAGATATAGAGTTACACAAGTCATCCAACTTAGCAGCAGCATGGAGGCTTTTGAACAACTAGTTCACAATATCCTTCATTTTTAGCATGTTTCTGGTGCTATCTTACCAATCCATTCCTAAAATGTAATGGTGACTTTGGCTCTCAAGTTCATGTATGGGAAAATGTAGAGGGGGGACTATACAAACTTTGCTGGGTGAATGTAAGGACTAGGGTACATAAACGAAGCTCATGAATTTTGCACATGCCATGATTGGATGACATCATAGCTTTAAAATATTCTATCATTATATGATACTAATAGAGATTTATATCTGTATGTAGGGAAGGAAAGAATGCAAGAGCACAAACTAGCTGTGCTAGTTTTAGGGGAGATGGCAACTACCATAAACAAGCGTGACGTTGTCAAGCGTTTTTTTGAAACTGAAAACCCCTAGTCAAATTGTAGTTAGGTTTGATTTTTGCTAGCTTAGTTGTTTGTGTGACAGTTTGTTTTGTTGTTTCGTAGTTGGATTTCATGTGTTTGTTTAAGCCTAGGATTTGCTTCTATCATTTTGTTTGAATTGTTGAGTGCGGAACTTGATAGCCTTGGTTGAGCTTGGTATTTTTTTGAACAAGAGGAAGATTTTGTTTGTCAATAGCTACCAAACATTTTGAACAAGGTATGTTTTCTTGTCAAGACTTTTGCACATCACAAGGGATAATGGGTTCATGAGCACTTCACGTTGCACTTGTTGATGCACTGCACTTGGGGGTCTCTCCTATTCTTATCAAATAATTCCATGCCATGGGTTGGGATTATGCACATTTTGCACCATCATTGAGCACTAGCACGGCATGAGGTCCACTGCAACTATATGCAGTAAATTTTAGATGCACGCGCACATGAGAGAGCACCTGTCATTGAGCACACACATTTCTTGCACGCACCATTTGGGATGTTCATCACAAGATTAGGAACTTCTGGTTGAGAGTGTAAGGTGGTTGGGTGAGTTAGAGGGTCGTGAAGGACGCCATCAATTGTGAGAAGGGTTGTTCATATTTGGTCAACATCTTGAGGACCACCATTTTCTTGAGAGATTGTGAGATTTTGGATGGGTGGAGTGGAGTATATCATATATTTTTTATGAGAGTTGAGAGGTGAGGATAAGGAATTCAAAATTAACAAGGAATTTTGTTTGCATCTTGCATGACGCACAATCACCTCTAGATAGGCTAGGCACAAATATCTTCAATGCATACATTATTTTGTGTGTAGCATGGATTGATTGATTGCATATCATAGATCAATTGCATGTTTTCTTAAATCATGTATGGCTGTGCATGAAGTTCTTTTGCAAATCATATTCCTGCTAGGGCACATTGCATGAAAATACAAAATTCCAAGAATGGTTTCGCTCCTAGCATTCTGAAGGATGCCAAGTTCATGGTCAGCACTGAGAGAAAAAGCTAGCAACTGATGAAAATCTGGATAATGTCCTCTAAACCAGGTTTCAGAGCTTGTGACAAGAGAAGAATGTGTTGATTTTTTCACCAAAGAGTCGCTCATCTGCATCTATGGAAGCTGAAATGTCTCTTGCAATTGAGGATTTTTTACATGCAAGTGCTCAAGGCTTGTGGGAAACTTTTTGGAGTGTGGATGAACCCTCCCCAATTTTTGTTACTGGTTCACATGGCTTTGGCTCAAAGAATGCATATGGAGAAAAAACTTCTTGAACGAAGGTGAAAAGGCCTCATTGTGCCGCTCTTGTAGGAAAGAGTAACGGTGGTGCTTTTGCTTTGTGGGAGCACATATCAAAGTTTGTCTTGCTGAAAACTGAGCTTAAAAGCTCATCCCAGCCAAATGGGCTTGTTCTTGTACCTACACTGGTGGGACAAGTTGTGCTTTATGGCTTGCATATGTTACTTTCTCGCAAAATGGCTCAATTGAAGTCTGCCATCCAGAGGGATTTAGATACTGCATATATTTTATTAGTGGATTCTAAGTGTGGGACAATAGTGAGAATGAAGGGTGATATTAGTCAAATTGATACACATACCACCAAATTCTACGAGAGTGCAGTAGCATGGATTCAGGATCATGCACAAATTGTAGTTTATACTGTTGAGCAAGTCTGGAACAGGTTTGAAAATGCAAATTGGGCTGACCTTGGTGCTCTCCAGTTACTCCTGGCTACATTTCATAGTATGAAACACTGTAGAGGCACATCCAAAAAGTCCATAGCAAAACTGGCTACAGAGCACAACACACGATTGCAGCGAGGGATTCTCCTCTCAATCCGAGCAGACGATGAGTAGTGCCTTTCAATGCGTGCCCTGCATACTAGAGGCCACAGGAGGATTTGCTATTTTAGGCTGTGGAAGGATTGCCTAGAGTATTCCAGCACAAAGATTTTAGGCTCCCCTTGCAAGAAAGGAAGCATTCCGGCAAGGTCCTTTCAAGACATGGCATGGCTATAGGGTCCCGACGGAGGAGCAAGAGGAGGTGGCAGTGATGAAGAGTCTGCTCCAGAAGCTAAGCCCGTGAGAGATGTCATTAAGAGAATAGGAAGAGGAAAGCTTGAGAAGTGCTATTATCAGGCATTTAAACTGGACGACAATTGTTATGAATTGGAAGATCCTATGCTAGTTACTCCAGAGGAGAGGAATTTCTTGAAATTGCAAGGTACATACATTCGTCATTTAGGGTTAAGGTCTGCGTTGGTAGACATGGGGAAGAGGAAGCTTGCTCAGATTTCGAATTCAGAGGACGAGAAACAAGACAAAGATGCAGAAGGCGAAAAAGGGAGTAAAGAGAAGGGTCCCGACGGAGGAGCGAGTGCAGGTGCTCGATCTGAAGGAGTAGGCGAGACTCGACGGCAAAGAATAGGAAGCTGCAATGAAAGGGGAGAGGGCCTACGCATTCTCTCATCAGCTATGGAGGTCATCTCCGAGGCAGCCCTCTTCAATGTACATTGATTGTGAGCCTGACAAGTCTCACTGGGGATGGAGTTGATCAGGATTGGGATGACGGTCTCCAATCTTTGGAGGAGATTGAAGCCAAGAAGCTTAGCAAACAGGAGGCTGCGATGAAGTTGAAGATGGAAAGAAACTCAGGCGAATGAAGGAGAGCAATTGTGGTGATGAGGAAGCTGACAAAACGAGGCAGAAAGAAGAAGAACAAGACGACACAACAGTCGAAGAACGTGCTAAAAACAAAGATAATAGTGCTGAAAACAAAGGACAACAGAAGGCAAAGAACAATGAAGTGACAACGAAGATGAAGGAATGGAAAAGTAGACCGTTCAACAAACGAATAGAGAAAAAAGCCTTAAGGGTTTTAAAGTTTCTTAAGCTTTAATATCTTAAACATTAAAAATATTAAATTTCCTGAAAGGCATAAAAAGCCTAAGGCTTTTTGGGAAAGAAAAAGCATGTCCAACGTAAGGGAGGATGTAAAAAACTATAAAAGGAGAGGAGAGTGGAGAGTTAGGGGCCCCCTTCCCTTGTATCTTCTTGTCATCTTGTGAGAGATGTGAGAGGAGGGTCGCATGCGAGAGAATACTTTTGGACGTGCTATTGTCAAAGTGGAAGAAGTTAGACTTTGTGGTGTCAAGCCTCGGATCAAGGCTATTAAGGTATGAGAATATAGTTTTCTTGGTTTTGTTGTCAAAATTTTATTACTTTCATTGTGAGTTGTCTTGTGATTCGTGGTGTGTTATTAAATATTTTAAATTTTCCACATTGTGTTGTGTATTCGACAAAGTCGATTACCCTAACCGACACTCCTTAACACCTCGTTATCGGGTTGTGAGTGAGGCTTGCTCTCGATCACCAGTCGCATAACAACGTGGTTTTTTTCCCCACAATACAATGTCAATAAGAATGGTTCCTCTTTTTGTAGAGGGGATCGATACAATTTTTGATTATGAACCTATAATGGTAGAGGATGTGTCAGCCATAGACATTGGTGAATTAACGTGCTTCAAGAATACTATCTATAGTAACATTTTGAAGGAAGAATATGTTGCTAATTATGAGGTCATCGCAAAGAGGGCCATACTAAAGGTCACGTGAAAGTCCCCTTGCAAGACATTATCTCCCACAAAGCTACAATGGTGCAAGTTGTACCAATCAAACACACAAGTAACAAATGTGTATCAAGAATATTATCCATAATAACATTTAGTAAGAAGAATATGTTACTAATCAAGAAGTCAATGTGTAGATGTCCACACTGAAAGCTACATGGAAGACCCCTTATAAGTCACTCTCACCCATGTCGGTACGATGGCGAAGATGGACAGCCGTACAATTCTATATGATCCATTTGAGATAGGAAATGCATTATGGAATGATCCGCCAAGTAAGGCATTCTCCCAATCGGTAGAGGCATTGGAGGAGGTCAACCAACACAAGATGGTCGAGGTTCACAAAGAAACCACAAACACAGCATGAGATATCATGGTCGTTCATCTCCCTAAAGATAGTGTCATGTATGGATTGGGAGATGGAATTCCGTCATGGAACTCCCATACTAAGGCAGAGTCAATTGATGCCATCCATCTGGCTAATCATGTCCTCAAGGACTGTTTACTGCAACACAAAGGAGCGGGAAATGGAAAAAAGGAAATAGAAAAAGGCCCAGGACAAAAGGAAGAAAAAGGCACCTTAACCGGTAACCAGACCCTGAAAAAATTAAAAGCACGGGCACGACCCTCAGGAAGTCTTAGAGTCGCCCAAGGAAAGTAAAAGAGTAAAAAGCACACCATTAAGTATGAAAGCGCTCCCGAATCCTTGTAAAAGAGCGCCAGGCTCACTCCTGTGCAAATTGTATGCATTAGTTGGGAATAGGATAGATTAGAATGGTGGGAAATGAGAAATGGACCTAGGCTAATGGCCGGCCATGTAAAAAAGGGGATGACCGCCCATGAAAAGTAGGGCACCTATATAAAGTTCAAAAAGTGAATGAGAATATCATTATTGTGTGTGGCCAGAGCTTCTTCTTCTTCTTCTCTTGTTTCTTGCCTTCTTGCTTGTGCTTGAGAGAGGGATTGAGAGTGTGAGGGAGTGAGGGAGTGAGGGAGTGATTGTGTGAGAGTGAGGGATCTTGGAGAAGAAGCTCTCCATCTTCTCTCTTCATCTTCCCCTCCTCTCTTCTCTTCTCTTGTCTCGCGCGTGGCTATGGAGGATGAAGCTAATGGGAGAGGGATTGAGGTTGCTTGAGCTTGCCTCAAGGATCATGGAGCTACCGGTGTGCAAGAAAGAGGAGGGTACTCGATCGAGCATCAAGGTAAGCTCACTACACCCGTAAGGTAGGCATTGCGTGTCGGCTATGTGGAGGTAGCCATGGCCACTCGGTTCGAAACACTTGAGCAATAAGTGGTCCGTAGGTCTCGGGATAGAGCTTATAGCTCCCCTTCATTTTGGTTCCGTTGCCGGGACCGACGGAATCGAGCCTTGAGCGCCGTGCACATCAAATCGAGCATAGAAGTAGGGTTTGCAGCCCGAACCGGTGCTCGAGATAGTTAGGAGATTTAGGAGGTTTTAATCCGTGAAACAAGTAAGTGTTTTGGTTTATTGGAAGCATTAGTGTAGGACTACCATTCAATGTCTTTGTTTTGCATTTTGTTTGCACTAGATTAAGGTTAGATTAGGTTAAGAAAAGAGAAAATAGAAGGTTTTGGCTGCTGCTGGAAACAGGGAAACAGGGGACCATATTCAAATTTCTGGGTAAAACAGGGAAAAGGGAATTGGCTTTAAGGTTTTGGAATGCTAGGAAAGGACCTTAAGAGGCTTGGGAGGCCAGGGCAAACCTCATTTCACTAGTTAGCTTTCTGAGAGAGAGAGAGAGAGAGAGAGAGAGAGAGAGCTTCTGGTTGCTAGGAAGAGGGAGCGCTATCACGATTCTGGGTGCCAGCGATTTGTGCTACTCCAGGTGAGTCTGGTGCTTCTTAGTAGTGCCCTAATCATATCTGGAAAGTCTCTTGTGATTGTGTGTAGCAGGCGTCAAGTGGGATCGAAATGCTTCGAAATCGCGCTTGCCGCCAGACGCAATCGGACCAGGTTGCAGTGGTTCGATTCTTAGAATCGGACCACCCGAGTCCTGGAGTCGGACCGTTCGACTGAGGGAGTCGGACTAACCCTGACCGACTACAAGAATCGAACCGTCCTGACTACTAGAGTCGGACCAGCCCTGTCCTACTGCTAGAGTCGCACTAGCCCTCTCCGACTGCTAGAGTACCAGCCCTGTCCGATTCCCAGAATCGGATTCTGGGAATCAGACCATCCTGCTAGAAGGAAAAATAAGGATCTTTAGTTGACCCTGCCACACAGACCTGACCCCTAGGACACAACCCTGAACACCCCCAAGATCCAGTTTGACCATTAGAACCTCAGAGACCAATCGAACTTAGAGCAGAATAGAAAACGCAGCACAGACCTTCAGAAAGACCATAGAATAGCCGGGAACCGAGCTTAGAACTCAAATTAGGCTAAGAATGTGGAGAGAAACAGAGTGGAGTTCCTATTAAATGCTTTTTGCATCAGCACTTCACTCTTTGTTCCACTAAGTTTGCGCTGCAAGAAAAGAAAAAAGCCTGTTTTGGCACCAAGCACCACGAAAGCACTAAGCATAACGTGTGAATAAGGATTGCAGTTGCTTTCAAATAACAAGGAACACATCAGGATATCTAATAACATTAAGGAACCCACTAGTAGGAGAAGACCCCAAGAATTAGACAGGTGCCTGAGTGCCCTAATAGTAGGACCTGGAGAAGACACGAAGACACGGAAAGCAACAATATAGAGGATTGGACGCTATCGGAGCTGCTTGGATTTATTGACAACCTCGTGGAGCTGGAAGTAGAAACAATATCAGGATCAAGAGGCGAACGAAGAGAGGACCAATTAGACTTAGGAGAATTTCCAACCTCAATCTAGGAACTGGTCCACAACTACGATCTACTCACTAGGACCGTGATCTAAGGTAGACCTGTAGAGGAAGTGGTAGCAAACCTGGAAGAAGAGAGAAGAGCAATCAAAGAGCGTTAGAAGGCATAATTGCCTACAACCATGAGCAAAGGGCTAGAAGGCTACAACAAGATGTAGATATGTATGAGGCTAGACGAGTGCTAGATCTAGCTGGAGCGGCCAAATTTGGACCTAATGTAGAGAGGGAACGAGCAGCAGAAGCTGACATGACATTGAGCGAACTGGTAGCAAAGCGACTCTTGGATAATATGTCCATTAAATAGAGCACTACTGCCCTAGCCACCACACTACTATCGGGATTGGGAGTCACACAAGGGGCTAAAGGGTGAAAGGTGAGAAGGATCGAAGCTTGTACGCGAGCTATGGTGGGAGAGCAAGAGCAAGAAAGAGAGAGACAAGAAATGGGAACTCCAACAGTCACAATGTGTGACCGGGCCTTCCTTTATTCAAACTGTCACTAAAAGAATAAAGAATAAAGTGACGTGACGGGCGCCCGCCACCTGCAGTGTGCAGTGGCGGGTACTATCAGTGTAGTAATACATGGGGCGGCACGGCGGAGGCGCCTTTACCCCCAACAACCTTCCACTTAAAGGTGAATCTGCCCTAGTGAGAGAGAAAAGAAAAAAGAAAAGACAGTACAAATGTACATAGGTACAAGGGATGAGGAAAGGTGACATCTCATCCAACGCCCATCAACCTCCTGAGGAAGGCAAAGCGCTCAGTAGTGAGGCTCTTCGCGAGCAGATCTGTAGGATTCTCGTCAGTGGAGATCTTGACAAGGTCAACAGACCTGTCCTCCACGACACCATGTATGAAGTGATACCTCACCTCAATGTGTTTCGTCTTCGCATGGAAGACCGGATTCTGAGCCAACTGAATGGCACTCATAGAATCCGAATGCAGTGTAGGTGTAGCATCAATCCCAAGGTCAACTAGATGGCCTAACCATATGGCCTCCTTGCAAGCCTCAGTGGGCTGCAACATACTCTGCCTCAGTGGTAGACAAAGCCGTACACTTCTGAACCCTGGACATCCAAGAGACAGCCCCTCCAGCATAGGTGAATACATAGCCAGAAGTGGACTTCCTACTATCTGCATGTCCTGCATAATCGGAGTCAGTGTACCCCACGACCCTTGTATCCTAGCTGCCATAGCAAATACACATATATGCTATGCCCTTCAGGTATCTCATGATACCCTTCACGGCATTCCAATGTCTGCTGCCAGGTGTAGCCATATAGCGTGCCACAACACCAGCTGCATGCGCAATATATGGACGAGTGGCTATCATGGCATACATCAAACTGCCCATGGCTGAAGCATAAGGGATCTTGGCCATCTCGGTCCTCTGCTCATTTGTCTGCGGAAAATCGGCCTGTGATACCTTCACATAAGAAGGTAATGGATAACCAATAGGCTTTACGTCCTGCATGCGGAAGCGCTCAAGGACTTTATGAATGTACTCCCGCTGTGAGAGATACAAAAGCCCCTGATGCCTATCGCGCTTAATGCGCATCCCAAGTATATGTGAGGCCTGTCCCAAATCCTTCATCTCAAAGCTCTTCTTCAGCTGAGATTTAAGAGCATCTAGCTCATCATGAGCTTTCTCTGCTATCATCATATCATCAACATAGAGTACCAAGATAAGCAA
Source organism: Lygodium microphyllum (assembly GCF_053477565.2). NCBI lineage: Eukaryota > Viridiplantae > Streptophyta > Polypodiopsida > Schizaeales > Lygodiaceae > Lygodium > Lygodium microphyllum. Next base: position 187,463,705 of record NC_141137.1, on the reverse strand, counting down.
ACTGCCATCACGGGCTTTCTTCGTGTAAAGACACGGATCCATAGCACTCCTACTGTAGCCCTGTGACTGCATAAAGGTATCAAACTTATGATACCATTTCCTAGGTGCCTGCTTCAAGCCATACAAGCTCTTCTTCAACTTGCACACTAGGTGCTCCCTGCCAGGTTCTGCAAAGCCCTTAGGCTGATCCATATAGATCTCATCATGCAAGTCCCCATGTAGAAAAGCCGTCTTGACATCCATCTGACATAGATCTAATTCAAGCTGTGCAACGAAAGCCAAGACTAAGCCCAGGGTGGTCATCTTAACCACAAGAGAGAAGACCTCATCAAGGTCCACACCATGTTCCTGCTTAAAACCCATTGCTACCAATCTAGCCTTGTATGCCAACTTGGGATGTCCAGGGGTACTTTTCAGCTTGTACACCCACTTGCATGGCAAAGCCTTCTTGCCCTTAGGCAAGGCAACCAAATCCCAAGTCTCATTCTCATGTAGAGAGTCTATCTCAGACTGCATAGCCCTCTCCCAAGAGTGACTGTCACCCCTGCGCATAGCCTCATCATAAGTGAAAGGCTCTCCTGCATTTGTAACCAAAACATAATGCATAAAGGGCTGAAATCTGTCAGGTGGACGTCTGTCTCTAGCAGACCGTCTCACCACAGGCTCTGCTGCCTGTCTAACTGCCTGTCCAACACCTTGGCCCTGTGGAGGAACTGCTGCAGGATCTACTACTGGCTATGCTAGAGCTCTAGGCTCCTCCTGAAAGATCACTTTACGGATCTCAACCACCTTCTCAAGCTGCCTGTGCATCTTGTCTTCATGGAAGACGACATCATGGCTGCATACTATTTTCCACGCCTGCGGATCCCATAGGCGATAGCCCATCTCTCCTGACTCACCATAGCCAAGGAATATGCATTTAATGCTCTTTGGATCCAATTTACTCCTCTTGTCCTTGGGCACATGGCAGAATGCCTCACATCCAAAGACACGGAGATGCGCATAAGAGGGTGGTTTACCAGCCCAAACTTCCTCTGCAACCTGGAAATCCAATCCACTGGAATGCAATCAGTTTATGACATGCACTGCCGTACTAACTGCCTCAGCCCAAAAACTCTGGGGTAGGCCTGCATGGCTAAGCATAGAGCACACACGCTCCTGAATAGTCCTGTTCATGCGCTCAACCAAACCATTCTGGGGTGGGGTGTAAGGGGCGGTCAACTGATGCTTAATACCCTTGTCATCACAAAACTGCTCAAAAGCATGCGAGACATATTCTCCCCCATTGTCAGTCCTAAGGCATTTCAGCCTATACCCAGTCTGGTTCTCAAGAAGAGCAAGCCAATGCTGAAAGACTGCCAAGACATCGGACTTTTGCTTTATGGGATGAGCCCACACTTTCCTAGAAAAAACATCAACGAAGGTAACAAAGTACTTCACGCCACCCATAGACATGCAAGGCATAGGCCCACAAACATCGGAATGCACCAATGCCAAGGGCTCAATCATGCGTGGCCTACCCGATTTCTTATGTGTAGACCTATTCTGCTTACCATAAAGACAATGATCACACGAGTCAAAACATGCATAATCCAAAGGCGAAAGATACTGCAAACCAGATAACATTTTCATTCCCTTCAAAGACATGTGCCCTAAACGAGCATGCCAAAGTGATACATGTGGGATAGAACCCACTGCCAAAACATGGTCAACTGAGGACCTAGATACAACAAGAGGATAGAGGCTACCAGCCTTGGCGCCTCTAGCAAGCACAAGTCTGCCACGAGTAATCTTCCAGGCAGAATCCCCAAAACATACATGAAATCCTGCATCATCCAGCTGTCCTGCAGACATAAGACTGCGCGTAAACGCAGGTACATGACGTACATCCCTAAGCAAAAATGAACTGCCAATGGAAAACTACAACTGAATATCACCCATGCCCACAATGTCAAGAGACCTGTCATCTCCAAGTCTAACTGAACCAGATATAGTGCGGTAAGAGTGGAACCACTCACGGTAAGGCGTCACATGGAAGGATGCTCCTAAATCCAATAACCAGCACTGTGCATACATACTAGATGTCTCAGTCAAGTGTGAAGCATAAGAAGAACTAGCTGCAACTATAAAGTCATCACCACCATTGGACTCCTCAGTCTGCGTGACATTAATTTTCTCAATCTTGACGCTGGACTTCGCAGGTACTATTCTACGATCAGAGGACTTCTCCTGCACTTTATCTTTCCCCTTATCCTTGCGCTTCTCATTGCGCAACTCATGACACTGTGGTCTAATATGGCCCTTTTTCCCACAATGATGACAAGTGACATTTGCATTGCGCCCACGCGACTTACTACGCGACTTGCCACGAGATTTAGACCGACCCTTCTGCGAGTCACGGCCACGGTTATTACCATGATCATTCCTGTCATTCCTGCCTCTAACTGTCAAAGCATGACTACCATGAGAGGCATCCAAGTTTTTGCGATTCACCTCTTCCTAAAGAAGAGCACTCTCAACATTTGCCAATTTTAGAGTAGCACTAGAGGCACAAAGAACAGTGCGGAATACATCCCATGACTCATTCAGAGTCCCAAGCAAGAAAAGAGGAGTTACTTCCTCTCCAAAGGTGATATCCTGTGAAGTCAGGTTCTTCAGTATAGCATGGAACTGGCTCAAGTGAGCAGACATAGTCGCATTATCCTTCATGCGCGCAGATCCATAAGCTGCTTCAACCAGTACATCTGACTCGCCGGACTTTTCTTATCATAAAGATTCTTGATCTTATTCCATAGATCCCATGCACTCTGTGCTTCCTCAAATACATTATAATGTACCTGTTCAGTGAGAGACAATACAATCGTGGACTTGCATAGCTCATCAAGTTCAAGCCAGTCGTCATTGTCCATAGTTTCAGGCTGCTCCCCACTCAACCGAAGTGGCTTAATCTGAGATTTTTGCACCAAGACCTGCCAAATTTGACTTTTCCAATAAGAGTAGTTGGTAGCATCCAACTTTGTAATGTTAAAGATGGCACTATCATGCGAAGATGGAGCCATTATGCAAGCTGGAAATGCCCAAACAGTCCAAAACTGCTTGTTGTTTTACTGCAAAAACTGCCCAAAAATGACCAAAACGGGGTCCAAAGGGCGAGCAAAGTGTGCCAAAAGTTGCTTCCCACTTAGTACTAGGTGCGGTACACCAAATCAGGATATTTCAGCATAAAAAGTACACCTCAGTCGACCAATAACTCCTTGCTGTAATAAATTGCAGGTATGCAGTCTAGAGAGCAAACTGTCCCAAAATAGGATCCAATGTCAAGTAAACAATGCTAGGTCCAAAGCCAGCATGAAACGGACATAAGCAAGGCCAATGACAGTCAAAAGAACATGAGCTCAACACCGAAGCATATTGAAATTACGGTGTCTTGCAGAAAAGATGACATGACACATGCAGGAAATTCTGTTAAGAAGAACAACTCTCTTATGCATTGCAATCTATGGACTGCATGGTCCATCAAGGGCATAATGTCTCTTCTAGCATTGTATTTTTCCTTATACAAGGTTGTATATGAAAGAAAGACCTGCTTACAGTTTGCTGGATGAAGATGCTCTTGTTTATATGTATGCTAAATGTGGGAGCCTAGAGAACGGATAAGTTGTCCAGTATAACCTGATCTTGCTTGATTGATCTTCTATCGTGGAATTAGTCAAGGATCTCTGTGGTTGCGACTTTGCTTTCGAAAACCCTTCAACATCTTTGATGAACCTGACGTGAAAGCGTCGCAAAAATTTCAGGATGGGAGATACTTCAGCATCCATTTCAGCCTCTTCTATGTATATGCAGCTTCAAAATCAGCAGACACAGTTGTATATGCAGCAGCAGTAGCAATTGCATCAACAACAGTTATCTCAGCAAAAGCAACTATATTCGGAGCAGGAAAATGCAATCAACGCGACTAAGGCGATTGAAGTAGTTGAGAATGAGAAGAAGCTATTTGATGGCCGTAATGTTTCAGCTTACTTGAAGACGTTTGAGATCAAGATGGGATTTTTTGGAGTACCAGCTGGACTTATGAGTAAGTATTTCCTTCGTCTTGTCACACCCGCCTTGAGGGCAAAAGTGACTGATCTTTTTATTCAAAATTCGCATTGGCAAGATTTTAAGAAGGCCCTGAAAGAAGACTATTTCCTTGAGGACTTTGGGATGGCTACACGGCGGTCATTCCGAGAGTGGGTCTACATGCCAAACAAAGGTTTAGCTGCTTCAGAGTTCATATGAGAATTTGAAGAGAGGTATAGTCAGCTTAATGCCATTGAACAAAGAGCATTGGATGTTGAGAAAGTTGAGCTTTTCTTGCAAGCTGTAGTTCTTGCTCTTCAGGAAGAATTAGGAGAGCTTCTTGAGGATCGCACGAAGCCTATGGGTCTTAAAACGGATTGGCAAGATGCCCAGGATGCAGTCTCGACTTTGACCAAGAGGCGGATATGGAAGACCCGCCTACAGAATGGATCTATGACATCGATGCTGTCTTCTGCTCCTATGCCTGCTTCTATTCCTGTTATTTCTTCTCTTCCTCAGCTAGTTTCTTGGCCTATGCCAGTGCCTACTGTTTCTACTCCTCCTATTTCTCCTGCTCCAAGACCGATGCCAGCTCCTTCTGCTCCAAAACCATCCACTCCGTTGGTGCCTTCCTCTCTTGATGATATAATCAAAGGCATAATGGATTTGACACTAGAGTCAGTTAAAGCAGAATTGGTGGGAAAATTGAAAGAGCAGTTTGCTTCGACTGCGCCTACTATTTCTTCTAGTGCTTCTACTGCACCTAGGCGTGCTCCTAGTGCACCTAGAAGAGATCGAAGATGTATTTGGTGTGATAGTATGGACCATCAGCATTGTAGGGATTGTGAATCTTTTCAGGATGCAAGGAGGAAGAATTTGGTATTTTGTGGACAAGATGGTAAGATCTGGTTGACTGAAATAGGAGCTCCACTTGCTAGCAACTTTGGTAAAGGCAGAATGAAGAAGTTAGTGGATGATATGGCTGCGTGTACTTCTTATGTGGCAGCTAAAGAAGATGCTTCTGGATATGGAGTCTAGATTGAGAAAGGATCAGAGAATCAGTCAGCATTATGGACTTATGCTATGGAGACAGCGAACAAGGGAAAAATTCAGCAAACTGTTTTGACTAGTGCAAGCTCTAGCATCAGATCTGAGACAGGTTGGGATTTGCCTGTTGACAGGTATACTATTTATGCCTACTTGGCTAAGTCTTAGGGAGCAGATGTACTTGTTGAGGAGAAGCGTAAGAGGGATGAAGAAAATCCAAGTGCAGCTAAAAAGACTAGAGGGGATGAGTTTGTTACTCCACCTACTGCACGACCGTCTTTGAGACTAGGGCCAGAACGACAGATGGAAGATGCTCAGAAGAAAGAAAAGAGGCAAGAGCCTAGAGAGAGAAAGCAGCCAGGGTTTAGATTGATGTCCGATATTGAGACATGTACGGACATGAAGAAAATCTTTAATGACAAGATACTTGGCAGTGAGGTGACTTTTACTATTTTTGAGGTTTTCGGCATCTCGAAAAGAGAGTTTCAAGATCAGTTCCAAGAGGTCCTGAAGAGGAAAAGACATGCATTGCCTACTATTGATACACATGGAGTTTTGATTGGGGAGTTGGATGAGGATGAGGACGAGGTTATGTTTGAGAATGCTTCCGTGTTTCCACAAATAGAGAAGAGGGTTCAGCCTATGCATTATGCTGAAACTGATGAGCCTGTCTTGATACCGTGTAGTCACTTTTCGCGGAGTCATTACGCTAGGGCAACTACAGAAACGATGGTAAAAATTGGAGAGAAACAGGTGCCTTATGTTGCTTTGGTGGATCATGGTTCAGAGATTAATCTCATAGTTCGTGGAGTTTATGAAAGTAACAGATGGCCTATGGATGTAGAGCATGGGTGGCGTATGAGAGCTACCAACAACACTACAGGTGATTTGTATGCTGCATGTCCCAGTGTCAGGGTTTCTATTGGAGATGTAGAGGAGGATTCCCATTTCTTTGTGCAGGATTCATGCTCTTATCCCATAATTCTTGGACAGCCATTCGTCACAGAGATGTGCATGGAAACAAAAGTAATGGATTATGGATCTACTTATGCACGGATTCCCAGTAAAGATGGTATGAGAGCAGTTCAATTTATGACTGTGTGTGTGAACCATGTTAGAAACAGGGATACTCTTAGAGATGCACCTTTGCCCACTGTGAGGGATTCAGGTTTTCATTAGGTACCGCTGTTTCGCGAGACGACGGTGGTACAGAGCATAGGAGATTGGAGTTCTCGCCTCCTGGCAACAATGTTTTATCCTCCAGTTTTGTTGGGATTTCAGCAAACAGTTCGATGAGTTATCAGAACACTTCTAAGTTGCCTAGAGTTGCCAGGCAGTACATATGCAGGAAGGAGAAACATTTGAAAAATGCAGGTATTTTAGAGGATGATGAGCATATAGATGGGATGTATGACAGTATGATTTGTGCAAATACAATGATAGAGGTGGAAAATATGCTGAAAACTGATATGCAGAGTTGTCATAGTAATGTATCAGTGCAATCCCTGGACATGTTTCATGAAATTGCAGATTTTGTGTCAAAGATAGAGTCAAAGGCTGACGTGACTCAGCAAAAAGAATTAAGTGTTGAAGAAATTCAGCAAACAGATTCCGGTTGATTATGATCAGCCTACAGAGACACAAAGGGCTAAAAACTTTCAGCCAACAGAGTTTACTGCTAAAATATTTCAGCATTCAGAGTTTAGGGCTGTTTCTATGCTGGTGCATAGATCGGTTGCAGAATGCTCACGTAGTGAATCCCAGAAGGTCCCCAAGAACAATGAACTCTACCTTTTTGCACAAAAAACTATGTAAAAGCATGAACGACAAGAAGCAAGAGACCAATTGGGTTCAATCTCCCCCCATGCCTTGTGTGAGTGCTTCACAAAGTATATATTTTTATGTATATTTCCATCTTCATGCTCAATAATAGCCCAATTTACAAAAATATGACAAGCTTTTAGCTTTTGAGTTTGCTTTCTACAAAAATAGGAAATAAAGCTAATGGATGGTGCCCATAGAGTCTGGCACGCCCAATCTCAATGTCCAAATAGAAATAATATATCTGTGCGCATAGGCGCATACAAAATAATAATCAATAATCGATGTCTCTATAGACATAACAAAATATAGGCGTGGCGCCTATCAAAATATAATCCAAAGGTCGAATACTCGCTAGACTCCAATGCTTTCCTCCGCCACTGCTGTTATCTCTACACATCAACTGAAGCATTCACAATCGTTAGTAAAATAATACGATTAAACCGACAAAAGTGAATACCTAGCAGTCTTCAGCTACATAAATAAATCAACTGGTTAGAAATAAATCCTAACCTTAATTTATTACGAGTGCGCACTTTAAACTCATAAACGTTTATAAATTTAATATGCATTTTGCGGAATCACCCGCTATGGAATCACCCACGTACACACTAAATTAATGAAACGCCCGAAAAGGACAGGCGTCCCCATCAACTTCTCGCACAAAGAATCCTCTTTGTATATGAGCCCCGGTCATCTAAGTTTACGGAATCCACCGTAAAACCTCACGGAATCCACCGTGGAATATGCCTCCTGGCATCATACCCCCGTGTAATAAATGCAAATGAGTGTCCCATGTGTGAGGTTTAGAGATAGTATATGCACGTAAAAGATCTAAAATGGTGCTATTTGTGGCTTCTATTTGTCCATTTGTTTTTGGATGAAATGCAGATGAGAAATCAATCTTTGTGCCTAGATTTGCAAACAGTGTAGTCCAAAAATTGTTACAAAATCTAGAATCACGATCTGAAATAATCACTTTTGGCAATCCATGGTTAGTAAAAACAGTTTTCAAAAATAACTGTGCTGCTTGTGATGCTGTTAAAGTTTTCTTACATGGAATAAAATATGCTTGCTTACTAAATCTATCTACAATTGTCCAAATCATGTCATGGTTAGATTTAGTATTTGGTAAACCAGTAATGAAATCCATAGAAATATGTTCCCAAGGTTTAGATGGAATAGACAAAGGCATTAGTAATCCATACTGTTTACCATGATGTCTCTTTATTCTTTGACAAATCAAACATTCAGAAACGAAATTAGATACATCTGCATCCATATGCGGCCAATAAAAATCTTCAGTTAACATGCGTAATGTAGATATGATACCTCTATGACCTTGATATGGGGGACAATGAATTTCATTCAATATAAAATATCGAAATGGAATAGTAACACAGAGTCTCTTTTCAAAAAACATAAATCCATCATTATATGACAATGAATCAACAGGAATGAAATTATTTTGAACTAATTTTTGCCAATCAAAATAAAAAGTAATATCCTGGTGATATTTATCTTTCATAGCAATCAAAGAATTAAAAGATATAACAGAAATATTATGAATTGCAGGTCTTCTACTCAATGCATCAGCAACTACATTTTCTTTTCCAGGTTGGTATTGAATGATAGGATGAAAACTTTGAATGAAGGAAGCCCATTTGATATGACGGTCAAAAATTTGGGGTTGGCTAAGTAGATGTCTAATGCTTTGATGGTCGGTCTTTATCATGAATTCTGAACCCATTAAATAGTGTTTCCACTGTTTTAATGCTTGTACAACTACTAATAATTCTTTGTCATAAGTGGAATATTTCAGCTCAGAGGGTTTTAGCTTAGAACTAGAATATGATATTGGATGATTATCTTGCATTAGTACGGCTCCTATTCCTGATCCGCTAGCATCGGTCACAACTAGAAAGAATGGTCTATTAAAGTCAGGCAATTGTAGAACAGGAGCATTGGTTAATGCACGTTTCAGTAAGTCAAAGGATTTCTGCTGATTTTCAGTCCATTGATAAACAATTCCTTTCTTAAGAAGTTTGGTTAATGGTAAAGCAAGTAATGAAAAATTACGTACAAACTTCCTATAGAAACTAGCAAGACCAAGGAATGAGCGTAATTCATGCACGTTTTTAAGAACAGGCCAATGCAATATTGCATCAATTTTCTTAGGATCAACTTTAATTCCTTCTTTTGATACAATATGACCTAAATACTCAATTTCTGTCTTAAAGAATTCACTCTTTTCAGGATTTGCAAACAATTGATTTTCTTTCAATAATTGAAAAACTAATGATAAATGCTCATAATGCTCTTTTTCACTTTGACTAAACACCAAAATATCATCAAAGAAAACAATCACACAATATTGATATTTCAGAAAGATACAGTTCATCATTCTACTGAAAGTGTTAGATATGATCAATGCCCCACCCTCATTAGGTACTACCAATGATCCATGGTGCTCAAAGTTGTAAGGCCCCCATTATGAGGAGAAGCCAAGTGTGAGCCCGGACATTGGTGGAGTCCTGACTTGTATATCAGATGAGGTCTATGTGACCGGATGGCAAAAAGGTGACCATTGTGGGTCTAATCTTTGGGTTAGACGGAGTGGTTAAGTTGGTAGCAACTCGAGGCACATTGCATTGAGTTGCGTGGTAAGGGAGTTAAAAGGGGCCCCTATTGTGGGGTCCGGGGGCCGCGGAAGCGGCCCCTGGCTGGGGGGTCCCAGGGGGGCCAGCGGCCCCCCTGGCGGGGGTCCGGGGGCAGCGCCCCCGGCCCGATGGTAAAGGGAATATTCCCTGGAATATTCCCTGGCCGACTAGTGGAGGCTCATATGGTAGGTCGGTCAGCAGGCCGACCTAACGACCTTCGCGGGCTATAAAAGCTAAACCCCTTCGCAGCCATCTCACACTCATCTTTCACCCAGTCAGAGTTGTTGTTCCAGCTAGCCTTAAGCTCTTCACCTATCTTCTGTCTAGATCGCCATCTAAGCTTCATTCATTGGAAGCGCACGGGTGGACAGAGCCATCTTTGTATCAGTTGTTTGGAGTTAAAGAATTTTACTGATTCTCCTCTTATCTGTTGTGTACTCTCTATCTCTTTCTCAGATTCTGTTCGCTGCGCCGTGTAATATTTTACATGGTATCAGAGCCCAGGGGGCTCTAGAGATCGGAGAGAGTGCAAGAGGCAAAGGCTTCAACAGCAAAGAGAAACGATGTCGACTCCGGGAAGCAGTTCTGGCGCATCAGGAAGCGGTGCAGGAGGTGGTGCTGCTGTACCGGCTATTCAAACACTGAGGATTCGTCCACCAACCTTCAGCGAAGGCAAGTTAGATGGTACAAACTACACCTTGTGGAAGTTCAAAATTACTACTATCCTTGATTCTTATGAGCTTCTGGAGACTGTGCTGGGGACTGACGCAGAACCACAGCCTACCCCCGACCCATCAAATCCTAGTGTGATGATTCCTCCGAATGCAGATCTTCTACGAGCTTGGAAACGAAGGAATGCAGATGCATTGTGTGCCTTAGTTACAAGCTGTTCTGACAGTGTTTTGACTCTGATTCAGCATACAACCAAAGCGTCAGAGGCTTGGAATGTACTAAGGAGTCAGTATGAAACACGAAACCAAACAAGGATTCAAAACTTGGAGAATCAACTAGCAGCGGAGAAGTTTGCTGAAGGAGAGACGGTTGAAGCATTCATCACTCGGATTAAGAATCTGCGCGACCAGATGGCTGGCGCTGGGATACAAAAGACTAGCGAAGAGCTAGCTCGGAGGTGTCTTCGGATTTGTCCACAAAAGTTTGATGGACTAGTAACTGCCCTTAATACTCAGGTGAGACCTCAAGCTTTGACTTTTGAGGAGTTTTGTGCATTATTAATGGAGGAGGAGTTGAGGCTGAAAGCCCGAGAAGGAAGCAACAATGGAGATGCTGCATTCTCTGCCAATGCAAAAGGCAAAGGTGTTTCCTCCACCAAAAATGATGGTGACAAAAAGAAAAAGGGCGGCAAGAAGAAGTTTCAAGGAGAGTGCTTCTACTGTAAGAAGAAAGGACATGCAATTGCAGATTGTCGTGTCAAGAAGGCAGATGAAAAGAATGGTACCCTTAAAACTAAAGGGAAAGAGACAGCCAATACGGCTGAAGCAGAGTTGGAATTATTCATGGCGACCATTGAGGAAGTGTGCTCCTCGGCGCAAGAAGAATCTACCACTGACTCTTGGGTGTTGGATAGTGGGGCCTCCCGTCACATGACCAACAAGAAAGGTCTATACAGTTCTATGCAGCCTCTACAAGAATCCATCACTGTGACGGTTGGAAATGATGCTAAATGCCCTGCTGCGGGCACAGGTACTATTTCTTTTGTTGCTGCAAATGGTGAAGTCAAAAAGCTTTCAAATGTGTTGTATGTTCCCGAAATCAGAAGAAATCTCTTATCAGTTGCTGCCATAACTGATCTTGGTCATGAAGTAAGGTTCAAGAAGACAGGTGCAGAAATTATTGATAGTGCTGGCACAATTGTTGGCAAAGGAGAAAGGAGGAACAACCTGTATGAGCTAAGTGCTCTTACAGCCACCGCTGGAGTGGGCACAAGTAAGCTTTGGCATGAAAGGTTTGGACACATCGGATTTGCAGTATTGAAGGAGATGCAAAAGCAAGGTATGGTTGCTCACCTACCTACAATAACTGAATTGAAGGAACCATGTGAAGCTTGTATGATGGGCAAGCAACAGAGAAAGGCATTTCCACAAGAAAGCAAGAATAGAGCACATGCTCCTCTAGAGTTGGTGCATGCTGACTTGTGTGGTAAGATGCCTACACAGGCCTTGGGGGGATCTTCTTATTTTATGTTGATTGTCGACGACTACAGTAGGAAGATGTGGGTGTACTTCCTTCGTGATAAGGCTCAAGCTTTTGGTAAGTTTAAAGAATGGCTAATACTTGTTGAGAATGAAACAGGGAAAAGTGTGAAGAAATTTAGAACAGATGGTGGTGGTGAGTTCAACTCAAAGGAGTTTGAAGGCTTTTGCAAGAGCAAAGGGATCAAGCGTCAATTGACGACGCCTCACACACCTCAGCAGAATGGTGTTGTGGAACGCAGGAATCGTACCATTGTGGAGATGGCAAGATGCATGCTAAAGGGCAAGGGATTGCCTAACCATTTTTGGGCTGAAGCTGTTAATACTGCAGTCTACATTCTAAATCGGAGCTACACAAAGGCTCTCAAGGGAAAAACACCTCATGAGGCTTACACTGGTAAGAAACCATCTGTTTCACATTTCAGAATTTTTGGATGTGAATGTTATGCACATGTTCCAGATGAGAAGAGAAACAAGTTACAACCAAAAAGCAGAAAATGTATCTTCTTGGGTTATAGTGATGAGCAAAAGGCTTACAAGTTATATGACCAAGAGGCAAAGAAGATCATCGCGAGCCGTGATGTGGTGTTCAAGGAGGAGCCGCATACAGTGGAGGAGGAGAAGGCAAGGTCTTCCACTTTATCATCAAGCGAAGAAGTAGTCCACTATGAACCTGTCCCGAGAGCTATCCCTATCCTTAAGGAGGAGGAAGCATCATCTTCAGATGATGAGGAAAAAGTTCACCAACCTGACATCACCCCACCGGAAAAGCCATTGCCGCGCTGGGTGAAGCAGCTCTATGACCACAATAATCCTATGCCTGCATCTGTTGAGGAGAAGGCAGACGGACCAAGGAGGTCTCAGAGAATAGAGGAGCAAAGGAGGGCTTCTGCTCACATAGTCAACATGGCCTTGATGGTTGAGATTATGAGAGAAGTAAAGGAGCCAACTGACTTAGAAGAAGCACTTGCAGATCCATCATGGAAGGCTGCTATGCAGGCGGAGTATGACAGCATAATGAAGAATGACACTTGGGTGCTAGTGGATCGGCCAGCAAAGCGGAAGATTATTGGCACCAAGTGGATCTGGAAGGTAAAGTACAAGGCTGATGGTACCTTAGAAAAGTACAAAGCTAGACTGGTTGCCCAAGGATTTTCACAAGTTGAAGGGTTTGATTTTCAAGAGTCATTTGCCCCAACTGCCAGAATGACCACTATTCGCACGGTACTTGCAGTGGCTGCCCACAAGAAGTGGCCAGTGTACCAAATGGATGTTAAGTCAGCGTTCTTAAATGGTGACCTCAAGGAGGAGGTGTACGTGGCTCAGCCACCAGGGTTTGAGGCCCCCCATTCTGAGAACAAAGTGTGTAAACTGAAGAAGGCATTGTATGGGCTGAAACAAGCCCCCAGAGCATGGTACCAGCGGATAGATAGGTTCTTTTTAAACCTAAACTTCAAAAGATGTGCCTCAGATGCTAACTTGTATGTTTACAGGGATGGTAAAAAGTCTGTAGTGATTGTCCTATATGTGGACGACCTTCTTATTACAGGTGACTATGAAGATATGATCAACCAAACTCGAAAGGCTTTGAGTTTTGAGTTTGAAATGACAGACTTGGGCTTGCTGCACTATTGTTTGGGGATTGAAGTCTGGCAAGAGCCAGGAAAGATCTTCATCTCTCAGAAGAAGTATGCATGGGAGATCTTGAAGGCATTTGGCATGACCGAGTGCAAGGAGATAGCTACACCTATGGAGGTGAATGTAAAGTTATCCGTTGAGGATACATCAGCACTAGCAGACATTGGGAGGTATAGGAGGTTGGTCGGCAGTCTAATCTACTTGTGTAACACCAGACCAGATATCAGTTTTGCTGTTGGTGTTTTGAGCAGGTTCTCAAACAAACCTCATGAGAGTCATTGGAAGGCTGGGATGCGGGTGCTCAGATACTTGAAGAAAACTCTTGACTATGGTATCACATACAGTTTCGGAACTTCTCTTGTGGGGAACTGTGACTCAGATTGGGCAGGAGACATTGATTCCAGGAAGTCAGTTTCTGGTTATTGTTTCTCTTTGGGTTCAGGAATTTTCTCTTGGATTAGTAAGAAGCAACCAACAGTGGCATTGTCTTCTACCGAAGCAGAGTACAAGGCAGCTTGTTTTGCTGCATGTGAGGCCGTATGGTTGAGAAGGATTCTATGGCATATGGGAGTGCAGGATGAAGAACCAACTGTGCTGAGATGTGACAATCAGAGTTGCATCGCCATTGCCAAAAATCCAGTGTTTCATGCACGCACCAAACATATAGAGATCCAGTATCACTATGTGCGTGATTTGATGGAGGATGGGATAGTGGAATTGGTCTACTGTCCAACAGAGGAGAATGGAGCAGATATCTTCACCAAAGCACTTACGAAGGATCTGCTTCAAGTTCATCTTCAGAGACTCGGCATTGGGCCGAGGAGATAGTTCACCTATGGGTGGACATTGAGGGGGGGTGTTAGATATGATCAATGCCCCACCCTCATTAGGTACTACCAATGATCCATGGTGCTCAAAGTTGTAAGGCCCCCATTATGAGGAGAAGCCAAGTGTGAGCCCGGACATTGGTGGAGTCCTGACTTGTATATCAGATGAGGTCTATGTGACCGGATGGCAAAAAGGTGACCATTGTGGGTCTAATCTTTGGGTTAGACGGAGTGGTTAAGTTGGTAGCAACTCGAGGCACATTGCATTGAGTTGCGTGGTAAGGGAGTTAAAAGGGGCCCCTATTGTGGGGTCCGGGGGCCGCGGAAGCGGCCCCTGGCTGGGGGGTCCCAGGGGGGCCAGCGGCCCCCCTGGCGGGGGTCCGGGGGCAGCGCCCCCGGCCCGATGGTAAAGGGAATATTCCCTGGAATATTCCCTGGCCGACTAGTGGAGGCTCATATGGTAGGTCGGTCAGCAGGCCGACCTAACGACCTTCGCGGGCTATAAAAGCTAAACCCCTTCGCAGCCATCTCACACTCATCTTTCACCCAGTCAGAGTTGTTGTTCCAGCTAGCCTTAAGCTCTTCACCTATCTTCTGTCTAGATCGCCATCTAAGCTTCATTCATTGGAAGCGCACGGGTGGACAGAGCCATCTTTGTATCAGTTGTTTGGAGTTAAAGAATTTTACTGATTCTCCTCTTATCTGTTGTGTACTCTCTATCTCTTTCTCAGATTCTGTTCGCTGCGCCGTGTAATATTTTACAGAAAGTAGCAGGTGCATTAGTCAATCCGAATGGCATGACTAAGAATTCGTAATGGCCAAACTGTGTTCTGAATGCAGTCTTAAATATGTCAGTTCTATCTAGCCTCACCTGATGATATCCAGACTTAAGGTCAATTTTACTAAATATAGAAGATCCTTGCAGTTTGTCCATAAGGTCATCAACTCTAGGTATAGGATACCTATTCTTTACAGTGATCTTATTTAAAGCTCGGTAGTCAATACACATACGATAGGTATTATTCTTTTTCTTGACTAAGAGTACAGGTGCACCGAATGGAGAACTGCTAGGTCGAATTAAGCCTCTATTTAGTAATTCTTCAACTTGACTCTGGATTTCTTTTTGCTCTATTTGATTGTGCCTATATGGTGCTTTGCAAGGTGGTTGTGTGCTAGGAATTAAATCAATCTTATGGTCTTCTGGACGTGAAGGTGGTAAACCTGGTGGTAGGTCTTGTGCAAAACAATCCTTAAAATATGCAAGAAATTCATTATGCCTAGGATGCATATGATTTTCCTTTGCGTGCAATTCATTCACCCAAATGAGATATGATTTAGTACTCTTGCGTAATCCACGTTTTGCTTGAGTATGCGAAAGCAGTGGAAAAATATTAGAGGCATGCATTCCATATAATGTAATAGATTTTCCTTGAAAATTAATATTCATTGTGTGCGTGGAATAATCTATATTTGGATTATGCTGGTGTTTCCAAGGCATTCCTAAAATAATGTCGCTTGACTGTAATGGGACAACTAAGAAATTTCTTTTTTCAACATATGAACCAATTTGAATCTCTAAATTTTGTACTTCTTGTGTGCCATTGTACCTAGTGCCTAAAAATGCAGCTTTTATGCGATAATGCGTAGGTACAGTCTGTAATTTCAATTCCTTTACCAATTTTGCTGAAATAAAGTCATGAGTACTACCGTCATCATGCAAGATAGTTCTTTCCTTTCCATGCACCATACATTTCATAGTCAACAATGAATGTGGAGTAGGCATACCTGGTAAAGTGTCGGAAGTAGTAGTAGGATCATCCTCATCTTCAGTGAAATCAGGCATATCCTCATGCTCGTCTTCGTCCATGGCTCCAAGATAGTTTATATGTGCTGGTGGCTTCTTTGAATGACAAATTGCTGCGGGATGCCCAGGTTGGTGACACTTATAGTATACTATTGGCTTGGCTTTGGTTACATTATTTGCAATGGCTGGAAGTCTGGGTACATTTGGATTTGCTTGTGGAATAGGCTTAGAATTTGGATTGACATTGGAGGGTAATGCAGGTGGTTTAGGCCAATTCTTGCGGAAAGATGGTGATGAGAAACGACCTGGATTAAACCTTCTAAAATTGGAATTGAATTGTTTAGATCCATAATTACCATTGGCTTGGAATTGCTGTGGTCGTCTGTCTCTTCCGCGTAACTTATCTTCAGTGTCGTGAGCTAGTGAGATGGCGTCTTCAAGGGTAGCAGGCTTGAACATGTTCACTTCAGCGTAGTAATGTCCAAGAAGTCCAGACATATACTTCCGCTTATGTGTCGTCTCTGGTACGTCTTCAAGCATGCGTAGCTGTAGAAGTGCATTCCAAAAATGCTCTGTATACTGTGGAATAGGCTCACAATCCCGTTGTTGAAGTAAATCCCATTGCTTGATAGCCTTCTCATGAAATTGCGGTGGAAGGAAATTCTGCATGAACTTCTTCTTGAAATCTTCCCAAGTAGCAGGACATTCTATGCTCTTACGTACTACAGTCCACCATAGTGATGCTCTGTCTATCAGATGATTAGTAACACACTTGATTTTATCTTTTTCTGGATAAGTTTCCTCATGGAAATAGTCATCAAACTGGCTAATGAATGATAAAACAGTCTTTCCTTCTCGTATGCCATTGAAAGTGCGAAATTTGAAACTTCATTTACTTATCTTGGATTCCTTGCGAATGGTTTGTGCTTCAAGAGTGGCGTCGATGGTACGTCGAATCAAATCTTCAGCTTGAGGTTCTTCTTTGTCGGTGGACGCTCTTTGTAATTTTGTCAATTGCGCTTGCAATGCTTGCCTAGCCCTTCGCTCTTCTTCCAATTGTAGCATGATTAGATCCAGCTTTTGTTTCATGGTAGGCTCAGGTAGGTCATCTTCAGTCATAGGATCATCCATATGTGGCGTCGTCATCCTGTAAAACTCAATAAACCTTTCTCACTCAAAATCAGGTTAGCGGGATGAGCGTAGCTCAAATTCGGGGTTACAAGGCTATGTATTTTTGGGTATTTCTTTCTCAATTTTTAGAAAATCTGCAATATTTTCGTCTTTGTTTGCTGAAAATACTTCAGTGAACCTGTAGATAGGTAGAACACCTTGCCACGAACAACTTTCCAGTTCAGTGTTTTTGCGTAGGAACAAGCCTTCTAGGAGTTTCGAGCACTAGTCAGTTATGATTCCAGTTGACTAGTCTGACTTGCAGAGTTGCAGACTTAGTCGACTTGCAGAGTTGCAGACTTGCAGAACTTAGGCCGACTTGATGAACTTGCAGGACTTGATTCCACTTGACTTACAGAACTTGACTTCGGAGATGCAGGACCTGGAGTTTGTCAACTTGTGTGTCTTGTACAACTTGATGAAAGCTTAAGGATTTAAGCTTAATAGCTTAAGCTATGGAAGGGGGGGTAATTGAGAAAAAAACGGCGCAGGATATGAGGACGTGGGCAGCCGTTTCATGCCGTCGCGGATTTCTCGGACATACTCAGATACCTCGATGACAAGTTTTGTGAGACTTCTTCAATTCCTTAAGCCTTTAAGCTTGAAGACTAAGCTTTTTGAAGCAATTAGATATGAACTTCTTACTGTATATCCACGACTTGATGAAGGAGATGGATGTGTGGTCCTCCGCCTACAGAGCCTGGTCCTTCGCGATCTGACAGTAGAAACAGGGGTTCTTGATCGCCAGAAGTCTGCCTGTATCGACGGTTCGCGATGAGATTGACTGTAGAGCCCGATCGTTCCTGGAGCTCTGCCTTCGCCTGAGATTGGTAGCGATTGGAAGCTCTTGATCTCAACTCTGCTCTGATACCACTGGTGCACAGATCGGTTGCAGAATGCTCACGTAGTGAATCCCAGAAGGTCCCCAAGAACAATGAACTCTACCTTTTTGCACAAAAAACTATGTAAAAGCATGAACGACAAGAAGCAAGAGACCAATTGGGTTCAATCTCCCCCCATGCCTTGTGTGAGCGCATCACAAAGAATGTATTTTAATGTATATTTCCATCTTCATGCTCAATAATAGCCCAATTTACAAAAATATGACAAGCTTTTAGCTTTTGAGTTTGCTTTCTACAAAAATAGGAAATAAAGCTAATGAACGGTGCCCATAGAGTCTGGCACGCCCAATCTCAATGTCCAAATAGAAATAACATATCCGTGCGCATAGGCGCATACAAAATAATAATCAATAATCGATGTCTCTATAGACATAACAAAATATAGGCGTAGCGCCTATCAAAATATAATCCAAAGGTCGAATACTCGCTAGACTCCAATGCTTTCCTCCGCCACTGCTGCTATCTCTACACATCAACTGAAGCATTCACAATCGTTAGTAAAATAATACGATTAAACCGACAAAAGTGAATACCTAGCAGTCTTCAGCTACATAAATAAATCAACTGGTTAGAAATAAATCCTAACCTTAATTTATTACGAGTGCGCACTCTAAACTCATAAACGTTTATTAATTTAATATGCATTTTGCGGAATCACCCACTATGGAATCACCCACGTACACACTAAATTAATGAAACGCCCGAAAAGGACAAGCGTCCCCATCAACTTCTCGCACAAAGAATCGTCTTTGTGTATGAGCCCCGGTCATCTAAGTTTACGGAATCCACCGTAAAACCTCACGGAATCCACCGTGGCACGGAATCCACCGTGGAATATGCCTCCTGGCATCATATGCAGTCCATAGAGCAGAGGGCTAAGGATATTCAGCCACTAGAGTGCAGAATTGCTGATTTACATCAAGATTTGAGTAATGCAGAGGATTATAATGAAGCCAGGGTTAACACGAAATACAAGACTGTGGATAAGAAGGTGGATTCTATAGGCAAGATTACAAAGTATTGTTCTATCATTTCAAAGGTACAGAGATTCATTGGAGCTTGTGTGTTTTACATGATTTGGATACCCCATTTTGCACACATAGCAGATTGTTTATATGAGCTATTTCGAAAGGGGCAGAAAGTTTTTTGGGATGAGAGACACACTAGAGCCATGCAAAAATTGAGAAAGTTTTTGCAGATTTTTCGGAAGATGGTGAAAAGATGGTTTGGGCCATACATAGTCAGACATGTCTTTGACAATGCAACATATGAGCTAACAGAATTGGATGGAACAGTGCTTAGAGTGCCTATTGTAGGAAAAAGAATCAAGATTTTCAAGAAAAGAGATTATGAGGATTATGCATTGGAAGAATTTGCAAGAGAAGAGCAACGAGAAGAAACTCCAATAGAAGAGATAGATGATATGACATATAATCTTGTTGATATACCGGAAATATACAATGAAGACATTGATCTGTTTGTGGATCTTGATGATAATGATCATGGGTAGTTGGCCCATCCGGAGGATGCGCAGGATTAGAGGGGGTGGATGTTGTACTACTGCGCATCCGAGATGTGAAATCCACCAAAAAGTCGTGTGTGTGACATTTATTACCTTGTATATACTTAGGTTTTGTGCTTTGCCACTCTATAACTGGTGAAAGAAACATAGATGCCACAGAGAGCTTGAAGACTATTGTAGGCAAGCATGAGGAAATTTTTGATGATGATTTTGACATTAAACCAATATTAGAGTTAAATCTATCAGTGCAGGACTCTTGCTTTGTTTCAGATGCAAGTACTCATGAAGACGCTATTTCCATTGCACAATTTGATGGGTGTTTGGAATGTAAGCTAATGTTTCTTTTGTGATGTTGTACTTGATGGCTCTATAGAAGGTTGTGTTGAACATATGCACAAACAACATGGTTACTTCATTCCAGATTCAAAATTTCTCAAAGATCCTCGTGGAATGCTGAATTATCTTAGCTTGAAGGTGAAAAGGGGTTTTGTTTGCTTGTATTGTGATGATCAAGGAAAAGAATTCCAAAGTTTGGAGGCAGTTTGAAAGCATATGGTATGAAAGAGCCATTGTAAGCTATGATATGAAGATGAGGGCTTGTACGCTTTTCTAAGGGCCGCTTTACTAGAGCCTATTGTGAAGGATCGAATGCTTGGGGAAAGGAAAAGCCAGTGATGATTATTTGGACAGGGATGCTATTTTTGAAAATGGGCTTTTTGGGGGGGAAGATGACGCTGAATGAAATTAGAGAAAGAGGGCTACAGAACAGGAGGAAGAGGGGAAGAAGAACGAGTCAAGGTGGAGTGATGAAGAGGATCATTAGCAAACACAATGAGGAGGAGTGACAACACAAACATTGCTGTGATGCAAGGAGACCAGAAGGCTGCAACGAAGATGAAGATGAAGATGAAGTGGTGACAAACAAAGTTGAAGACAAAGAGATTGATATGGGCGTTGTTATTGAAGGCCATGGGATCGAGAGTAGGAGGAAAGTGTTGCCTAGCCTAAGAGGCGTGATTCTGTGTGAAGACAACTGTGAGACATATCCATCAAGAAGACGTTGAGTGACGGAGGCTTTTGTAGTGAAGACTAATTTTCTCTTATTCATCACAATTCACGCACTCTTATCTTCTGTAGAGTTCTTCTTCTCTACCATGCTTCTATGATTGTAAAGGACCGACTGTGATGACGAAGGCTCCTATGCCATGAGCAAAAGAGGCCTCGTCTTCTTCACTGTGGCTTCGTTGCTGCTCACGGCAGCACTCTGGAGGATAGACGCACACTATGCATTCGATCGGAAGATCCTTACCGAGAATATGTTCAATCTTAGAGGCAAAGGAGGCATCAGATGGGCTTCGGACTCCACGAAGTGATGCTGCTCTTGAGAAATTTTATCAAAACTGGATCTTTATTGACCAGAAGGTCCTCCGTTTCTGAGGTGAATGTCTGCATCAGAAGGTGGTGAATCAAGCTGATTAGGGGCGCGTCCATGCCCTGTTATATTTATAAGCATAATAAAAAAAACTATTATGCAGAGAAGGGAAACTTTAGTGGCAATAAGCTCTTTGAAAACAATCATATGTGTACATGGATAAGGTGCTGAAACAGGTGGTAAAATGAAACAAGAATCTTTATGTTGAAGTGAAAATACTCAATTTGCTGAAAGCTTTTTGTCAGTTGTAAATTGTATACTGCATGCTTGCTGCATGTTTACCGAGAGAAATTGCTGAAACAAATATAGAAGCAGGAAAGATTCTCAAGGATGTAAAAGTCAGAATGCAGAATTACATGACTGGTTAGGTGGGAAAAGTTTAAACATATCAGACTGAAATTACGGTGTCTTGCAGAAAAGATGACATGCCACATGCAGGAAATTCTGTTAAGAAGAACAACTCTCTTATGCATTGCAATCTATGGACTGCATGGTCCAGCAAGGGCATAATGTCTCTTCTAGCATTGTATTTTGCCTTATACAGGGTTGTATAGGAAAGAAAGACCTACTTACAGTTTGCTGGATGAAGATGCTCTTGTTGATATGTATGCTAAATGTGGGAGCCTAGAGAACGGATAAGTTGTCCAATATAACCTGATCTTGCTTGATTGATCTTCTATCGTGGAATTAGTCAAGGACCTCTGTGGTTGCGACTTTGCTTTCAAAAACCCTTCGACAACGTGGCTCGCTAGGTATGAGAAAGCTAGGAAAGATCAAGAAGAAGCGCAATCTAGATTTCTATGTAGTACATGCCATCAACCGATTTGATATCTCGAGGGCATGGAGGAGATGTCGCAGTTTATGTCAATGCGATGGTTGCATGGAGCTTTGATTGCAGCTTCTTGCAAAGGGGCAGAGGTCTCAACTGAGGAGTTGGAATTCTCGAGGGGATGTAGTCCAAAGGTGATGACTTGTTTAGGGTTTGTCATATCTACATTTTACATGCAACAACTAATTGACTATTTCAATGTACAGTACAAAATATACAGTGCAGCGTGGTCGCGCGGATTGCATTTCCACGTGGAGCGTATCGACAAAATGTGATCCACAACAAATTGTGGTATCATGGCAAAGTTTGAGCAAGAGAGCCGACGACGAGCAACAGATCCAAATAATGTTATAGATAAGATGGAGTATTTTGGGAACTTGTAAAGTATTATCATGGTGGATTACCGTACCTTCTCCATGATCCTATTCGATGTGCAATGGTTCAAAGTGATACTCGAAGGAGCTGGAGCAATAGTTTGACAAGGTCCATCTAGATTTCTTGAAATAGATTCCAAAAAAAGATGGACATATTTGCGCGACACATTTGTATTGACGACCCATTGTGAACAGGTGCATGAACTCATGTTTTTGTTAATTTTATTACAACATAGTACAAGTCACAAAAGTTAAATCTCTCTCGTACGTGATTTTGAAAATGTAATTTTATATTCAAACCCCTGACAACCTTGATGGTGGTATGTTATACCTTCAGCTCCCTAACATGTGAGAGTATATTATCAAAGCAATATTTCCAGCATAGATGAGGACAGTATGCAAATAGAGGGGTCGATATTGTAAGGGGTGGAGGCTGCCGAAAGCTTGGAGCATGTAGAGGAGCCAGAATTGGGTAACAATGATGGAAATACAGGAGTCCAAGAATTCTTTGAGAATGAGGTGGACTCATCCTTTTGTGGTGACCTGTCTATTGACCTTCTAGTGTATGCAGAGCTGTGTTAGGAGATTGACATGGGACCATAGGGTACTTTATACTTGGAGCATCCACCTACTCAATTCGTTGACAAATCACTTATAAGGGTACATAAGTTATATGTTTTAAATAAGATCATTTTTTAAAGATTTATATTATCGTACTTTTCTTGATTTATATTGATTATGCTAACATCAATTTTTGTCTGTGTAGCTAACCTTTATGGATATTTAGATCAGCATGATGAGTCGAGAGATGAGCGATGAGGAGCTATAGAAGATCTTCACATGTATGTCTCCAGATTAGATGGCTCAATTTAGAGATATGGTGGACCAGAAGCTGTCTTAGATACCATCAGGTCGTTCTATTAGATCTAATTCACTGCACTTTGATGCTTCAGTTTCCAGTAGACAAGGCCAATGCTCTAGACTTGGGCCAGACAAAGGGAGTGGTTCTAGGGGATGCTGTGGAGACATGGATGCAGTGAGCCCGTGGTCGACTCAGGATACAGGTGCTACTCCTCGCTCTCGTGCGGGTTCGAGAGAGCATGGCTCAGTTGGTTGTTGTGGAGGTACCGATGCACTGTCTCCATCTCATCGTCCTGCTAGAGTTGCGTCACCTATGGGATTTGCCACACCTGTGGGGACGTCTACTCTAGTCACTCAAGCTTTTTCTCAGCCATTCGCATGTGGCACCCTATGGGTGCTACTCCAAGAGATACTACCCCCATAGGAATACCAGATGCATAGGGGTCTCCTGGATATTCCCAAGAGCATGGTTACAGGTGGGAGAGGACACATCTAAGGCATATCCCAAAGGGATATGGATACCTTGTAGATGATAGGATAGGAGCCGTCATCATGAATGATGAGGGGAGGAGGGTGATGGCTCGTATGAGAGAGTTGTGCAAACAAGTTTTTTGGCACAACATCTTGGATCATTGAAAGAACATACCAGAGGGGAGCAAGGACTACATAGTAGCATCCTTGCATGAGGAGTTTTTGGTACCCGTCATAGCAGATAGGTTCTCCAAAGGCTGGATGATGGAGTGCATGCCTGCATACATGTCACATAGATGATCGGAAGCATGCAAGGCACTTAAGAGTGGGGCCTCAAAGCCCAAGTGGCTAAACGCAGATGACTGGCACCGACTCATGGAGGAGGCTACAGATTTTCCAGGACATTGGAGACATCAATGCAAGGTGGCGAGGGCATGATTGGAGGCAGGAGTGGTCCATCATCTTGGAAGTGGCGGCCACAGAACTTATTTAGAGGACTTTGTAATTTTTTCTTTTGTTCTACTTGCTTATTTTTTTGCAATCGTGTTTCTAATAGTTGTATTTTGTTTTCTTTGTATCACTCCATTATAAATCGCGAACTCACTGGCCTAGAGACTTAATATGCAGAGAGACATGGTCTCACTACATTGATCGACTGATTGTATGGATGCGGCGGCCCTATAAGTCACTCATCTTTCTTGTCCATAGTTACAAATTTTAATTAAAATATATTATTGTATGGTGGAATCATGTGTAGTTGCTTCTTTTTTTGCAGAGTCCGTTCCATGCTCTGGAGGACCCTGCCACAGAGATAATATCAGACACAAACCAGGGCAAAAGAACCTTCAAATTCTATGAGTGGGCTAAGCCCATGATCCCAAAATTGCAAACATATCTCTTAAAAGAAACCATATCCATAATGATATAAAACAACATTGTCATCTTCATCACTTTCATCATTATCTTCCATAGATTTTAGAAATAAAGAATGAAGAGAGAGAGAAAGAGAAAGAGGAACAGAGCCAAATACAAATATTTTGCACACCCAAGAGAAGAGAACCTGTGTTTTGAGGAAAGAGAGGGAGAGAAAGAGACACACAACCACTCGCGTTCTTAATCCACCCTTTCATCCAAAAAGCACACCTCTCCATATTTTATTATTTCTTTGAATTTTTTCATAAATTTGATATTATAAGACCTTTGGCCTTTATTTTTGAGTATTCCTACCCTTTACAAATGCATGCACATAACACTTTTGTGTATACCATTTATTTATTATGGATGTGGATGTGGATGTGGATGTGGACCCCTCATGTAAGTGTGTATTTTAGTGATTTTGGAACAATGTACTTGTTATCTTTTTTTACAAAAGATGAAATTATGATATATGCATGGACATTTTTGTGCCTTGTTTTTATGCTTCTTTGGGTGTCATCATATTCCTCCCAAACTGAAACGTGAAGCGTCCTTGCGACCTTGTCAAAGAAGAACCACTGTCTATCACAAACAACTTCCAAAATTGTTAGTAAAACAACTTCGATCACAAGGCCTAGCCATGGTAGGGTATGGGACTCCAAATCCACAACCACCAGAGTAAGGGAACTCCTGCCTCAAATACTCCCACACTGAAAAACTTGTATACTTGTTCAAGGATAGGGTTCAATCTTCAAAGAGGGATCATGAGAATGATTTTTGCATCCCAATGGGGGATTTTTGCATCACTTTCATCATTATCTTCCATAGATTTTAGAAATAAAGAATGAAGAGAGAGAGAAAGAGAAAGAGGAACAGAGCCAAATACAAATATTTTGCACACCCAAGAGAAGAGAACCTGTGTTTTGAGGAAAGAGAGGGAGAGAAAGAGACACACAACCACTCGCGTTCTTAATCCACCCTTTCATCCAAAAAGCACACCTCTCCATATTTTATTATTTCTTTGAATTTTTTCATAAATTTGATATTATAAGACCTTTGGCCTTTATTTTTGAGTATTCCTACCCTTTACAAATGCATGCACATAACACTTTTGTGTATACCATTTATTTATTATGGATGTGGATGTGGATGTGGATGTGGACCCCTCATGTAAGTGTGTATTTTAGTGATTTTGGAACAATGTACTTGTTATCTTTTTTTACAAAAGATGAAATTATGATATATGCATGGACATTTTTGTGCCTTGTTTTTATGCTTCTTTGGGTGTCATCATATTCCTCCCAAACTGAAACGTGAAGCGTCCTTGCGACCTTGTCAAAGAAGAACCACTGTCTATCACAAACAACTTCCAAAATTGTTAGTAAAACAACTTCGATCACAAGGCCTAGCCATGGTAGGGTATGGGACTCCAAATCCACAACCACCAGAGTAAGGGAACTCCTGCCTCAAATACTCCCACACTGAAAAACTTGTATACTTGTTCAAGGATAGGGTTCAATCTTCAAAGAGGGATCATGAGAATGATTTTTGCATCCCAATGGGGGATTTTTGCATCACTTTCATCATTATCTTCCATAGATTTTAGAAATAAAGAATGAAGAGAGAGAGAAAGAGAAAGAGGAACAGAGCCAAATACAAATATTTTGCACACCCAAGAGAAGAGAACCTGTGTTTTGAGGAAAGAGAGGGAGAGAAAGAGACACACAACCACTCGCGTTCTTAATCCACCCTTTCATCCAAAAAGCACACCTCTCCATATTTTATTATTTCTTTGAATTTTTTCATAAATTTGATATTATAAGACCTTTGGCCTTTATTTTTGAGTATTCCTACCCTTTACAAATGCATGCACATAACACTTTTGTGTATACCATTTATTTATTATGGATGTGGATGTGGATGTGGATGTGGACCCCTCATGTAAGTGTGTATTTTAGTGATTTTGGAACAATGTACTTGTTATCTTTTTTTACAAAAGATGAAATTATGATATATGCATGGACATTTTTGTGCCTTGTTTTTATGCTTCTTTGGGTGTCATCATATTCCTCCCAAACTGAAACGTGAAGCGTCCTTGCGACCTTGTCAAAGAAGAACCACTGTCTATCACAAACAACTTCCAAAATTGTTAGTAAAACAACTTCGATCACAAGGCCTAGCCATGGTAGGGTATGGGACTCCAAATCCACAACCACCAGAGTAAGGGAACTCCTGCCTCAAATACTCCCACACTGAAAAACTTGTATACTTGTTCAAGGATAGGGTTCAATCTTCAAAGAGGGATCATGAGAATGATTTTTGCATCCCAATGGGGGAATAAAGATGATAACTCTAGTCATCATCATGTCACTTGGAAGGAATATGACCTAATTGTACATACATTTTCATGTATCTCTATATGTGGGTATGCCTTTGTAAAGGGTTCTGATTTTTTTATATTAGTGCTAGGATGTTAAAGTTTATAAAGTGAAAATTTAACTCTTTAAATGTTTTTGATTTGGATGAACATATTTGCATATATAACTTCATATGCCCTATCATATCATCTTTAATTGTAGAAGATAAGGGAAAGCAACTATGAGATAAAGAAGATTATGGAAATATGTAGGTATTATGTGTTTTTCTCTAAAGGCTTACCTATGTTTTATTCTTGTGTGTGTTGGGGTGCTTGGAGGACTATGAGTATGTCCAATTGAGGAGGAGGTAAGGAGTTAGGTAGGTGTACATAGGAGAGCAAGGGACATGCTTTTTAATTTCATAATATAATTACTTTGTTTAACCTAGACTATTTTAAGGGTTTAATCATGTTCGTTTCTTTGTGGAGGACAAGAGAAATCGAGGGGATGTAAAGGGATGCAATACGTATGAGAAGGAACTCCTGCTAGCGCCTGGTGCTTTGACACTTTTGATAAGCCTTGAGGACGTGAACCATGGCGGGCAAAACCTGTCTTTCCTTCCTACAATGCAAAACCCCTCTATTACCCTGTGCTGTTGCTTCGCCCTGTTCTTCTTCTTCCCTTTGATTATTCTTCCTTATTTTTGTTTCTTCTTCTATCGCATGGGAACATACCATTGAACCAATATCCTTCTTTGATAGATCAGCAACCTCGAAGGCTAGAGTGGCATAGTCATAAGCGGAAGCAGCTGACTTTTTGATCTCGTAAGGACCTAATTCTGAGCAAGGAAGTATGGCTCCTCATTGGCTTTCTTGGTGGAATCAGGGTCGCGCGGAAACATAGTGCGCACCCCCATGTTATACATCTCCCAGAAACACAGTGCGCACCCCCATGTTATACATCTCCCTTAGGTCTATCGGCTCGTCATAATCCATCTCTGTAAATGATGATTATGTGATCGGAGGCTCGCTATGTGTCCTATATGATAATATATTCTCTCTCTCTCTCTCTATGCGATAATAGGTTACTGGGGCTGTTGCTACGGCTGTGCACAGAGCTTCCAAGGTGCTCATGATGCTTCTGAGAACCTCCTCCACTCTTCTTTGAGTGGTTGTAGGCAGCCCTACCCCTGTCACAGTCTCCCTTAAGTGTTTTATATCTTTCCACATAAGGAGCTTTCTCTTGTTCGTTCATAGATCTCCATCTAACACCTTCAGCAGCAGCAGACACTGCTGTTACTGTACCCTTAGCAGTATGGTTCTCTTGTTTGAAGGTCTCTCTAAAGTCTTCCATAAACAGGAAGTAAGCAAAGAGTGGTCTTTTAGGCATGTTGGGATCCTTCGGGCTTTTCTGGCAATTTATGGCCTTTGGCCTTTGCCTCCTTCTTCACAGCTAGGAGGCGTAGCCTCTTCTCCTTAGGCTCCGAAGATCTCTTCCTCTTCTCTTGTTCTCTATTTCCCTTCGAATGACTGAAGGTACATCCTCTCTGCATAGTGATTCCTCTTCCACCTTTCCTTCAAGCCCGTCTATTTGCAGCTTTAAAGATCAGTTCTTTCCCGGCCAATCCACCAAAAATGGAGGACCTTGCCACAGCTATAATATTGAACACAAACTAGGGCAAAAGAACCTTCAAATTCTATGAGTGGGCTAAGCCCATGATCCCAAAACTACAAACATATCTCTTAAAAGAAACCACATCCATAATGATATAAAACAACATTGTTATCTTCATCACTTTCATCATTATCTTCCATAGATTTTAGAAATAAAGAATGAAAAAAGAGAAAGAGGAACAGAGCCAAATACAAATTTTTTGCACACCCAAGAGAAGAGAACCTGTGTTCTGAGGAAAGATAGGGAGAGAAAGAGACACACAACCACTCGTGTCCTCAATCCACTCTTTCACCCAAAAAGCACACCTCTCTATATTTTACTATTTCTTTGAATGTTTTTTATACATTTGATATTATAAGACCTTTGGCCTTTAATTTTGAGTATTCCTACCCTTTACAAATTCATGCACATAACACTTTTGTGTATACCATTTATTTATTATGGATGTGGATGTGGACCCCTCATGTAAGTGTACTTTAGTGATTTTGAAACAATGTACTTGTTATCTTTTTTACAAAAGATGAAATTATGATATATGCATCGATATTTGTGTGCCTTGTTTTTATG
Source organism: Lygodium microphyllum (assembly GCF_053477565.2). Lineage (NCBI taxonomy): Eukaryota > Viridiplantae > Streptophyta > Polypodiopsida > Schizaeales > Lygodiaceae > Lygodium > Lygodium microphyllum. The sequence goes on along the minus strand of NC_141137.1, from coordinate 187,434,562 downwards.
CTTCTTTGGGTGTCATCATGCTCCTTTGTGGTGGGACGAGCTTTTGAATGGCGAAGATCTGTAGCTCGCCCTTGGAACCGTGCAGCGCACATGCTCTTCTTTTTGGTTCATGTGATTTATGTAGACATTTTCTATGCACTATGTTATTATCATCCTTTGTATCTTGCCACGATTGTACCGTCGCTTTCATTACGCGATCTTGTATTTATTTTATGTATCAGTCTTATGGATTTAAGTACACTTTGCCTTCATTTAGACGAGCATTGTACACATTACTGAAACTCTTTTGTATGCCCCAAATAAAGCACATAATGCTATTTGTGGTAGGGCAGCAGCCCTGCCACCCCAAAGAAAAAATCCTGGTACTATCGCTATTAGCGTCGCAAATTTACTGCACACATCGCTATTAGCATCTCAATGTGCATCGCAAAGCATCGTTATTTGCGTCACTTTCAAGGTCGCATATACGACACTAGTAGAGACATTGATAGCGATTTTTCTATGGCATTGCTAATATCGACTTTTTGTGACAACGGGGGCAAATTTCTTTATGAACATTTTTGTCACTTTGAACGTCGGTATAAGGCTTGTATCTTGTAGTGATTAGATCTCATGCTAACCTCTCATTGGGGATCTTGATGTATCTCACACCCACCCATTCACAATAATGTTATCTTTTGCGAGATTTGGAGGGATGATTCCATTATAAGCAACATCTGAATGCATGTATGTTAGGATATGTATCACATTTGCTTGTATTTAAAGCATGAAATACTAATTTTAGGAATTGTACTCACTGAACAAAGCCAACAAATATGATACGTAAACAGTATCCAACATTACCATATCATGACTTTAAAACTCTCATCTCTCTACCTCCAATGACATAGGCATGCATCTCGCAATGAACAACATGTGCCATGCATAAGGCCCAACACTTCTGCCTTGACTCCATCCATTGGTGTCCATCCTCCACAACCTGCTCGATGAGATCTACCATGGAGTGTGTTGTGGCAAGGAAAAGTAACATCCTATGTCGTTAGTCAGATGCATGGCATCAATTGACTCTGCCTCAATATGGGAGTTCCATGATGGAATTCCATCTCCCAATCCATGCACGACACTATCTTTAGGGAGATAAACCACGATGATATCTCATGCTATGTTTGTGGTTTCTTCGTCAACCTCGACCATCTTGTGTTGGTTGACCTTCTCCAATGCCTCTACCAATTGAGAGAATGCCTCACTTGGCTGATCATTTTGTAATGTATTTCCTATCTCGAATGGGTCACATAGAATAGTATGCCACTCCACCTTTGCCATCATAGCGGGATGGGTGAGAGCGACTTACAAGGGGTCTTCCATGCAGCTTTCAGTGTGGACATCTACACATTGACTTCTCAATTAGTAACATATTCTTCTTTTTGAATGTTACTATGGATAATATTCTTGATACAAGTTTGTTTACTTGTGTGTGTGATTGACACATCTTGCACCATTGTAGTTTCATGGGAGATAATGTCTTGCAACAAGGAGACTTCCACGTGACTTTCAGTATGGCCCTTTGCATAATGACCTCAGAATTAGCAACATATTTTTCTTTCAAAATTTTATTGTAGATAATATTCTTGAGACACATTAATTCATCAATGTCTATGGCTCGCACAACCTCTACCATTATAGATTCATAATCCAAAATTGTATCCCCCTTTACAAGAAGACATACCATTCTTATTGACATTATATTGTGGGAAAAATAAACCACAAGTCACACTTGTTGACCGGTAGTGGCCATGTCCCCTAGTCTATGCTCTTGCATTCTTTCCTTCCCTGCACAAGGACACACATCACTATTAGTATCATATAATGATAGAATATTTTAAAGCTATGATGTCATCCAATCATGGCATGTGTGAAATTCATGAGCTCATTTCTTTACATCTTTGTGCATGAGCCAAGTCTACTATCACCTCATGACCTTCAATTCTTCCACCCTCTACACAGTAAAAGATATTCTTAATGTTACTTTGGTGATGAAGAAGATTTACATGCCTTCACATCATGAGTTTTGTGTATAAGAAAGCTTACCATCTCAGTGCTCTGTAATACGTGTGACATACATCTCTCTATAGTGGTGTGTAAGGTAAGACTTTCCACAAGATGTGGAAGAACTTGCTCTATACTTCTATCCATGCCAATGACATAGACCTCCTCGGTGGTGCCTTTCACTACAAATCAAGTTCATTGAAAATATGTCAAGGGATGGAACAATATAGATCCTTTAGAGAAATAAGGATAAACATGTTATAAATGGCAAACTTGCAACTTCCAATTGTCTTATATCCACTGCTTGAGTGCATTTTTTGTTGTATCATTGGGATTATGATATGCTCTTTAATGGTATCTATCAAGGGGTATACACGATTTGATGGTCATGATTCATATTCAATGAAATATTTTTACTACATGGATACAAGATATGTCTTGGATATTGTACTTCAAAACATCAAATATTTTGGGTGTGAAGAAACCAAATTAATTGGTAATGAGAGCCGATCTCTGCTTGGTCTTTCTTCGACGATATTAGGTGTGCGTTTGCTCTTCTATTTTATTTTTTTGAGAACTGCACTACTAGTACCATTTTCTTGTAAACCCATTGTAGTCTCTTTATTAGGAGATAACAAAGTGCAATATATACCTAAGAATGCAACTTGTATTACGTGGTATGCCTTTGAAACCTTATGTCTCTTATATTTATTTATTCCTTGAATATTTTTTATACAACCCTTTTTCATTGGAGGGGTATTCACCTTGTGGATGGTCAAGGGAAATAGGGCATCTTTGATATATCTCCTTATCCCACTCTTGCTGTATTTGGTAATTCTTATATATGCACTAATCATCTTGCAGATTTGCCCAATCCTTGCATTCTCCCCCAGCAAAATTTGTATAGCCCCCCTCTCCATTTTTTCGTACATGAACATAACAAGCAAAGTCACCATTACATTCCAGGAATGGATTGGTAAGATAGCACCACAAACATGCTACAAAAGAAGGATATTGTGAACTACTTGTAGAAAAGCCTCCATATTGCTAACTTCAATGACTTGTGTGACTCTATATCGTCATTTGGCTTGAAATCATGGAAGATGGTGTGAAACATTTTCTCTCTATGTTTTCTCTTATCTTATACGTGTATTAGAAGAACAAATTGTGTTCCACTCGAATGTTATAATAGTCCTCCCAACTCAAGAGCAATCCCCTCTTCTGCCATCATGTAACATGGCCCAAAAGGTCTCTTGTCCTATCTAATTTTGAAATGGATTATTTTCATCTACTCAAATCAAAGTTATGTCATTTAATACCAATTCATCTAGCTTACAATACACATAATATAAACGAATAAGAATAACCTACGTTCAGACATACCCATCAACATTCAAATTTTCTCATCAGAATTCTCCATGGCCTTCAATATCCTTATGAAATTTTCCTCATTTAAGTTTGAGAACACTGATGTATATACACTCTCCTTGTTCAATACATCCCCCGTCTTGGAATCCCACTTCAAGCACGATACAGTCTTGCATTGACCAAAACATTGTTGCTCTAGATAAATTTAGTTTGAGTGCATATCAATGGAAAGCACAAAAAGGTAGCAACTTACTAATACCACTTCTCTTTGAGGCCAGGGTCTACAACTATTAGCAAACATCGAGTTTTCTTGACAAGCTTTTCATTAGTACTATAGTATGCCTCGCCCCACTTGGTTCTAAACTCAGAGTCAGGGAATTGTGTCTGTTTCTATTTGATTGGTTGCATCGCCATATCATACTCCTCCTACACTTGGTAATTAAGGATAACATTATTGAATTAGAAAAAAATGCATTAGGAAAAACATTGTAAAGTTAGCTTGAAGAACTACCCACCTTCCACATGATGTTGACAAGTGCAATCAATGGTGCCTTGTACCATGCAAGAATAGGCACTGGATTTTTGTGTGCTTGTACCCATGCCTTTTCTTCATCACTTAACTTGTCAAAAATTGTTTCGTGGTCATCCTACCCTAGCATCCTTGCTTTGCAAACAAGATCTGGCTATAAGGTATGGATAACCCTCTTTTGTGCCAACCTGTATACATTCTATATTAAGATCTCATGCATATTTCATTATCCACATGACCTTTAGTGCACAAAGCCAATCCAAGTATATGAGGAAATAGTCCATTACATACCTATTTGTATGAGATATAGCTGACAAAATCTCCCCTTTGCCACACTTGCCACTTTCACAAGGCACAATCAACCCGCATATGTTGCCTCACATTATCTAGAAAGGCCATTGCAAACAATCAATTATATTAACGATGACATAAGTAACAAATACATTGCAAAATGTTACGGTCCTATGGTGGTTTAGGGCCGCTCAAATGTGCACATCTCATTCATCCATGTTGTTAGTCGATGGTTACCATCCCAAACATAAAATATGCAATTTGACAAAAAGACCCAATTAGTGTTGCTGATTTCTGCCTCAAAGTCCTCATGCTTCTTTAGCAATGGAGGTCCCACCCATTTCTAATCGTATCATCAACCTCTTTGCACTAGTACCTTGGGGTCTCTAATGATACTATGAATATACTCATCCCTCTAATGTACCCGTTGCTAAAAAACATATCTGAGAGTTGCTTATACCTTGATGTGACTTGTTTTATTGTAGGTATGGAAACCAAACTACATAATGCAATGGGTAGCAAAGGGGTGGATGTTTGCATTTGTATGAAACATTGAGGTAATATCCACATCAATGTAAATAAATAAAATCCTTAATCAAAATCATGTCACCATCTCTTATAAGTACTCCTGCCAATGTTTCCAACTAGTCTTTGATGCATGCTTGCACAATATGTTTATCACAAGTGATTGTGAGAGTGGTCTTGTATGGCCTGTATCATGCACTCCTTTTTAGTTCTTTGTGTCTACTTCCTCTTGCTTCATGTGTGGCCATGCCCTTGCTGTGCACTAAAGGACTCAATGCTTTGATGGACATCACTTTCCTTATTAGCATCACTCTCCCCATGCTATGAGCTTTCTCTTACTCTTTCTCATTTGCGTCATTGAAGCATATCCATCTTCTCCTAATGTCATTCCTTCCCCACATGCAAGTGTAGTGGTTGAATGTAGCTTAGTGGATGTCAATGATTACATTTGTCTTTCTCTCCCTTGATCTTGGAGGGAAACTCCCCCTTACGATTACATGCTGCTAATGACAACATCATGTCGTGCTGCTGCTCTAGGTTGTTGTGGAGAGACAAGTCAGAGTCCTCAGAGACTCATCCATGATCATCACTCTCTTTCTTGCAAACAATGATCTAAAATAGGGTAAGAGGGGGAGATAAAGAAGCCATAACAAAAATCAAGAGAGAAGCTACTTACCATCTATTTCATTACTCATTGCACAATCGCATTTTCCTTAAGATCAATCTCAATATTGCCTTTGCCACATGCCTTCACATCTCTTCGATGCACTACAATGACAAGAACTCCCATTCGTCTAGGGAGCAATCTCGACGAGGAGAATGTTTGTTGGATTAAACCTTCTGCTACACTGTCATCACCCTAAAAAAGGGTGACACAATCTTGTCTTTTGAAATCCTATCTAGCCATGATGAAGGGGTTTAGGATTACTTCACTACAAGCTATAGGCCGTATACCGACGTTAAAAGCGATGAAAATGTAAATAATAAAATTTTCCCTCGTCGTCGCAAATAACGTTGTTATTGGCGACACCATAGAATAGTTGGTATTAGTGTCATTATCAGCGTCACTATTTGCGTCGATTTGCAATGCAAATAATGATGCAAATATAACAACGCATGCAGGTAAATTTGCAATGCTAATAGTGACGGTAACAGGAAAAAAAAAATTGTGCACATATAGCACTGTGTGCTTTATTTGGGCCATACAAAATAGTTTTTGCACTCTGTACAATGCTCGTGTAAACAAAAAAAAAAACTGAAATCATAGCATTGATACATGAAATAAATACATGATCGCATAATGAAAGTGATTCCTACAATCATGACAAGATATCAATATTACATAGAAAATGTCTACACATATAGGGCAACCAAAAAAGAAGGGTGTGTGAGCTCCAGGGATCCAAGGACGAGGTACATATCCTCGCCGTTCGAAAGCTCGTCCCGCCGCAAAGGAGCATCGAACGGACTCTGCAAAAAAAGAAACAACAACACATCAATCCACCATACAATAATGCATTTTAATTAAACATGGTAACTACGGACAAGAAAGATGAGTGACTTCAGGGCCACCACGTCTATATAATCGGTCAATCAATGCAGTGAGACTGTGCCTCTCTGCATATCAAGTCTCAAGGCCCATCGAATCGCGATTTGTAATGGAGTGCTGCAAAGAAAACAAAATACTAACTGTTAGAAACATGATTGTCAGTACAAAGGATATTGCAAAAAAAAAAGGCAAGCAAAACAAAAGAAAAACTTACATAGTCCTCCAGATATGTCTTGTGGCCGCCACTCCAGCCTCTAGTCATGCCCTCGCCACCTCGCGCTGCTGACTCCAATGCCTTGGAGAATCTATAGCCTCCTCCCTCACTCGTCGCCAGTCGTCTGTGTCTAGCCACTCGAGCTTTGCAGCCCCACTCTTGAGTGCCTTGTGTGCGTTCGATTGTCTGTGTGACATATAGACATGCATGCAATCCATCATCCAGCCCGTAGAAAATCTATCTGCTGTGGCTGGAACTGGAAACTCCTCATGCAAGGATGCTACTATGTAGTCCTTGCTCCCCTCTAGTATGTTTTTCCAATGATCTAAGATGTTGTGCCGAAAAACTTGTTGGCACAACTCTCTCATGCAAGCCTCTCTCATGCGAGCCATCACCCTCCTCCCCTCATCATTCATGATGATGGCTCCTGATCTATCATTGACAAGATAGGAATATCCCTCTGGGGTATGCCTAAAATGGGTTCTCTTCCACTTGTGTCCACACTCCTGGGCATATCTAGGAGACCCTTGTACATCTGGTGTACCAATCGAGATAGTATCTATCGGAGTAGCACCCATAGGGGTGCCACCTTGTAGACGGTTGAGCAAAAGTCAAAATAACTGGAATAGATATCCCCATAGGTGTGACAAATCCTGGGGGTGATGCAACTCCAGTAGAAGGATGAGACGGAGACACCACGTCCGTGCCTCCACAGCATCCACTTGAGCCATGCTCCCTGGAACTGCCAGGAGAGCAAGGAGTTGCACCTGTATCCTGTGCCGACCGTGGGCTCACTGCCTCTGTATCTCTACAGCATCCCCCTGACCCTCAAGCACTCCCTCCTTTTGGCCCAACTCTGGAGCATTAAACTCGTCTACTTGAAGCCGAAGCATTTGATCGCATCGAAGTAGATCTAGTAGAGCGGCCTAACAATATCCAAGATAGCTCCTAGTTTACCATGTCTCTGAATCTCGCAATCTGATCTGAAGACATGCGCATGAAGATATCCTGCAACTCCTTATCGCTCATTCCTTGACTCATCCTGAAAATGTCACCTACACAGACAAAAAATGATGTTAGCATAATCAATTTAAATCATACAAAGCATGATAATATAAATCCTTAAAAAATGATCTCACTTAAAATGCATATCTTATGTACCCTTATAAGCGATTAGTCAACGAATTGAGTAAGTGGATGCTCTAAGTATGAAGTATCCTATGTTCCCATGTCAATCTCCTGACACAACTCCGCATACACTGGAAGGTCGATAGACATGTCACCACAAAAGGATGAGTCCACCTCGTTCTCAAAGAATTCTTGGACTCCTGTATTTCCATCATTGTTAGCCGATATTGGCTCCTCTACATGCTCCAAGCTTTCCGTGTTCTCCACCCCTTGCAATATCGAACCCTCTATTTGCATATTGTCCTCATCTATGCTCGGAACATCGCTTTGATCATATACTCTCGCACTTCGGGGAGCTAAAGGTATAACATATCACCATTGAGGTTGTCGGGGGTTTCGATAGAAGATTACATGTTCACAAACATGTACAAGAGAGATTAAACTATTGTGACATGTACCATATCGTAATACAATTAACAAACAAATGAGTTCATGCACATGTTCACAATGGTCCGGCAACACAAAGGTGTCGTACAAATCTGTCCATTTTTTTTCAGAATCTATTTCGAGAAATCCAGATGGACCTCATCGAACTATTGCTCCAGCTCCTTCAAGTACCACTTTGAACCATTGCATATCGAATAATATCATGGAGAAGCTACGGTAATCCACCATAACAATACTTTGCAAGTTTCCAAAATACTCCATCTCATCTATAACCATGTTTGGATCCATTGCTCGTTGTCGGCTCTTCTACTTAAACCTTGCCATGATACCACAGTCCATTGTGGAGCACATTTTGTCAATACGCTCCACACGAAAATGCCGTCTTCGCGACCACGCTGCACTATATATTTTGTACTGTATATTGAAACACTCAAATTAGTTGTTGCATATAAAATATAGATATGAAAAATCCTAAACACGTCATCACCTTTGGACTACATCCCCTCGAGAATTCCCACTCCTATATTGAGATCTCCATCCCTTCACGAGACGCTCTGGTCAAAGCTCCATGCAACCATCATGTTGACATGAACCGCGGCATCTCCTCCATGCCCTCAGGATATCGAATTGTTCGATAGCGCGTATTATGTCGAAATTCAGATCGCTCTTCCTCTCGATCTTGCCTAGCTTGTTGGTACCTGACGAGCTATGTCTCCATAGAGGCATGGTGCAACATACAAAAGCGATTCACCTTCTCCTCCATTGCACCATCCATTCTTTTTTCTACCCCATTTTCAACCACCACATCTCTGGTCAGTCTATCATCGTCCTTCAGTGACCATAGCATATTGTTGTATGGATCCACCATTGGTAGCCATTGTGAAATATGCACTAGCGCCTCAGACACCAACCAACCTTCAGCCATGCTACCTTCTGGCCGAGCTCGTTGTCGCACAAAGCCTTTCAGGGTTTTCATGAAGTGCTCCAAGAAGAACATCCATTGCGTATGGACAGGTCCAGTAATCTCCACTTCATCTACAAGATGGACAAGAAGATGGATTTGTATCGTGAGCATGCTGGTAGGTAGGTATTTCTCAAAGAGATAGACCGTCTCCACTGCTCCCTGCCTCATGGATTCAATAGAGGACATCTTAATCTCCTTCTGTGAGATCCATTGCACCAAATTTGACAACCTGTAAATGGTCCCGCATATTTCTGGAGTAAGGCATCCTGCAATCGTGATCGGTAGTACAAACTGCCACAAATGAGAAAGCATTATGAACAATGGCTATACTCCAAATAGCAAAATGCGCACGCCAATTGCAATCCATTCGTAGTACAAACCTGGCATATCTTATGCCAGTCATCGGATTTTAGCCCTGATAATTGGTCGTCTTTAGAAAATACAGACCTGAGAAAACACATCATACCCATCGGAGTGCGGATAGACTTGACTACTTGCTTCACAATGCGCTCTTCTTTAGTGGACAAAACCCAAGGAGTATGAGGTAGCTGCACGCAACCATCAACACTCGACTGCGGCCAAAACGCCTCCATCTTGCCTGCCTCCTTCAAATCCATTCGTACCCCTATATTGTCTCTCTTTCCTGTGATGTGGTCCCATAGCAAGCTGCCCACGTTCTTGAAAATATGCATGGGATCCAACAAGTGGTTGATCTGTAAGTGGGTCCAATATGGCAACTCATAGAAAACAAAGAACCGCCACATTCCGTTTGGATGTGACTCTGCGTGGACCATTTTTAGCTCGTACCAGCTTGCAGCATTCATACGTGTTGGAGGTCGTCCAAGAAAACCTTCCCTAAGTTTATGACCCTTTGGCAAGAAAGTGACCTGTCCTTGATATACTATCTTCTTCATGGTTCGTGACCTTTGGGAGTCTAACTGTAGCCCACACAATGGACATGCATGATAACCTGAGGTAACCAAACTTGTTCCAACATCTCTATCCAATGAATATAAACTTGAACGAGATAAAATATAGATATTACCAATGAGAATGGAAGCCTATTTACCTGAGCACTCTAGGAATCCCGAAAATTCATGCATCATCCACATGAGAATGGCTCGAATATTGGCAGACTGTCGACCATCGCGCTTGCTCATATCTTGCACGGTGACCCCCTTCTCCCACAAAATCTTAAGCTCATAGACTAATGGACGAAGGTACACGTCCATATTTTTTACTTTGTAGCGGCGGGGGACGAGTAAGCTAAGGATGAGATGTCCTTTCTTCATAGAGAGCCATGGAGGGATATTGTAGTTGACAAGGACTATAGGCCACACACTGTAAGAAGTTGAGCGCATACCGAATGGGTTCACACCATCCATTGCAAGACCAAGTCGAAGATTCCTTGGCTCTTGAGAAAAGCTTGGGAAGGTAGAATCAATGTGGCTCCATGCACGTGAATCTGCTGAACTCCATCTGTGGACTTATTCTGTGCATGCCACATTGGGTTTATGGAATATCCAAAGTTATTTTTGGATTTACATTATGAAAAATGAATGTTTTTCTAATTGATAGCCTGATTGCCTTCGTTATATACTTCTACAAAAGTTCATGTGCCCTCATAGGTGGATATTTGGTTACACACTAAACCTCCCCCAAGGTTAGTGTCTAGATCCCTTCACGAAGGGGATAGTTTGAGCATGGTGAAGGCTAGGATAAGCCCCATGTATGAGAGGTCTCTTTGTAGGAAAAACATTATGCAAGGAGGCGCAAGTGTACTAGGGTTATCTAGCCATATATCCCTTAGGTTTGTTGAGGATCGGCCTAGCCCCTATGAGCCTAGGATGAGCTTATTGTAAGGTCTTATTTCCTTTTCTCTCTTTCTCTCCCTCTCTCATTTCCTCTCCCTCCCTCACCCTCACCTCCTCTTTCTCTCTTTCCCTATTAGATTCAATGATTTTTCTCTCTTTTTCTCTCTCCTCTCCCTCTCTCATTTTTTCTCTCTCCTCTCCCTCTCTCATTTCATTTTCTCTCTTTCTCTCCCTCTCTCATTTCCTCTCCCTTCCTCAACCTCACCCTCTCTTTCTCTCTTTCCCTATTAGGTTTAATGATTTTTCTCTCCTCTCTCTCTCTCATTTTTTTCTCTCCTCTCCCTCTCTCATTTCCTTTTCTCTCATTTTTTCTCTCTCCTCTCCCTCTCTCATTTCCTTTTCTCTCTTTCTCTCCCTCTCTCATTTCCTCTCCCTTCCTCACCCTCACCCTCTTTTTCTCTCTTTTCCTATTAGGTTTAATTATTTTTCTCTCTCCTTTCCCTCTCTCATTTCATTTTCTCTCTTCCTCTCCCTCCCTCACCCTCACCCTCTCTTTCCCTATTAGGTTTAATGATTTTTCTCTCTTTTTCTCTCATCTCCTTCTCTCATTTTTTTTTTCTTTCCTCTCCCTCTCTCATTTGGTTTTGCTCTCTTCCTCTCCCTCTCTCATTTCTTCTCCCTCCCTCACCCGCTCTCTCTCTTTCTCTCTTCCCCTATTATGTTTAATGTTTTTTCTCTCTTTTTCTCTCTCCTCTCCCTCTCTCATTTCTTTTTCTCTCCCCCTCCCTCTCTCATTTCCCTTTTCTCTCTCTCTCCCTCTCTCTCTCTCATTTCCTCTCCCTCTCTCTCCCATTTCCTCCCTCTCTCATTTTCTCTCCCTCCCTCTCCCTCTCTTTCTCTCTCATTTCCTCTCCCTCTCTCAATAGACACAAATTTATATACCAAAAACAAGTAAAAGAGAGAGAGAAAAGTCCCAATGAAGAACATCCATCCATGGATGCTGACATTGAGAGGGCAACGGTTCACGCCACTCTTCACAAGAAGGGTCCAAATCGCCAATTCTTGGTGATTCAAACTCCATCAGAATATCAAGGTAAAAGCTTCAAAACCTTGATTGACTATGGCAGTACACATTCCTTCATCTCACCAATCTGTGCAAAGAGATTAGGGATAGCCCCCATAGATGCACCTACCTTACTTGTGGAATTAGCAAATGGTCGTGAGGTCACTTGTACTAGGCAAACTGCTAAGGTGAAATTCCTAATGGGTGGGAAGCCAACTTCTGTGAGATTCAGGGTAATGAACCTAGGTGTCCATGAATGTTTACTCGGAATGGATTGGCTAATACCCAATGATGCCCACATCCACTGTGGAAAGGGCCCAGTCTCCTTCCGCAATTCCGAAGGGGAACTAGTCACACGACTCAAGGTGAGGCAGATAAGCCAAAAATACAGTTGGCAAAAGTAATACAGATAATAAAAGGTGTTCAAAAGGGTCTACATTTCTAACTGATTAAGTTGAATAGGCTAGATCAAAATCAGAAATATGGAGAAGAACCTTCATGGTTAAAGGAATACGTAGACGTATTCCCTAAAGATCTGAAGAAACTTCCCCCCCAAAGAAAAGTGGACCATCAAATCAAACTTGTGCCAGGAGCTGCACCGGTCGCAAAGAGGCCATATAAAATGTCCATCCCAGAAGCTATTGAACTGAAAGAGCAACTCAAGCAGTTGCTAGACCAAGGCTACATCCGTCCTAGCAGTTCACCATGGGGAGCTCCAGTGTTGTTCCAAAAGAAGAAAGATGGAACACTTCACCTATGCATTGACTACAAAGGGTTGAACCAAGCAAACATAAAAAATAAATACCCCATTCCAAGAATAGATGAATTACTTGACCATCTTCAAGGGGCAAAGATCTTCTCAAAGATAGATCTTAGATCTAGATATTATTAGATAAGAATCAAAGAAGAAGATATCCCGAAGACTACATTCAATACAAGGTATGGACACTTCGAATTCCTCGTGATGTCATTCGGGCTTATGAATGCTCCTACTACCTTCAAAGGTTAATGCAGGATATCTTTAGGCCCTATCTTGATGACTTCGTACTCGTCTTTTTTGATGATACCCTAGTCTACTCAAAACCGGGAAAGGATCGTGAACCCCAGCTTCGCATTGTTCTTGAAACAATGAGAGCACACAAGCTTTATGCCAAGAAGAAGAAGTGTGCATTTTTCAAGCGACAGATTGAATATTTGGGATTCATTGTATCAACAGAAGGAATTTTAGTAGATCCAGCTAAGGTCAGAGACGTTCTGGAATGGCCAACACCAACTTCTGTCAAAGAAATACGTAGTTTTCTTGGGTTGACAGGGTGGCACAGAATTTTCATCAAAGATTATGCTTTGGTTGCAACACCTTTGACTGATCTACTAAAGAAGCAAGTAGCAATTGTGTGGTCACTTGTTGAACAGACTAGCTTTGACAAACTAAAGCAAAGCTTAGTATCAGCACCCATCCTAAAACTTCCTGATCTTGGTAAGGAGTTTGAAGTGGTAACTAATGCTAGCGCACTTGCTTTAGGAGTTGTACTTATGCAAAAAGGTCATCCCGTAGCGTATTCTTCAAGCAAATTGAAGAGCCATGAAAGGAATTATGATACCCACAACCTGGAGTTGTTGGCTATTATCCATGCTCTTAAACTTTGGAGACATTACTTGCTAGGTAACAAATTTTCCTTACTAACGGTGTCGTAGATTTCGTGTAAGGGCTGCTGAACACGGAGTTCAAGTTGCAACAAGTGAAGAGACTAACAAGAAGAAATCGAATTTTTGATGCCAAAGTTCACTATATTCCTTGTCAAGTGAGTTACATGAGGTCCATGTTCAGAAAAAGCTGTGTAACTCATATCCAGCTTTACATTCACTGTAGTAATTCATATCTAGCTTTACATTCAGATGATCGAGTTCAGTTTTGCCATTGTTTTTTTTTTACATCAAGGACCTTGTTGAATATATATACAGAATGATAGAATCAGGAAGGGAGTCAAATGGATCACAACACATAGATGAGGTTGGTTTCCTGTCGGCATGGAAGGAGATGTGTGACATAGTTATAAATGCTTCAGAATTCGCTTTGGAGCTTCAAAGCCTTTGCAGCAGGCGGGCAAATGTGATCAACTGCTCTCTCAAACCAATGAGAGATGGATTCTTTCAAATGCCCTGAAAGATTCTTTCACCACAGGAGTATTGTAGAAGACAGAGACAGAGGCACTAATTCAGCAAAGAAGCTCACATAAATGAATTGAATGAGCCTTTTTAAGGTTTTTGCCAAAGCCAAGCCTGCGAGAGGTCGAAAATATCTCATGGCCGAAGAATCGATTCGCCGATAATGAATGAAGCAAGACCGAGCAGTCTACAGCCTGAGCTCTCGCCAAAACTGCTCTCTGAGGCATTTTGAAGAGACATTCGAGGAACTGATACACTAATAGTCAAAGTAGCCACTAGCCAGACCGAGAAGAAAGCCTCGCTCTGAGGCACTTTATAGAGACATTCAATGCACTGATTCACTGATCGTCAATGAAGCAAGGGCGAGCAGTCTATAATTATCCTAGCCGTGACCAGAGGCTAGAGCATTCTTCTCTGAGGTACTTTTTATAGAGACATTCAAGGCAGATTCTCTGTTTCTTCTGCGATAATGTCTGTTTCTCAATCCGCCTGTGTGACTGGGGGCCGCGATTGGAGCTAACTACTAATCATTCAAGCAATCAGCCAAGTTGGCTATTTGGGAATCGCATCCAACATCATCGGCTCCTGGGCTGATTTTCTGAGTCGTATCACATGGGACGGGTGAGAAAAACCTCGAGTCTTCTGACCATGGGCTTTCACTCTCCCAATCGCGAAGCTCATAGGAAGAAGAAGAATCCTTCAGTAAGCTTCGATGTAGTAAGGCCTCGCACCGTTGCTCTTTGATGTCATTGTCTTTTTCTTATCTTCCTTAACGTCACCTTCAGCATGTCGTTCCCTTCCGTCCAGCTCTCTGATCCTGTCCTCTTCTCCATAAGCTTTTTTCCTCCTCTCTATGAGTCTGAATACATACTGTCTTCTGCACCAATATCGAATTGAAAGATCAGTAAACTCTTGCTCCTGTCGCTCTGAGTGTTATTGTTTTGCTTCCTCTGCCTCCATGAAGGTATTGTCTATCTTCTCCTTTTCGTTTTCTCCTGGATGTTCTCGACCATCCACCCAAAAACAAACTGCTTTCTTATAGAGGATGCTGATGATGACGAATCCACGCCCTTCGATTCAATTATAGGCTTAGCTCTTTGAAATTCCATCCAACCAATGTCACTGGTGTGCTCCATGAATTTCAGATCCCTGGGGTATACGACAAAGCATGCCGTAAATCTCAAAACAGTTTGAATGCTTGAGGTATAGGACGCTGCTGAGTTTCCCCCCCAAAAACGGTTCAGCCCGAATTAGTCTCCCCTTCTCCTCTTTTAGCTAAGCGAAAAAAAAATCCTCTTTGACAAGATTAGCTTGACAAAAAAAATCCCAACGAATATAATTACATCCATCTTTGAGCCTTTCTTCTGTGGAGCACCATTTGTCTTTAGTGCTTTAGATATTAAAGACTCTTTAGCATAAATTTGAGGCATTACTACCTCTAGTTTCTTTACACCAACAGGACATCTACGCACAAACTTTGATTTTGACCTTGAGGACTGACTTAGGATATCTTTGAAGTCATCAATTGCCCCATTAACAGTCAGCTTTGTGATGGGTAATCTGCGCACAAACTTCGACTTTGGCCTTGAGGACTGGGTGGCAAAATGCTCCCTCGGTGCTTCACTAGTGCTATCAATAGCCCCGTTGAAGGATTCCTTTACTCGCTTAAGCAGATTTTGAGAGACTTCCTTCAACTCTATTTCATTAGATGATCGACTTCCACAAAGCTTCTTTTGGTTCCACAATTCCCTGCACTTTTCTTAGAGATCATCATTGAAATTATCAACTTGATAATGTCCTTTGGCATCAGTTTTTCATATTTTTCTAACACACACACATCATGCATCCAAACAGAATCACACACACACACTAACAGAATATATACATTGGATGTGGGTTATCGTAATGCATCTCACACACAATGAATCACACGCAGAAAAATAACACAAATGCACAACAAAAAAAATGGAGGTGTATACGGCTCGGATGCGCAGCAGCACGACAACGGACCACAAGAGTCTTAAATGGATTTTCACTCAAAATGAGCTCAATATGAGGCAACGTCGATGGATCGAAGTGCTAGAAGAATATGATTTTGAAATCAAGTATAGGCCTGGAAAAGAGAATGTAGTTGCTGATGCACTCAGTCGCAAGGCATTTCTAAATTCTCTCATTTTGCAAGATCCATCAACAACGAGGTCTCTAGCCACAAAGGTATCAATGCCAAACAACCCGATCCTTGAGCTAGCAAAAGAACGGGCATATCATGACCCAGTCTATCAGAAAATGCTAAGGGAGATCCCCATCAAGGATCAAGACCCGAAGCTAAAGACGAAGTATTAAGAATTCTCCATTAGTAATGGACTTTTCTACTTTAGGACAAGATTATGTATCCCTGCAAGCCAAACTCTCAAGCAGAAGATACTTTGGGAAGCCCATGACTCCACTTTCTCAGGGCATCCTGGTTATACCAAGACCCTAAACAGGGTCAGGAAGAGCTATTTCTGGGGAAGGCTCAAGGGAGACGTACTCAAATATGTCACGGAATGTTTGTCTTGTCAATGCATTAAGGCAGAACATGTTAAAATGCCCGGGAAATTGTAACCACTTGACATTCCACAAATGAAATGGAAGTTCATTAGTATGGACTTAATTGTTGGCTCAACCCAAGTTCAGGGAGGATATAACTCTATTTTGGTTATAGTAGATATGCTCACCAAGGTCACACATCTCATCCTTGTCAAGATGAACTATAAAGCTTTAGACATTGCAAGATTATTAATCAAGGAAATATTCAAACTTCATGGGTTACCCAAAAGAATCGTTAGTGATCGTGACTCTCTTTTCACATCACACTTCTGGAGGACTATCTTTGAGGCTATTGGAACTCAACTCTGTTTCAGTACATCTTACCATCCCCAAACTAATGGTCAAACAGAATGAGTCAATCAACTCATTGAAGATATGCTTAGGGCATACTGCTGTCGGGAACCCAAAAAGTGGATTCAATACTTACCATTGGTTGCATTTGCTTACAATGCTTCTTACCAAGAGAGTATTCAAATGACCCCTTTCCAAGCATTGTATGGGCATGATTGTCATTCCCCTTTGAACTTCTCGGATCCCACTTTGAGGGTAGAAGCTTCAAGACAGATGCTGGAAGACATGGATGATCAAATCAAATCAATAAGATAAGACATTCAAGCTTCCAAGGATAGATAGAAGGCTTACGCTGACTTGAAATGGCAAGACAAATCCTTTGTCGAAGGTGATATGGTCTTCATCCGTGTACACCCTAAAAAGAGTTCACTATCTTTGGGAGAGTACAAGAAGCTAAGTCCGAGGTATTGTGGACCTTATAAGATCATCAAGTGCCTAGGGCCTAATGCTTACAGACTACAGCTGCTCGCAACTCTAAAGATTCATAATGTATTCCATGCTAGCCTATTGAAAAAGTATCTACCTAATCTGAATCATGTACTTGATGATCAACAAATTGTAATGCCTAGCCAAAGAGTCCTTGAGCTACGGCCTGATAGAATCTTAGATGTTAGGAAGAGGCATTTGAGATCAAGGACCTTGAGAAAATACCTCATCCAGTGGAAAGATTATCCTGAAAAGGATGCCACCTGGATGGATGAAAATACTCTCAACCAACAATACCCCCATGTCTTCTCGAGATGAGGACATCTCAATTCCTCTAAAGGGGAGAGGATGTAATATCTCTCCCGTGCCTCCCCCATGAGAACCCCCTCTCCCCTTTTTTTAAAGAAATTAATATTTTTTAAAATTAACTCAAATTTTTTTACCTCTCTCTCTCTCCCTGCCGACAGCATGTTGGGGACACAGAGAGAGAGAGAGGGAGTAAGAGTGGGAGAGGGGGGCATGCACCCCCAGGTGTAGGGGTGGCAGCCGTTAAATGGTTGTCTTTCCCTCATGAACCACCCCCTCCCCACTATTTAAGGGGAGATCCCCCCCTATGGTCTTCAACAACGCCACCCCCCTGCTCCACCTGACATGCAGCAATGCGGCCACCCCCTTGCTCCGCCTAGATGCTGCCAGGCTGCCAAGTTTGTCGCCAACCTCATCATCATCATTTTGTCTTCATCACCATTCTCAGCACGACGCTGTAAGGGCCCCCGTCATAAAATAAGAAATTAAAGAAGCTTCTTGAGAAGATTCCACCAAAAAGCTCCTTAGGGCTGCTTCACCCACGGATCGCCTAAAGGACACGAATTGTCTGTGAAGGGAGTTTTCTTGCGGGAAGGGAGGACTGCCAACTTGTAGAAAATTTCAGCACACCCTCCACCTACCCGACTTATTCCCAAGTTCGGATTGCGATGGCCCCAAAGCGCTACACAAGAGGAGCACATGTGGAAGTAAGAGGAGCACATGTAGGAGTCCCCACCCGAAGCACAAGAATCGATAATACTCCTCCTGCAGATGTTCAGGTTCCATCAAATTCACCCTTTTCATTTCTGCATGATATGGGTGCATTAAGTTTAAATTCTCATAGGAAAAACTTAATTGCATTATTAGAACGCTTTGTTTCAAAAAGATCATAGGAATTTTCGGAAAAGTTTTAAATTGTATCACAATGTACTTATATTTCTCACACCATCATGATGAAAGGTTGTTGCATTTTTGAATATATGGTTCATGTGTTAAAAGGTGCGCTTATGCAATAATGTCCTAGTTGCATCTTGCATATAGGTTAAATATAAATTGCGATGCCCTTGTGCATTGGAAGGTTTGCATTGGGTGATTTATGTTGAAAAAAATGAATTACGTTGTATACAATGCAATTGTGCAATAAAAATGCCTTGTGACAACCGTAAATATGTTAATTCATAGAAGGATGTTTAATTAAAGATTTAATAGCTGCTATGGGGAGGAATAAAAGAGTTATATTTTATTTAGAATTTGCATAAGCAGCTGCATTCTTATTCGCAGACTTACATGGGAAAAGACAAGATTTTGTTTTAATAACATTATAAATTTACATAGCATAACTTGCATACATAAGCAACTTGCATGCATAAGTAGATGTATGAAAAGAAAAAGGGGTTATATTTCATTTGATGAAAAGCTTATAATACGCATGAAATGACAGTTGCATTCAATATAAAAGATAGGTTAAGTTAAGTTAAAATGTTGCTTAGTATTGCGCTTGCAGAGTTAATCCGGCGTTCTCGTACTTAGATCGTTCCATGTTGCAAGTAAGAGAGAGTACCAGGCCTTAGGACACGAATACTAGTAATATCGACAAACAAAGGGATGTAATTCCTCAAGATAGGCACTGCTACCTATCTCGTGCAACTAGTCTGCAAGGTCAGATATTATTGCAACTAAATCATGAGATGCTACTACTACATCTTAGGCCAAGGGAGGCGAGATCTAATTACAAGTTAGTTTCGTTAAGAAGTCGAGTAGTTGCCCTACTACAAGTCTCTCTCTTGGGGACTAATTTGTCAACTTAGGAAAATTGTGAATTGCCAAGAAGCAAATTGACCAACCAAGGATGACGGGGTTGTCCAAGATCTATTTGACTATAGTACAAGGAGACCTAAGGTAATGAAAATTGGGGTCGATAGGGTATAAACCCTAACCCAAAGGAAAAGTACAAACAAGCAACCTGGCTTGCCAAGCCCTTGGAATCTCGCCAAGTCGCAAACGATCCAGGAGCGAATGCTGGGAGTATTCGGGAAGAAGGAATCACACCTTAGTAGTTGGTCGTACGAATGACCACAGAAATGAGCGTGATTGTACACTTAGGTACATTGTTTGAACTTCTTTGCTCAAGGAAATAATTCAAGGCCAAACACTTAATGCTTCAGGTTAATAGCCTAGAGGGAGAGGCAGGTTTAGTTACCTCAAATTGCTTGCCTGGCCCTATCCAAGGGGGTTGTTAGCCGCGCCGAGTGGATGGACCGAACCCGCTGCGAGAGGTCTCTCCGTGGGTGCTGCTTGGAGCGGGAGGATGCTTGGGTGATAGGGAGGCTCTGGTTGTAAATTCCTTGCCTCCAGATCCTGCACAAGAGGCCAATGTGACTTGTGATGGGATCTCAAGGCCCGTCTACTAGTGTACGGGCGAAACTTGGAGTGGAAATTGTGATGATTGCTAGGATAGCCTTCAGGCAAGATACTTGATGTACTCCATGACTATGATAAATAAAGATCAGATATTTGAAAAATGAACTTTCTTGACATTGTTTTTTTTTAAATCGGCACCTAAGTTGCATGAAGGAACTTGTGTTTAAATTGATTAATTAAGGAAGCTGCCTTTGCATGTCAAACATAATGTGGTAGGTAATTAGATAACTAAGCAACCCAAGGAAAGTGCGGTGGGTGTGACTTGGGTCCGTCCTACGAAAGGGTGGTCCCGGTTAGCTGGGAACTTTTCTCAAAAGACGTGATAACGAGACTGTGAAGACCTAGAGTCAATAGAGTTAGAATCCCAATTTATGATGTTTTAGGGGAGTGGAATGGAACTATGCCTTATGGGCAAAAAGGTTGAGATTCGCATCCCTCTCATTTCCTATTTCGATGCTAGATACTTCCTAGAGACTTGGCTGATAGGAAAGAAACCCTGACTTCAGGTCAGTGTTAAGTGGGAATGGCCGGATACTTCCGCTTCGGGGCAGAATCAGGAAGACCTAGATCGCAAACCCTGTGACATTCCTTGCGAGTGCCAGGTGGCACTTTCTAGACTCCCCTCCCGAAGGGCTGCTAAGATGTATCCCACAAGTGGAGAATTGAACATGTCACATAAACACAATGGTGTGATTGCTTGCTCCTATCGCATAAGAATGAGGGTTGAAATGAGGGTATTTCCTATCCCTCAAAAGGTCAATCAAAAATAGGGGTGAATGCTAAGCATTCAAAAATAGGGACTCCACCTTAGTAGATGTCCTGAGCACTCGCCTTCATTATTGTTTGTACTTGTAGATTTAGAAACACTTTTTGTGAAAGCATTGTATGACCCAAGCTCACAAAAGAAATTGGAATAATGAATGAGGTTAAATTTATGGAGGGCACGTCAAACCATCCCCAACTGGCCCCTGACCCTATTCAAGGGGGTTCTAAATAACTGTGATGGGAACATGGATCCAACCCGCCACAAGAGGTCTCTCCATGGATTAGTTCGAACGTAGGAGGACACTTGGATACCAAGGGAGACTCTGGCTATAAATACCCTGCCTCAGGGTCCTACTCAAACAATCTATGTGACTCAAGATGGATTCTTGAGGACCTGTTACTAGTGCAAGGGTGGAAGCTTGGAGGAAATAAGATGCATCTTCATGGATTTCCAGAATCTTCCTTTTTGGACAAGACTTGTATCTCAGTTAAAATGCTAATATAAAGTTTACTTCCAATGAACTTGTTTGAACTGTTTTCGTGTCAGTGCCATAAGTTATACAAACGAATCATGTTCCTTTAGAGGCTTAATTAAAGAAGCTTCTTTTAAATGTCACACATAAATGTGGTAGGACCTAATTAGATAACTAAAGAATGCCTATTGAGGGAAGCGGGTAGGTGGAACCCCTAACGGGTACGTCCTACGGCAAGGTGGTCCCAAAGAACTAGGAGGCTTCTCACAAGGTTCTTCCGTCGAACGACCTTTAGGAATTATTAGGTTACAATCCGATTCATGCCATTTTAGGGGAGTAGAATGGGACTATACCCTATAGGTAGAGAGGTTGAGTGGCGCATCCCTCTTGTTTCCCATTCTCTTTGATCCAAGTGTGGCATGGGTTAGCTTCGGCTTGGGTATCTCTACGTAAAGTTGGATGTCCAAGGCAATCCAATGCTACAATGCTGTCAGAAGACCTTGGCCATTAGGAACCCAAATTCAGGCCGATCCCAGTAGGTTTGGTCGCGAACGTTTTCTTGCAAGGTGGACTCAAGAAACCCTAGGTGTGAAAAACCCCGTAACATTCCATGGGAGTTCTGGGCCGCATCCTTTAGATTTATCTCTTGATGGACCACTAAAAATGTGCCTGGACAGTCAACAGGTGGGCACATTACATGATGGTGGTGGTGGTGGTGGTGGTGACAATTGGGGGTCTGTAGTGGTGCTTTAGATATGCCCAAGAGAAGAGGAAGAATAAGTGGACTATGTGTGGAACAAGAAGTGGAAATTGCCCAAAAACACTTCCTCAAATGCTCGCTCAAAAATCTCACTTTTCACATGCACTCTCACTTCTGATATTCCTACTATCAATGCTTCAGCATCGGACCATAGGAAAATTTAGAGGATATGACAAAACACATTTAAAAATCTCAACTATGCTATACCATACAACTAACAATAAATGAAAATTCATTAAATTTAATGATAATGATTTGGTATGGTTGCATATAAAAAAGAGCCGATTAAAATCTATAGATGGTGGGCATCCAAAGGTCAAGTTGTCTCCTCTTTATTATGGCCCATTTTGTATTGTGTATAAGTTTAATGGTAATGTCTTTCCATTAGGTAT
The DNA here is from genome assembly GCF_053477565.2 of Lygodium microphyllum. Classification (NCBI taxonomy): domain Eukaryota; kingdom Viridiplantae; phylum Streptophyta; class Polypodiopsida; order Schizaeales; family Lygodiaceae; genus Lygodium; species Lygodium microphyllum. Next base: position 187,411,975 of record NC_141137.1, on the reverse strand, counting down.
TCCACCACATTGGAAATCCATAACACTTTTCATATTACTTTATTTGAAACTTTTAGAGATACACCTCCTATAACTCGTATTGTTGAGAATCCCCTTTTGTTAGATGATGACACTTAGATTTTAGTTCCTGTGAAGATAGTATATGGTGATTTGACTACTACATGAATCAATAATCAACACCATAGATATATAGTTAAATATTAAAGTGGATTAAAAAATATTCGTTATCTCCAACTTATGAGTTCCTAATTATTGCTTACTATATACATTCACATCAAAAGTCCAAAGGTTATAGATTCACCCACCATTGAATAGTGACTTGTAAAGATCCATAGCTACCTTATTTTCTTATCGGAGTATGTATCCATTTGCTACATTGAGGCAATACATACATATTTTTATTTATCTCATTGATTTAAGTGTATATTCATTGCATTGAGGCAATATGTGCATGTGGTTGGAAATCCTTACGTTTATTTGTGGATTATTTTGATCAATTGAGGATAGTTACTTTTTAACCCCTTGAAAATGTTATTAAAATTATATGAAATTATAACAAAATAAGACATTGATTTACTTTATTAGTTATTTTTGTATTTTTAACATTTGTTAATTATTACATTATTATAACTTGTTGTGGGTAGGCCCACATATGACATTAGTTCCTCATGCTTGGTTATTAAATGGCATAGACTAATATGATTTGTGTTTAGCATGATAGATTATTAGGAGAATATATGATATTTTAACAGTGTCTATGGTGCACAAAGGATATTTAATTATTGGGTGCTCAAGTATTGCAAAATTATTATATGTTGGATGAACTCCTTGTAGTATTATGGTTGTATGTACATAAGTGTCAGTGGACTATTCGAAGGCTAAATTATAAAAGCTTAGAAATCTTATATTATTATTATTTTGATGTATATTTGAGAATAGATTAGAATTATTATTTTTAGATATTACACTTAGAAAAGTTAGCTTATTTTTTAGAAAAGAATTGGGAAAGATAAACCATGCAAGGAACAGAAATGCATGGGTTTATTTTGAGATGCCTTTTGTATTTTGAGTATGAAGATAATCAAATCAAAATAAATACATGCAAAGGGGATGTGGTCACCTATGTATGGGGGGAAGATTATACCCAATTGGTCTATCATGCATGTTGTTTTCAATTCTTGTTTTTTGTGCAATATATTCTTGGGAACACTGGTAACTTGGGAATGGGTGTATTTTCTTATTATATTTAAGGGCCTTCAAGCAAGGCTCACTCAAGTCACATCATCAACACAGAGGAAGTTTGGTTAGTCAAAAGGGCCATCTTATAATTGTAATTGCTAAGAATTTTTTCATATCAAGAGAACCCTATAGCATTGTGGCATAATCATGAGATATTGTGATTGGAATGCTATGGCGCAACTAACATTAAGCATTGAGCTAAACTATCACCACAAGAGAGGAAAGGAGGATGCCATCAAGTAGAACCCTGCATGCTAAATCAACTCGTTTGTGCAAGGACACCACAATTTTACTTAGGCATTTAACACACACACACACACATCACACTCCATTAACTGATCTCACTTCACATTAGTAAGCACACAATTGACACATTCACATACACAACCATTTACTTCTAGATACACATGCATGGATACTAACTTGGGAACCACTTTCACATATTAGGACTTAGTTATTCACCTCCTAAGGCCTTAGGCATGGTTAGATATCATCATCATCATAAAATGCTTGTTCCACTATAAGCAAACCATACACTCCTCCTCATTAGGTCACATGCATCACATAGTGCACTAGGATAATATGAACTTAAGAACTCTAGGTGTTAGACTTGGACCAATAAGGACATACTTAAACCCTTTTCTCCTCAAGTATAAACCCTCTCTTCAAGACATTAAAGTATAAACTCTAGTCACATTTTGTGGGATGGTTGTAGGGAATCCATCACTTGGTCCCAGACAAGAGGAAGACTAAGCATGGAAGAGCATGACATAAAGGGATCATTACCTTTGGTCAACATAGAAGTCCTCAAGGATAATTGCTATTGGACATGCAATTAGCAAGAATATTCACCATGCAAGCATTATGGGATCCTAGAATCAAGAAGCTATTCCAAGGTATTAATGTAGGTTAGATAGGAAGATATACTCCATAGAGGAAAAAGGTACCTTATTTTTGTAATATGTGAGCTTATATTCAAAAGAAGTAAGTAAAAAATCATCTTGATGAAATGGGCTCTAGGCCAAAAGACTGACCTTTTTATAAAAGAGCTTGTATGCCCAAACCTTGCCCCTAAGGGACTCCAAAACACTAAGTATTTTGTGCTTTAGCTAATGAATAGAGATATCAAGCTTTCTCACTCCATGTATAGTAAAGATGAAGGAGTTTCTTCCACTCCAAATAAATCTTAGGTCTATACCACTAATTAGATTGACAAGCCGCCAATCATCAAGATTTCCTTGATTCACAAAAAAAGAAATGGTAAGTCCAAATTCAAACAATAGATTAGAGGATTTGATCCATTGTCCAATCGCCTTCCTCAGTGCCGTGACATGTAAGCAATCCTAGAACAAGTGTTTATTTGCCTCCTTTGCTCCACCACAAATGGGAAAAAGGGAGGAAATTCTAATCCATCTAGACAAACACACTCACATAGGGAGCTTTTTCAGCATCAACTACCACCTTAGTGAGTTGATCCTGAAAGAAGGGGGTGGCCCTCCAAATTCTCTTTGCTCTCCTCTTCCATGTACTAATATTGGCCTTTGGGCAATGATTGGCCCACTTGTCCTTCATCTACATTAAGATAGTAGGGGAGGCAGCTTTATAATCACACGTTGCCTTGCAATGCCATAATGACTGACCCGATGGGCTAACCCTTGAAAAACGAGTCCTCAAACCTAACAATTGAAGTGGGATATTCACTTTTTGTTTTCTAGGTAGTAACCACTAGCCAAGCACCTTCCTTCTCACTTAAGTGGTGTTATTAAATCATCTACACAAGAGATGTTCAACTCTAGGGCATGCCATAGATTTTCCCAATTGGCAATATCTTTTTTTTTGCAGAGCTCTCGCAAGTAGAGGCTTCTTGTGAACTGGTGTCAACTCATGGTCATAGGCATATGGATAGAGTGATATACGGCTAGTGAATGAAGTGTCTCCTTTCCTCGCTCCCCTTAAACACCATGAGGCATCATCGACCATTTTTTTCTAGCTTGCTACCATTGCCTAGGCTACCTTTGATTGCGGTATCTTGATGTTGACCTAGGGACAAGTTAAGACAACTTGCCAACGGATATCATCTGAAATATTTCCACGCAATAAAAGTTAACGGATATCTTTGATCGTGGTATCTTGATGTTGACCTAGGGAAAGTTAAGACAACTTGCCAACGGATATCATCTGTAATATTTCCATGCAATAAAAGTTAGTTGGCTAGTTCGAAAGTTAATTAGTCAATTAATAAGTTGGTAAGATTACTAACTAAAGTAAAAACTAACTAACGTTAATAATTAATGCTTTTTATTTAATTAAATATATATATTTAAAAAAACCAAGAGTCGTAAATCCGATATTTTTCTCAGATTGACAAGGACCGTAGCCACCCTTCACGGAAGTTACAATGTGAACGAGACTTAGGAGCCATATTAATCACTAGTATTAATGTGTATAGTTTGGATGGTCCAAAAATATTAAATTTTGGGCAAAACTAGCATATTTTAGATATTTTAGATATTATCCTAGAAAGATAAGGAGATTTCTAGAACTGGATGTCATTTAAAAGAAAAGACAAGTGATGTTTTAGTTAGTTTTGGAGATTTTATAAAAAGAAAAAATAAAGAGAGAGATTGGCAAAATCAGGTGCGCCGCAATCACAATCTATAGACAGTAAACAACACTTCAAGTAGGGAGAGAAAGAAGGAGTAATCTGAAAGCTTTCTAATCAAGTGTCCTGGAGTATTAACCCCCTTTCAGAGACAATGGAACCATCAAATTTATGCCTTCTTTATCTCTCAAACCTACGTGCGGAAAATGGCCCCCAAGCAAAGAATGTCACGTGTGGATTGCAATCCCACAACTAGCAACGAAGCTTCGAACAAAGGCATCACTGTCAATCAAATTGCGGTACCGGTCGTAAGTAATGTATTTCCAAATTGATAGATGTTTGCTTTGATTCTTGTATGAGATACATTAGGCCCCATACTATGATGCACGAGTATAGGTCATCGAAAAGAATAAATTTCATCTCAGATATTTGTAAGATGGAGCTTGTAAAGTGCACGTATCAAGGAAAGTTAATTGCACATAGCTACATATGGCTTATTTGTTGATAGAGCAATTACTAGGAAGAATCGGTCAGAGTTATGCATGGCATAATCGTAAAAGAAGAATGACATTAAAAATTGTGCATACAAGTGTTAAGTAAATTTTACTCTTGGTGTCCCAAGGGAAAGAGCAAATGTGCAATGGAAATGTTATCACATCTATTCTTGCAATGCTTGGAAAAGAATACCTGGTCCATTACTTTGATGGTTAATCAAACAACACACTAAATGCTTTTACAATCAACTGAGTTTTGGATTGTGGTTTGGATGATTATTCCAAGTACTTGTGTTTGATGGTAAATTTATGGCAGGGGTCTGTGATGACAAATTTCCATGAGGATGAAGGAATGTTTTCTTGGAAAAATGATATTAGGATTGAATGCCTTGTTTTTGCTTGATTGTTAAAGGATGTAATTAAGAAAGGATAACTTGCACGGGTGGATCACCTCCATGATTGCACCACGGATTAACCCAAAGAGGGCACTACTCGATTCATGGGTCGAAGGTCGAGTGGTGAAAAGGCCAACCATGGGAATGATGTTTTGCTCTCCTAGACAGATTGCAGGTCAGGTGGAGCTCTGGACACCCCTTACTAGGTCTAGAATGGAGTTGAAGACCTCTATGGCCCCCAATGTCCAGGCATGTTGGGAGACCCTATTCTAGATAAAGGGTAGAATTTGTGGTGCCATGTGATTTGGACCAGTTACTTCTGTTGGACAGAAGGGATATATAATTTCTCTTGTATGGTGGGAGACAAAGATTAACGTGAACATAAGTTAAGGAATTTGTTTGAACTTTTTTTTCTTGCTCTGTTTTCGTGTCTGTGCTGTAAGTTACACAAACGAACCGTGTTCCCTAAAATGCTTAATTAATGAAGCTGACTTTAAGTGTCGCACATAAATGTGGTAGGACATAATTAGAAAACTTAAGCTATTGAGGGAAGATAGTGGGCGGAACCCCTGGTGGGTTCATCCTATGGTAGGGTGGTCCTAGAGAACAAGGATGCTTCTCACAAGATTTTTCGATCTTTAGGTATTGTTAGGTTAAAACCCGATTCATTCCGTTTAAGAGGACCGAAATGGGACTATGCCCTATCAGCAGAGAGGTCGAGCAGTGCATCTCTCATTTCCCATTCTCTTTGAACCAAGTGTGGTGTGGGTTAGCTTCAGCTTAGGTATCTTTGCATAAGGTTCTCGGCCGTGAATGTTCTATTGCGAGGTGGATTCAAAAAATCTTAGGTGAGAAACCCTGAAATATTCCATGGGAGCGCCAAGCAGCGACGCTTAGATTCGGACCGCTAAAATATGCTTGGAAATCCGGTAGGCAGGCATGTTACACCATCCCAAGTAATTCCTTTGACTCTTGCAGATGAAATCATCTCTCTAGAATAATCATCCACAGCTACCATCCTCTTTAGTAAACTCATGTGCAAATGTCGAGCTTTATCAGTTAGTCTCTCAAGTCTAGCTCTCCTACATGCTCATTGGGCTCTCTTAGGATGTCCCAACTAATTTGTAATGGGGATTTCTTGTCCATATATGACCATAAAAATCCTATTATGAGCTTTTCAACTTTGGCCTAGGCCACTTGGCTAAATGCTAAGAGTGAAGCCACATAGATCACTGATGACATGATCGTACTCTTAACAATTGTCAATCTTTGCAAGAGGGAGCATGGGAAGAAATTCTAGGCTCTCATTTTATCTTGATATTTAGTGTGAGGAACCACTAAAAATGATCATAAAGAGGGATCCCCACCCCAACGGGTGCCCATAAGTATCTTCTCAACTCAACAGACCTCATCGCACCTCATCCTTTTGACTAGGTACCAAGAAGTTTAAGTAATCTAAGCAAGCCATGCTGTAGGAATCAGTGACACCTAGGTTGCAAAAGGGATCATAATAAAACTGAGAAAGATTGTTGGTTCATACCACTCTCACTTGAAAAGTGAAAGACTACTTGAGCATGACTAGAATAATCATACTAAATACATTATCTAAGGAATGTAAACCCAATGAGCACACACATACCTATTTCAAAACACTAGGAAGAGAAGTGCTTGCATTAGTAAACTTGTAAGGAAACACATTCAACTGAGAGCTCAAAAATGGATACGTGAAGGGAAATAAATTGTGATTGCATCAAACTATACAAACAAAGAGATGCAATAACTATACTCACAAAACAGTAATAATAAAATAAAGAGCTATGATAAACCACCCATAAACACAAGAGGGACAAAACACCAGCAAGAATACTCAAAGAAATGCAAGCAACACAAGGGAATTCCTGAGCAAACGAACTAAAAGGTGAACAAATCTAGCATTGGCACTCAATATCTTAATGAGAACACAAGGACAAAACAAGGGAAGCCCACAACCAAACAAATGAAAAGTGGAGACCATAGAGCTCCAATGGGCCTTCTCAACCATCGAGGGCAAATAGATAGGAACGTCACTTGCACATTACATTTTTATTTTACTAAGTTTGAATAGAATTTTAACACTGTCAAAAAACTAGCACGAAGATGAATCAACTCAATAACCTTGACCTTGAATGTGATAAGAGTAGCATTACACGAAAGAGCCAAGATTCTAATACACAATTCACACTTGATAGTGTAGCTAGGAGTTCAAGGATCGACATTCGAAAGGCTAGGGTTATAAGTATGGACCCAAAAGACGATGAAATAATACCTCTTGCCTATCTAAGGGTTAACCTTACTGCAAAAGGAGAGCATTTTGTTGACACTTTCATTGACGAAGGAGCTGAATTTAATATTTTGACCTACAAAGCTTGGGCTGAAATAGGCCAATTAGAGCTTATACTGACTAACAAAGTCCTCAATCTCCATGGGGAAAAACCATATTTTCTCCTAGGAAAATGTAGAATCCTCACAATTATCAAGACCAAAAGTCTACACATCTTATTCCATGTACTCCCAAACCATGAGGGCATGGGAAAGGAAGTACTTCTTGGTAGAGCTCCTTAGTGTGAGGATAATTACAACTTTTAGCAAGGGTAATCATGACAATCCTCAAGGAAAAGGAAATACGAAAATATCTAACTCAAAAGAGATTTTAGCTAGTGAGAGTTATAGCAAAACAATTGTGGAATCAAGTATGCAATAAAGAGAGAGAACCTGTTGGCACAAATATGGGCACTACTACCATTGAGGGTGGAGAGAATATTTTTTTATCATGGGGGTTCAATCCTCCAATGGCATTAACACTTGGTAGGACAAGAAAAACATTAGCACAACAATGGATCTATAGAGCACTGCATTTGAATGGGATGGGAGGCAAAACAATGACATTCAATAAAGGAGAGGAGGTATGGCTTGACACCCCCTTGCAAGGCTGCATGAGAGTTTATTAGTGCGCACTTGATGAATGGGAAGTTGGGCGGGCCAAAATCCTCCAACTCGTAAGTCAATTGAATAATTACTTTTGGTAAAGTTGTTAAACAAAAGCGAGTCCCATCAAGATTATGAAGTTTGTAAGGAAAACTAAAATTTGGGGAATCGACATTAGTGAGGACATGTTTAAAAGGGCCATGAAGGACCTATGGGTGCTCTGTCTACCATCTAGAGATAGGATCTTTTCTTGGAAGGTGGAAATGGGTGCATTGCTATCTATAGATAAGCTAAAGAGTAGAGGATTCATGAATGGCTTATGCGGCTGTGGAAGGGTGAATTCCATTCGTCACATTTTTTGGGATGGTTGTAGGGTGTCCATCACTTGGTCCCAGACAAGAGGAAGATTGAGCATGGAAGAGGATGACATGAAGGGTTCATTATCTTTGGTCAACATAGAAATGCTCAAGGATCATTACTATTGGACATGCAAAAGTTACAAGAATATTCACCTTGCAAGCATTATGGGAGCCTAGAATCAAGAAGCTATTTTAAGGTATTAGTGTAGGTCAGATAGGAAGATATACTACATAGAGTAAAAAGGTACCTTAGTTTTGTAATGCGTGAGCTTATATTCAAAAGAAGTAAGTACAAAATCATCTTGATGCAATGGGCTCTAGGCCAAAAGACTAAGCTTTTTATAAAAGAGCTTAGCTTTCCCCTAAGGGACTCCAAAACATCAAGTATTTCGTGCTTGAGCTAATAGATAGAGATATCAAGCTTTCTCACTCCTTGCATAGTAAAGATGAAGGAGTTTCTTCCCCTCCAAATAAATCTCATGACCGTACCACTAATCAGATTGACAAGCCACCAGTTGGCATCATCAAGATTGCCTTGATTCACAAAAAAAGTATTGGTAAGTCCAAATTCAAACAATAGATTAGAGGATCTTAGCCATTGTCCGTTTGCCTTCCACAGTGCCATGACATGTAAGTAATCCTAGAACAAGTGTTTTGTTGCCTCCTTTGCTCCACCTTGAATGGAAAAAAGGGAGGAAATTCTAATCCATCTAGACAAACACACTTGCATAGGGAGTTTTTCAGCATCAACTACCACCTTAGTGAGTTGATCCTGAAAGGAGGGGGTGGTCCTCCAAATTCTCCTCGCTCTCCTCTTCCATGTACTAATCTTGGCCATGATTTGCCCACTTGTCCTTCATCTACATTAAGATAGTGGGGGAGGTAGCTTTATAATCACACGTTGCCTTGCAATGCCATAGTGGCTGACTTGATGGGATGACCAGGTCCTTGAAAATCGAGTCCTCAAACCTAACAAGTGAAGCGGGCTATTCACTTTTCATTTGCTAGGTAGTAACCACTAGCCAGTTAGCTTCCTTCTCGCTCAAGTGGTGTTATTCAATCATCTACACAAGAGGCATACTCTAGGGCATTCCATAGATCTGCCCAATCGGCAATACCTTTGTTGTGCAGAGCTCTCGCAAGTAGAGGCTTCTTGTGAACCGGTGTCAACTCATGGTCATAGGCATATGGAGAGAGCGATATACTACTCCTCAATGAAGTGTCTCCTTTCCTTGCTCCCCTTAAACAACGTGAGTCCTCATTGACCATTTTTTGCCAGCTTGCTACCATTGCCTAGGCTACCTTTGATTGTGGGATCTTGATGTTGACCCGGGGACCAGTTAAGACAACTTGCCAGCGGATACCATCTCAAGTAATTCCTTTGACTTGTGCAGATGAAATCATCTCTCGATAATAATCATCCACGACTGCCATCCTCTTTAGTAAACTCATGTGCAAACACTGGGCTTTATCAGTTAGTCTCTCCAATCCAGCTCCTCCATGCTCTTTGGGCTCCCTCACGATTTGTAATGGGGATTGCTTGTCCATGTATGACCATAAAAAGCCTCTCATGAGCTTTCCAACTTTGGCCCATGCTCCTTGACTAAATGCGAAGAGTGAAGCCACACAGATAATTGATATATGACATGATCATACTCTTAATAACAATCGCCAATCTTCGCGAGAGGGAGCACGTGAGGGAATTCTAGGCTCTCATTTTATCCTAATATTTAGTGTGAGGAACCACTGAAAATGCTCGGAAGGAGAGATCCCCACCCCAACGGGTGCCCCTAAGTATCTCATCAACTCACAAGACTTCATAGCTTGGAAGCCAAGTTGTATGACCCACTGGTCTAGCTCTCTCCATGAGGGGAAAAACAACTTTGTATTGGTCTGATTGATTTTAGGAGTCGACAGGAGTGAGAACTCGGAGTATATATTTTCCAAAAAATGGGTATTTGAATCCTTTATGGCCTCCACATTGTTGAGGCATTTTCAGTAGCAAAGAACTAGGTTGCCAATTGGGAGCAATATGGGTAGGGGAGCCCTTTCATGGTTTCCTCTTCGGATGGTGATGCCGATTCTATGGAGCAGGGGATCCATGATGAGGGCAAAGAGCAGTTGTATCAGTGGACACCCCTGCTTGATAAACCTGTGTAGCAGAAAAGGGGAAGAAAAGACATCGTTAATGTTAGCAATAGCAGAGGCTCTTCTAAAGATGAATAGCATTGGTACCTTAGCTGGCCTGTCTGATGGGGGGAAATAGATAGCGGGGATTTGATAGTAGCCATGCTTAGGGCCTTTAGCTAAAGTTTCCCATATTGTAGTTGACAAGCATACTCTTTATTATTGATATCAAGTATCTACATGTGTCTTAAATGCATGATGCATCCTAAGTGATGCTTGTAAACACTCTTGACAAAAATATCATTTTATTCGCACTTAAGAAAAGGAGCGACTTTGCTATGTAAAGTGTCAATTCAAACTATTAACTCTCGGAAGTTTCACGCGGTCGAACAATCCAGATGCCTGGCGCCCGCATCTGATTGAGTTGACTGTCGCTTTCTTTCTTCTCGCTGTCTGACGACGTGTCCAAAAGCACGCGCACTGACGCACCGCGTTGCGCGGCTTTGCGTCTTTTCCTTCCAAATGCCAATCCATGATATATATATATATAGCTAGCGCCTTGTCCACCTTGTCGTTGCCTGGTATCTGCATCGATTTGCCTGCAGACGTCAACAGCAGCTCGCTCAACCTTCTCCCAACTCTAAATTACCAAGCGAACAAACATTAACATATCATGCAGCAGCAGCAGCAGCAGCATGATCATCTGATCGAGGATGCGGCTGCGCAGAAGTATCGTGAGGATCTGGAGAGCCTGCAAAAGCTCTTGTTAGACGCACTGCTCCAGCTCCACACCACCTCAATCTCATATGATTGCAGCAGCGACTCCGACGCGCAGCAGCGACTCCGAATTCACCTCCACAAACGCAAAGTCCAAACACTGGTCGATCTCGTGGTCGACAGGGCATCTCGCCTCGCCAACATCCACAGCCTACGTCAGCAGCTCATCAGAAGCTGGGCGCTCACAATCCCACCCAGGAGGAGATGATCGAGTGCGGCGCTGTGTTCGCTGCTGTTTACAAGAAGTTGCATGCTGCACTGCGCGAGTCATGTGATCATGGACTTAGGCGTGTGGCGAGCGACAACGTCGATTGTCCGCTACCTACAGCAGAGTCTGATTAACAACCCAGATCAAGGAAATCAGTTTACCGCAGCTTCAGGAAAGATGTGAGGATGCACAATGATGGAACTGTATATTATAACGATCAGAAGATTATTAAATCTGCATTATATGGACAGGCTCAAATGCCTTTTATTTATGACCCAAGTTGGGGGTTCTGCTGTACAACTTGGCTAAGTTATCTTTCGAGTTGAGGCTGAATTCTCTCTAATGAAGCAAAACTGCTTCTTATTTTCATTTAAGCTCTGATTTGCAAGAGAGCGCTAGTTGCCCTGAAGTCTATTTTTTGCACAATTTATTCCCAGAAGGATACCATATTGCTACCACATAGTACAGTAAAAGGCCTCATGCCCGCGCGCCCTCCCTCCCTCTCGCTGTGTGCTGCTTCTGCTGCTGCTGGAAGACCTGTTTTTTGACTTGATTGTGGTGGCAATGTGGCTGCATCAGCACGCACTTGGTATAACGGTTCAGATTGTACTTGTAAATACTGGTGTAATTGGGCAAAAGAAGAATGATGGGGTGTGTTCATGAGGGTTTAGGCTAATTCTTCATATGTATGGGACATTCAATCATGCGCATCTTTTTTCCTCCGAGCAGCTTGTCATAAGTTTTAGCTTGATAGATGCCCTACACAGCGCTCTCTCTCTCTCTCTCTCTCTCTCTCTCTACATATATATATATATATATATATATTTTCAAGATACAAACACGTGTGTCCTCATGTCGAAGAACCACATTCTCTGACCGGTAAGTTAAGCTAATGAGACTTTTGACTAGGTTATATGTTAATATCTATGTTTAAGGATATAAATTCTTCAAACCTCAAAGTTGGCAACCTACCGAAAGCATGGCTGGGACCTTTTATGCGTCAAACGATTCTATCGATGAACAACTTCAAACAACTAAATCAAATAAGTAACTGCTTGAGGACGAGGTTTCCGTTATGATACATTTTACAACGCACCATTAGGGTTATAGGAATATTCTCTAAAGCTTCCTCCATTATGGCTCCAGATAGCAGAGAATGAGTAATCCCAAAACTACAAACATGTGAATCAGATTTTAAAATAAAGATGTGTAGCTTGATTTGTACTGACATTCAAAGATGTCTATGACCGAGAGTAGTGAAGTATCAAGTGAAGAACGGAGAAAGAGGGACATTAAACATAATAGGGAAATGAGAGAGGGCGAGGGAGGGAGAAGAAATGAGAGAAGGAGAGGAAGAGAGCAAAAGGAAATGGGAGAGGGAGAGGAGAGAAAAAATGAGAGAATGAGATGAGAGAGAAAAAGAGAGAAAATATGTTAAACATAATAGGGAAAGAGAGAAAGAGAGGGTGAGGGTGAGGGTGAGGGTGAGGGAGGGAGAGGAAATGAGAGAGGGAGAGGAAGAGAGAAAAGGAAATGAGAGAGAGAGAGAGAGGAGAGAGAAAAAGAGAGAAAAATCATTAAACCTAATAGAGAAAGAGAGAAAGAGAGGGTCAGGGTGAGGAAGGGAGAGGAAATGAGAGAGGGAGAGAAAGGTAGAAAAGGAAATGAGAGAGGGAGAGGAGAGAGAAAAAGAGAGAAAAATCATTAAACCTAATAGGGAAAGAGAGAAAGAGAGGGTCAGGGTGAGGGAGGGAGAGGAAATGAGAGAGGGAGAGAAAGAGAGAAAAGGAAATGAGAGAGGGAGAGGAGAGAGAAAAAGAGAGAAAAATCATTAAACCTAATAGGGAAAGAGAGAAAGAGAGGGTGAGGGTGAGGGAGGGAGAGGAAATGAGAGAGGAAGAGAAAGATAGAAAAGTGAATAAGACCTTACAATAAGCTCATCCTAGGCTCATAGGGGTTAGGCCGATCCTCAACAAACCTAAGGGATATATGGCTAGAGAGCCTTAGCATACTTGTACCTCCTAGCATATTAATGTTCTTCCTGCAAAGAGACCTCTCATACATGGGGCTTGTCCTAACCTTCACCACGCAAGTATACAACGAAAGCAATCAACCTATCAGTATGAAAAACATTCATTTTTCATAACATAAATCTAAAAATAACTTTGGATATTCCATAAAAATCAATCTCTTCTTAAAAAGACAAATACAAAAAACTAAGACAGCATCATTCATATGCTTCGCAAAACTAAAACAGCATCACCACAAGATCTCTTAGGAAACTAATCCTCAACTATCAATTTTAATTAATAAATATAATATAAAATCACTTTCAAGGAAGGACACTCTTTTATCATTAACTCTCTTTCTTCCTTAGAATAGTCTTAGGAACAAATTTATGCTCTAACAAGCATATATTTGAGCATAATAACTATTTTAAGGTTTATTCCATGAGTAGTAGTATATATACAACCATGAAGCTAGAGATCATGCTTTGGTATTTGTAGAGATTCCAATCTCATGCCCTCATAGAGATTGTAGTGTGCAATAGTGTGGAGAGAAGGTGGGTGAGTTGTAAATGGTAAAGGAGAACTAGGCGCTCCGCGCCTAGATTTACCTTGGCGCTTCGCGCCGGGGCGGGCGCAATTTTTGCGGGCGGGGGCGGGGGCGGGTGCTGGCGAAGGGAGGGCGAGTGGCACCCGCCCCCGCGTTCTCTTTTTTTTCTTGTGGGGGAGGTGGGGGACTGCCATGTGGCACCCGCCCCCCACCTCTCGTTAACTAATAGTACAGATTATATTGATGATAGAGAGAAGATGAGGTGAATCGCCAATTCTATTCTTAGTGAGTGCAACCTACCCATAGTAAGGCATCCATGACCGATTGAAATCAGAAGACTTTGAAATCTTACCTCGAGTATTATAACTATTATTTTGTGGTTGATTTTCTTGCCATAATTCAATGTCAATTTGTGCTTGTGTTTTCCACGGTGTGTTGACTATGGGGGTCAAATGCTCTACTCAAATCTCTCTCTTTCTCCTCTCTTTTCTCTCAACTCTTGTCTCTCTCTTCATCTCTATATAAGTAGTTGTAAGTAGTTGTGGTCATGGTCGTGGTCGTAGTCATAATCGTAGTCATGGTCGTAGTCGTGGTCGTCGTGGTCGTGGTTGTGGTCATCATAGTCGTGATCGTAGTCGTAGTCATGGTTGTGGTCATGGTCGTCATAGTCGTAGTCGTAGTCGTGGTCATGGTTGTCGTAGTCATGGTCGTGGTCGTGGGTCATGGTCATGGTCGTCGTAGTCATAGTCGTGGTCATGGTTGTGGTCATAGTCATGGTTGTAGTCGTGGTCGTAGTCATAGTCATAGTCGTAGTCGTAGTCGTAGTCGTAGTCGTAGTCGTAGTTGTAGTCATGGTCATCGTGGTCATCATGGTCGTGGTGGTCGTGGTCGTGGTCATAGTTGTAGTCGTAGCCGTGGTTGTGATCGTAGTCATCGTAGTCATCATAGTCGACATGGTCGTGGTCATGGTCGTGGTCGTAGTCGTGGTCTTGGTGATCGTGGTCATGGCCGTGGTCGTGGTCATGGTCGTAGTCGTGGTTGTGGTCATGATTGTAGTCGTAGTCATGGTTGTAGTCGTAGTGGTAATGTAGAAAAAGAGAGAGAGATGGAAGGAGAGGATAACAATTTAAGAAAGAAAAAAAGAATGATAACAAAAACAAATTGTTTGTCGTAACGTAGACAAAATGGAAAGCAATGAAGGTTGTGTTGTTCAAGATCGCGAGGTGTATCTTAATCAGCATGTCCCATGTCCTTGCTCTCAATGCAAGCTACAATTAGACGAAAACGTCGATTGTCTATAGAACACGTACGACGATTTGGCGAGTTTCAATCTGAGATCATTCAAGCGATTGCGAATTTTCAGCAAATGGTAAGAAAAGTTAATATCAATCATGCATTGTACTCGCAAGCTAATTGAATACCATATACAATAAGATTGGGTCTGATTGGCAAATTTTCTATCCAGGGAGGTGATGTCTCATCCCAAGGAGGAGTGTACCCTTTGTGGCCAATTAGAAGATTTCATGGGCGTGCAGTGGATGGAGTGTATGAGCCAATCCACCACTTGCAACACTACAACAAAAACGAGGCATAGATGCGCATGTTAGACGCGCAAAGTCGGGCGCGTCTATCACAGCATCTATAGGCGTGCCTAAACATGCATGTAAATAAACACGATTTTTGCGTCTATATATCCGTGCAAATAGACATGCTTATACACGTAAAAATAGATACATACGTCAAAATTCAAATCATACTTAAATCATTTCTTTTCAAACTACGCCTTTCCTTACCTACGTTTTTTGCAGTTCTAAAGCTTGAGTTTAGCCGACATGCAGTCTCTTCATACCTCACCTAGTCTTTTCATGCCTCACTTCCTCATGACTCACCTCTTCTTTCATTTCAAACACATAAGAAGGGAAAAAGGAAAGCCAAGGAGAGGAAGAAAGAGAGAACAAGAGAGAGAAGAACAAGAAGAAGCAGTAAGCATCAAGGGAGGGTAACCTACTAAGAAGAAGAAGGAAGAAGCGCTACCACCCGCCACACCAAACACCCAATGTGAGTCTCTCTCTCTCTCTCTCTCTCTCTCTCTCTCGCTCTCTCTTTCTATCTTCCTCTCTCTGCTTTATCTGTGTATTTAGGATTTGTGATTTCATTATGTATTGCATTTTGTAAATCAATAATGGCGGTCATCTGCTAAAATCATCCGACCTAGCGCGTCTGATAGCGCGTCTACATCTCAGTTTAGACGCAGATATAGATGCGAAAAACGTTTCTCTGGGGGCGCGTCTTTGAGCGCATGTGCAGGTGCATGTGCTCTGCAGTGTACACGCGAGGATACATGCGCTGATAGACGCTCACAGAGACGCAGGTATAGACGCGCACAGAGACGCAGGTATAGACGCTGTATGTAATATGTTTTATCTACACAGGGTAATATGATTTTTTTTGTGTAGATGTGGAATCCTGAATCCTCTAGCACCCCATTCAACAAGAAGCAATTCATGAGGGAAATGACCAATTACCTTGGTCGCCCTCCCATTGTTGCAGATGAGGTTTTCAGTGTGATGTCTGGGACACCTATCACATCTTTGCCTACACAGGGATTAGCTGAGGTACATGGATCGGCCGAAGCACGTACATCTGCAAAGGCATGTGTATCGAGTGAGGTAGAGAGTAGTGCACGTCAAGGGAGGAGGGAGAGTGGTACGGGAGGACGAGGAGGTCGAGGGCTTTGTGGAGGTTGCCTAGGTGATGGCTCTCGATCACCCTCACCGGAAAATGAGAGAGGTGAGCCTCCACAAATGTACTACCCTATCACTGATGTTGGTGGTATCTTGCATGACTTCGAGGGGAGGAAAGTGATAGCCTACTTGAGGAGTGTCGTGCATGCCACATACAAAGATTGCATGATTCCCTTCAAGCACCAAAAAAATGGTGTGTGGCAAGAGATGCTGTGGGCAGTACATAAAAATACCCTAATCCGGAGAATTCACGATTCTTAGATGATTGGGGATGGTCAAAGGTGAGAGATGCGCTTCATAACAAGAGGTCTCACCTTATGATGCGCGCGAAGGAGTCATTGCGGAGACAAGAGCAGGGGCGCCCTAGATATGGCCAACCACCCAATTGCCACCGCAAGGAGTGGAAAGAGGCCAAGAAGAGAGCAACGGAGAAAATGACAAGTGGCCAGCATGCAGAGGCGCGATGTATCCAGATGGCAAACAACCATGGGATCGTCGCATTATGGATCAGGTGGCAGGGAGTCATGGGAGGCTGAGTTTGTATGTATTATTTGATTTCTTTTTTAAAATTAAATTTTGTATTTTGTTTCACTTCATTATGTAGTGTGTTTTAATACGTTGTATGTTCAAATTGTTTTGTAGTTCCATATCGTTGGTAGGATGCCTACTCCTAGAGAGGTAGACTACCATCGAGGTCATAACCGAACATCCACTTGGTAGCACTTCTACGAGGAGAGACTCATCACGGAGGAGCAATATAATCGTGCCATGAGGATTCCACCACCAGAAGAGGTATGTTTTATTTTTTATATGAAAAGTATAGATCAATATGATTTATTGTTTGTAATGGTATTTATATACTTTAATCCTTTGTGTAGCCAATGGCAGCGGCACAGGCAGCGGTGGTGGTAGCGATGATGATGCCTCTTCTGAGAAGATATAGAGGAGCCCCATGCATGCATGCCTCCCCTTGGCTTGTAATTTTCATTTTTGATATGTATTACTTTCAGCTAGTGCTTGCAATCATGACGTCACAAGCACTAGAACTCATAATGTAAAAATGTTTCATCTATATATATGAAATTTCGTGTGCTACATACATTGTTTTGTTTTTAGTATCCAATCTTCGAAATAATCTTTCTCTGTTTTTTCTAAGTATATAATTTGATGTTGATGGGGGGGAAAAAAACCAGAGAGCATGTGGCCTGTAGAGAGCATGTGGCCTGCAAAGCCACATGCTCTCTGGTTTTTTTCTCATACCTCCGTTTTGCGCCTCTATCTGCGCATCTAAATTGCAGGATAAATGCGCGTCTATTCTCGTCAAAAACTTTCAGAGTAAACACGGTGTTAGATGCGTAGATAGACGTGTGTATCGACGCACAATATGAATATATCCACTTTTTATAAATATGATTATATATTTACTTAGCGTGTTTATACCTACGTCTATAGGCGCATCTAAGTGTGTGTCTACTTCTGCCTATAAGTGTGCTTTTAGACGCGATTTTGTAGACGCGAAAATAGACGCGTTAATAAATGTGCCCGACTTTTTTTTTCACAATTCAAATATTGCGTCTACAAGCGCGTCTATGGAGCCTTTTTGCTGTAGTGCAAGGCCAATCTATACTGTCAATGCCAGAGGAGACATGCAGCCTTCCAGATCTACCTACAATCTTAGAGCCTGAGATGGAGATAATGATCGATGCATTGATTCCCATGGATATCAAGACTTCTGATCCGCTTAGAGAGGAAGCATCCATATCATTATATGATGGGTGCCGAGTATCTCATCTGAAGACACTGCTTGCACTCTTAAGTCTGCAATTAGCAAAATACAGATGAAGCAATGCGAGTGTGACCGAGTTGTTCTGGTACCTTGTAAATACGCTTTGTTGATTTTTTTTCGGCACTATTATTAAAAATATTTGTGCTTTTTCAAGGTGTTTTATGAATTTTTTCAGATTATTGAAATATAATAAATTACCACCTACAAATACCATGCCTAAGTCTCGTGATGATGTACGGCATGTTTTACGAAAGCTTGGTATGGACTACAGCAACATCCATGCATGTATCAACGATTGCATACTGTTTCGAGGAGAATACGAGACTATGGAGACATGTCCAAAGTGTGGCGCTCACAGGTGTCGACAAGACTGGCAAGGAAAAACCATCCCTCAAAATTTTCTCAGACACTTTTCGCTTATTCCCCGCATAAACCACATGTTTTATATGTCCGGCATGGCAAGCTTGACAACGTGGCATGCACAAAATAGGTCGACGGATGGAGTTCAATGAATATCAGTGGATTCACATGTATGGAGCCACATTGACTCTACCTTCCCAGGCTTTGCCCGAGAGCCAAGGAATCTTCAGCTCGGTCTTGCAATGGATGGCATGAACCCATTCGGTTTGCGCTCAACTTCTTATAATGTGTGGCCTATAGTCCTTGTCAACTACAATATCCCTCCATGGCTTTCTACGAAGAAAGGACATCTCATCCTTAGCTTACTTGTCCCCGATCTCTACAAAGTAAAAAATATGGACGTGTATCTTTGTCCATTAGTCGATGAGCTTAAGATTTTGTGGGAGGAGGGGGTCACTATGCAAGATATGAGCAAGCGCAATGGTCGGCGGTCTGCCAATATTTGAGCCATTCTCATATAGACGATGCATGACTTTTCGGGATTCGGAGAGTGCTCAGGTAAATAAGATTATGTTCTCGTTGGTAATATCTATATTTTATCTTGTTGAAGTTTGTATTCACTGGGTCATGGTGTTGGAATACGTCTGGTTACCTCAAGTTATCATACATGTCCATTGTAAGGGCCACAGTTAGACTCCCGAAGGTCACGAACCATGAAGAAGATGGTATATCAAGGACTCGTCGCTTTCTTGCCAGAGCATCATGAACTTAGGGAAGGTTTTCTTGGACGACCTCCAACATGTATGAACGCCGCAAGCTGGTACGAGTTGAAAATGGTCCCCGTGGAGTCACATCCAAACGGAATGCGGTGGTTCTCAATTTTCTACGAGTTGTCATATTGGACCCACTTACAGGTCAACCACTTGTTGGATCCCATGTATATTTTCAAGAATGTGGACAGCTTGCTATGGGACCACATCTCACATCACAAGAAAGAGAGACACTATAGGGGCACGAATGGATTTGAAGGAGGTAGGTAAGATGGAGGCACTTTGGCCGCAGTCGAGTGCTGATGGTTGCGTGCAGCTACCTCGCACTCCTTGGGTTTTGTCCACTAAAGAAGAGTACATTGTGTGAAGTAAGTAGTCAAATCGATCCGCACTCCGACGGGTATGATGCGTTCTCTCAGGTCTGCATTTTCTAAAGATGACCAAGTATCAGGGCTAAAATTCAATGACTGGCATAAGATATGTCAGGTTCGTACTACGAATGAATTGTAATTGGCGTGCACATTTTGCTATTTGGAGTGTAGCCATTGTTCATAATGCTTTCTCATTTGTGGCAGTTTGTACTACCGATTGAATCCGCGAGGCGGGGAGTAGTGGAGACGATCTGTCTCTTTGAGAAATATCTGCCTACCAGCATGCTCACGATACAAATCCACCTTCTTGTGCATCTCGTAGATGAAGTGGAGATTGTTGGACCTATCCATACGCGATGGATATTCTTCTCGGAGCGTTTCATGAAAACCCTAAAAGGCTTTGTGCGACAACGAGCTCGGCCAGAAGGTAGCGTGGCTGAAGGTTGGTTGTTGGTGTCTAAGGCACTAGTGCATATTTCACAATGGCTACCAATGGTGGGTCCAGACAACAAAATGCTATGGTCGCTGAAGGACGATGATAGACTAACTGGAGGTGTGGTGGTTGAAAATGGGGTAGAAAAAAGAATGGATGCTACAATGGAGGAGAAGGTGAATCGCTTTTGTATGTTGCACCATGCCTATATGGAGACGTGGCTCACCAAGTACCAGATTGCTAGGCAAGATCGAGAGGAAGCGCGATCTGAATTCCAACGTAGAACATGTCATCGACCAATTTGATATCCTGAGGGCATGGAGGAAATGTCGTGGTTCATGTCAACGCGATGGTTGCATGGAGCTTTGACCGCAGCGTCTCACGAAGGGGCAGAGGTCTCAATGGAGGAGTGAAAATTCTCAAGGGGATGTAGTCCAAAGGTGATGAGGTATTTAAGATTTTTCGTATCTATATTTTATATGTGACATCTAATTTGAGTGTTTCAATATACATTACAAAATATATCGTACAGCATGGTCACGTGGATGGCATTTTCGCATGGAGCGTATTGACAAAATGTGCTCCACAATGGACTGTGGTATCATGGCAAGGTTCGAGCAGGAGAGTCGGTGATGAGTAACAGATCCAAACACGGTTATAGATTAGATGGAGTATTTTGGAAACTTGCAAAGTATTGTTACGATGGATTACTGTAGCTTCTCCATGATACTATTCAATGTGCAGTGGTTCAAAGTGGTACTTGAAGGAGCTGTAGCAATAATTTGACGAGGTCCATCTGGATTTCTCGAAATAGATTTCGAAAAAAAATAGACAGATTTGCACAACACCTTTGTGTTGCTGGCCCATTGTGAACAGGTGTATGGACTCATTTGTTTGTTAATTGTATTACGACATGGTACATGTCACAATAGTTTAAACTCTCTTGTATGTATTTGTGAACATGTAATCTTCTGTCCAAACCCCCAACAACCTCGATGGTGGTATGTTATACCTGCAGCTCCCCAAAGTGCGAGAGTATATGATCAAAGTGATGTTTCGAGCATAGATAAAGACAATATGCAAATAGAGGGGTCAATATTGCAAGGGGTGGAGGCCACCGAAAGCTTGGAGCCAGCATCGGCTAACAATGATGGAAATACATGAGTCCAAGAATTCTTTGAGAACGAGGTGGACTCATCCTTTTGTGGTGACATATTTGTCGACCTTCCAATGTATGCAGAGTTGTGCCAGGAGATTGACATGGGACCATAGGATACTTCATACTTGGAGCATCCACTTACTCAATTCATTGACCAATCACTTATAAGGGTACATGAGATATGCATTTTAAGTGAGATCATTTTTTTAGGATTTATATTACCGTGCTTTGTATGATTTAAATTGATTATTCTAACATCATTTTTATCTGTGCATGTGACATTTTCAAGATGAGTCGAGGGATGAGCGATGAGGAGTTACAAGATATCTTCACGTGCATGTCTCCAGACCAGATCACGAGATTTAGAGACATGGCAAACCAGGAGCTATCTTGGACATCGTCAGGTTGCCGTGCTAGATCTACTTCAGCGCGATCGGATGCTTCAGCTTCAAGCAGACGAGATCGATGCTCCAGACTTGGGCCAGAGGGAGGAGGTGCTTCAGGGCCAAGGGAATGTAGCAGAGATAGGAAGGTAGTGAGCCTGCGATCGGCATGGGATACAGGTGCGACTCCTCACTCTCCTGGCGGTTCCAAGGAGCGTGGCTCAGGCTCAGGTAGATGCTGTGGAGGCATGGACACGGTGTCTTCTTCTCGTCATTCAACTAGAGTTGCATCACCTCTAGGATTTTTCATACCTATGGGGATGTCTCCAGCTTTTGCTTAACCATCTACAGGTTGCCACTTCGACAGATATTACCTCGGTCGGTACACTGGATGCACAAGGGTCTCCTGGATATGCCCAGGAGTGTGGACGCATGTGGGAGAGGACCCATCTTAGGCATACCCCAGGGGGGATATGCCTATCTAGTCGATGATAGGTTAAGAGCCATCATCATGAATGATGAGGGGAGGAGGGTGATGGCTCGCATGAGAGAGTTGTGCCAACAAGTTTTTCGACACAACGTCTTAGATCATTGGAAGAACATACCAGAGGGGAGCAAGGACTACATAATAGCATCCTTGCATGAGGAGTTTCTGGTTCCAACCTTAGTAGATAGATTTTCTATGGACTGGATGATGGACTCCATGCGTGCATATATGTCACATAGACGATGGGACGCACGCAAGGCACTCAAGAGTGGGGCTGCAAAGCCCGAGTGGCTAGACGCGGATGACTGGCGCCGACTGAGGGAGGAGGCTACAGATTCTCCAGGATATTGGAGTCAGTAGCGCGAGGCGACGAGAGCACAACTTGAGGCCACATTGGTCCATCATCTTGGGAGTGATGGCCTCAGGACATATTTGGAGGACTTTGTAAGTTTTTCTTTTGTTTTGCTTGTTTATTTTTTTACAATATTCTTTGTACTGACAATCATGTTTCTAGCAGTTAGTATTTTGTTTTCTTTGTAGCACTCCATTACAAATCGCGATCCGATCGGCCTTGAGACTCGATATGCAGAGAGGCACGATCTCATTACATTGATCAACCGATTGTATAGACACGGCGACCCTGTAAGTCACTCATCTTTCTTGTCCGTAGTTACCATGTTTAATTAGAATGCATTCTTGTATGGTGGACTACGTCTGTGTTGTTGTTTCTTTTTTTACAAAGTCCGTTCAATGCTCCTTTGTAGCAGGATGAGCTTTCGGATGGCGAGGATATGTAGCTCACCCTTGGATCCCTAGAACTTACATACCTTTCTTTTTTGGTCCCCTGATCTGTGTAGACATTTTCTATGTAGTAGTGATATATTGTCATGATTGTATTAGTCACTTTCATTATGCAATCATATATTTATTTCATGTATCAGTGTTATGATTTCAGTATACTTTGTTTTTGTTTACAGGAGCATTGTACACAGTGCAGAAACTATTTTGTATGGCCCAAATAAAGCACACATTGCTATATCTGCCCTGCCACAATTCTTTTTTTCCTGTTACCGTCGCTATTATTGTCGCAAATTTACTACCCGCATCATTATTAGCGTCATTATTATCATCGCAGACCGTTGGTATCAGTGTCGTTATTGGCGTCGGTATCAGTGTCGCAAATCGCTGATACCGATGCCAATAATGACACTGATACCGACTGTTCTATGGCATCGCCAATAACGACGCTTTTTGCAACGATGGGGGAAAATTTTGATATTTACATTTTCTTCACTTTTAACATCGATATAAGGCCTATATCTTGTAGTGACAGCAAATCTTCACACAGCATCATAGTAAATATCTCCCACGGATTTGATAGAATCAACCATAATCTTCAACTTCTTCATAGAATCCATCAATAGAACCTCCAAACACAACCATCTGAATGACACCTCCAAAAAATGTCTCATCAAGAAGCACAGAAGATACATCCACGGATATCAATGAAGATGATCCCGTTTGAAGGCTTGGTGATTTCAAAAACGATCCATGGAGAAGGACTCACCTAGAAATGTCTTGGGAGGATTTTGAAAGAACTGAAGGCAGCACATCCTTTCTAGAAAAATAAGGTATCTGCTAGGTAGACAAAGGGCATGAAAATATAGGACATCTAATTGTTGGCAATTAATGTTCACATTGACATTCATACAAAGCTTTGGAATGGCCTTTTGATCGTTATGGAAATGCCTATGCATATATGCTAAGTACTAAGCAAAATGGGCTATCAATCTCACTAAAGGATCTAGAGATTATGAATATTGTTGAGAAAAATGGAGGTAATTTTGGTATGCTTAACTAGTAGTTGTCCAGTCTCCTGGAATTAATGGCCAATCAATCACCCTCAGTTAGTTAGTGCTCTGCACATAAGTAGAAGCTATATTCTGGCGTTGGTTCAGGACTACAGAATCAATCATTGAATGCCATGAAGTGTCAGGGAAAGTAGCCACTTTAGAAGAATAGCACAGAAACATATCATCTATCCTGAAGTCCAAATAGTTGACATATAAGGTAGCTTGTAAGACTACATCCCCCACATACCAAGCTAGATCTACATCATCTGAAATTAATATATCACCTCGTAGATACATATAAGACATCAACATGGTATCCGTCGTCACAAAATCTTCAAAGACCATACGAACAACTTCTGTCAGCAAATCAGAAGACCAAGCCCCACTCCAACCATCCTCTAGAAGAGGGAGATCCATCGTTGAGAGCTTCATATAGAAGGCCAACTTCTGCAACTGATAGTGGACAAAAAAGGAATGGTCCGGAGGAACATACTCCTGAAAGTGCTCAAATGTAGACCATAATAAATCCATCCTGGATTGCAATCTTTCCACTTTATCTTGAAACAACAAACATAATGTGGCCTATCTCTGGAGAACTGCCAAGTCCTGCTGAGATATAGAATGAATTATAAGAACACTGGGACTTGGAGGAATGGACCGTGACTGCACGAGTTGGTCCTGCAATTGCTGAATCTGGGAAGCTTGTGATTCCAATGTATTATGAGTAGTCTGCAAAGCTGAGAGTTTCGTATCTAAAAGAGTCTTAAACTCTTGAGCTTCTTTGGAATTTTTCTCTTTCTCTTCCGAAACTCTAGTGACCTTTGATTGAGCCTCTGCTAACTGAATTTTCAAAGAAGATATTACTTCTCTCTGGGTCTCAATCATTTACGTCTGCTACTCCATCTGCTTAAACAGATCAGCAAGAGTATCTTTAGCGGAGGTTAACTCTGTGGTTTCCTTATGCAATTGGTCATTGGATTGCATCAATTCTTCATAGAAAGAAGCATATAACTATTGAATACAAGCTCACTGAGAGTGCAATAGAACTCTGGATGTCATTACAAAGGAAAGGAATGGCATCCCCTGACACTAAACTGTCTAGTGAAGGAACTAATATGTCCAAAGAACCCTCTCCATGTGCTCTGAATAAATTGTTGCATGTGAAGTAGGCAGGAAGGTCACTTCTAAATATAGCAAGAACTGTTTTACTGAATGAATGATTGGGGGAATTTTCTCTGCCACACGCTTCAAGCGCTTACGATGAATGACCAATGGAGGAGGGGAATTAAGATCCTCTATGTCAATGGGTTCTGAATCCTCTGAAGGTGGAGGGGGAGGTACTGGATCAGATGGAGGAGAAAGCACACTGTTCTTAAGTCCTGAATATGTCAAGAAAACATATAAATATGAACCATAAGTGACATTTGTAACATTCCCTCTGGTCATTTTGACAAAATGTTGGTCCATCTTCGTAAGAAGGTAAGTACTCCAGTCAATTGCAACCCCTTTTAACACCATCTTGGAAGCTGTGAAGAGCTCCTTGGACAAATAATGAGATGGTGTCTTGGCAGGCATGAACCTTTCTTGGAGAAATTGGCAGACAAACTTCCAAAGAGGATCAGTGATCATGGAAAAAGACACTCCTGAAGTGTTAATCACTTTCTTGACATCAAGGACCTCTTTGGTCTGCTTTTGCAATAGCTTGAGAATTTTATCATTGGAGAATAACTGTCTAGCTGTAACAAAGGGTTCTCCTTTGTAGGGAAGAGACAAAGCCTTCTCTAACCCTCTAGGTGTCAAGACCATGGAAGTACCATGAACCAAGCCCGATTTCTTATTGTATGACGCAAGAAACTCATCACATAGGGATGGATCATTTGGAATCAAAGAGAGTGAAGCAGCCATGAAAGATGCAAGGCCAGCTTTCACGATAGGCTCAAAAGCCAGTAGGGAAGAATAATCCCTACTGATCAATGGGACATACTGAACAGGAGGAGGAGCTTGAGGCACCATTCAGATTGAATATACACACACCACAAACCCGATTTCTTATTGTATGACGCAAGAAACTCATCACATAGGGATGGATCATTTGGAATCAAAGAGAGTGAAGCAGCCATGAAAGATGCAAGGCCAGCTTTCACGATAGGCTCAAAAGCCAGTAGGGAAGAATAATCCCTACTGATCAATGGGACATACTGAACAGGAGGAGGAGCTTGAGGCACCATTCAGATTGAATATACACACACCACAAACACAGACAATCATAGAGAATGCTTGCAAAACAACAAAATAGAGATAAAAAAGAAATCGATCAAAATAAGCACACATAGACATAACTAACCAATTGACCACCCCAAACAACTCACATCATCCTAGAAAAAATTCGGCATGACCCCTACACATATGCAACCGAAAGCTTCATGCTATGCAACAAGCTAGCACCCAAGACCGCATATTAGGCAAAAAAGAGAAAACTACAGACCGCACCTATAATTGTATCACACAAACAAGCTTTAATATCTCAAAAATCTAATCAAGACATAACCAGAACTTTGACCAAAAATTTCAACTTAAAGGACTATACGTGCCCATCCCACGAAGTGTATTTATTTAAAAAGGAAAAAGTGCAATGAGGGGAATGATTTTAGTGAAGGGTTTATTTTAAGAAATTATTAACAATGGTTGAAATTTTATTAGGTTATAAACCTTAATTAAAAATGACAGTTCAGTTTTAAATTGTTATTACAAATTTTTAATGTAAAATAGTGCTTTAACGAAACCCGGACTGCGATCCCTAGACTTAGGTCTCTAAATGCATATTCATTAATTAAAAATTTAATGTGTTAGAATCGCTCTTCTTTTTCAGCGCGTGTAATTTTTTTTACGGTTGGTTCATTTTTATTAAAAATTAAAGTGCCTCTAAAGCGCACATAGCACGTGCAAAGTGAACGGCAGGTTGATTTTAAATTATTAGAAAAAAGTGTGTTTAGTGTGAGCACGCGTGAAAAAGTGGGTGAATAAAGTTCATTTTAACAATTAGTTGTGGTTAAGGGGTGACCAAAATAAATAAAGTACAAAAAATAGATACCTAGTAGGAGTGTGTATGCAAAAGACTGAGGGCGCACTGAGTAGTCCCAAATGCAAGGAGTCCAGTAAAAAAAGTAAAAACCACTGACTAGAAAAAATAAAGCACCTTAGTTTTTTTTAATTAAATAAATATCAAAGCAATATTAGGGGGATCACATGTGGTATAGTTAATGTGGATTAGTGTTTGGGTGAGATTGTTATATATATATATATATAGTTAGTTAGTTAGTTAGTTAGTTATTGTTATTTAGGTGTGTTTTGATTTTTTATTTTATTGTATTTATTATTATTTTCTGTTGATTTTTTATTTATTTTTCTCAAATTGTATTTTTAGCGGGTTTGTGGAAAATCAAAAGAGATACCGGACTGCGTGTGAACAATTGAGTGTGCTCAAGGACGGCACGCACCACCGCACAGAGAAGACTAAATGCGTGTCCTCACGCGTGAACACCCGCTGGCCACTCCCGTACACACGCCCGCGCTGCATGTGAAGGGTAGGAGTAGAGTGGAGAAGGGGCTAAAACAGGGGAAAACAGGGGTAGTGGAGGTTAGTGAAGTAAGTGAGCTAAGTTAGGTTAGGTGATGGTAACTGAGGTTAGTTAAGGTAATGAAGGTGATTAAGTGAATTAGGTTGAGTAGGGTGATTAAGTAAATTAAGTGGATTAGGGTGATTAAGTTGATTTAATAAATTAGGTTAATGAAGTAACCTAAGTTGATTAGGTTGCGTAAGTTACTGAAGTTGATTAGGTAGCTTAAGTTACCTAAATTGATTAGGCAGCTTAAGTTAATGAAGGTAAGTTAATTAGGGAACTAATGGTTAAGAAACTAACCAATAGGAGGAGGGGAAACGGCGGCGAGGCAACGGAAGAAGGGAGGTGAAAGAGGTGCTGCATGGCAGAAGGGCGGCGGAAGAAGGGAGGAGAGAGAGAGGGGCTGCGTGGCGGAAGGGCAGCGGATAAGGTGGAGAGGCGTCGTGGAGGAGACGAGGGAGGAAGGTGGCGGCGCTGAGGAGACGGGGGAGGAAGGTGGGGAAGGTGGTCGACGGTGCAGGTGGTGGCGAGATGTGTGGTGATATAGGAGAAAGGAGAGGCGATGAGCAGGTGGAGGGAGGGGAGGAGGTGACGAACGCAGGAGAGAGGAGAGCAGAGGAGAGGAGGAAGGGTGATGCGATGGGCGCAGGAGGCGAGAGGAGGGGGAGGAGGTAAGGAAGGGAGCGATGCACGTGGAAGAGACGAAGGTCAAGGAAGCAAGGGGGGCCGTGGCCCGGTACGTGGAGAAGACGAAGGTCGAAGGGGCGAAGGGGAGGAAGCCGTAGGACAACGAATAGGTAAGGGTTTTTTTATAAAAGAAAATTGATTTTTTTTGTTTTAAAAATTCATTTTCATCTTCTTTATCTTTTTCTTTTGCTTGTTCTGCTAGTGGTGGTATGATTATTGTTTTTTTTCTTTTTCTTTTTTTAAATTTATAATAAATTTAGGGGTGATTATGTGTTTTTGTGTTTGGTTTGGGGTGTTTTAGTGGTTAAGGTTGTTATGATGATTTTTTTAAAAAAATCGGTATTATTATTTGTTTTTTGTGTTTTTTTTGTTGTTTTTTGTTTTTTGTTTTTTTAAATAAAAAGTATTGGGTTGTTAGTTGGGTTTTAATGTGATTTTTTTTTGTTTATTATTATTATTATTCTTCTTCTTTTTTTAAAAATAGTTATGTTTGTTAAAAATGAGCGCTTCCTCGTCCCACGCACATGCGCGGGGCGGGAGTTAAAAAAAGTTGCATCGGAGGGATCAGATGAGGCGGGGACGACGACACGCGAGGCACAGATGTGACGGGGGTGGCCCAAGGCGTGTAAAACCAAAAACAGGTGCGTTCATGCGCGACACGAGAGACGCGGCCACACGGTAACAAATAAGAAAAATTTATAAAACCCACACCGTACATCGGATTGAAAAACCGTAGAAAGGAAAAATGTGCTCGGAGATGAGGGGAAGATGATAGAAAAATGCGACACGGATCGGGGGCAAAATCAGGGTGTTCACATGGAAAAAACACAAAAAAGAGACTTGCAAACACATACGTGCGTTAATATCGAAAAATCCGCTTGTCGGAACGAAGGGCGAAAACAAGGAAAAATGTGTAGAATAACGTGTCCAACAACCCTATCATAGCAAAACACGGTTTCAACCAAGAAAGGATGCCTTCACATGGGAAAAACCCAAAAAAGGACCTGAAAGGGATTCGAAAATTAATATGGAATGATCCGTGCACCGGAATAGAGGACAATAAAAAGGAAAAATGTCCTGAGGAAGGGAATGCACAAGATTGTCATGTCAAAATGCATTGCTGGTGGAGTGAAGAGGGGTTCACATGCAAAAAACACAAAAAAGACACGCGAAAACACATGGAAAAATTAATAACTAAAAATTCGACAGTCGAAAAAGGGGGGAGAAAAAAGGAAAAAGTGGGGGAAAGGCTAGCAGGACATGACTGTCAAATGAAACTGGAATTTCAGTGAAAATAGGGCATGTTCACATGGAAAAATGGAAAAAAGAGGCACGAAAAGGGCCTGAAAAACCCGCAAAAATTAATAGCGGATCAACCGTGCATCGGAAGGACAGGGTCTAAAAATGAAAAATGTCAGGGGGAAGGCGTAGGTCAAGGCTGACACAACAGATCACTGTTCTGAAGCAATAAAAGCACATTCACATGGAAAACCGTTCAATTTATAGGAATTTCTTCAAAAATTAATAACTTTAGAACCGTCTATCAGAACAGGGGTTGGTAAAAAGGAAAAATGGGTAGTTCAAAGGGATGAACATGGCTGTAAGGTTGGATGTGAGTTTTAGTTAACGTAGGATACGTTCACATGGAAAAATGACAAAACAAAGCATAAAGGCAAATGATCAAGGAATAACTCTGGGGACGAGGTAAAATAGAATGGAGGAGTGGGGAAGGGACCCCATTAGAGCATTAAAAATGAATTTTTGAGTTTAGAGGTGGATAGATGTATTTCCATGATGATATGCAAAACGGATATGCAAGGACGCGTCCCCACACTTAAGACCTTACTGGGTAGGGTTAGATGCAGTAAGATAACCTAGGATTCGTCAATAAATTGGACACTGTCCTCCCCACACTTAAAACATAATGTACACTTGCAATCATAAGGATAAGGTTAGAAAGACTTGGCTCGTTTTGCGAATGGTCGAAGAAACTGTCACTGCTACAAAAGGGTTGGAGTTGGCTGCAGGAGGTACCATGGTTCGCTCCAACGTTCAATCAGCATGGCAGGGACCATGCAGCAGCACCCAGGGAGGTAGCTAGTTGATAAAGCCCGTCGGGGGAGGTGTCGTTGACAAAGGAGAGTCACTCAACTCACGGATACTCAAATGGAATGAGAGAACAGTCACTCACCCCATAACTTACATCACTCGAGTTAATATTGATAGAAACCCAGATCTCACACCCAGTTTAGGAATTGACAAGGGGGTGGTGTAGAGGGAGTATGCCAGGGTGCACAATTGATGGTGCATCAGTGCGTCCAACCCGTTTGGCATAGGTGCAAGCAGGAAGGCCAAGGAACCTTGTAGTGTAGTGTACAGAACAGATGACATGTCATGTGCGGAGGGCAAAGACCCATTCTGTAGGTGCATAGGGAAACAGAAACATACCGGACTCCAATGGTCGTAACGTCCCTCAATTCTCACCTCTCAATAATTGATTGAAGAAAAGTCCATCACACTCAGCCCACCCTCTGTCTCACTCTCTGTTGAAAGATACAAAGGGCAGCCCATTCACGAAACCCATTAATGTAATCCTCACTGTCACTTGTGCAGAGGTTGTATGCATTGTGCGCATTTGATGGTGCAACTGTGCATCCCGCCCTGTGCCGGCATATAGTGCAAGAAGGAAGGCCAGGGAGCCTTATGGTGCAGTGCACAATAACAAATTGTGCGTTGTGTATTGAGAGGCCCAACCTTGCGTGCAACACTCCATTACACACATCTCACCTCTCATTTGATTTGAAGGAAAATACTGGTCACTTATCCCACCCTCTATCTCACTCTCTGATAGATACAGAGGGCAGCCCATACTCACATCCCCATCCTGTTAGGATGAAAGCTCACATCACTCAAGGGGTTGGTGATGAAGATCATGTCGGCTGTTGTTGTCATTAGGATCTTGAAGATGAGGCATACCCAGGGAGGCAACCAACAAGTCTCGTACTTCAATGATTTGTAAGAAAGGTCATCTGTTAAGAAGGACAGACGGACTGATATTGCAGAGACAGCATACGAAGGGAGGTGGCTTCAAATTACTTGCTTTAAAGGTTCTGCTGGTGAGTTAGCTATCTTGAATTGCGGGGTGTTACCACCTTTTCCACAGTCAGCTTCCCGCCCAAGGGTGTTTCCACCTTTTCTTGGAAGGAGGCCTATTATGACAAGGAATTTCTTCCTTTTCTCCCATAACAGTTTTGTTTGTTTTTTCTTTTTCTTTTTCTTTTTCTTTTCTCTTAAAAAAAAGAGAATTGTAGAAATAGCATGTGTCAGTACTAACTCGCCACCGTTGTTGAATCAGACGAGAAGAGAACAAGGTGGGGTTGAGAGGTATCTGTGAGGTGCTAGCAGAACGAGACCGCCTCATGAGGAAGATCATAAGGGCTATCAGAAGCATGAAGAGAAGGACGGTATGACGCCCAAAAGGGAGAGGGTAGGTCAACTGTGATTGTCAAGATCCCCAGGGAAGGAAATACGTCTTTAGACGATAGCCATTGATCAGGAAAGAATCATCAGAGGCATCAATGGTATGCACCTGAACAGAGTCGTTAGGATTGACAGCAAGTTCCTTGTATGGGCCCATCCACCGTTGTTGAAGCTTGCTAGGAAACTTGCCAAATCTTGAATCATAGGCTTGGACAAGATCACCTTCTTTAAACTCCTTGTGCTTGATAAAACTTTCATGATAGGCCTTGCATCATGCTTGAGTGGTTTGTATACACTGTAGGGCCATCCGTCGTATCTCATCCAAGCATTCCAAGTGTAGGAGGCAATGCTGCAGTAACTCATCATCTCCCAAGCATTCTTTAACTGCCACTAGCAAAGAGGGAAATTCCAGTTCAACAAGGAAGACAGCTTTTGTACGATACACCAGCTGAAAAGGGGTCTGTCCTGTAGTTGCCTTATGGGAGGTTCTCTATGCCCAGAGGGCCTCTGTAAGTCGATTGTTCCAGTTGCAATGATGTGCGGCAATTGTTCTTGTCAGGATCGAGCAGAGGATGCGATTGGTGACTTCAACTTGGCCGTTGGCTCTGGGGTAATAAGGAGTGGACTTGCGATGGCAGATCTTATATAGCTCCGTAGCTCTTCCATGATTTTGTTAAGGACATGAGTACCTCTATCACTTACCAACTCAAGGGGACTACCAAAATAGGTGATAATATTCTCGTACATGAACAGAGCTATGTTGTTACCATCGTCCCGCTTTAGAGCTTTAGCTTCACACCACTTTGTGACATAATCCATACATACTAAGATGTATCTGTTCTATTTCCGTCTGGTAGGTGGATCAAAGGGACCCACAAAATTAATCCCCCACTTCTCTAACGGCCTTAGGGGAAGAATAAGTTGCAGTGGCATTTATTTTGGTGGGTTTTTCTATTCGCTGACAAGCTCACATCTCTTGCAGTAGCAATATGCATCCTTGTGGAGGGTCGGCCACCAATATCTTGCTAACAAAGCCTTCCTGGATGTCGCTTCTCCTACGAAGTGTCCACCATATGGTTCGTCATGGCATGCTTTCAATACTATGTCGATTTCATCCCCTGCAACACATCTTCTCAGCACTTCATCTTTGCCTCTCTTGTATAGTGCATTGTCTAGCAAAGTGTAGGGGAATGATTCTAATAGAAGCTTCTTCTTCACGTGACTTGAGATGCTAGGAGGATACCATTGAGTTGCCAGGAGGTTGGCTATGTCTGCATACTAGGGAGTAACTATTTCAACTAGAAACAAGGAAGCATCAGGAAGGTCTGGATCATCATGTTCCTCTTCTGCAATTTGAGGGATCCGTGATAGATGATCGGCTAGGACATGGGAACGGCCAGGCTTAGTAACCACTTCAAAATCAAACTCCTGGAATAGGAGCAACCATCTCATTAGTCGTCCTTTAACATCTTCTTTGTTTATCAAGAAGGACAAGGCTTCATGATCCACGTAAAACTTGAAACATGTTGACAATAGATAGTGTCGAAACTTCTCCAGTGCAAACACCATTGCTAAGCATTCAAGCTCTATCACTGTGTAGTTTCGTTCCCTATCACTGACCTTCCGACTGGCATAATATATCAGTTGATCTAATTTAGAGGGCCCTTTTGACATAGGTCAGCACCTAGCCCTTCAACTGATGCATCTGTATGCACATGGAACTCCTTCGTCCAGTCAGGAGGCTGTAAGATAGGTGCTTGGATAAGGCACTCTTTTAGGGTATTAAAGGCTTCTTCACTGTCATCAGTCCAAAGAAAATCCGCATCTTTCCTTAGGAGCTTGTGCAGAGGGGATGCTTTGGTTGCAAAGTGTGCAATGAATCTTCTGTAGTAGCCCACATGGCCAAGGAATCCTCTCAATTGCTTGAGGTTTGTTGGTGCTGTGAAGGCGGAAATCTTTTCAATCTTCGCCGCGTCTGTTGCAATCCCTTGTGCAGAGACAATATGGCCCAAAAGAACTCTTGATGAGATGCCAAAGACACATTTGTCAGGGTTGAGAGAAATCCCATACTCTCGGCATCTGTCAAAACATTGCTCTAGGTGTCCCCAATGCTCTCGCATTAAGTTATAGACACAAAAATCATCAAGATACACCTCAATGAAATCATGCGGATGATTCTGGAAGGCATCCATGATTACTTATTGGAAGGTGGCAGGAGCATTACAGAGCCCAAATGGCATCACTCTATAGGCATACGTTCCCCATTCTGTGGTAAAGGTTGTTTTGGATTGGTCCTCTTTTGCAAATTGGACTTGGTTATATCCATTGAATCCATCCAAGGGGGAATAGAGCACATGGCCTGCCACTGTGTCCAACAGTTGGTCTGTAAAAGGGATAGGAAAATGATCCTTCTTCGTCTTCGAGTTCAGCTTTCGAAAATCTATACATATTTGAAGTTTCACATTCTTCTTGGGTAAAACCACAATGGGCGAAACCCATTCACTGTTAGCCACGGGATAAATGAACTCAACTTCAAGAAGTTTCAATGATTCAGCCTTCATCAGAGTAGAATAATTAGGATTCATACGTCTTTGTCTTTGCCTTACAGGTTTGACATTAGGCTCTAGGTCAATGTGATGTTGGAATATTGTGGGATCAATCCCCTTTAGATCTAAGTCCTCCTTTAATAAGTCTCGTATGACCACTAGTTCTTCTTCTGGAAGATTGAGACCCACTTTCAGGTGATGTTCAGTACCGTCAGTATCCAAGAATGTCACTTGTCTTTCACCTTCCACTTCATGGATAAATGTCCCACGGATTGCTTCTGGATAGAGGTTTGACTCTTTCAAGGGAGTACTGTCCTCGTCTAACATTCCACTAGAACCAGTGTCCTCCTTTTGAACAGTCAGGGCAATAGGAGCCATTGGTGAACTTAATTTTTATGCCTTTGATCCATTTCTTATGCAAATTTTGCATACTTTGTGGTCCATTGGTCAACCCAAATGGAACCATGGTCATTCTATCCAACACCTTGAGATCTTTAGCCTCTGAGGGTCTCTGTAGGGACATCAACAAGATCATCCACTATCAGAGGATCTTCTTCAACTGCACTTTCATAACCTGCTTCGTTTCTTCCTCATCATTTTCATCCTCTTCCTCTAGAGGCTCTGTCTCTGCTTCTGTAGAGGCTCTGTAGGAGAAGAACACATCTTCTGCCTCTGCGTCTGGTTCTACTTCTACTTCTGTCTCTGGCTCTGTCTCTACTACTGTCTCTATGACTGCCATGTAACAAGGAAAATAGTACATCCATGCTTCTATTTCACTGTCAGAGGTGATTTTAGAAGTTAATTCTAGTTGAGGCAGGAGGTATTCTCCCATGGACTTCCCTTGGTAGTTGACTTACAGTACCCGTTGTTATGGATTGTGCCTCTGTTTTCTTGGGAAAGATCTATTTAACAGCCTCTTCATCTCCTGATGTACCATCTGTTACCTCATTGGAGGAGTCAGTTATGACTTCGATGGATGAGGATCCATTGCCTTTTTGCTATCCATACAATTTCAACACCACTTTGTTAGGTCCTCTGCCTAGGGTTAGGGTTCCTTTGAAACAATCCATCATGGCTCTCACTTCAAAAAGTCGTATTTCCAACAGTAGAGGATATGAGGTCCCATAAGAATTTGGTTTGACCACCAAATAGTTTAGCCAATAGTCTCTTCCTGCAAGGGTTGTTTTTACGTATGGGAGGATGCCCAATGGTTTAATTTTGCTTTGGTCTGCCAATCCAATAAGCCACTATGTAGGTTGAATTCCTTGCAACCCTAAGTCCTTCATTGTCACATCCGTCATTATGTTTACTGATGAACCTCCATCAATCAATGCATCTGAGATAAAGCATTCTTCAATCCATACACTAATCTCTGGGGTTCCAAGATCTAGGAAGGAATTAGCCACATCTACTTCCTTTAAAGGCTCCGAGGTCTTATTGATCTTGGTCGCTATTGAAGGAGTGATCCTTAGTCCACCTGTTCTTGTCAAGATACTTTTGAATTTCTTTCGACAAAGAGATAGCATCAGCAATTGTCAGAATGTTAAGTTTGGTTTAAAAGTGTCTAGGTCTTTTACCAAGTCATAATCTTTGATAGGATCCACGGGCTTCTCCAGCCTGCTAGGGAATGGGGACTACACCCATTTTCATCTTTCCTTTTTCTTCTAACAATGGCAGCATCGACACTTCTTCTATTTCTGGAGGTTCTTCTGCATCGTCTATCTCCTGGACATTTGGTCCTATTTCTGGGACTGTCTCTGTGACTCTCTGTGGCACTGCAGTGCTCTGTACTACACTATTCTGTCCTATACTGCTATGTCCCTCTGTTGGCAAGTTGAACTTCACAGTCTTGGCAGGGGAATTATTTTCGTTCTGAACGAGTTCCTTCTTCTTGGCGCGCATGACAGTAGCAACTTCCAACTCTACCAAATTGGAGGCAGGCTCTTGTACCTGTTGTTGGCTATCAGTGCCATTGACCTTTACAGGGGCTGGACTTGGACAGTCCTTTGCAGTGTGGCCTTCGCCTTTGCATCGGCTGCACAAGGGCTTGTAATCCATAGATCGTCTAGGGTTTGGATAATTCAGGGAGATATGACTCTTTTCTCTACACCTGTAACATTCCACTTCTGATCTCCAGACTTTCAGCCTCTGTAACTTTGAGAGGGAAACCTCCTTGGACCAAAATTAGGACCAAATTCCCTAGGCTTTGGTCCAACATCCTGTGTTGTCATTTTAGATTGTAGCAATTTGAATCTTGCATTTTCATCCTTCTGTCTTCATTCGCATCTCTTTTAGAGAGCAAATATCCTCTGTATGGTTCTTCAAATAGTTAGGAACAAAAGGCTCTAGGAATGGTTGGTTTTCGGGTACATTCAGTGGCTAAATGTCCCGCTTGATGACACTTTCTGCACCATGTACTAGAGTGCATCACATCTCTTTCAGCTCCCGTAGGGGTGGATATATTGGCAGTATTCACCTTCAGCATCTATAGCTGCTCTATAATCACATCCATAAGCTCTTTCTTGATACTTGCAACAACTGAGTTGGATAAGTAGTCCTTCAGATTTTCACCTCCTGAAGTACTTGTAATAGGGTTTTGTGAAGCTTTTATAATTACTGCATACACTGGTTGGGTCGATCCAGAGGGTCCTCTATTGTGGTTCTGATTCAGAGCTCCTGTTGAGACCTGGGATTGTTGATTCCAGTTTGTAGGGTTCGACTGTTGTTGAGTCACCATTGGAGGAATTGTTTGAGGCCACTGTTGTCGTGGTTGAACCATCATTTGAGGCATTGTCATCTGTGGTG
Source organism: Lygodium microphyllum (assembly GCF_053477565.2). Taxonomy (NCBI): domain Eukaryota; kingdom Viridiplantae; phylum Streptophyta; class Polypodiopsida; order Schizaeales; family Lygodiaceae; genus Lygodium; species Lygodium microphyllum. The sequence goes on along the minus strand of NC_141137.1, from coordinate 187,374,770 downwards.
TCCACAGTGGATTAGGTGCATTGTACTATGGCACTATTTGCATCTGGGGATAGGGATAGGTAACTATCCCTGGGACTGCATTTGGTGGGTATACCATTCCTGGCATGGGAGGAGGTAAGACTCCTCTTCCTGGAGTCATTGAAAGCCTTGCTTCAACTTCGTTATACAATCTTGCACCTTCCACTGCAGCTTGCAAATTGACTGGTCTTCTCAATTCCATGAACTTGCAAACTACTAGTTTTAGGCCTCAAAGAAATACTCCTTTCTAGATACCTTCGTCCAAATGATGGTTAGTCCATCTCTTTAGGATGGATTCCATTCACGAGACATAAGCTTCTACTCTTTCTCTAAAGGACTGACTTAGGTTCATGAACTCTCGCATCCGCTCTTCAAAACCTTTAAGCCTGAATTTAGTGAGGAAGGACACTTCCCATGTGCCAAAAGTTATTGCTGCTTGTCTCTCATACCATTGAAATGCCACGCCCTTGAAAGTGGTGGGGAATATTGCTAACCAATGCTCAGGGGTTCTGGTATTGTTAGCCACACATGCTATTATAAATTCTGCTACATGAAGATCAGGGTCTTCATTGTACTCTCCCTTAAAAACTGGCAATGGGACTACATTTGCTGGCATGTCATCAATATTTCCAGGACGAATCTGACTAGGAAGGGGACCTTGAGTTTCCATGGGGACTTCTGTAAAAAGTGCTTTTAGGGCGTCAAAGGAGGCTTCTGCTGTGCAAGCTCATTCTCAGCCTCCTCGAGTTTTGCCTTCTCTCTTCTCACATACCTCTAGACTTGTTCTAACGCTTGCCTCTAAATTACATAATTCATCAGGGGGTTGGATCCAACTAGTTGGTTTGTATTCAACAGGATAGTATCAGAGAAGGCTTCAATCTCTGGGGGATTCTCTCGCCAACATCTCTTCTACTTCCTTCTTTTCAACATCTCTGAATTCGGTTTTCAAACCACTACAAAGGGGGAGATATTCCATTCTGAAAGTATCAAAACTCATTCTTCTTAGGATCGTTGTTGTGCCATTATAATAACGCCAGTTTCTGAGGGTTTCAATGGTGTATGTTGTGAAAAACACTCGGTCTACTAACTTTCATTGGGTTGCTAATTGGACAAACAAAAGATTGTCAGTGCACCAAGCATCCCACGCATCTTGTTGTTGAGCATCCACGAATAAATCCCAACTCTTTTCCTTCTTGTTTTCGTGAACCTCCACAGACCACGACTGCTGAAGCTTCTTCACGATCTCCCACTTAATGATGTCTGGAAACTTCTCAATGAATACCAAATCTTCTATGGATGGTCATTCTCTCACCTTTTGCTCTTCAGTTTGTTTCCAAACAATTTGCCACCAAGATGCAAGTTTCTGTTGCTTCAATAGAAAGAGGAAACAGTCCACGGCATAGAGCTTGCATCATGATTGTAATATGTTTCCGCCATTGTGGAATGAACTTCTTGTGGAAAGTGGCTTCGAAAATGAGAATGTCTAACTCTTCAATGGAAGAAGGAACTTTACAAGCATCCATTGAATTTTTATCTTCTTGGCAATGTCATTTCGTTCATTTTCAATCTTCAAAACATATGACCGCATTTCAAAAAGCTTCCATTGGAAAGGCCTATGGCATGATGTTAAAGACTTTGTGCCTAGATGTGTGCCTTGTCAGCAAAATAAAGATAGCACTCTTAAATCGGGTGGATTGTTGCAGCCCTTACCTATCCCCGAAGGAAAATGGACCCACATTACCATGGATTTCATCACTGGTTTATCTACAACCAAGAAGGGTTGGGATAGCATCTATGTGGTAGTTGACTAACTCACTAAAACGGCCCATTTCATCCCTACAAAATCTCAGTTTATAGTATCTCGAGTTGCCACTCAGTTTATGGAGCATGTTTTTAAGTTGCATGGCTTACCCCACGTCATAGTACATGACCGGGACACCAAATTTATGAGTCAATTTTGGCAGACAATTTTCAGCTCCATGGGGACCAAATTGGCTCCTTCTATAGCCTATCATCCCCAAACGGATGGTGAGCAGACCGAGTGAGTCAATAAATGGCTTGAAACTTATTTGTCATGATGTGCAGAATTCTTGAGATGTATGGTTGCACTTGGCTGAATTTTCTTACAACAACTCCACTCATTCGAGCATTGGAGTCTCTCCCTTTGAAGCATTCTATGGTTATCGGGTGCCCCTTCCTACCGTGATCTTCAATGAAAAGCTCACAACCCCCTTGTAAAAGAAGAGTTGAACCGCATGAAAGCTTTAATTCAACAATGCAAGGTAAACCTCAAAAGGGCTCAAGAGCACATGAAGCTCCATGCTAATGCAAAAAGAAGACCCCTTGACTTTCAAGAGGGTGAATTGGTACTCCTCAAGGTCCCCAAGTCCCATTATGCTACACTAAAGGACGATTCTTACAACAAGTTGGCACACCGTTACTATGGGCCCTACACAATCATTAAGAAGGTTGGGCACTTGGCTTACCGTCTCCAACTCCCTCCCACTACTAAGATCCATAATGTCTTCCATGTGAGCCAATTGAAACCTTTCATTGACACTCCCAAAGATCATGTAGAGGAGCTAACCCCCATAGATGAAGAGGGCCTTATCGAGTATATTCCTGAAGCGGTCATTGGGCAACATGAAAAACAACCCCACACCCATTCCATCCATGAATACCTGATCAAATGGCAAGGCCTAACACCTGTTTTGGGCTGCAGTCTGCATCTGGACAGCCACCTGTTTTGCACCAGTTTTGGTCCTGATCCATATTTATCCCTATCCCCCATATAGGGCTAAAATTACACCTCGAGGGCTCTTCGAGAACACCTCACTTGCCCAGATCGGAGTTTCCTAGAGGAAGTTATGGCTGTTTTTCTCTAGTCATACCATCTGGGACAACACACTAGTAACTCCTGGACAGCCCTCTATTTTGCAACATTTTTGGTCCTAACCTAATTGCAGCCCTGCCCTACCCACATGGGCTGAAAGTACATCTCGTGGGCTCTGTAACAACACCTCAATTGTCCCATTCGGAGTTTCTCACACAAAGTTATGGCTGATTTCCTACAGCACACCCTTACAGGACAAGACAATATCCCTTTTTTTTAAGGACAAAAACTTTATGAGACGGGATGGTTTGTAATGAGCGGGGATCATGGGAACATGGCATGGGAACATACCAGTCACACTGACGGTATATAATGTGTAAGAGGGTATTTTGAGGCATCACAAAAATTATCAAGAAAGTTTCTTTTCACTTTCTCAAGCTTCCATGGCTTCTTCTTCCTCTTCTTCTTCTTCTTCCCTTTCCTCTCTTTCTCTCTCTTCTTCCTATATTTCTCTCTCCTCTCCCTCTTCTCATGCAATCCTTCTCTCTCTTCTCTCCCTTAGTTAGGACAGTTAGGTCTCTTTCATTAAAAGTTGTGTAGCTTGATTTGTACTGACATTCAAAGATGTCTATGACCTAGAGTAGTGAAGTATCAAGTGAAGAACACAATCCTCATTCCATTATGTGTCTTTATGGACTTCTTTTATTAGACAATAAAGTTTAAAAAATGTCATCAATGTTTGCATGAAAATCAAAGAATTACATGTACTTTCGATGTCAAAGCTAAAATATGATAGAAGTGCATGGGATTACTTTCATAGCACAACAAAAAACCATTGTCTATAAATATATGATTGTATCACAAAATTTTATTTAGACTTTCTATTACATGAGACAACATTATGTAAAGTATTGTGGTGATTGATTAAGATTTAGAGGATGACACTAATTATCCTTTGGTAATGTTAGAGATTTGGTTGGAGACTGTCATCCTTCAATGATCTTGGAGGTTTGGTTAGAGAATCTACCTAGAGAATGAGGAGGACCAAATATCCCTACTATGTACATCTGTTTTGGTGCAATGATTGCAAGGTAAGTAAAATATATTATTCAAAACTATGTTAGATTATTTAAAATGTGTGTTGTTACTAATAGTAATTAATGAAAAATTTATGTGCATTTATCTCAAAGAAAAGATAAATATATTTCATAGAGATCACCACGAAATAAGTTTTTCTCCTACCACAACCAATGTGAAATAATTATGACAACATTGTTGAGATGAAAAGGTCAACACATGTGGACATTGATAATGGATTTCCTGGTTAGATGGGTCCACATATCTACACTTAGCACATTGATGGTCATTACGATCCTCACATGGCCATTGACTTATCACTTATTATATTTAGTTTGTTGCACCTACTGATAGCTGGCATAGTTATAACACTAGTTGATTAGTATAGTCAATTATGCAGAACTTTACATGCATAACAGGATACAACCCATCAAATGTGATGTACATATGTAGCCGTTTAGTGCTCTATTCACTTTAGAAACATTGGAGGTAGCCCTCAACAAGATGGCTAATGGAAAAGCATGTGATACTTTGCAGTTGAATGCAAAGATGTTGAAATGGACAACAAAGGAGACGAGACTGTCTATGTTGCATGTGATACATCATGCTTTTACACCTTCCATCGATCCGCATGCCAAGCTCCTCCTTGCCTTGATGCAAACTTATCTATATACAGTATGTCATGAATGATAAAATCAAATCAAACAATATATTTAGCAACTAACCTAGAGTTATCAGAAAGTGATGAAACTTGATGGTAGGGTGCATCGGGTTCTCCAGAGTCCCCACCAGTGAAATCATTTTTTGTCAAGATTTCACCAGTGGGGACTTGGGGGACCCGACACACCCTACCATCAAGTTTCATCACATAAAAATATATGGTAGTTAGAAATCTCACCTTCTCTAGATCATCTTGTATCTGCATTTTCTTATGTGTCAGCGAGATACCTCTTTGGGCAAAGGGATCTACAAACTCCTTGGTAGGAATTTGGGGCCTTGGTCTGAATAGATCATGCTATAGTGCTTCAAATTCAGCATCTAGCACAAGGTAATATTCTTTAATCGAGATAATATGCTCCTGTGCTACTATGATGGCACTCGCCGTATCTAAGCTTGTGCCATCATATCTTCCAATCTCTGACATCATCGAATGCATATCCGTATAATCATAATCGATTAGGTCTTCCATCGAATCCCTGACTAGGATGGAAAACAACTCTTTTTCCTTTATTTCCAAGTATTGCAACACATCTGATAGAAGCAAGTATTGTACACCATCTACTTCAATGGTTGTTAAGGAGGCAAGGTTAGGTTTGTCGACTTGTGGTTGTTTTGAAGAAGATGGCACCATGAGAGCCAACCCTTGCTCTGCCACCACCCGATGTTCCTCTTCAACATTTATGAGCTTTTCAATCGGTTCTTCTCCTGTGTATGTGATAGCAACAATGTGTGGAGTTGTATCTTCATCGCTCTCCTCCTCTAGGGGTGTATCCAATGCAAGGAGGTAAATTTCCAATGGGCAATCACACTCCACAAGATCCAAAGATGTTGTACATGGTGCATTGCCCATGGGAACAATGCATACTCTATGCAAAGGATCCACGTGGGCCACACACCTATTCACCACTTTTTGGTGATTCTTCCTTGCTTGAAATACCATGAGCTATTCCACAGGCATCCAAGTTAGGTCAGATCCCTCAATATGGAGTATGTGTAGGTAGCAATGATGCTTAGAAAGTCTTCCAAAACCTCAAGGAGGGGATCCAGCAATGAGAGCACACTTTCAAGGTTGAAGCTCTTAGAGAAAACTTGAAATATCTCATCACCCTAGCTTTAGCAAAGATAGTCTCATGGACCCACTCATCAAAGTGTGTGCGAGCATCCATCATAGCAGATAGGAAGGATATGGTTGATATAAAGAGATTAAGAGAAAAAGTGTGAAATGAAACAATGAAACAAGAACTTAAGTAGCTCTACCTTAAAAATCTTAAGTTTTAAACTATTAAGGACTATTCACATACAATATCTAGTTATGGCTTTACTTACATATTTGTAAAGTTTATATGCATATGTAAATGTGTTGATGTGGAAAGTGTATAGCAAGTGTACGATTTCGCATAAATACCATAATTTTTAAATTTGCAAGTTTGCAAGTGACAATATTCTATTGGCCAAAAGAATCCATAAATTTACAAGTGTTGGATATTACAACTTGTGGTGTTGGGATTTTTAGGGAGACTCTACAATTTCTAAAATATGTGGAGCCACACAGTTTCCACTGGTAACAGTATCCTCACCTCGACTTCGAATTTTCCTACCATCTAGTTTAAAATAGAAGCTAGCAGGTGGATTTTTCATTAACATTATAATTTCCTAGCGCATTATACTCAAGGGCCAATCATCCTCCATTTGCAACACTTGGGGCTTGCGGCCCTCACAAATGACAATAACATCTACAACTGCACTTTCACGCATGTCTTGAGTGTCAGGACTATGAATCATCTTTTATGTCCAAGTTTTGCCTAGAATCCTTGTTACATAATCCTTTGATGTACTTTTTATAATGTACGTGATTTTGGTATGTCTCAAACCCTTACATTCCTTGAACATATGTGCAAAATTTACACTTGGTATGAATAAGCTTAGATGTACATTCTTTGAGACGGTGCTCGGCTTCATATACTTCAATATGTTTGTTGAAACTTTTGTGCTACACATGTGCAAAATGTCGCTACTACACAATGGCCATTCTATGCTATTGAGATTTGATGTGTGCATATACTCAAGGGTTCCATCTTCTCGATCCCCCTCTTGGGCAATATGTACTTGGAGTCATAGAAAAAAACAAGGTCCTCTACAAGCTACTTAGCTACATGCTCCTCAAAGAGAAATATACCAATTTTGAGGTGGTAACACTTAAAAGAACTTGTGAAACTCTCAACATTTTGGCACTCACAACAATCTGAAGGGTATACTTCTGTAAATATGAGACAAATAGTTACATAGATATCATGAAATTTCTCATTCTCAATGAGTTCTAAATACTTACTATTTGCAATGTTTTGTTGAAAGGGCACAGTGGACACAATATGTATTTCTTTTTGCATGAATACATGTTGTACAAATGCTTCTGTTACAAGCTGAGAATCAACATTCCTTTGTTTGAGAGCTAAAATTTTACACTTTCAATGCTTTGATACATCTGCAATTGCAGATGCTTTCACTCTGAAATCTCCTTTCATACTTGGACGCATATGTACCCAAGACAAGCAATGATACAAGTCAGTGATCCAATTTCCTTCTTCATCTTTTGTGTTACATATTTCTATCGAGAGAATCCTTGTTCTTTTCTCAAGCATTATAACTGTAATAATTCCGATTTCTAAATGAATGCATTCTTCATATGAACCTCCTCTTAGGAGGCCAAAAGGATAAAATAATGGCAATTATTATTATTATTATTCCCCTTTTCCCCCAGCCGACTGTCGTGCTGGAGGGGAGGGGAATAGCATGAGTGAATAAGCTCCTTGTTGGAGCTTGCAGGGGGGTGAACCCCATGCATAATGACGCGGGGGAGGGAGGATCCCCTCCCCTCACCTATATAGCTTCTACCATGGGTGAGAGGAGGAAAAAATGGTCATGCTACGGGTTGGGAAACTGTAGCCGTGAAGGAGAGTGTGGGTGTGGAGAGAGGAGGAGGGACAGATTACTGACGCTGCCGCTGGGAGAGGTGGAGGCATCGCGTCGCTGCCGTAGAGCAAGAGGAGGAAAGTCGTCGCTATCGTCGAGAGTGGAGGGAGGAGTCATAACACCGCCTGAGGTGGAGCCGTGGAGGAAGCCATGTGAGAAAGAGGGAGTTGACGCCGCTGCCGCCACTACCCCAATCGAATCATCTTCTGCGCCTCCATTCCTTCCACGTGGGGCTTCCACGACTTTTCTAGAAGCTTTAGAAACTTCTTAGGAAGCTTCTAAAGCCTCCTTGGAAGCCCCCTTTCCTGTGGGTCTTTAAAAAGGCCTTCTCTAAGTGGGTTTTGTACCCCCCCCCCTGGGATCCAAAAAAGAAGCCCCCCTTCCCGTGGCTTTAGTAAGCCTTTCTCTTGAAGGAAATGACCAATAGAAAAAATCCCGATTCAGGTCGGTCCTAAGTGGGAACAGCTAGAATACTTCTGTTACGTGGCAGACACAGAAAGTCCTAGTCGCAAACCCTGTAACATTCCATGGGAGTGCCGGGTGGAGCTTTCTAGACATCCTTTCCGATGGACTGCTAATACGTGTCCTGAAGACAACAAGTGGACATGTTACAATAACCTAGGCATTAAAGAAATATGTAATAACCCCTAAATAATAAGCATTTTAAGTATATCTAGTAATCACCAATATGCCATAAAAATCAACATGGCATTGAGAGATGTTTACACTTTTTTAAATAGACACAAACATTGATATCAAAACACATCTGGATATGTACATCCACCCAAAGTATAGATTCAATTTCAAGGTATCACTTTAATCATACCATTTACATGAAATATAATGAAAAAAATAGCACAAGAATGCTCAAAGAATTTTTCCAAAATAAATTTTATTATAATGAATAGGAATTTGATTTGACTCAATACATTATATGAAATTTGGGTATTATAGAGTAGTTGTTACAAGGATAGTAGTCACATGGCATGCAAATCTTAATAGGCACATTGGATTGACACATGAGATATTCTATGACTCAACACATTGTGCGTTATATGGATGATATGATACGAGAGTTTCATGGATCATTGCCAATCGGCATGGAGATCTGAATGGACACACAAGACCAATAAAGCAGAGGATTTTTGAGCCAATTCCTATGAGCAGAATGATAAAGCATTTTCATCTTATGATTTGTATAACAGGAAAGGTAGATGCGTATGAATTTAGTTCATGATGGTCATGATAGCCCATGAGTTGATTAAGTATTTATGGGTTGTTGCAATACTAAACTGATTGTTAGCCACAAATTTTTGTGAGTGCATCTTAGACTACCAATATATATAAATATACAAGACCGTGTAAGACGATTACATCTTATAACCCTTTAAAGAGAATTAGCTTGCATTTATGTTAGGCATGATGAATTCATGTACCTTGCACTTGAAAACAAGAGTCACAACTTATGATTTACATAAATTCATTGAAATGAATTATCAAGGATTGAGGCTCCGCATTGTATCATCAACTCAGGAAAGACTTGCATCTAGAATTGCTTAGCTTTGTGGATATTTTGGTTGCTCTACATGATAAAGATTCATCCTAATAAATAGATTTAAGAGGTGCATGCAAATTGTTAAAAGTTAACTGTAAGAGGCCATTCAGTAAATGAAACCCTATATGATAAGTAAGGCTAGGGTTTAATTTTTCTTATTTAGGTTTCATTGTAAATAGGCCAATTTATTGTTATGATCGTGGATTGACTTAGAATCAAGTAAACACACTCATGGATCCCTGCCCTAGCAACTAGCCATGATACAACTCGATGTCAATACAAGAAAAACTCGAATTGTCATGTCCGTAAGAAAAAATGACTATTCGCTACTTGACATTCGATGCTCATAACTCCTCAAGGATTGCAAGGAACTTAGTTTACTCTTGGCTTGCGGGAGGAATGAATGAAAGTTTTTGCTATGAAATCTTGAGGGAATGAAACCCTAGGGTAAACCTAAAAACCTCGATAAAGTTCTAAAGAGGGAAAATGGTTACCAAATGACCAAGGTAAATCCTAGTTTGAATCATCTAAGACCTGTGATCTCAAGATAAAAACCTCGGACTAAAGGTTAGCAAATTAGGGCAACTACCATCCAAGAGCTATTGGATATAAATGCAATGGCCTAATTTCTCACTCCTATTGCATAAGAATGAGGGTATTCCCTATCCCTCAGAAGGCCATTGCATTTGATACCAAGGCAAGAAAGAAACCCAAAAAAAAGGGGTGAACGCTAAGCGTTCAAAAATAGGGACTCCATCTTAGCAGATGTCTTGAGCACTCGTCTTTATTATTGTTTATGCTTGTAAATTTAGGAACAAGGTCTGTGAAAGGATTGTATGACCCAAGCTCACAAAAGAAATTGGAATAGTGAGTTAGGTTAAATTCATGGAGGGCGTGCCAACCCACCCCCAATTGGCTACCGACCCTATCCAAGCGGGTTCTAAATAACCGTGATGGGAACATGGACCAAACCCGCCACAAAAGGTCTCTCTGTGGATTAGTTTGAACATACGAGGATGCTTGCATGCTAGAGGGGACTTTGGCTATAAATTCCCTATCTCCGGGTCCTACTTAAACGATCTAGGTGACTCAAAATGGATTATTAAGGCCTTGTTACTAGTGTAAGGGAAAAAACTTGGAGGAAATAAGATGCATTCTCATGGATTGCGGGAATTATCCTTTTTGGACAAGACTTGTATCTCAGCTAAAATGCTAATATAAGGTTTACCTCTAAGAAACCTGTCTGAACTACTTTCATGTCAGTGCCATAAGTTACGCAAATGAACCCTGTTCCTTAAAAGACTCAATTAAAGAAGCCGATTTTAAATGTCACACATAAATGTGGTAGAACCTAATTAGATATATAAAGAACACCTATTGAGGGAAGCGGGTGTTGACGGGTACGTCCTATGGCAGGGTGATCTCAGAGAACTGGGAGGCTTCTCACAAGGTTCTTTCGTCGAATGGCCTTTAGGAATTGTTAGGTTAGAAACTGATTCATGTCGTTTTAGGGGACCAAAATGGAACTATACCCTATGGGTAGAGAGATTGAGCAGTGAATCCCTCTTGTTTTCCATTCTCTTTGAACCAAGTGCGGCATGGGTCAGCTTCGGCTTGGGTATCTCTGCGTAAAGTAGGATGTCCAAGATGACCCGGTGCTAGAATGTTGTCAAGTGACCTTAGCCATTATGAACCCAAATTTAGGCCAATCCCAGTGGGTTCGGGACATTCCATTGAGAGGTGGACTTGAGAAACCCTAGGCATGACAAACCTCGTAACATTCCATGGGAGTGCTGGGCGGCATCATTTAGATTTGGACTACTAAAAACGTTCCTTGACGGTCGATAGGCGGCGAGCATGTTACAGTTGGTATAAGAGCCAACCAACGAATAAAACAATTGAGATAGGAATAAATCAAGAAAAGTAAAGTGATGTTCCACTAGATTTTTTTTTTCTTTTACTCACTTCTAGATTATTATTACTTCCAAACTTACAAGGCATGGAGCAGGTTTCTCATATTTCATATCATGTTCAAGGATGACTATGAATTCTTCAAGTTATTGTAGAAAAACTGACATGATGGGGATCCTTGATCAGCTCTACAACCCTTCACCGCTATATAAGGAAAGGCGTTGGACTTGGAGCATATGATACTGTTACATAGATGCCAAGTGGCTTGTCTATCTTTAAAACAATCTGAAGAGGCTAAAATGGTTAGAGGATTTGAAGATTATAAAGTTATTCATCTTCCATGAGGCATGTGTGAACTCGATCCTACACATCAGACACCGGTAGGTAGAACAAACTCGCTACATCTATGAGAAGGTGGTCAAAGTCTTGCCAGTAGATGGAATCAAAGTAATGGGACGAAATGAATGCCATGGCTATCAAAAAGGGATTTCCTAAACTTACCACGACTTACCGCTTCCTGAGAATCCATTCCCCAAACCCATATTACTATTTTGTCCATGTATCGGAATCTAATAGGGAATTATTAACATGGCATTGATGTATCTCTTGAAAAAAAAATCATCCTAGCCAATCTCTAACTACTCCCGAATAAGTGTACTTGAGGCTTACGCTTCTTTATGGATAAATAAGAGTTCTATGACTATTTGATTTGTTGCACAATAATATTGAAAAATAATTTGCACATCGATATAAGTTGTGTGGAGATGTGTAAATGTAATCATAACGCAGAAGTTTAAATGGAAAACCAGATACAACCCCAAACGTAGAACCAGAATCTTATATCGATGCTTTGTTTGAGAAGAAACTCAGAAGATGAACGAGTTTTTTAATTTGAAACAATTGGGTCTGTCTCTAGAGGTGTACTACTTGAAATTTGTCTCCTTATTAAAATACGCCTCAACAATGAGTATTCCCCAGCAAGTCTCAAAGTCCTCTGATGGGCTGAACCCACTAATGAACACTCAATTGGAATCAATGAGTCCTTAAGATTTTCAAGATGCATTGATAATAGCAAGACCCATTGCCCAAGAAGTCTACCTAAATTCCAAGAATAATAGACCCGGGTTTCACAAAGACCAAAATCTAGGGATGGTGAAAGCTCAATTTAAAAGGGCCCAAGGACAGAGTCAAGGCCAACGAAAGAAGCTGATGGCAAATGCAATTAGTGACTTTGTCCCCACTCAGAGAAGTGACCAAAGCCTGTGATGTTTTCACTGCAATGAACCTAGGCACTTCAAAAGGTAATGTCCCAAACTTGGTGGGTCATCATCAAGGAAAATTGAGTGGCCAAGCCAAGGCTACTCGTGGTCGTGGTCGTCCAATAGTGGGAAGGGTAAAAATTCCAATATCACCACTAAGGGAATCAATGAGGAAGAAGACCCGTTCATGGAAGCTGATACTGAGAGGGCATCCATTCATGCCGCTCTCCATAAAAAGGGCCGAATCACTAATTTTCGGTGATCTCGGATTATCAAGGTAAGAAATTCAAAACCCTAATTAACTGTGGTAGCACTCACTCCTTCATTTCACCAGCTTGTGCGAGAAGGCTAGGGATAGCTGATGTAGCTATGCCTACTTTGCTTGTCAAACTAGCAAATGGGTGAGAAATTACTTGCACTAGACAATCTACTAAGGTGGAATTTCTTATCGAAAATGAGCCCACGTCTTTTAAGTTCAAGGTAATGAATCTAGGAGTCCATGAGTACCTACTCGAGATGGATTGTGACTAATCCCCAATGGCACTCATATCCATTGTGGGAAAGAACAAGTCTTCTTTCAAAATCCTAGAGCTGAGCTAGTTACAACTCAAGGAGAAGCATGTAAACCAAAGAACCGACTAGCTAAGGCAATGTGCATAGCTCAAGGAATAAGAAAAGGATTACCCATCTATCTAATCAAGCTAAACAAGTCAGCATAGAGAGAGGACTCCAATGAAGAACAATCATGGTTAAAAGAGTACGCAGATGTATTCTCAAAAGAATTGACAAAATTATCACTGCCTAGGGAAGTGGATCATGAGATTAAGCTGATACCATGTGCTGCATGAGTTGCAAAAAGACCCTACAAGATGTCCATTCCTAAAGTTATCGAGTTAAAAGAACAACTCAAGCGACTATTGGACAAAGGGTACATACACCCCAGTAGTTCTCCTTAGGGGGCTCTAGTCTTGTTCCAGAAGAAGAAGCATGGTACACTTCGCCTTTGCATCGATTATAGAGGCTTGAACCAAGTGATGATTAAGAATAAATATCCTATCTTAAGGATAGATGAATTACTTGTAGGGAGCAAAAATCTTCTCCAAAATTGATTTGAGATCAGGATACTACCAGATTCGCGTCAAGGATGAGGATATTCTTAAAATGGCATTCAATACCAAATATGGTTATTTTGAATTCATAGTAATGTCCTTTGGATTGACTAGTGCCCCTACCACATTTAATAGGCTAATGTAGGACATTTTTAGACTATATTTTGATAATTTTGTACTTGTCTTATTTAATGACACCTTGATTTATTCTAAGGAAGAGGAGGATCATGAACCCCAAGTTTGCATCATCCTTGAGACCATGATGACACACAAGCTCTATGCTAAGAAGAAAAAGTGTGCCTTCCTCAAAAGGTAGATCGAATATCTAGGGTTTATTGTGTCAGAAGAAGGAACCTCTATAGACCCTGCAAAGGTTAAGGATATCCAAGAGTAGCTTCCACCAACCACTATCAAAGAAGTGCATTGTTTTCTTGGGTTAACATGTTGGTACATGATCTTCATTCAGGACTATGCCTTAATCGCAATGCCCCTCACAAATCTACTAAATAAGCAAGTTTCCATAGTGTGGACGCCCACTGAACAATCGAGTTTTGATCAAGTCAAGCATAGTTTAGTGACAACACCAATTCTAAAGCTCCCTAACTTGAGAAAGCAGTTCACATTTGTCATGGATGCTAGCTCGCTTGCACTAGGCTGTGTACTAATGCAAGAAGGTCATCCTATAGCATATTCTTTGAGGAAGCTAAAAACTCATGAGAAGAATTATGCCACTCATGGCCTGGAGCTACTAGCAGTTATTCATACTCTCAAACTTTGGTGACACTATTTTCTTGGCAATAAGTTCTCTTTGGTCATGGACCATAAAAGCCTCAAATGGATCTTCGCACAAATTGACCTCAACATGAGGAAATGACATTGGATTGAGGTTCTGTAGGAATGACTTTGAGACCATGTATCAGCCTGTGTGTAAAGAGAATGTGGTCACTGATGCCTTAAGTTGCAAGGCATTCCTTAACTCTCTTATTATGGAGGAACCCTCAAAGGCAGAAGCATTAGCAACTATGGTGTCAATGCCTACCAACCCTATCCTTGAAGTAGATAAGGGAGAAGCTAGCCATGACCTAGAATATCTGAAGATGATAAAGGAGATTTTGGAAAATGACCAAAACCCCAGACTTAAGGTCAAGTATCAAGAATTCTATGTCAATGACTTGTCTATTTTAGGACAAGACTATGCATACCCTCAAGCGAGAAACTCAAATAGAGAATAATTTGGGAAGCACATGACTCCCCCTTTTCAAGCCATCCCAGATATATCAAGACCCTCAACATGGTCAAAAAGAGCTACCATTGGGAAAGGGTTAAGGGAGATGTACTCAAATATGTCACGAATGTTTGTCTTGCCAGTGCATTAAGGCAGAGCATGTCAAGATGCTTGGGAAGCTGTAACCTCTTGGCATTCCTCAAATTAAGTGGGAATTTATCAGCATGGACTTTGCTATTGGGTTACCTATAGTTCATTACCTACAATTCAAGGAGGATACAATTGAATAATGGTAATAGTAGATATGCTCACCAAGGTTGCACATCTCATTCGAGTCAAGACAAACTATAAAGCTTCAGATATTGCCATATTATTCATCAAGGAGATATTCAAACTCCATGGTTGCCCAGAAGGATTATTGGTGACTGTGACTCCCTCTTCACATCTCACTTCTGGAGAGGGATATTCGAGGCTATCGGAACTCAGCTCTATTTTAGTACAACCTATCACCCTCAAATTGATGGCCAAATAGAGAGAGTCAACCAAGTCATTAAAGATATTCTTAGAGCACATTGCTACTGCGAACCCAAGAAGTGGATTCAATATCTACCATTGGTAGAGTTTTCCCACAATGGTTCCTACCAATGAAGCATTCAAATGACACATTTTCAAGCATTGTATGAGCATGATTGTCATACTCCATTGAATTTTTCAGATCCTACCTTAAGCGTAGAAGCTTCTAAGAAAATTATTGAGGAAATGGATGAGGAGGTCAAGGCCATTAGACAAGACATTAGAGCTACCAAGGATAGGCAAAAAGCCTATGCAGATCTAAATAGACAAGAGCGACTCTTCAATGAAGGAGGTATGGTTTTTATTTGTGTACTACCCAAGAAGAGTTCCTTATATTGGGAGAATTTAAGAAACTGAGTCCAAGGTATTGTGGACCCTATAGGATCCTCAAGTGCCTAGGGCCCATGCCTAGGGCCCAATGCCTACAAACTCCAACTCCCTGAGAATGTAAAGGTTCACAATGTATTTCATATTAGCCGATTAGAGAGATATGCATCCAATCCTAGCCATATACTCAATGATCAACAAGTTGTAATGCCAAGCCAAGGAGTCCTTGAGCTCTGGCTAGATAGAATCCTAGACATTCAGGAAAAGTGATTGAGAAGTAGAATTCTCAAAGAGTACCTCATCCAATGAAAGGACTACCCAGAAGAAGATGCCACATGGATTGATGAGAGTACTCTCTCCCAACAATACCCCCCATTCCTTTCGAGATGAGGACATCTCAATCCCTTAAGGGGGAAGGATGTAATATCCCTGTGATTCGTAACACTCCCCCTAATAATTAAACGAAATTTTTTTAACGCTCCCCCTGTCCACGCTGCCTGATTGGCGAATGGAGGGGGAGCTACAATGAAGTGTCGAGCCTGATGAGATGGAACTGTAGTTGACAATGATGTCAAGAATGCTGATAAGAATGAGTGTGACAATGAGAATGACGATGGGGAGAGGGGAACACGTGTGCCACCTCCAACCCCCCCATTATCGCTTATCTCCCCCTCAACCATAGTTTGCATGGCGGCGGCCCACTTGGCCACCTAGATGGAGATAGGCGAGCTCCATGCCACACCATTCCCCCCCATGGTCAAATTGAATGTGTGTGTGTGTGTGTGTGTGTGTGTGTGAGCACTAGGGGACATGGAGAGAGAGAGAGAGAGAGAGAGAGAGAGGGCACTAATGGACAAGGAAAGAGAGAGAGGGAGAGAGAGAAAGGGGGAATCTTCCTAGAAGCTTCCAAGCTTCCTCCCCTCTTTTTGAGGGAGTTCCCAAGGTTGTTCTCCTGCACGAGAAGTCAACTCCTTAGTAGCTCGTGTGTGTATTCATGAAGGAAAGGCCGAACTAAACAATGCCTCCCAAGTGAAGTAAGGTCCAATCAAGCATGAATCTCGCATCAACTGATGGAGCTATGGGCCAAGGAACTGTGACACATGGTAACCAAGTGCATTCGATAAATCTTACTCTGGTAGGAAATTTTTATAAATGTAGATCCACTACATTAGGTCGGAGGAAGTATTCATGCAAAAACTTATGGTAACAAACCACCAATTAGGTTGTATTATAAAATCATGTTGGGAATTGTGTTTTATCACACTAGGGCATGTTATAAAACGAAAAATTTGCACAAAAGACTTCGCATTGGTGCCCATTAAAATCAAGGATTTTATTGATTTTGTTCATAGAGCATTAGATTTATGCACTAGCATTATCATGCTTGAGATGTAAAAGGAATTGAAAAATGGGTTATTGGGTATAAATGTCAATTCGTCACTTCTCCAAAACTAGGTACCGCTACGATGACTTGTCCTATGAGCGAAATGATAAAGCATAGTTATCGTAGAAAGTAGTCATATTTTTTCATCGTGTGATTTGTATAACTAGAAAGGTAGATGCGTATGAATTTAGTTCATGATGGTCATGATAGGCCAAGAGTTGATTAAGCATTTATGGATTGTTACAATACTGAATTGATTGTTAGGCACAAATTTTTGTGAGTGCATCTTAGACTACCAATATATATAAAGATACAAGACCGTGTAAGACGATTGCATCATATAATCCTTTAAAGAGAATTAGCTTGCATATATGTTAGGCATGATGAATTCATGTACATCGCACTTGAAAACATGAACCACAATTTATGATTTGCATAAATTAATTGAAATGAATTTTCAAGGATTGAGGCTCCGCACTATATCATCAACTTAGGAAAGAATTGCATTTAGAATTTTCTAGCATAATGGATAGTTCGATTGCTCTACATGATAGAGATTCATCCTAATAGATAGATTTAAGAGGTGCATGTAAATTGTTAAACTTAACTGCAAGAGGTCGTTCCGTAAATGAAACCTTATATGATAGGTAAGGCTAGGGTTCAATTTGTCTTATTTAGGGTTCATTGTAAATAGGCCAAATTACTGTTACGATTGTGCATTGACTTAGAATCAAGTAACCATGCTCATGGGTCCCCACCCTAGCAACTAGCCGCGATAAGGCCAATAACACTCTTAGAGGTATCATTTTAGGCCATGATACAACTTGAGGTCAATACAAGAAAAGCTTGAACTATCGTGTCTGCAAGAAAGAACGATCATTCACTACGTAACATTCGATGCTCGCAACTACTCAAGGATTGCAAGGGACTTAGTTAACCTTTGGCTTCCCGGACGAATGAACAAAAGTTTCTGCTATGAAATCTTGAGGGAATGAAACCCTAGGGTAAACCTAGAAACCCCGATAAAGTTCTAAGGAGGGAAAATGGTTACCAAATGATCAAGTTAAATCCTAGTTTGAAACCCCCTCCCCACTATTTAAGGGGAGAGCCCCCCCTTGTGGTCTTCAGCAACGTTGTCCCCCTTCTCCACCTGACACGCAGCAATGTCGCCGCCCCCCTGCTCCGCCAGGAGACCGCAAGGCTGCCAAGACCATTGCCGCCCTCATCATCATCATTTTGTCTTCATCGTCATTCTTAGCACAACATTATCAGGGCCCGCCTGTCAAAAAATAAGAAATTAAGGAAGCTTCCACCAAAAAGCTCCTTATGAGTGCTTCACCCGCCGCAGACTACATAAAGGAGATAGATTGTCTGTGAAGGGAGTTTCCGTGTGGGAAGGGAGGACTGCCAACTTGCAGAAAATTTCAACACACCCTCCACATGCCCGACTTATTCCCAAGTCCCGATTGCGATGGCCCCAAAGCACCACACAAGAGGAGCACATGCAGAAGTAAGAGGAACACATGTAGGAGTCCCCACCCGAAGCACAAGAATCGATAATATCCCTCCTACAGATGTTTAGGTTCCATCAAATTCACCCTTTTCATTTCCGCATGATATGGGTGCATTAAGTTTAAATTCTCATAGGGAAAACTTAATTGAATTATTAGAACACTTTGTTTTAAAAAGATCATAGGAATGTTCGAAAAAATTTTAAATTGCATCACAAGGTACTTATATTTCTCACACCATCATGATGAAAGGTTGTTGTGTTTTTTAATATATGGTTCATGTGTTAAAAGGTGCACTTATGCAATAATATCCTAGTTGCATCTCACATATAGGTTAAATATAAATTGCGATGCCCTTATGCATTGGAAGGTTTGCATTGGGTGATTTACATTGGAAAAAATGAATTATGTTGTATACAATGCAATTGTGCAATAAAAATCCCTTGTGACGACCGTAAATAGATTAATTTATAGAAGGATGTTTAATTAAAGAATAGATAGCTGCTATGGGGAGGAATGAAAGAGTTATATTTTATTTAGAAGTCACATAAGAAATTGTATTCTTATTCGCGGACTTGTATGGGAAAAGACAAGATTTTGTTTTTATAACATTATAAATTTACGTGGCATAACTTGCATACATAAGCAACTTGCATGCATAAGTAGATGTATGAAAAGAAAAAGGGGTTATATTTCATTTGATGAAAAGCTTATAATACGCATGAAATGACAATTACATTCAATATGAAAGATAGGTTAATTTAAGTTAAAATGTAACTTAGTATTATGCTTGCAGAGTTAATCCGGCGTTCTCGTACTTAGATCGTTTCATGTTGCGAGTAAGAGAGGGTACCAGGCCTTAGGACACGAATACTAGTAATATCAACAAACAAAGGGATGTAATTCCTCAAGATGGGCACTGCTACCTATCTCGTGCAACTAGTCTGCAAGGTCAAATGCTATTGCAACTAAATCATAAGATGCTACTACTACATCTTAAGCCAAGGGAGGCGAGATCTAATTACAAGTTATTTTCGTTAAGAAGTCGAGTAGTCGCCCTACTACAACTCTCTCTCTTGGGGACTGATTTGTCAAACTTAGGAAAATTGTGAATTGCCAAGAAGCAAATTGACCAACCGAGGACGATGGGGTTGTCCAAGATCTATTTGACTATAGTACAAGGAGACCTAAGGTAATGAAAATAGGGGTTGGTAGGGTATAAATAACCCTAACCCAAAGGAAAAGGGAAAACAAGCAACCTAGCTTGCCAAGCCCTTGGAATCTCGCCAAGTCGCAAACGATCCAGGAGCGAATGCTGGAAGTAATCGGAAAGAAGGAATTACACCTTAGCAGTTGGTCGTACGAATGACCACAGAAATGAACGTAATTGTACACTTAGGTACATTGTTTGAACTTCTTTGCTCAAGGAACTAATTCAAGGCCAAACACTTAATGCTTCAGGTTAATAGCCTGGAGGGAGAGGCGGGTTCAGTTACCTCCGACTGCCTGTCTGGCCCTATCCAAGGGGGTTGTTAGTTGCACCTGGGGCTTGGACCGAACCCATCGCTAGAGGTCTCTCCTTGGGTGCTACTTGGAGCGGGAGGACGCTTGGGTGCCAGGGGAGACTCTGGCTGTAAATTCCTTGCCTCTGGATCCCGCACAAGAGGCCGACGTAACTTGAGATGGGATCTTGAGGCATGTGTACTAGTCTACGGGCGAAACTTGGAGTGGCAATCCTGATGATTGCTGGGATAGCCTTCGAACAAGATACTTGATGTATTCCAAGACTATGATAAATAAATATCAGATATTTAAAAAAGAGACTTGCTTGACATTGTTTTTTTTATGTCAATGCCTATGTTGCGTGAAGGAACCTGTGTTTAAATTGATTAATTAAGGAAGCTGCCTTTGCATGTCAAACATAATGTGGTAGGTTATTAGATAACTAAGAAACCCGAGGAAAGTGCGGTGGATGTGACTTGGGTCCGTCCTACGGAAGGGTGGTCCCGGTTAGCTCGAAACTTTTCTCAAAAGACGTGATAATAAGACTATGAAGACCTAGAGTAAGTAGAGTTAGAATCCCGATTTATGTTGTTTTAAGGGAGCGGAATGGGACTATGCCTTATGGGCAGAAAGGTTGAGCTTCGCATCCCTCTTGTTTCCCATTCTCCATGAACCAAGTGCAACATAAATCTGCTTCGGCTCTGTTGTTCCTACGCAAACTGGTTCATTTGGAGCTCGACGCTAGCTACTTCCTAGAGACTTGGCTGATAGGAAAGAAACCCTGACTTCAGGTTGGTCCTAAGTGGGAACGGTCGGATACTTTCGCTTCGGGGCAGACTCGGGAAGACCTAGATCATAAACCTTGTGACATTCCTTGCGAGTTCTAGGTGGCTTTTTCTAGACCCCCCTCCTAAAGGGCTGCTAAGACGTGTCCCACAAGTGGACAAGCGAACATGTCATAGTTGGTATCAGAGTGAACCAACGAGATCTAAAGATTATAAGGGAACTTAATGGAGGGAAATAAAGGGAATAAGGGGGTAAACAGGGGAGGGTGAGTAGAACAGAGCAATGTTTTCTATTGAAAACATTTCTTTACTTACTTATGGATCTTGGGTTGCAGAGTCACAAGTTCTTGGTGTTCCAGGTCATGTTCATGACTGCAATGCATGCTTCGAATTATCGTCAGAGGCTTGGCATGATAAATATTCTGGACCCCATCTATAATCCTTCGCCCGTGTATACAGAGTGGAGATGGACGGGAGACTCAGGAATATGCTACATAGCAGCCCACCGACTCGCATACCTTCAGACCAACTTGAAGAGAATCAAGTGGATGGAGGATTTAAAGATTGTGAAGCTGTTCATCTTTATCGAAGCTTGCGTAAACACAACTTTGCATGTTAGTGGTCGGCAAGTCAAGCAGAATAAGTATGTCTATGAAGAAGTGACCCAGGTGATCTCTGCTGGACAGAATCAAAGTGTTAGGGTGCTATGAGAAGAACGGGTATCAAAGGAAGGGATACCCCAAGCTTCCTATGACTTACTGTTTTCTAAAAATCCATGACCCCACTTCATATTATTATTTCGTCCATGTAGCCGATTGTAACACAATCCTATTTTCCCCAAACTGATGTATCAATCAGCCTGTGTCCTACTTATCCAAAATAAATGTACTCAAGGGGTTATGCTTTCATAAATAAATAAGACTTTTTACAATTGTCTATCTTGATCATAAATGTTAACTAAAGTGTTAAGTGATTAAATCACTTAGCTAAAAAGCTGTGCTAGTCATATTAACATAATATGAGAACGTATGATAAGATGTTAGCATAAAGAATCTTATTGTTCAGACGCAACCCCAAGCGCAGGTTCCAAATTTGACTCTTGCACTAAGTCCAGCTGTGGCTCAAGAGAATAAATTCCTTTTCAAAGAAATTAAGACACCCGAGTTTGATGGCAAGGGAAGGACTGTTCAAGCCGACGCCAAGATCTGGATTGAGTCCATGGAGGACTATTTTGAGGCAGTAGGAACTGTACCTGCTAACCAAGCCATGCTCGCCAAACTTAAGCTAACAGCGAAGTGAGACTTTGGTGGAAACAGTGGTTCAGAGACCAAGCGATCTCGGAGGGTACAACCACTTGGGATAAGCTTAAGAAAGCTGTGCGAGGGAGGTATCTACCACTTGCCTACCGCACACAAAAGATGAATGAATTCTATGACTTGAAGCATATTATTTGAAGTTCGTTTCACTCCTAAAGTATACACCCCCAATGGATATGACACAGCAGGTGTCAAAATTATGTCAAAATTATGAATCCATTGCAAGGAACCTGAACACTTCAAGAGGAAGTGTCCCAAGCTTGGTAGAGGGCATCGCCAGGGGAAATTCCAAGGTCAAAATAGAGCCACTCATGGCCAAGGAACCACCGTTATGGCTAGGGGGAGAACCTCCAATGTTTCCATCAAGGAGCTGGATAATGAAAAAGATCCATCCATGGATGCTGACATTGAGAGGGCAATGATTCATGCCACTCTTCACAAGAAGGGTCCAAATCACCAATTCTCGATGATTCAAACTCCATCAGAATATCAAGATAAAAGCTTCAAAACCTTGATTGACTGTGGCAGTACACATTCCTTCATCTCACCAATCTGTGCAAAGAGATTAGGGATAGCCACAATAGATGCACCTACCTTACTTGTGGAATTAGCAAATGGTCATGAGGTCACTTCTACTAGGCAAACTGCTAAGGTGAAATTCCTACTGGGTGGGAAGCCAACTTCTGTGAGATTTAGGGTAATAAACCTAGGTGTCCATGAATGTTTACTTGGAATGGATTGGCTAATACCCAATGATGCCCACATCCACTGTGGGACGGGGCCCAGTCTCCTTCCGCAATTCTGAAGGGGAACTAGTCATGACTCAAGGTGAGGCTAGTAAGCCAAAAATACAGTTGGAAAAAGCAATACAGATAATAAAAGGTGTTCAAAAGGGTCTACCTATCTATCTGATTAAGTTGAATAGGCTAGATCAAAATCAGGAATCTTGGAGAAGAATCTTCATGGTTAAAGGAATACGCAGACGCATTCCCTAAAGATCTGACGAAACTTCCCCCCCAAAGTGAAGTCGACCACGAAATCAAACGTGTGTCGGGAGTTGCACTAGTCGTAAAGAGGCCATATAAAATGTCCATCCCGGAAGCTATCAAACTGAAAGAGCAACTTAAGTAGCTGTTAAAACAAGGCTACTTCTGTCCTAGAAGTTCACCATGGGGAGCTCCAGTGTTCTTCCAAAAGAAGAAAGATGGAACACTTCGCCTATGCATTGACTACAGAGGGTTGAACCAAGCAACCATAAAAAATAAATACCTCATTCCAAGGATAGATGAATTACTTGACTGTCTTCAAGGGGCGAAGATCTTCTCAAAGATAGATCTCAGATCTGGATATTATCAGATAAGGATCAAAGAAGAAGATATCCCGAAGACTACATTCAATACAATGTATGGACACTTCGAATTCCTAGTGATGTCATTCGGGCTTATGAATGCTCCTACTACCTTCAATAGGTTAATGCAAGATATCTTTAGGCCCTATCTTGATGACTTCATACTCGTCTTTTTTGACAATACCCTAGTCCACTCAAAATAGGGAAAGGATCGTGAACCCCAGCTTCGCATTGTTCTTGAAACAATGAGAGCACACAAGCTTTATGCCAAGAATAAGAAGTGTGCATTTTTCAAGCGACAGATTGAAATTTTGGGATTCATTGTATCAACAGAAGGAATTTTAGTAGATCCAGCTAAGGAGATGTTCTGGAATGGCCAACACCAACTTCTATCAAAGAAATACGTAGTTTTCTTGGGTTGACAGGGTGGTACAAAATTTTCATCAAAGATTATGCTTTGGTTGCAGCACCTTTGACTGATCTACTAAAGAAGCAAGTAGTAATTGTATGGTCACTTGCTAAACAGACTAGCTTTGACAAACTAAAGTAAAGCTTAGTATCAGCACCCATCCTAAAACTTCTTGATCTTGGTAAGGAGTTTGAAGTGGTAATAACTGATGCTAGCGCACTTACTTTAGGAGGTGTACTTATGCAAGAAGGTCATCCCATAGCATATTCTTCAAGAAAATTGAAGAGCCATGAAAGGAATTATGCTACCCACAAACTGAAGCTATTGGCTATCATCCATGCTCTCAAACTTTGGAGACATTACTTGCTAGGTAACAAATTTTCCTTAGTAACAGACCACAAGAGTCTTAAATGGATTTTCACTCAAAATGAGCTCAATATGAGGCAACATTGATGGATCGAAGTGCTGTAAGAATATGATTTCAAAATCAAATATAGGCCTGAAAAAGAAAATGTAGTTGCCAATGCACTCAGTCGCAAGGCATTTCTAAATTCTCTCATTTTGCAAGATCCATCAACAGTAGGTCTCTAGCCACAAAGGTATCAATGCCAAACAACCCGATTCTTGAGCTAGCAAAAGAAGGGGTATATCATGACCCAGTCTATCAGAAAATGCTAAGGGAGATCCCCATCAAGGATCAAGACCCAAAGCTAAAGACGAAGTATTAAGAATTCTCCATCAGTAATGGACTTGTCTACTTTAGGACAAGATTATGTATCCCTGCAAGCCAAACTCTCAAGCAGAAGACACTTTGGAAAGCCCATGACTCCACTTTCTCATGGCATCCTGGTTATGCCAAGACCCTTAACACGGTCAGGAAGAGCTAAGGCTCAAGGGAGACGTACTCAAATATGTCACGAAATGTTTGTCTTGTGAACGCATTAAGGCAGAACATGTTAAAATGCCCGGGAAATTGTAACTACTTGACATTCCACAAATTAAATGGGGGTTCATTAGTATGGACTTTATTGTTGGCTTACCCTAAGTTCAGGGAGGATATAACTCTATTTTGGTTGTAGTAGATATGCTCACCAAGATCGCACATCTCATCCCTGTCAAGACGAACTATAAAGCTTAAGACATTGCAAGATTATTAATCAAGGAAATATTCAAACTTCATGGGTTACCCAAAAGAATCATTAGTGATCATGACTCTCTTTTCACATCACACTTCTGGAGGGCTATATTTGAGGCTATTGGAACTCAACTCTGTTTTAGTACAGCTTACCATCCCCAAACTGATGGTCAAACAGAACGAGTCAATCAACTCATTGAAGATATGCTTAGGGCATACTGCTATCACGAACCCAAAAAGTGGATTCAATACTTACCACTTGTTGAGTTTTCTTACAATGCTTCTTACCAAGAGAGTATTCAAATGACCCATTTCCAAGCATTGTATGGGTATGATTGTCATTCCCCTTTGAAATTCTCGGATCCCACTTTGAGGGTAGAAGCTTCAAGGTAGATGCTAGAAGACATGGATGATCAAATCAAATAAATAAGACAAGACATTCAAGCTGCCAAGGATAGACAGAAGGCTTATGCTGACTTGAAACGGCAAGACAAATCCTTCATCGAAGGTGATATGGTCTTCATCCGTGTACGCTCTAAAAAGAGTTCACTGTCCTTGGGAGAGTACAAGAAGCTAAGTCCGAGGTATTGTGGACCTTATAAGATTGTCAAGTGCCTAGGGCCTAATGCTTACAGACTACAGCTGCCCGCAACTCTAAAGATTCATAATGTATTCCATGTTAGCCTATTGAAAAAGTATCTACCTAATTTGAATCATGTACTTGATGATCAGCAAATTGTAATGCCTAGCCAAGGAGTCCTTGAGCTACGACCTGATAGAATCTTAGATGTTAGGGAGAGGCATTTGAGATCAAGGACCTTGAGAGAATACCTCATCCAATGGAAAGATTATCCCGAAGAGGATGCCACCTGGGGATGGATGAAAATACTCTCAACCAACAATACCTCCATGTCTTCTCGAGAAAATGACATCTCAATTCCTCTAAGGAGGAGAGGATGTAATATCTCTCCCGTGCCTCACCCATGAGAACCCCCTCCCTCCTTTTTTTAAAAAAAATAATATTTTTAAATTAACTCAATTTTTTTAACCTCTCTCTCTCTCTCTCCCTATCGACAGCATGTCGAGGACACAGAGAGAGAGAGAGGGAGGAAGAGTGGGAGAGGGGGGCATGCACCCCTAGGTGTAGGGGTGGCTGTCGTTAAATGGCCATCTCCCCCCTCATGAACCACCCCCTCCCCACTATTTAAGGGGTGAGCCTCCCCTTGTGGTCTTCAACAACGCCGCCCTCCTGCTCCACGTGACACGCAGCAATGTCGCCACCCCCTGCTGCGCCACGACGCCGTCAGGCTACCAAGTCCGTCGCCACCCTCATCATCATCATTTCATCTTCATCACCATTCTCAGCACGACGTTGTCAGGGCCCCTTGTCAGAAAACAAGAAATTAAAGAAGCTACTTGAGAAGTTTCTTAGAAGCTTCCACCAAAAAGCTCCTTAGGGGTGCTTCACCCACGGACCGCATAAAGGACATAGATTGTCTGTGAAGGGAGTTTCCGTGCAGGAAGGGAGGACTGCCAACTTGCAGAAAATTTCAGCACACCCTCCACCTGCCCCTGACTTATTCCCAAGTCCCGATTGCGATGGCCCCAAAGCGCCACACAAGAGGAGCACATGGGGAAGTAAGAGGAACACATGTAGGAGTCCCCACCCGAAGCACAAGAATTGATAATACCCCTCCTCCAGATGTTCAGGTTCCATCAAATTCACCCTTTTCATTTCCGCATGATATGGGTGCATTAAGTTTAAATTCTCATAGGGAAAATTTAATTGCATTATTAGAATGCTTTGTTTTAAAAAGATCATAGAAATGTTCGGAAAAGTTTTAAATTGCATCACAAGGTACTTATATTTCTCGCACCATCATGATGAAAGGTTGTTGCATTTTTGAATATATGGTTCATGTGTTAAAGGTGCACTTATGCAATAATGTCCTAGTTGTATCTCGCATATAGGTTAAATATAAATTGCGATGCCCTTTTGCATTGGGTGATTTACGTTGAAAAAAATGAATTATGTTGTATACAATGCAATTGTGCAATAAAAATCCCTTGTGATGACCGTAAATATGTTCATTCATAGAAGGATGTTTAATTAAAGAATAAATAGCTGCTATGGGGAGGAATGAAATAGTTATATTTTATTTAGAATTCACATAAGCAACGGCATTCTTATTCACGGACTTGCATGGGAAAAGACAAGATTTTGTTTTTATAACATTATAAATTTACATGGCATAACTTGCATACATAAGCAACTTGCATGCATAGTAGATGTATGAAAAGAAAAAGGGGTTATATTTCATTTGATGAAAAGCTTATATTACGCATGAAATGACAGTTACATTCAATATGAAAGATAGGTTAAATTAAGTTAAAATGTTGCTTAGTATTGCGCTTGCATAGTTCATCCGGCGTTCTTGTACTTAGATCGTTCCATGTTGTGAGTAAGAGAGGGTACCAGGCCTTAGGACACAAATACTAGTAATATCAACAAACAAAGGGATGTAATTCCTCAATATAGGCATTGCTACTTATCTCCTGCAACTAGTCTGCAAGGTCAGATGCTATTGCAACTAAATCATAAGATGCTACTACTACATCTTAGGCCAAGGGAGGTGAGATCTAATTACAAGTGAGTTTCGTTAAGAAGTCAAGTAGTCGCCCTACTACAACTCTCTCTCTTGGGGACCAATTTGTCAAACTTAGGGAAATTATGAATTGCCAAGAAGAAAATTGATCAACCAAGGATGACGGGATTGTCCAAGATCTATTTGACGATAATACAAGGAGGCCTAAGGTAATGAAAATTGGGGTCGGTAGGGTATAAACCCTAACCCAAAGGAAAAGGAAAAACAAGCAACTTGGCTTGCCAAGCCCTTGGAATCTCGCCAAGTCGCGAACGATCCAGGAGCGAATGCTGGGAGTATTCAGGAAGAAGGAATCACACCTTAGCAGTTGGTCATACGAACGATCACATAAATGAACGTGATTGTACACTTAGGTACATTGTTTGAACTTCTTTGCTCAAGGAAATAATTCAAGGCCAAACACTTAATGCTTCAAGTAAATAGCCTAGAGGGAGAGGCGGGCTCAGTTACCTCCAACTGCCTTCGGAGCCCTATCCAAGGGGATTGTTAGCCGTGCCAGGTGCATGGACCGAACCCACCGTGAGAGGTCTCTCCGTGGGTGCTTCTTAGAGCGGGAGGATGCTTGGGTGACAGGTGTAATATTTCCGCACATTGCGTGCCGTAAATATTGACTTCCCGCACGTCGTGTAAATCCTGTGCAAGGGTATCACCTACATCGTATTATTGGTAGCTTAATCCATACCGTGCATGCTCAAAAATGAGGCCGCCACATTGTAAATACGAGGCTGAGGTTGAAGACCGTAAAAAGCCGCGAGGGAGCACCCTTTTTTGAAGGGGCAATTTGGAGATTTTTAGGAAATTTTTTTTAATTATTATCCCTTCCCCCAGCCGATGCATGGCTGGAGGAGAGGGAGTGTGGGGAGGAATGGCCAAGGAGGAGAAGGTCAGATTGCATGAGGAGGAGTCCTCCACGTGTGTGGAGGCCCTCTTTCCCCCCCCCCCCCATGCCTATATAAACACCCCCTTAGCTAGAGGGTGAGGAGGAGGGGCTGGTCGTGCTGGACGTAGGGTTGCCGTGTGGAGGACGGGCTGTGAGAAGGAGGGAAGGTCGCCGTGTGGAGAAAAGGTCGCCGTGGAGAGGGAAGCCGCCAGCCGCCACAGTCCGCCGCCCTGCAGGAAGCCGCCCGGCCACTTCCGTCTGCCGCCGCCGCCTGGATCACGACCCCCCCCCCTCTGCCGACGTGGACACTGCTGCCAGAAGCTTCTTAGAAGCTTCTCTAGGAAGCTTCTAAGGGGGCTTCTCTAAGCCCCCTTCCCGTGGAGTCCCTTTATAGCCCAATTTTACCCCGGGATTTCTAAGTCCCCTTCCCTTGGATCTCACACAAGCCATTCCCTAGGCGGGTTTTAAAGCCCTCCCTTTTGAACCTCAATAAGCCCATTCCGGCCCTTGAAGCAAAGGAAGCTACTAAGGCCCTAGGCCCGGTTCGTTATAAAAAAAGGAGAGGGTTTTCTCTAAGCCCTTCCCACTCGATTTTTCCCCATAAGCCCATTGAAGAGGATTGCTTTAAGGTCATTTTTCAAGAATCTTTACCCCAGGATTTTGAGGAAATTAAGTATAAAGGCCTTCCATAAGGTCAAATTCCGCAAGCTGGTATTCCCAAGGATCCACTTTTCGAAAGGGATCTCCCGCGTACCAGGGAGAAAAGAGCAAGATCTTGAGGCTGCGTACCAGGGAGAGCAAATTCACCGATTGCGTAAGGGAAAAGGCAACCTGGAAGTCCGTAATTATGTCATAATGGCCCCTAAAAAGTCACAAGACACGCCTGCGAAAGGATCTTCTCCTAGTATTTACGTGGATATTTCCCGGAGTCCACAAGTCCAGGTTTTATCTATTTGGATTCCACACAGAAGTATTGAATTAATCACGATAACTTCATGGATTAGGAAGCACTCATGCATGTCAAATGCAACTAGTCAAGTTAAATGCAATTGGAAAATGAATTGGCTATTTGAACATTTATTAGAAATAGCTTAAGATATGAAAATTGATCATTGGTATGTTCAATGGAGTTAGTGAAAAGAGCATAAGGTGTCTATGCATTTGCAGGACCTTATTAGTAAGTTTCCTTTTGTGCATTCAAAAGTGACGAGCCTAGGACAACTGTTGCCTCATTACAAGGTTGAAATTATTAAGATACACCTTTTTACTAGGCATGGAAAGATTAATGGCATGTCCCATTTTTAGATAAATCGTCCTTGTAATGATTCATGAGGAAAAGTTAACACCCATAAGATGTTATTCGAAAAGGAATAGAAGGGCACGAAAATGATCTATGGACTTGCAAGTGGCATGATTATTTGATGTAAGTCCTAGTAGGACCTAGGAAAGTTAGTGTTCAGATTATCAGGCATTTTTACTTTGCCAAGGAAAGATAGGGTTATTGTGAACCATGTGATGCGTAGAAGTAGTGAATCGCATGTTTACACGTATTGGTGAAGTTGTATCTATTGTTCTCCTGTAGATCTAGTTTATTACCTTTGGGAAAGGTTCATCCGTGATGCAAGACAAGTATATTGAGTTGACTAAGTCACCTAAACCACAAGGATTCTTATGGAATGGTTGGGTCGATATGATAGGTATCCCAAGTGCTAACTAGGGTTTAGTGCAATAAGAATTCAACCTAGTTTTACACTGGTTGCCAAGTCAAAACCCGCAAACCCAAAGATCTTATCCACATTCACTAAATGTTGAGTCAATTGGATGCTCATACATAAAATGATCTAAGGTTTTATCCTAAGGATCATTCGTTCAAATGATGAAACTCCGACTGAGTTGGAAACTCCTAGGACCATGGCCCAATATAATGAGCTGGGTAAGAAGACGCCCTAAACCCTGCTACTCGGCTGGAGGTAATTCCGTGACCAGAAAACACCATTCAATGGGTGAAATGATCCCGTGGAATAGATGCAACACATGTGCATAAAGGTTGCAACATCGCATAGACTTGAGATTTGTCCACAAGAGAGTTTTGTCATGATGTTGGCAAGTTATTGCGCTAAGATAACTTACAAAAGGGATGAGTAATCATCCTGTTACTTCACCTTTCTTGAGGAATAATTGCCAAGAAAAAGGAGAGTTAGGTATTTGGCTAAAAGCAAATGACCAATCAATAAATTGAGGCGACATGGTCGCCAGGATTTGCTATTACCTAAGGTATTGATTAAGTTGGGTTAACAGGGTATGGCCCTAACCCAAGGATAAAAGGGTGAACAAACAAACCCTTGGGGATCTTGCCAAGTCGCAATTTGATCCCAGGTCGAATGCTGGATGCATTCGGAGAGAATGATTCACTTTTTAATAGTTGGCCAAATAAAACGACCACTGGAATTGATTGTGCTTGTAATAGTTTAGAAAGCACTGTTTGCATTGTTTGCTCAAGGAACTAAAGGATGAAAAGATATCTAAAGCTTCAAGTTGAAGCCTGAAGGGAGAGGCAGCTTCAGTTACCCCCGACTGCCTACCTGACCCTAACCAAGGGGGTTGTTAACCGCGCCGGGAACGTGGACCGAACCCGCCGTGAGAGGTCTCTCCGTTGAGTTCTACTTGGAGCAGGAGGACGCTTGGGTGCCAGAGGGGGCTCTGGCCGTAAATCCCTCGCCTTCCGGGCCCTGCACAAGAGGCTAACGTGACTCGGGATTGGATCTCGAGGCCCGCATACTAGTCTACGGGCGGAAACTTGGAATAGTGATCCCTGGTGGATTACTGGATAGCCTTCGGGCGGATTATGAATACGCCTACGGGCGGGAACTCCTTGTATTTCAAAGATAAAAGGATAAAATGATAATAAAGAAGTTGTTTGGCATTGTTTTCTTTATGTGCTGTGATAAGATTACGTGAAGGAACCAGTGCATAACAGGGTTAATCAAAGAAGGTGTTTGTATATGTCAAACTAATGTGGTAGGTAATTACATAACTAAAACAAACCGAGGAAAGTGCGGAGGACGGACCATGGGTCCGTCCTATGGATGGGTGGTCCCGGTTAGCCGGGAACTTTTCTCAAAGTCTTCGACGGACAGAGGATGATCGTCATCTCCAAAACAAGTAACGAGAACGATGATTTAGAATTAACTATTACCCGATTCACGCTGTTTTAGGGGAATGGAATGGGACTATGCCTTATGGCAGAGAGATCGAGCCTTGCATCCCTCTCGTTTCCCATTCTCCTTGAACCAAGTGCAGCGTGAATCCGCTTCGGACCTGGCGTTTCTGCGTAAAGTAGTTCGCTCGGGTCTGACGCTAGTTGTTGCTAGCTAATGACCAAACAGGAAAACCCAAATTCAGGTCGATCCTAAGTGGGAACGGCCAGGATACTTCCGCTACGTGGCAGACGCGGGAAGACCTAGATCGCAAGTCCCGTAACATTCCATGGGAGTGCCGGGCGGAGCTTTCTAGACATCCTTCCCGATGGACTGCTAAGACGTGTCCGGATGATTCTAGTGGACACATTACAGTTGGTATCAGAGCGAACCAACAAAGGATTTGTTTTTAGGAAATTTTAATAAGAAGAAGTAAAGCAAATGTTGTGTCCCAAACATTTTCTTACTTTGAATGCTGTATTGCAGAATTATGAAGCATGGAACAGGTTCTTAGTGTTCCGAGTCATGTTCATGAGCGCGATGCATTCCACGAATTATCGACAAAGGGTTGAGATGATGAACATCCTAGACCGCATTTACAATCCATCACCTGTGTACATGAAACAGAGATGGATGGGTGTTTCAGGGATCTATTACATAACTGCCCATCGACCTGCGTACCTTCAAATTAACTTGAAGAGAATCAAGTGGATGGAGGACTTGAAGATCGTGAAGCTGTTCGTCTTTGTTGAGGCTCACGTAAACGCGACCCTATAGGTTGGAGGTCGAAGGGTTAACCAAAATAAGTATGTGTACGGAGAAGTGATTCAAAGAATCTCTGCCGACCGAATCAAGGTTTTGGGACGTCATGAGAAGAATGGATATCAAAGGAAAAGATACCCTAATCTTCCAATGAACTATCGATTCCTGAAAATCGATGACCCCAATCCGTACTACTACTCAGTTCCTGTAGCTGAATGCAACAACATCTTATTCTCCTCGAATTACTGTATTAACTTGTTCCATCGCCCCAAGAAATAATTGTAAGGGCTATGCTGATATAAATGGAATAAAACTTTTCCCCGATTGTCTTGACTATGAATATTGAAGTAAAGTAATTTGGTCACTTGGCTAAAGGAATACGGGGACGTAGTTCTGAAGAGTTAACAGAACTCCCGCTTTAAAGAGAAGTAGATCATGAGATCAAGCTAGTAATAGGAGCTGCGCCAATTGCGAAGAGACCCTATAGAATGTCTATATCGGAAGCTATTGAGTTGAAGGAACAACTCAAGCAACTGTTAAACCAAGGCTACATCCGGCCTAGCAATTCACCATGGGGAGCTCCAGTCCTATTCCAGAAAAGAAGATGGGACACTTCGGCTATGTATTGATTACCGTGGGTTGAATCAATCAACAGTCAAGAATAAGTATCCTATTCCTAGAATAGATGGGCTTCTCGATCGCCTTCAAGGTGCAAAGATCTTTTCCAAAATTGATCTCAGGTCAGGTTACTATCAAATCAGGATCAAGGATGAGGATATTCCAAAAACGGCCTTCAATACAAGATATGGGCACTTTGAATTCTTGGTTATGTCATTCGGGCTTACAAATGTACCTGCCACCTTCAATAGATTAATGCATGATATTTTTTAGACCATATCTTGATGACTTCGTGCTTGTCTTCTTCGACGACACTTTAGTCTATTCTAAATAGGAAGAAGATCATGAACCTCAACTACGGATTGTTTTGGAGACAATGAGGTCTCATAAGCTGTATGCAAAAATGAAGAAGTGTGCATTCTTCAAACGTCAGATTGAATATCTAGGATTCATAGTATCATCAGAAGGAATATCAGTAGATCCAGCCAAAGTCAGAGATGTGCTTGAATGGCCAATACCAGTATCTGTCAAAGAGATACGTAGTTTTCTGGGCTTGATAGGATGGTATAGGATCTTTATCAAAAACTATGCTTTGATTGCAGCACCTCTTACCGACTTACTAAAGAAGCAGACTTCTATTACATGGTCTACTCCCGAGCAAAGTAGCTTCGATCAACTGAAGCAATGTTTGGTATCAGCACCTATTCTAAAACTTCCTGACCTCAATAAGGAGTTCGAGGTAGTAACTGATGCCAGCATTCTTGCCTTGGGGTGTGTTCTTATGCAGGAAGGTCATCCAGTAGCATATTCTTCAAGGAAATTGAAGAGTCACAAAAAGAATTATGCCACTCATGATCTGGAGTTATTAGCTGTCATCCATGCTCTAAAGCTTTGGAGACACTATCTGTTGGGAAATAAGTTCACTCTAGTAACCAATCATAAGAGTCTCAAATGGATTTTTACCCAGAACGAGCTCAACATGAGGCAACGTCGATGGATTGAAGTATTGGAGGAATATGATTTTAAGATCAAGTACCGACTTGGAAAGGAGAATGTAGTTGTTGATGCACTCAATCGCAAGGCATTCCTTAATTCTCTAATCTTGCAAAATCTATCAATAGCTAGATCTCTAGCTACAGAGGTGTCCATGCCAAACGACCTAATACTTGAGCTAGCTAGAGAGGAAGGATGCCATGATCTAGCCTATCAAAGGATACTAAGGGAAGTCTCTATCAAGGACCAAGAACAAAAGTTAGAGGCTAAGTATCGTGAATTCTCTGTCAGTAGTAGACTTGTCTACTACAGGACGAGAGTATGTATACAAGCAAGCCAGTTATTTAAATAGAAGATATTGTGCGAAGCTCATGATTTCACTTTCTCGGGACATCAAAGCTGCGAAGGATAGACAGAAGGCATACACGGATTTGAAGTGTCAAGATAGAATATTTGAGGAAGGAGACATGGTCTTCATTCACGTATGCCCAAAGAAGAGTTCTCTATCCTTAGGAGATTGCAGGAAGCTAAGTCCAAGGTATTGTGGACCATACAAGATCCTCAAGTGCTTAAGATCTAATGTTTATAGACTGCAACTCCCTGAAAACCTAAAGGTTCATAATGCATTCCATAACAGTCTATTGAAGAATGAAGTATGTACCTAATCCTAGTCATGTACTTGATGACCCACAAATTGTAATGCCTAGTCAAGGAGTCCTTGAACTAAGGCCGGACAAGATTTTAGATGCTAGGGTGAGACAACTAAGATCCAGAACCTTGAGAGAATGCCTCGTCCAGTGGAAAGATTATCCCGAAGAGGATGCTACCTGGATGGATGAAAGCTCTCTCAGTCTTTAGTATCCCCAGTTTTTCTCGAGATGAGGACATCTCGATTCTTCTAAGGGGAAGAGAATGTAATATTTCCGCACACTGCGTGCCGTAAATATTGACTTCCCGCACGTCGTGTAAATCCTGTGCAAGGGTATCACCTACATCGTATTATTGGTAGCTTAATCCATACCGTGCATGCTCAAAAATGAGGCCGCCACATTGTAAATACGAGGCTGAGGTTGAAGACCGTAAAAAGCCGCGAGGGAACACCCTTTTTTGAAGGGGCAATTTGGAGATTTTTAGGCAAATTTTTTTAATTATTATCCCTTCCCCCAGCCGATGCATGGCTGGAGGAGAGGGAGTGTGGGGAGGAATGGCCAAGGAGGAGAAGGTCAGATTGCATGAGGAGGAGTCCTCCACGTGTGTGGAGGCCCTCTTTCCCCCCCCCATGCCTATATAAACACCCCCTTAGCTAGAGGGTGAGGAGGAGGGGCTGGTCGTGCTGGACGTAGGGTCGCCGTGTGGAGGACGGGCTGTGAGAAGGAGGGAAGGTCGCCGTGCGGAGAAAAGGTCGCTGTGGAGAGGGAAGCCGCCAGCCGCCACAGTCCGCCGCCCTACAGGAAGCCGCCCGGCCACTTCCGTCTGCCGCCGCCACCTGGATCACGACCCCCCCCCCCTGCCGACATGGACACTGCTGCCAGAAGCTTCTTAGAAGCTTCTCTAGGAAGCTTCTAAGGGGGCTTCTCTAAGCCCCCTTCCCGTGGAGTCCCTTTATAGCCCAATTTTACCCCGGGATTTCTAAGTCCCCTTCCCTTGGATCTCACACAAGCCATTCCCTAGGCGGGTTTTAAAGTCCTCCCTTTTGAACCTCAATAAGCCCATTCCGGCCCTTGAAGCAAAGGAAGCTACTAAGGCCCTAGGCCTGGTTCGTTATAAAAAAAGGAGAGGGTTTTCTCTAAGCCCTTCCCACTCGATTTTTCCCCATAAGCCCATTGAAGAGGATTGCTTTAAGGTCATTTTTCAAGAATCTTTACCCCAGGATTTTGAGGAAATTAAGTATAAAGGCCTTCCATAAGGTCAAATTCCGCAAGCTGGTATTCCCAAGGATCCACTTTTCGAAAGGGATCTCCCGCGTACCAGGGAGAAAAGAGCAAGATCTTGAGGCTGCGTACCAGGGCGAGCAAATTCACCGATTGCGTAAGGGAAAAGGCAACCTGGAAGTCCGTAATTATGTCATAATGGCCCCTAAAAAGTCACAAGACGCGCCTGCGGAAGGATCTTCTCCTAGTATTTACGTGGATATTTCCCGGAGTCCACAAGTCCAGATTTTATCTATTTGGATTCCACACAGAAGTATTGAATTAATCACAATAACTTCATGGATTAGGAAGCACTCATGCATGTCAAATGCAACTAGTCAAGTTAAATGCAATTGGAAAATGAATTGGCTATTTGAACATTTATTAGAAATAGCTTAAGATATGAAAATTGATCATTGGTACGTTCAATGGAGTTAATGAAAAGAGCATAAGGTGTCTATGCATTTGCAGGACCTTATTAGTAAGTTTCCTTTTGTGCATTCAAAAGTGACGAGCCTAGGACAACTGTTGCCTCATTACAAGGTTGAAATTATTGAGATACACCTTTTTACTAGGCATGGAAAGATTAATGGCATGTCCCATTTTTAGATAAATCGTCCTTGTAATGATTCATGAGGAAAAGTTAACACCCATAAGATGTTATTCGAAAAGGAATAGAAGGGCACGAAAATGATCTATGGACTTGCAAGTGGCATGATTATTTGATGTAAGTCCTAGTAGGACCTAGGAAAGTTAGTGTTCAGATTATCAGGCATTTTTACTTTGCCAAGGAAAGATAGGGTTATTGTGAACCATGTGATGCGTAGAAGTAGTGAATCGCATGTTTACACGTATTGGTGAAGTTGTATCTATTGTTCTCCTGTAGATCTAGTTTATTACCTTTGGGAAAGGTTCATCCGTGATGCAAGACAAGTATATTGAGTTGACTAAGTCACCTAAACCACAAGGATTCTTATGGCATGGTTGGGTCGATATGATAGGTATCCCAAGTGCTAACTAGGGTTTAGTGCAATAAGAATTCAACCTAGTTTTACACTGGTTGCCAAGTCAAAACCCGCAAACCCAAAGATCTTATCCACATTCACTAAATGTTGAGTCAATTGGATGCTCATACATAAAATGATCTAAGGTTTTATCCTAAGGATCATTCGTTCAAATGATGAAACTCCGACTGAGTTGGAAATTCCTAGGACCATGGCCCAATATAATGAGCTGGGTAAGAAGACGCCCTAAACCCCGCTACTCGGCTGGAGGTAATTCCGTGACCAGAAAACACCATTCAATGGGTGAAATGATCCCGTGGAATAGATGCAACACATGTGCATAAAGGTTGCAACATCGCATAGACTTGAGATTTGTCCACAAGAGAGTTTTGTCATGATGTTGGCAAGTTATTGCGCTAAGATAACTTACAAAAGGGATGAGTAATCATCCTGTTACTTCACCTTTCTTGAGGAATAATTGCCAAGAAAAAGGAGAGTTAGGTATTTGGCTGAAAGCAAATGACCAATCAATAAATTGAGGCGACATGGTCGCCAGGATTTGCTATTACCTAAGGTATTGATTAAGTTGGGTTAACAGGGTATGGCCCTAACCCAAGGATAAAAGGGTGAACAAACAAACCCTTGGGGATCTTGCCAAGTCGCAATTTGATCCCAGGTCGAATGCTGGATGCATTCAGAGAGAATGATTCACTTTTTAACAGTTGGCCAAATAAAACGACCACTGGAATTGATTGTGCTTGTAATAGTTTAGAAAGCACTGTTTGCATTGTTTGCTCAAGGAACTAAAGGATGAAAATATATCTAAAGCTTCAGGTTGAAGCCTGAAGGGAGAGGCAGCTTCAGTTACCCCCGACTACCTACCTGACCCTAACCAAGGGGGTTGTTAACCGCGCCAGGAACGTGGACCGAACCCACCGTGAGAGGTCTCTCCGTTGAGTTCTACTTGGAGAAGGAGGACGCTTGGGTGCCAGAGGGGGCTCTGGCCGTAAATCCCTCGCCTTCCGGGCCCTGCACAAGAGGCTAACGTGACTCGGGATTGGATCTCGAGGCCCGCATACTAGTCTACGGGCGGAAACCTGGAATAGTGATCCCTGGTGGATTACTGGATAGCCTTCGGGCGGATTATGAATACGCCTACGGGCGGGAACTCCTTGTATTTCAAAGATAAAAGGATAAAATGATAATAAAGAAGTTGTTTGGCATTATTTTCTTTATGTCCTGTGATAAGATTACGTGAAGGAACCAGTGCATAACAGGGTTAATCAAAGAAGGTGTTTGT
Organism: Lygodium microphyllum; assembly: GCF_053477565.2. Classification (NCBI taxonomy): domain Eukaryota; kingdom Viridiplantae; phylum Streptophyta; class Polypodiopsida; order Schizaeales; family Lygodiaceae; genus Lygodium; species Lygodium microphyllum. The sequence goes on along the minus strand of NC_141137.1, from coordinate 187,336,472 downwards.
ATATGTCAAACTAATGTGGTAGGTAATTACATAACTAAAACAAACCGAGGAAAGTGCGGAGGATGGACCATGGGTTCGTCCTATGGATGGGTGGTCCCGGTTAGCCGGGAACTTTTCTCAAAGTCTTCGACGGATAGAGGATGATCGTCATCTCCAAAACAAGTAACGAGAACGATGATTTAGAATTAACTATTACCCGATTCACGCTGTTTTAGGGGAATGGAATGGGACTATGCCTTATGGCAGAGAGGTCGAGCCTTGCATCCCTCTCGTTTCCCATTCTCCTTGAACCAAGTGCAGCGTGAATCCGCTTCGGACCTGGCATTTCTGCGTAAAGTAGTTCGCTCGGGTCTGACGCTAGTTGTTGCTAGCTAATGACCAAACAGGAAAACCCAAATTCAGGTCGATCCTAAGTGGGAACGGCCATGATACTTCCGCTACGTGGCAGACGCGGGAAGACCTAGATCGCAAGTCCCGTAACATTCCATGGGAGTGCCGGGCGGAGCTTTCTAGACATCCTTCCCGATGGACTGCTAAGACGTGTCCGGATGATTCTAGTGGACACGTTACAACAGGGGAGGCTCTGGTTGTAATTCCTTGTCTCCGGATCCCGCACAAGAGGCCGATGTGACTCGAGATGGGATCTCGAGGCCCGTGTACTAGTCTTCGGGCGAAACTTGGAGTGGCAATCCTGATGATTGTTGGGATAGCCTTCGAGCAAGATACTTGATGTATTCCAAGACTATGATAAATAAAGATCAGATATTTGAAAAATGAGCTTGCTTGACATTGTTTTTTTTAATGTCAGTGCCTAAGTTGCATGAAGGAAGCTGTGTTTAAATTGATTAATTAAGAAAGCTGCCTTTGCATGTCAAACATAATGTGGTAGGTAATTAGATAACTAAGCAACCTAAGGAAAGTGCGGTGGACGTGACTTGGGTCCGTCCTACGGAAGGGTGGTCCTGGTTAGTTGGGAACTTTTTTCAAAAGATGTTATAACGAGGCTGTGAAGACCTAGAATTAGTAGAGTTAGAATCCCGATTTATGATGTTTTAGGGGAGCAGAATGGGACTATGAATTATGGGCAGAAAGGTTGAGATTCGCATCCCTCTCATTTTCTATTCTCCATGAACCAAGTGCAGCATAAATGCGCTTCAACTCTGTTGTTCCTACGTAAAGTGGTTCATTTGGAGCTCGACGCTATATACTTCCTAGAGACTTGGCTGATAGAAAAGAAACCCTGACTTCAAGTTGGTCCTAAGTGGGAATGGCCGAATACTTCCGCTTCGGGTCAGACTCGAGAAGACATAGATCGCAAACCCTGTGACATTCCTTGCGAGTGCCAGGTGGCGCTTTCTAGACTCCCCTCCCGAAGGGCTGCTAAGACGTATCCCACAAGTGGATAAGTGAACATGTCACATAAACACAATGGTGTGATTTCTTGCTCCTATCGCATAAGAATGAGGGTCGGAATGAGGGTATTTCCTATCCCTCAGAAGGTCAATCAAAAATAGGGGTGAATGCTAAGCATTCAAAAAATAGTGACTCCACCTTAGTAGATGTCCTGAGCACTCGCCTTCATTATCGTTTGTACTTGTAAATTTAGAAACACTTTTTGTGAAAGCATTGTATGACCCAAGCTCACAAAAGAAATTGGAATAATGAATCAGGTTAAATTCATGGAGGGCACGTCAAACCACCCCCAACTGGCCCTTGACCCTATCCAAGGGGATTCTTAATAACTGTGATGGGAACATGGACCCAACCCGCCACAAGAGGTCTCTCCATGGATTAGTTCGAATGTAGGAGGACACTTGGATACCAAGGGAGACTCTGGCTGTAAATACCCTACCCAGGGTCCTACTCAAACAATCTATGTGACTCGAGATGGATTCTTGAGGCCCTGTTACTAGTGCAAGAGTGGAAGCTTGGAGGAAATAAGATGCATCCTCATGGATTGCCAGAATCGTCCTTTTTGGACAAGACTTATATCTCAGTTAAAATGCTAATATAAAGTTTACTTCCAAGGAACTTGTTTGAACTATTTTTGTGACAGTGCCATAAGTTACATAAACGAATCATGTTCCTTTAAAGGCTTAATTAAAGAATTTTCTTTTAAATGTCACACATAAATGTGGTAGGACCTAATTAGATAACTAAAGAATGCCTATTGAGGGAAGCGCATGGGTGGAAACCCTGACAGGTACGTCCTACGGTAGGGTGGTCCCAAAGAACTAGGAGGCTTCTCACAAGGTTCTTCCGTCAAGCAACCTTTAGGAATTATTAGGTTACAACCCGATTCATGCCGTTTTAGGGGAACAGAATGGGACTATACCCTACAGGTAGAGAGGTTGAGTGGTGCAGCCCTCTCGTTTCCCATTCTCTTTGATCCAATTGTGGCATGTGTTCGCTTCGGCTTGGGTATCTCTACGTAAAGTTGGATGTCCAAGGCAACCCGATGCTAGAGTGCTGTCAGAAGACCTTGGCCATTAGGAACCCAAATTCAGGCCGATCCCAGTAGGTTTGGCCGTGAACGTTCTCTTGCAAAGTGGACTCGAGAAACCCTAGGTGTGACAAAAACCATAACATTCCATGGGAGTGCTAGGCTACATCCTTTAGATTTATCTCTTGATGGACCACTAAAAATGTGCCTGGACAGCAGTCAACAGGCGGGCACGTTACATGATGGTGGTGGTGGTGGTGGCAATTGGGGGTCTATAGTGGTGCTTTAGATATGCCCAAGAGAAGAGGAGGAATAAGTGGACTATGTGTGGAACAAGAAGTAGAGGTTGCCCGAAAACACTTGCTCAAATGCTCGCTCAAAAATCTCACTTTTCACATGCACTCTCTCTTATGATATTCCTACTATCAATGCTTCGACATCGGACCATAGGAAAATTTAGAGGATATGACAGAACACATTTAAAATTCTCAGCTGTGCTATACTATACAACTAACAATAAATGCAAATCCATTAAATTTAATGATAATGATTTGGTATGGTTGCATATAAAAAAGATCCGATTAAAATCTATAGATGGTGGGCATCCAAAGGTCAAGTTGTCTCCTCTTTATTATGGCCCATTTTGTATTGTGTATAAGTTTAATGGTAATGTCTTTCCATTAGGTATTCCACCACATTGGAAAATCCAAAACACTTTTCATATTATTTTATTTGAAACTTTTAGAGATACACCTCCTATAGCTCGTATTGTTGAGAATCCCCTTTTGTTAGATGATGACACTTAGATTTTAGTTCTTGAGAAGATAGTATACGGTGATTGGACTACTACATGAATCAATAATCAACACCATAGATATATAGTTAAATATTTAAAAAAATCTATTTAAGAATCTGAGTGGATTAAAAAATATTCGTTATGTCCAACTTATGAGTTCCTAATTATTTCTTACTATATACATTCACATCAAAAGTCCGAAGGTTATAGATTCACCCACTGAATAGTGACTTGTAAAGATCCATAGCTGCCTTATTTTCTTATCGGAGTATGTATCAATTTGCTGCATTGAGGAAATACATATATATTTTTATTTATCTCATTGATTTAAGTGTATATTCATTGCATTGAGGCAATATCTGCATGTGGTTGGAAATCCTTACGTCTATTTGTGGATTATTTTGATCAATTGAGGATAGTTACTTTTTAACCCCTCAAAAATGTTATTAAAATTATAACAAAATAAGACATTGATTTATTTATTAGTTATTTTTGTATTTTTAACATTTTTTAATTATTACATTATTATAACTTGTTGTGGGTAGGCCCACATATGACATTAGTTCCTCATGCTTTGCTGTTAAATGGAATAGACTAATGTGATTTGTGTTTAGCATGGTAGATTATTAGGAGAATATATGATATTTTAATAGCATCTATGGTGCACAAAGGATATTTAATTATTGGGTGCTCGAGTATTGCAAAATTATTATATTTTGGATGAACTCCTTGTAGTATTATGGTTGTATGTACATAAGTTCCAGTGGACTATTCGAAGGCTAAATTATAAAAGCTTAGAAATCTTATATTATTGTTATTATTATGTATATTTGAGAATAGAATAGAATTATTATTTTTAGATATTACACTTAGAAAAGTTAGCTTACTTTTGAGAAAAGAATTGGGAAAGATAAACCATGCAAGGAACAGAAATGTATGTGTTTATTTTGAGATGCCTTTTGTATTTTGAGTATGAAGATAATCAAATCAAAATAAATACATGCAAAGGGGATGTGGTCACCCATGTATGGGGGGAAGATTATACCCAATTGGTCTATCATGCATGTTGTTTTCAATTCTTGTTTTTTGTGTAATATATTCTTGGGAACACTGGTAACTTGGGAATGGGTGTATTTTCTTATTATATTTAAGGGCCTTCAAGCAAGGCTCACTCAAGTCACATCATCAACATAGAGGAAGTTTGGTTAGTCAAAAGGGCCATCTTATAATTGTAATTGCTAAGAATTTTTGCATATCAAGAGAACCCTATAGAATTGTGACATAATCATGAGATATTGTGATTCGAATGCTATGGTGCAACTAACATTAAGCATTGAGCTAAACTATCACCACAAGAGAGGAAAGGAGGCTGCCATCAAGTAGAACCCTGCATGCTAAATCAAGTCGTTTGTACAAGGACACCACACTTTTACTTAGGCATTTAACACACACACACACACATCACACTCCATTAACTGATCTCATCACTTCACATTAGTAAGCACACAATTGACACATTCGCATACACAACCATTTACTTCTAGATACACATGCATGGATACTAACTTGGGAACCACTTGCACATATTAGGACTTAGTTATTCACCTCGTAAGGCCTTAGGCATGGTTAGATATCATCATCATCATAAAATGCTTGTTGCACTATAAGCAAACCATGCACTCCTCCTCATTAGGTCACATGCATCACATAGTGCACTAGGATAATATGAACTTGAGTAAGAACTCTAGGTGTAAGACTTGGACCACTAAGGACATACTTAAACCCTTTGCTTCTCAATTATAAACTCTCTCTTCAAGACATTAAAGTATAAACTCTAGTCACATTTTGTGGGATGGTTGTAGGGCATCCATCACTTGGTCCCAGACAAGAGGAAGACTAAGCAAGGAAGAGGATGACATAAAGGGTTCATTACCTTTGGTCAACATAGAAATCCTCAAGGATAATTGCTATTGGACATGCAATTTGCAAGAATATTCACCATGCAAGTATTATGGGATCCTAGAATCAAGAAGCTATTCCAAGGTACTAATGTAGGTTAGATAGGAAGATATACTCCATAGAGGAAAAAGGTACCTTATTTTTGTAATGCGTGAGCTTATATTCAAAAGAAGTAAGTACAAAATCATCTTTATGAAATGGGCTCTAGGCCAAAATATTGACCTTTTTATAAAAGAGCTTATATACCCAAAGCTTGCCCCTAAGGGACTCCAAAACACTAAGTATTTTGTGCTTCAGCTAATAGACAGAGATATCAAGCTTTCTCACTCCATGCATAGTAAAGATGAAGGAGTTTCTTCCACTCCAAATAAATCTTAGGTCTATACCACTAATTAGATTGACAAACCGCCAATCATCAAGATTGCCTTGATTCACAAAAAAAGAAATGGTAAGTCCAAATTCAAACAATAGATTAGAGGATCTGATCCATTGTCCAATCACCTTCCTCAGTGCCGTGACATGTAAGCAATCCTAGAACAAGTGTTTATTTGCCTCCTTTGCTCCACCACAAATGGGAAAAAGGGAGGAAATTCTAATCCATCTAAACAAACACACTCGCATAGGGAGCTTTTTCAGCATCAACTACTGCCACCTTAGTGAGTTGATCCTGAAAGAACGGGGTGGCCCTCCAAATTCTCTTTGCTATCCTCTTCCATGTACTAATATCGGCCATTGGGCAATGATTGGCCCACTTGTCCTTCATCTACATTAAGATAGTAGGGGAGGCAGCTTTATAATCACACGTTGCCTTGCAATGCCATAATGACTGACCCGATGGGCTAACCCTTGAAAAGCGAGTCCTCAAACCTAACAAGTGAAGTGGGCTATTCACTTTTTGTTTTCTAGGTAGTAACCACTAGCCAATCACCTTCCTTCTCACTTAAGTGGTGTTATTAAATCATCTACACAAGAGATGTTCAACTCTAGGGCATGCCATAGATTTGCCCAATCGGCAATATCTTTTTTTTTGCAGAGCTCTCGAAAGTAGAGGCTTCTTGTGAAATGGTGTCAACTCATGGTCATAGGCATATGGATAGAGTGATACACGGCTAGTGAATGAAGTGTCTCCTTTCCTTGCTCCCCTTAAACACCACGAGGCATCATCGACCATTTTTTTCCAGCTTGCTACCATTGCCTAGGCTACCTTTGATTGTGGTATCTTGATGTTGACCTAGGGACAAGTTAAGACAACCTGCCAACTGATATCATATGTAATATTTCCACGCACTAAAAGTTAGTTGGCTAGTTCGAAAGTTAATTAGTCAATTAATAAGTTAGTAAGATTACTAACTAAAGTAAAAACTAATTAACGTTAATAATTAATTTTATTTATTTAATTAAATATATATATATATAAACCAAGAGTCGTAAATCCGATATTTTTCTCAGATTGACAAGGACCGTAGCCACCCTTCATGGAAGTTACAACGTGAACGAGACTTAGGAGCCATATTAATCACTAGTATTAATGTGTATAGTTTGGATGGTCCAAAAATATTAGATTCTGGGCAAAACTAGCATAATCTAGATATTTTAGATATTATCCTAGAAAGATAAGGAGATTTCTAGAACTGAATGTCATTTAAAAGAAAAGACAATTGATATTTTAGTTAGTTTTGGAGATTTTATTTTTAAAAAAATAAAGAGAGAGATTGGCAAAATCAAGTGCGCCGTGATCATAGTCTACAGACAGTAAACAACACTTCAAGTAGGGAGAGAAAGAAGGAGTAATCTGAAATCTTTCTAATCAAGTGTCCTAGAGTATTACTCCCCTTTCGGAGCCAATGGAACCATCATATTTATGATCTGAGTATCAGATCAGTGATTTTTCCAGGATCCCCTCCACAAAGAGCTCTTTTTCTCAGCCACAAGCCCTCTTTTCTAATTCACTATAAATATGAGCCATGGGGAGGCACAAGGGAGCACAAGGAGACCCCGAGAGGCTGCAAGAGAGAGGGGAAGAGGGATACCCTTCCAAGAGATTGCGAGAAGGATCTTGAGAGAGAGAGAGAGAGAGAGAGAGAGAGAGAGAGGAGTTATCCTGAGAGGCTGCAAGGGAGAGAGTTAGCTCAATTCTCCCCTATCTCGGTCTTCGACTAAGCCATCCTCTCTTACGCTCTCCTATATCAAATCTATTCCACCTTCTTTATTTCTCGAATCTACATGCGGAAAATGGTCCCCAAGCAAAGAATGTCACGTGTGGATGGCAATCCCACAACTAGCAACGAAGCTTTGAACAAAGGCATCATTGTCAATCAAACTGTGGTACCGGTCGTAAGTAATGTATTTCCAAATTGATAGATGCTTGCTTTGATTCTTGTATGAGATACATTAGGCCCCATACTATGATGCACGAGTATAGGTCATCAAAAAGGATAAATTTCATCTCACATATTTGTAAGATGGAGCTTGTAAAGTGCATGTATCAAGGAAAGTTAATTGCACATAGCTACATATGGCTTATTCATTGATAGAGCAATTACTAGGAAGAATCGGTTAGGAGTTATGCATGGCATAATCGTAAAATAAGAATGACATTAAAAATTGTGCATACAAGTGTTCAGTAAATTTTACTCTTGGTGTCCCAAGGGAAAGAGCAAATGTGCAATGGAAATGTTATCACATCTGTTCTTGCAATGCTTGGAAAAGAATACCTGGTCCATTACTTTATTGGTTAATCAAACAACACACTAAATGATTTTACAATCAACTGAGTTTTGGATTTTGGTTTGGATGATTATTCCAAGTACTTGTGTTTGATGGTAAATTTATGGCAGGGGTCTGTGATGACAAATTTCCACGAGGATGAAGGAATGTTTTCTTGGAAAAATGATATTAGGATTGAATGCCTTGTTTGTGCTTGATTGTTAAAGGATTTAATTAAGAAAGGATAACTTGCATGGGTGGATCACCTTCGTGATTGCACCGTGGATTAACCCAAAGAGGGCACTACTCGATTCATGGGTCAAAGGTCGAGTGGTGAAAAGGGCAACCACGGGAATGATGTTTCGCTCTCCTAGACAGCTTGCGGGTCAGGTGGAGCTCTAGACACCTCTTGCTAGGTCTAGAATGGAGTTGAAGATCTCCGTGGCCCCCAACGTCCAGGCATGGTGGGAGACCCTATTCTAGATAAAGGGTAGAATTTGTGGTGCCATGTGATTTGGACTAGTTACTTCTGTTGGACAGAAGGGATATATAATTTCTCCTGTATGGTGGGAGACAAAGATTAACATGAACATAAGTTAAGGAATTTGTTTGAACTTGTTTTGCTTGCTCTATTTTCATGTCTGTGCTGTAAGTTACACGAATGAACCGTGTTCCCTAAAATGCTTAATTAATGAAGCTGACTTTAACTGTCACACATAAATGTGGTAGGACATAATTAGAAAACTAAAGCTATTGAGGGAGGATGGTGGGCGGAACCCCTAGTGGGTCCATCCTACAGTAGGGTGGTCCTAGAGAACAGAGATGCTTTTCACAAGATTTTTTCGACCTTTAGATATTATTAGGTTAAAACCTGATTCATTCCGTTTAAGAGGACCGAAATGGGGCTATGCCCTACAAGCAGAGAGGTCGAGCAGCGCATCCCTCTCATTTCCCATTCTCTTTGAACCAAGTGTGGTGTGGGTTAGCTTCAGCTTGGGTATCTTTGTATAAAGTAGGATGTCCAAGACCTGATGCTAGAATGCTGTTAGGAGACCTTGGCCATTAGGAGCCCAGATTTTAGGTCGATCCTAGTGGGTTCTCGACCATGAATGTTCTATTGCGAGGCGGATTCGGAAAACCCTAGGTGAGAAACCCCAAAATATTCCATGGGAGTACCGAGCAACGATGCTTAGATTCGGATCGCTAAAATATGCTTGGAAAGCCAGTAGGCAGGCATGTTACACCATCCCAAGTAATTCCTTTGACTCTTGCAAATGAAATCATCTCTCTAGAATAATCATCCCCAGCTACCATCCTCTTTAGTAAACTCATGTGCAAATGTGGGGCTTCATCAGTTAGTCTCTCAAGTCTAGCTCTCCTACATGCTCTTTGGGCTCCCTCAGGATGTCCCAACTAATTTGTAATGGGGATTGCTTGTCCATATATGACCATAAAAAGCCTATTATGAGCTTTTCAACTTTGGCCTAGGCCACTTGGCTAAATGTTAAGAGTGAAGCCACATAGATCACTGATGACATGATCGTACTCTTAACAATCATCAATCTTTGTAAGAGGGAGCATGGGAAGGAATTCTAGGCTCTCATTTTATCTTGATATTTAGTGTGAGGAACCACTAAAAATGATCATAAAGAGGGATCCCCACTCCAACGGGTGCCCCTAAGTATCGCATCAACTCAACAAACCTCATTGCACCTCATCCTTTTGACTAGGTACCAAGAAGTTTAAGTAATCTAAGCAAGCCATGTTGTAGGAATCAGTGACACCTAGGTTGCAAAAGGGATTAGGGCTATCATTGTAAAAATTGGGCCTTAAAAGAGTTGTATTACATTTTGGACCCACCAAGTTATGGCGGCAGAAGGTGTTGAAGGGATCATAATAAAACTGAGAAAGATTGTTGGTTCATACCACTCTCACTTGAAAAGTGAAAGACTACTTGAGCATGACTAGCATAATCATACTAAATACATTGTCTAAGGATTGTAAACCCAATGAGCACACACATACCTATTTCAAAACACTAGGAAGAGAAGTGCTTGCATTACTAAACTTGTAACGAAACACATTCAACTGAGAGCTCAAAAATGGATACGTGAAGGGAAATAAATTGTGATTGCATCAAACTATACAAACAAAGAGATGCAATAACTATACTCACAAAACAGTAATAATAAAATAAAGAGCTATGATGAACCACCCATAAACACAAGAGGGACAAAACACCACCAAGAATACTCAAAGAAATGTGAGCAACACAAGGGAATTCCTGAGCAAACGAACTAAAAGGTGAACAAATCTAGCACTAACACTCAATATCTTAATGAGAACATAAGGACAAAACAAGGGAAGCCCACAACCAAACAAATGAAAAGTGGAGACCATAGAGCTCCAATGGGCCTCCTCAACCATCGAGGGCAAATAGATAGGAACGTCACTTGCACATTACATTTTGATTTTCATAAGTTTGAATAGAATTTTAACACTGTCAAAAGACCAGCACGAAGATGAATCAACTCAATAACCTTGACCTTGAATGTGATAAGAGTAGCATTACACAAAAGAGCCATGATTCTAATACACAATTCACACTTGATAGTGTAGCTAGGAGTTCAAGGATCGACATTTGAAAGGCTAGGGTTATAAGTATGGACCCAAAAGACGATGAAATAATACCTCTTGCCTATCTTAGGGTTAACCCTACTGCAAAAGGAGAGCATTTTGTTGACACTTTCATTGATGAAGGAGCAGACTTTAATATTTTGACCTACAAAGCTTGGGCTAAAATAGGCCAATTAGAGCTTATACTGACTAACAAAGTCCTCAATCTCTATGGGGAAAAACCATATTTTCTCCTACAAAAATGTAGAATCCTCACAATTATCAAGACCAAAAGTCTACACATCTTATTCCATGTACTCCCAAACCATGAGGACGTGGGAAAGGAAGTACTTCTTGGTAGAGCTCCTTAGTGTGAGGATAATTACAACTTTTAGAAAGGGTGATCATGACAATCCTCAAGGAAAAGGAAATACAAAAATATCTAACTCAAAAGAGATTTTAGCTAGTGAGAGTTATAGGAAAACAATTGTGGAATAGCTTCAAGTATGCAATAAAGAGAGAGAACCTGTTGGCACAAATATGGGCACTCCTACCATTGAGGGTGGAGAGAATATTTTTTTATCATGGGGGTTCAATCCTCCAATGGCATTAACACTTTGTAAGATAGGAAAAACATTAGCACAACAATGGATCTATAGAGCATTGCATTTGAATGGGATGGGAGGCAAAACAATGACATTCAATAAAGGAGAGGAGGTATGGCTTGACACCCCTTTGCAAGGTTGCATGAGTGTTTATTAGTGCGCACTTGATGAATGGGAAGTTGGGCGGGCCAAAATCCTCCAACTCGTAAGTCAATTAAAGAAATACTTTTGGTAAAGTTGTTAAACAAAAGCGAGTCCCATCAAGATTATGAAGTTTGTAGGGAAAACCAAAATTTGGGGAATCGACATTAGTGAGGACATATTTAAAAGGGCCATGAAGGACCTATGGGTGCTCTGTCTACCATTTAGAGATAGGATCTTTTCCTGGAAGGTGGAAATGGGTGCATTGCTATCTATAGATAAGCTAAAGAGTAGAGGATTAATGAATGGCTTATGCGGCTGTGGAAGGGTGGAGTCCATTCGTCACATTTTTTGGGATGGTTGTAGGGTGTCCATCACTTGGTCCCAGACAAGAGGAAGACTGAGCATGGAAGAGGATGACATGAAGAGTTCATTATCTTTGGTCAACATAGAAATGCTCAAGGATCATTACTATTGGACATGCAAAAGTTACAAGAATATTCACCTTGCAAGCATTATGGGAGCCTAGAATCAAGAAGCTATTTTAAGGTATTAGTGTAGGTTAGATAGGAAGATATACTGCATAGAGTAAAAAGGTACCTTAGTTTTGTAATGCGTGAGCTTTTTATAAAAGAGCTTATATACCCAAAGCTTTCCCCTAAGGGACTCCAAAACATCAAGTATTTCGTGCTTGAGCTAATAGATAGAGATATCAAGCTTTCTCACTCCCTGCATAGTAAAGATGAAGGAGTTTCTTCCCCTCCAAATAAATCTCATGACCGTACCACTAATGAGATTGACAAGCCACCAGTTGGCATCATCAAGATTTCCTTGATTCACAAAAAAAGTATTGGTAAGTCCAAATTCAAACAATAGATTAGAGGATCTTAGCCATTGTTTGATTGCCTTCCACAGTGCCATGACATGTAAGTAATCCTAGAACAAGTGTTTCTTTGCCTTCTTTGCTCCACCTTGAATGGAAAAAAGGGAGGAAATTCTAATCCATCTAGACAAACACACTTGCGTAGGGAGTTTTTCCAGCATCAGCTACCACCTTAGTGAGTTGATCCTGAAAGGAGGGGGTGGTCCTCCAAATTCTCCTTGCTCTCCTCTTCCATGTACTAATCTTGGCCATGATTTGCCCACTTGTCCTTCATCTACATTAAGATAGTAGGGGAGGTAGCTTTATAATCAATGTTGCCTTGCAATGCCATAGTGGCTGACTTGATGGGATGACCAGGTCCTTGAAAATCGAGTCCTCAAACCTAACAAGTGAAGCGGGCTATTCACTTTTCATTTGCTAGGTAGTAACCACTAGCTAGTTAGCTTCCTTCTCGCTCAAGTGGTGTTATTCAATCATCTACACAAGAGGCGTCCAACTCTAGGGCATTCCATAGATCTGCCCAATCGGCAACACCTTTGTTGTGCAGAGCTCTCGCAAGTAGAGGCTTCTTGTGAACCGGTGTCAACTCATGGTCATAGGCATATGGAGAGAGCGATATACTACTCCTCAACAAAGTGTCTCCTTTCCTTGCTCCCCTTAAACAACGTGAGTCCTCATTGACCATTTTTTTCCAGCTTGCTACCATTGCCTAGGCTACCTTTGATTGTGGGATCTTGATGTTGACCCGGGGACCAATTAAGACAACTTGCCAGCGGATACCATCTCAAGTAATTCCTTTGACTTGTGCAGATGAAATTATCTCTCGATAATAATCATCCACGACTGCCATCCTCTTTAGTAAACTCATGTGCAAACACTGGGCTTTATCAGTTAGTCTCTCCAATCCAGCTCCTCCATGCTCTTTGGGCTCCCTCACGATTTGTAATGGGGATTGCTTGTCCATGTATGACCATAAAAAGCCTCTCATGAGCTTTCCAACTTTGGCCCATGCTCCTTGACTAAATGCGAAGAGTGAAGCCACACAGATAATTGATATATGACATGATCATACTCTTAATAACAATCGTCAATCTTCGTGAGAGGGAGCACGTGAGGGAATTCTAGGCTCTCATTTTATCCTGATATTTAGTGTGAGGAACCACTGAAAATGCTCGGAAGGAGAGATCCCCACCCCAACGGGTGCCCCTAAGTATCTCATCAACTCACAAGACTTCATAGCTTGGAAGCCAAGTTGTATGACCCACTGGTCTAGCTCTCTCCATGAGGGGAAAAACAACATTGTCTTGGTCTGATTGATTTTAGGAGTCGATAGGAGTGAGAACTCGGAGTATATATTCTCCAAAAAATGGGTATTTGAATCCTTTATGGCCTCCACATTGTTGAGGCATTTTCATTAGCAAAGAACTAGGTTGCCAATTGGGAGCAATATTGGTAGGGGAGCCCTTTCATGGTTTCCTCTTCGGATGGTGATGCCGATTCTATGGAGCAGGGGATCCATGATGAGGGCAAAGAGCAGTTGTACCAGTGGACACCCCTGCTTGATAAACCTGTGTAGCAGAAAAGGGGAAGAAAAGACATCGTTAATGTTAGCAATAGCAGAGGCTCTTTTAAAGATGAATAGCATTGGTACCTTAGCTGGCCTGTCTGATGGGGGGAAATAGATAGCGGGGATTTGATAGTAGCCATGCTTAGGGCCTTTAGCTAAAGTTTCCCATATTGTAGTTGACAAGCATACTCTTTATTATTGATATCAAGTATCTACATGTGTCTTAAATGCATGATGCATCCTAAGTGATGCTTGTAAACACTCTTGACAAAAATATCATTTTATTCGCACTTAAGAAAAGGAGCGACTTTGCTATGTAAAGTGTCAATTCAAACTATTAACTCTCGGAAGTTTCACGCGGTCGAACAATCCAGATGCCTGGCGCCCGCATCTGATTGAGTTGACTGTCGCTTTCTTTCTTCTCGCTGTCTGACGACGTGTCCAAAAGCACGCGCACTGACGCACCGCGTTGCGCGGCTTTGCGTCTTTTCCTTCCAAATGCCAATCCATGATATATATATATATATAGCTAGCGCCTTGTCCACCTTGTCGTTGCCTGGTATCTGCATCGATTTGCCTGCAGACGTCAACAGCAGCTCGCTCAACCTTCTCCCAACTCTAAATTACCAAGCGAACAAACATTAACATATCATGCAGCAGCAGCATGATCATCTGATCGAGGATGCGGCTGCGCAGAAGTATCGTGAGGATCTGGAGAGCCTGCAAAAGCTCTTGTTAGACGCACTGCTCCAGCTCCACACCACCTCAATCTCATATGATTGCAGCAGCGACTCCGACGCGCAGCAGCGACTCCGAATTCACCTCCACAAACGCAAAGTCCAAACACTGGTCGATCTCGTGGTCGACAGGGCATCTCGCCTCGCCAACATCCACAGCCCTACGTCAGCAGCTCATCAGAAGCTGGGCGCTCACAATCCCACCCAGGAGGAGATGATCGAGTGCGGCGCTGTGTTCGCTGCTGTTTACAAGAAGTTGCATGCTGCACTGCGCGAGTCATGTGATCATGGACTTAGGCGTGTGGCGAGCAACAACGTCGATTGTCCGCTACCTACAGCAGAGTCTGATTAACAACCCAGATCAAGGAAATCAGTTTACCGCAGCTTCAGGAAAGATGTGAGGATGCACAATGATGGAACTGTATATTATAACGATCAGAAGATTATTAAATCTGCATTATATGGACAGGCTCAAATGCCTTTTATTTATGACCCAAGTTGGGGGTTCTGCTGTACAACTTGGCTAAGTTATCTTTGGAGTTGAGGCTGAATTCTCTCTAATGAAGCAAAACTGCTTCTTATTTTCATTTAAGCTCTGATTCGCAAGAGAGCGCTAGTTGCCCTGAAGTCTATTTTTTGCACAATTTATTCCCAGAAGGATACCATATTGCTACCACATAGTACAGTAAAAGGCCTCATGCCCGCGCGCCCTCCCTCTCGCTGTGTGCTGCTTCTGCTGCTGCTGGAAGACCTATGTGGCTGCATCAGCACGCACTTGGTATAACGGTTCAGATTGTACTTGTAAATACTGGTGTAATTGGGCAAAAGAAGAATGATGGGGTGTGTTCATGAGGGTTTAGGCTAATTCTTCATATGTATGGGACATTCAATCATGCGCATCTTTTTTCCTCCGAGCAGCTTGTCATAAGTTTTAGCTTGATAGATGCCCTACACAGCGCTCTCTCTCTCTCTCTCTCTCTCTCTCTACATATATATATATATATATATATTTTCAAGATACAAACACGTGTGTCCTCATGTCGAAGAACCACATTCTCTGACAGGTAAGTTAAGCTAATGAGACTTTTGACTAGGTTATATGTTTTAGAAATTCAGTAAAGTTAATATCTATGTTTAAAGATATAAAATCTTCAAACCTCAAAGTTGGCAACCTACCGAAAGCATGGCTAGGACCTTTTATGTGTCAAACGATTCTATCGATGAACAACTTCAAACAACTAAATCAAATAAGTCACTGCTTGAGGACGAGGTTTCCGTTATGATACATTTTACAACGCACCATTAGGGTTATAGGAATATTCTCTAAAGCTTCTTCCATTATGGCTCAAGATAGCAGAGAATGGGTAATCCCAAAACTACAAACATGTGAATCAGATTTTAAAATAAAGATGTGTAGCTTGATTTGTACTGACATTCAAAGATGTCTATGACCGAGAGTAGTGAAGTATCAAGTGAAGAACGGAGGAAGAGGGACATTAAACATAATAGGGAAATGAGAGAGAGAGAGGGAGGGAGAAGAAACGAGAGAAGGAGAGGAAGAGAGCAAAAGGAAATGAGAGAGGAAAATGAGAGAGAGAAAATGAGAGAATGAGAGGAGAGAGAAAAAGAGAGAAAAGATGTTAAACATAATAGGGAAAGAGAGAAAGAGAGGGTGAGGGTGAGGGTGAGGGTGAGGACATGAGAGAGGGAGAGGAAGAGAGAAAAGGAAATGAGAGAGAGAGAGAGGAGAGAGAAAAAGAGAGAAAAATCATTAAACCTAATAGGGAAAGAGAGGGTCAGGGTGAGGGAGGGAGAGGAAATGAGAGAGGGAGAGAAAGAGAGAAAATGAAATGAGAGAGGGAGAGGAGAGAGAAAAAGAGAGAAAAATCATTAAACCTAATAGGGAAAGAGAGAAAGAGAGGGTGAGGGTGAGGGAGGGAGAGGAAATAAGAGAGGGAGAGAAAGATAGAAAAGTAAATAAGATCTTACAATAAGCTCATCCTAGGCTCATAGGGATTAGGCCGGGATATATGGCTAGAGAGCCACTACAAGATATAGACCTTATACCGACTTTTAACGCGACGAAAATACAAATAATAAAATTTGCCCCCGTCGTCGCAAAAAGCGTCGTTATTGACGACGCCATAGAAACGTCGCTATATGCCTCGCTACGCAACCAGTAAAGTTGCGACGCCAATAGCGACGCGAGCAGTAAATTTGCGACGCAAATAGCGACGGTAATAGGGAAAAAAAAAATTACGCTATATGAGAGCCATATAAAATAGTTTCTGCACTGCTGCATACAAAGCGCTTGCAAACAAAAAGAATGAATACTGAAATCATAAAACTGATACATGAAATAAATACATGATCGCATAAAATGCGATTGGTACAATCATGAAAGGATATCACTAATACATAGAAAATGTCTACATAGATCAGGCAACTAAAAACTAAAGGTGTGTGAGCTCTAAGGATCCAAGGGCGAGCTAGAAATCCTCGTCCCCCGAAAGCTCGTCCCGCCACAAAGGAGCATCAAACGGATTCTGCAGAAAAAGAAACAACATATCAATCCACCATACAATAATGCATTCAAATATCTCATGGTAACTACGGATAAGAAAGATGAGTGACTTACAGGGCCACCGCGTCTATACAATCGGTCGATCAATGCCCTGAGACCGTGCCTCTCTGCATATCGAGTCTCAAGGCCTTGCAGATCGCGATTTGTAATGGAGTGCTGCAAAGAAAACAAAATGCTAACTGTTAGAAACATGATTGTTAGTACAAAGAATATTTCAAAAAAACAAATAAGCAAAACAAAAGAGAAACTTACAAAGTCCTCCAAATATGTCCTGTGGCCGCCACTCCCAAGATGATGCACTACTCCAGCCTCGATTCGTGCCCTCGCCACCTCCCACTGCTGACTCCAACGTCCTGGCGAATCTATAGCCTCCTCCCTCAGTCTCGGCGCCAGTCGTCTACATCTAACCACTCGGGCTTTGGAGCCCCACTCTTGATTGCCTTGCGTGCGTCAGATCGTCTATGTGACATGTATGCACGCATGCAATCCATCATCCCGCCCATAGAGAATCTATCTACTGCGGGCTGGCACCGGAAACTCCTCGTGGAAGGATGCTACTATGTAGTCCTTGCTCCCCTCCGGTATGTTCCTCCAATGATCCAGGACGTTGTGCCGAAAAACTTGTTGGTACAACTCCCTCATGCGAGCCATCACCCTCCTCCCCTCATCATTCATGATGATGGCTCATGACCTACTATCCACTGGGTATCCATAACCCCTAGGAGTCTGCCTAAGATGGGCCCTCTCCCATCTCCGTCCACGCTCCTGGGCATATCCAGGAGACCCCTGTACATCCGGTGTACCGACGGGGATACCCTCTCCCGGAGTGCCACTCAAAGGGGTGCCACCAAAAGGAGTGCCATCAAAAGACGTGCCACCTGCTGACGGCTGCGCAAAAGCCGGAGTAACTTGAGTAGACGTCCCCACAAGTGTGACAAATCCTGGAGGTGGCGCAGCTCCAGTTGAATGATGAGACGGAGACACCACGTCCGTGTCTCCACAGCAGCACCCCCCTGATCCTCCTGCAGTCCCTCCCTCTAGCCCAAGTTGTGAGCGTCGAGATCATCTGCTCGAAGCTGAAGCATCTGATTGCGCTGAAGGAGATCTAGCAGAGCGCCCTAACGAAGAACGAGACAGCTCCTGGTCTGCCATCTCTCCGAATCTCGCGAGCTGATGTGGAGACATGCGTGCCATCATGTCCTGAAACTCCTCATCGCTCATCCCTTGACTCATCCTGAAAATGTCACCTGCACAGATAAAAAATGATGTTAGAATAATCAATTTAAACTATACAAAGCACAGTAATATAAATCATTTTTTAAAAATCCCTCTTAAAATGCATATCTTATGTACCTTTATGGAAGATCTAAACAACGAATTGAGTAATACAATTCTCCAAGAATGAAGTATTCTATGGTCCCATGTTAATCTCCTGACACAACTCTACATACACTGGAAGGTCGATAGACATGTCACCACAAAAGAATGAGTCTGCCTCATTCTCAAAAAATTCTAGGACTTCTGTATTTCCATCATTGTTAGCCGATGCGAGCTCGAAGCTTGCGGTGGCCTCCACCCCTTGTAATATCGACCCCTCTATTTGCATATTTTATTCATCTATGCCTAGAACATCGCTTTGATCATATACTCTCGCACCTCGAGGAGTTGAAGGTATAACATACTACCATCGAGGTTATTGGGGGTTTG
This sequence comes from Lygodium microphyllum, assembly GCF_053477565.2. Taxonomy (NCBI): domain Eukaryota; kingdom Viridiplantae; phylum Streptophyta; class Polypodiopsida; order Schizaeales; family Lygodiaceae; genus Lygodium; species Lygodium microphyllum. Next base: position 187,317,728 of record NC_141137.1, on the reverse strand, counting down.
GATAGAAGATTACATGTTCACAAACACTTACAAAGCGAGTTCAAACCATTGTGACATAAACCATGTCATATTACAATTAGCAAGCAAATGACTCTTTGCACCTGTTCACAATGGGCCGGCAACACAAAGGTGTCGCGCAAATCCGTCCATTTTTTTTCGGAATCTATTTCGAGAAATCTAGATGGACCTCGTCGAACTGTTGCTCTAGCTCCTCCAAGTACCACTTTGAACCACTGCACATCGAATAGTATCATGGAGAAGCTAGGGTAATCCACCGTAATAATACTTTGCAAGTTCCCAAAATACTCCATCTCATTCACAACCGTGTTTGGATCCGTTGCTCGTCGCCGGCTCTCTTGCTCAAACTTTGCCATGACACCACAGTCCATTGTGGAGCGCATTTTGTCAATACGCTCCACGCGAAAATGCCGTCCGCGTGACCATGTTGCACTATATATTTTGTACTGTACATTGAAACACTCAAATTAGATGTAGCAAGCAAATTTAGATACGACACATTCTAAACCTCTCATTACCTTTGGACTACATCCCCTCGAGAACTCCCACTCCTCCATTGAGACCTCTGTCCCTTCGCTGGATGCTGCGGTCAAGGCTCCATGCAACCATCGTGTTGACATAAACCGCGGCATCTCCTCCATGCCTTAGGGATATTGAATCAGTCCGGTGATGCATACTGCGTTGGAATTCAGCTCGCGCTTCCTCACGATCTTGCCTTGCAATCTGGTACTTGGTGAGCCACGTCTCCATGGAGGCATGGTGCAACATACAAAAGCGATTCACCTTCTCTTCCATTGAGGCATCCATTCTTTTTTCTACCTCATTTCCAACCACCACATCTCCAGTCAGTCTATCATCGTCCTTCAGCATCCATAGCATTTCATTGTCTGGTTCCACCGTTGGTAGCCATTGTGAGATATGCACTAACGCCTCTGACACCAACCAACCTTTCGCCATGCTACCTTCTGGATGAGCTCATTGTCGCACAAAGCCTTTCAGGATTTTCATGAAGTGCTCCAGGAAGAACGTCCATCGCGTATGGACAGGTCCAGCAATCTTCACTTCGTCCACAAGATGCATAAGAAGGTGAACTTGTATCGTAAGCATGCTAGTGGGCAGGTATTTCTCAAAGAGACAGACCGTCTCAACTGCTCCCCACCTTGCAGATTCAATAGAGGACGTCTTAATCTCTTTCTGTGAGATCCATTGCACCAAAGTCGACAACTTGTAAATGGCCCCGCGAATTTCTGGAGTAAGGCATCCTGCGATCACGATCGGTAGGACAAACTGCCACAAATGAGAAAGCATTATGAATAATGGCCACTTTTCAAATTGCAAAATGTCCACGCTAATTAAAATCCATTCTGTTCACAAATCTGACATATCTTATGCCAATCATGGGATTTTAGCCCAGACATTTGGTCATCTTTAGAAAATGCGGACCTGAGAGAACGCATCATACCCGTCGGAGTGTGGATAGACTTGATTACTTGCTTCACAATGCGCTCTTCTTTGGTAGACAAAACCCAGGGAGCGTGAGGAAGCTGCACTCCTCCTTCAGCACTCGACTGCGGCCAAAGCGCCTCCATCTTACCTACCTCCTTTAAATCCATTCGTAACCCTATAGTGTCTCTCTTTCTTGTGATGTGGTCCCATAGCAAGCTGCCCACATTCTTGAAAATATGCATGTGATCCAACAAGTGGTTGACCTGTAAGTGGGTCCAATATGGCAACTCGTAGAAAACTGAGAACTGTCGCATTCCATTTGGATGTGATTCCGGGTTTACCATTTTCAGCTCATACCAGCTTGCAGTGTTCATACGTGCTGGAGGTCGTCCAAGAAAACCTTCCTTGAGTTCATGATCCTCTGGCAAGAAAGCGGCGTGTCCTTAATATACCATCTTCTTCATGGTTCGTGACCTTCGGGAGTCTAACTGTGGCCCACACAATGGACATGCATGATAACCTGAGGTAACCAGACCTGTAAAGCGAGCCACGACCTAGTGAATACTTGATTGAATGAAGTAAAATATAGATATTACCAGCGAGAACAAAGGTCTGCTCACCTGAGCACTCTCCCAATCCCGAAAAGTCATGCATCATCCACATGAGAATGGCTCGAATGTTGGCTGACCGCCGACCATCGCGCCTGCTCATATCTTGCACAGTGACCCCCTCCTCCCACAAAATCTTAAGCTCATCGACTAATGGACGAAGACACACGTCCATATTTTTTACTTTGTAGCGGCCTGAGACGAGCAAGCTAAGGATGAGATGTCATTTCTTCGTAGAAAGCCATGGAGGGATGTTGTAGCTGACAAGCACTATAGGCCACACATTGTAAGAAGTCAAGCAAAGACCGAATGGGTTCACACCATCCATGGTGAGACTGAGCCGAAGATTCCTTGGCTCTCGCGCAAAGCCTGGGAAGGTAGAGTCAATGTGGCTCCATGCGCGCGAATCCGCTGATATTTGTTGAACTCCATCCGTGGACCTATTCTGCACATGCCACGTTGTCAAGCTTGCCATGGCAGACGTGCGAAACATGTGGTTTATGCGGGGGATGAGCGGAAAGTGTCTGAGAACTTTTTGAGGGATGGTTTGCCCTTGCAAGTCCTATCGATACCTGTGAGCACCATACTTTGGATATGTCTCCATAGTCTCATATTCATCTCAAAACAATATGCAGTCGTTGATACATGCATGGATGTTATTGTAGTCCATGTCAAGCTTCCGTAAAACATGTCGTGCATCATCACGAGACTCAGGCATGGTATTTGCAGATGGTAATATATGATATTTCAATAACCTGAAAAAAATCATAAAACACCTTGAAAAAACACAAATGTTTGCAATAATACTGTTTAAAAAAAACCCAATGAAGCCTATGTGCAAGGTACCTGAATAACTCAGTCACACTCGTATCGCTCCAACCATATTTTGCTTGCACACTTAAGAGTGCAAGCAATGTCTTCAACTGAGATACTCGGTACCCATCATATAATGGTATGGATGCTTCCTCTCTAAGCGGGTCAGATGTCTCAACATCCATGGGAATCAATGCATCGATCATTGCCTCCATCTCAGGCTCCAAGATTGTAGGTAGGTCGGGAAGGTTGTCTATCTCCTCTGCCATTGACGGTATAGATGGACCTTGCGAGTGATCGATTGGCTCCTGCAATCCATCCATCGCACATCCACGAACTCTTCAAATTGGCTGTAAAGGGTGCACTCCCCCTTGGGTCGAGACATCACCCCCCTGGATAGAAAATTTGCCAACAATACCCAATCTTATTGTGTATGGTTTTCAATTAGCTTGAGAGTACAATGCATGATTAATATTAACTTCAAATTACCGTTTGCTGAAAATCTGCAATCGTCTGATCAATGATCTCAGATTGAAACTCGCCAAATCGTCGTACGTGTTCTATAGACAATCGGCGTTTTCGTCTAATTGCCAACTTGCATTGAGAGCAAGGACATGGGACACGCTGATTAAGATATGTCTCGCGGTCTTAAACAATAAGACCTTCTTTGTTTTCCATCTTATCTACATTACAGTAAACGAGGCTTAAATGGATAGCTTTATGGAGATGTACGTCAAGTTGCAAGTTGACCATAAATCTTGCATTGTATATAGTAGTTGAGAGATTTTCCGATGTTATATCTCGGCCTTGTATCATGCTCAAGGATTTGTTTGTCCCGGTAGATAATTATTTGTTATATCTCGGCTTTGAGTATAAGCAATCTATTTTGAGTATCATTGAGGATCTCTTAGTCTAATAATAAATCAGTCTCAATAAAAAGCATCTTAGAAATGTGGTTTTTTTGTCCTAGGATCGCGTATTAAAATTAATGCACGCCATCTATGAAATTTAATAACTATAGTAATAAAATTTATTTCAATCAATTCTACTCATAGTCATAAGACCTGAGAGAAAATATCCTATACTCAATTTAAGGGTTTCTTCTTCTATAACAATACTTTTGGGTTCATTTTGATGAAGTACCATAATGACCATTAGCTAGGGTATCATTTTCTTTTAGTCCTTCCGTTGACTAGTTGGCATGATTTCTAATTTGTTATGCCTATAAAGTTAATACAAAAACAATGAATTATGCATATCACAATTAGATCCCCTACTTGGACATTATGAAGGAATTGACCATTTTTAAGCCATCTTAAAGAGTCACCAATGTATGTGGCCCATGGCAAAGCACATTGCATACCATTATCGATAAGTCTATTATCTTAAATTTCCTTCCCCTCCCTCTCCCTCTCTTTCTCTCCCTCTCTCTCCCTCTCCCTCTCTTTCTCTCTTTCTCTCTCATTTCCTCTCCTAAACAAGCAAAAAAGAAAGTGATTCAAACAACAAACAACCAAACCCGTTGTGAGAGAGAGAGTGCACTCTCTCTCTCTCACCCTCTCCCTCTCCCTCTCATTCTCTTTCTCTCCCTCTCTCATTTCCTTCCCCTCCCTCTCCCTCTCTTTCTCTTTCTCTCCCTCTCCCTCTCTTTCTCTTTCTCTCCCTCTCTATCTCCCTTTCTCTCTCATTTCCTAAACAAGCAAAAAAAAAGTGATTTAAACATTAAACAAGCAAAAGGGAGAGGGAGAGAGACAATGCACTCTCCCTCTCTTTCTCTTTCTCTCCCTCTCTTTCTCTCTCATTTCCTCTCCTAAACAAGAAAAAAAGAAAGTGATTTAAACATTAAACAAGCAAAAGGGAGAGGGAGAGAGAGAATGCACTCTCCCTCCCTCTCCCTCTCTTTCTCTTTCTCTCCCTCTCTCATTTCCTCCCCCTTCCTCTCCCTCTCCCTCTCCCTCTCCCTCTCCCTCTCTTTCTCTCTTACTCTCTAGTTTCCTCTCCTAAACAAGCAAAAAAGAAAGTGATTTAAACATTAAACAAGCAAAAGGGAGAGGGAGAGAGAGAATACACTCTCCCTATCTTTCTCTTTCTCTCCCTCTCCCTCTCTTTCTTTCCCTCTCTCTCCCTCTCCCTCTCTTTGTCTTTCATTTCCTCTCCTAAACAAGCAAAAGAGAGTGATTTAAACCTTGAACAAGCAAAAGAAAGAGAGAGGGAGACTCACCAATGAGATATGGCGAGCGTGGGGCGGCTTCTCTTTGCGATGAAGGCTCCTCCTCTCCTTCACGAACAATGGCGGTGGCAGCTGCGGCGGCAAGTCTTCTTCCTCTTCTTCTCTCATGATGGTCGCTCTCTCCCTCGCTCTCGCTCTCAAAACTCTCAATGAAGCAAAAGAAATGAAAACCGCGCTCGGGTTTCGGCTGCGTTTTTTCCCTACGGTCCGTCGCTAGTCGCGATGTAAATACCGATGCCAATAGCGACGCCGCTATCCGCCGTCGCTAATCGGTGTCGCTAATGGCCCAAATCCTTGTAGTGAGCCCTAGCATACTTGTGCCTCCTAGCATAATGTTCTTCCTACAAAGAGACATCTCATACATGGGGCTTGTCCTAGCCTCCATCATCACGCAAGTATACAATGAAGGTAATCAGCCTATCAATATGAAAAAATTTCATTTTTCATAACGTAAATTCAAAAATAACTTTAGATATTCCATAAAAATCAATCTCTTCTTAAAAAGACAAATACAAAAAAGTAAAACAGCATCATTCATACGCTTCCCAAAACTAAAACAGTATCACCACAAGATCTCTTAGGAAACTCATCCTCAACTATCAATTTTAATTAATAAATATAATATAAAATTGCTTGCAAGGAATGACACTCTTTTATCATTAACCCTCTTTCTTCCTTAGAATAGTCTTAGGAACAAATTTTTGCTCTAACAAGCATATATTTGAGCATAATAACTATTTTAAGGTTTATTCCCACGAGTAGTAGTAGTATATATGAAACCATCAAGCTAGAGATCATGCTTTGGTATGTGTGGAGATCCCAATCTCATTCCCTCATAGAGATTGTAGTGTGAAATAGTGTGGAGAGAAGGTGGGTGAGTTGTAAATGGTAAAGGAGAATTCTATTGATGATGGAGAGAAGATGAGGTGAATCGCCAATTCTATTCTTAGTGAGTGCAACCTACCCATAGTATGGCATCCATGACCGATTGAAATTAGTAAGACTTTGAAATCCTACCTCGAGTATTATAACTATTATTTTGTGGTGGATTTTCTTACCATAATTCAATGCCAATTTGTGCTTGTGTTTTCCACGGTGTGTTGACTATGGGTGTCAAATACTCTACTCGAATCTCTCTCTCTTTCTCCTCTCTTTTCTCTCAACTCTTGTCTCTCTCTTCATCTCTATATAAGTAGTTGTAAGTAGTCATACTCGTGGTCATGGTCGTAGTCATAGTCGTAGTCATGGTCGTAGTCGTGGTCGTCGTGGTCCTGGTCCTGGTCATGGTCGTGGTCGTGGTCATGGTCATGGTCGTGGTCATGGTTGTGGTCGTAGTCGTGGTCGTCGTAGTTGTACTCATAGTCATGGGTCATGGTCATGGTCATCGTAGTCGTAGTCGTGGTCGTCATGGTCGTGGTGATCGTGGTCGTAGCCGTGGTTGTGGTCATGGTCATAGTCATGGTCATGGTCGTAGTCGTGGTCATAGTCATAGTCGTAGTCGTGGTCGTGGTCATAGTCGTAATGTAGAAAAATAGAGAGAGATGGAAGGTGAGGATAACAATTTGAGAAAGAAAAAAAGAGAGAGAGATGGAAGAAGAGGAGAATAATTTAAGGAAGAAAAAAAGAATGATAACAAAAACAAATTGTTTGTCATAACATAGACAAAATGGAAAACAATGAAGGTCCTGTTGTTCAAGATCGCGAGGCGTATCTTAATCATCGTGTCCCATGTCCTTGCTCTCAATGCAAGCTGGCAATTAGACGAAAACGTCGATTATCTATACAGAACACGTACGACAATTTGGCGAGTTTCAATCTGAGATCATTCAAGCGATTGCGGATTTTCAGCAAACGGTAAGAAAAGTTAATATCAATCATGCATTGTACTCGCAAGCTAATTGAATACCATATACAATAAGATTGGGTCTGGCTAGTAAATTTTCTATCCGGGGAGATGACGTCTCGTCCCAAGGAGGAGTGTACCCTTTGCGCAAATTAGAAGATTTTGTGGACGTGCGGTGGATGAAGTGCATGAGCCAATCCACCACTTGCAAGGCCAATCTATACCGTCAATGCCAGAGGAGATAGGCAGCCTTCCAGACTTACCTACAACCTTGGAGCGTGAGATAGAGGCAATGATTGATGCATTGATTCCCATGGATGTCGAGACTTCTGATCCGCTTAGAGAGAAAGCATCCATACCATTATATGATGGGTGCCGAGTATATCGCTTGAATACACTACTTGCACTTTTAAGTGTGCAAGCAAAATATGGGTGGAGCGATGCGAGTGTGACCGAGTTGTTCAAATACCTTGTACATACGCTTTGTTGATTTTTTTTTGCACTATTATTAAAAATATTTGCGCTTTTTCAAGGTGTTTTATGATTTTTTTCAAGTTATTGAAATATCATATATTACCACCTACAAATACAATGTCTGAGCCTTGTGATGATGCACGACATATTTTACGAAAGCTTGGCATGGATTATAACAACATCCATGCATGTATCAATGATTGCATACTATTTCGAGGAGAATATGAGACTATGGAGACATGTCCAAAGTATAATGCTCACAGCTATCGATAGGACTTACAAGGAAAAATCATCTCTCAAAAATTTCTCAGACACTTTTCGCTTATCCCCCACATAAACCACATGTTTCGTATGTTTGACATGGCGAGCTTGACAACGTGGCATACGCAGAATAGGTCCAGGGATGGAGTTCAACAAATATCAGCAGATTCATGCGCATGGAGCCACATTGACTCTACCTTCCCAAGCTTTGCTCGAGAGCCAAGGAATCTTCAGCTCGGTCTTGCAATGGATGGCATGAACCCATTCGGTCTGCGCTCAACTTTTTATAGTGTGTGGCCTATAGTCCTTGTCAACTACAATATCCCTCCATGGCTTTCTACGAAGAAATGACATATCATCCTTAGCTTACTCATCCCCAACCGCTACAAAGTCAAAAATATGGACTTGTATCTTCGTCCATTAGTCGATGAGCTTAAGATTTTGTGGGAGGAGGGGGTCACCGTGCAAGATATGAGTAAACACGATGGTCGGTGGTCTACCAATATTCGAGCCATTCTCATGTGGATGATGCATGACTTTCCGGGATTCGGAGAGTACTCAAGTAAATAGGCTTCCGTTCTCGTTGGTAATATCTATATTTTATCTCGTTCAAGTTTGTATTCACTGGGTTGTGGTGTTGGACTAGGTTTGGTTACCTTAGGTTATCATGCATGTCCATTGTGCGGGCCACAATTAGACTCCCGAAGGTCACGAACCATGAAGAAGATGGTATATCAAGGACACGCTGCTTCTTGCCAGAAGATCATGAACTCAGGGAAGGTTTTCTTAGATGACCTCCAACATGTATGAACGCCACAAGCTGGTACGAGCTGAAAATTGGTCCACGCAGAGTCACATCCAAACGGAATGCGGTGGTTCTCAGTTTCTACAAGTTGCCATATTGGACCCAATTACAGGTCAACCACTTGTTGGATCCCATGCATATTTTCAAGAATGTGGGTAGCTTGCTATGGGACCACATCATAGGAAAGAGAGACACTATAAGGGCACGAATGGATTTGAAAGAGGTAGGTAAGATGGAGGCACTTTGGCCGCATTCGAGTGCTGATGGTCGCGTGCAGCTACCTTGCGCTCCTTGGGTTTTGTCCACTAAAGAAGAGAGCATTGTGAAGTAAGTAGTCAAGTTTATCCACACTCTGACGGGTATGATGCGTTGTCTCAGGTCTGTATTTTCTAAAGACGACCAATTATCAAGGCTAAAATCCCATGACTGGTATAAGATATATCAGGTTTGTACTACGAATGGATTGTAATTGGTGTGCGCATTTTGCTATTTGGAGTGTAGCCATTGTTCATAATTCTTTCTCATTTGTGGCAGTTTGTACTACCGATCGCGATCGCAGGATATCTTACTCCAGAAATACGTAGGGCCATTTACAAGTTGTTGACTTTGGTGCAATGGATCTCACAGAAGAAGATTAAGATGTCCTCTATTGAATCCGTGAGGCGGGGAGTAGTGGGGACATTCTGTCTCTTTGAGAAATACCTGCCTACCAGCGTGCTCACGATACAAATCCACCTTCTTATGCATCTTGTAGATGAAGTGGAGATTGCTGGACCTGTCCATACGCTATGGATGTTCGTCTTGGAGCACTTCATGAAAACCGTGAAAGGCTTTGTGCGACAATGAGCTCGGCCAGAAGGTAGCATGGCTGAAGGTTGGTTGGTGTTTGAGGCGCTAGTGCATATTTCACAATGGCTACCAACGGTGGATCCAGACAACAAAATGCTATGGTCTCGCTAAAGGATGATGATAGACTGACTAGAGATGTGGTGGTTGGAAATGAGGTAGAAAAAATAATGGATGCTACAATTGAGGAGAAGGTGAATCGATTTTTTATGTTGCATCATGCCTCTATGAAGATATGGCTCGCCAAGTACCAGATTGCTAGGTAAGATTGAGAGGAAGTGCGATCTGAATTCCAACGTAGTACGCATCATCGACCGATTCAATATCCCGAGGGCATGAAGGAAATGCTATGGTTCATATAAACGCGATGGTTGCATGGAGCTTTGACCACAACATCTTACGAAGGGACAGAGGTCTCAATGGAGGAGTGGGAATTCTCGAGGGGATGTAGTCCAAAGGTGATGAGGTGTTTAGGATTTGTCGTATCTATATTTTATATGCGGCATCTAATTTGAGTGTTTCAATGTACAGTACAAAATATATAATGCAGCATGGTCATGCGGACGGTATTTTCGCGTGGAGCGTATTGACAAAATGCGCTCCACAATGGACTGTGGTATCATGGCAAGGTTCGAGCAGGAGACCGGCAACGAGCAACGAATCCAAACACGGTTATAGATGAGATGGAGTATTTTGGAAACTTTCAAAGTATTGTTACGGTGGATTATCGTAGCTTCTCCATGATACTATTCAATGTGCAGTGGTTCAAAGTGGTACTTGAAGGAGCTGGAGCAATAGTTCGACGAGGTCCATCTGGATTTCTTGAAATAGATCCCGAAAAAAAATGGACGGATTTGCACGACATCTTTGTGTTTCCGGCCCATTGTGAACAGGTGCATGGTCTCATTTGTTTGTTAATTGTATTAGGGTACATGTCACAATAGTTTAAACTCTCTTGTATGTGTTTGTGAGTAGGTAATCTTCTATCCAACCCCCCGACAACCTCGATGGTGGTATGTTATATCTTCAGCTCCCCAAAGTGCGAGAGTATATTATCAAAGCGATGTTTAGAGCATAGATGAAGACAATATGCAAATAGAGGGGTCGATATTGCAAGGGGTGGATGCCACTGAAAGTTTGGAGCCAGCATCGACTAACAATGATGGAAATACAAGAGTCCAAGAATTCTTTGAGAATGAGGTGGACTCATCCTTTTGTGGTGACATGTCTATCGACCATCCAATGTATGCGAAGTTGTGTGAGGAGATTGACATGGGACCATAGGATACTTCATACTTGGAGCATCCACTTACTCAATTCATTGACCAATCACTTATAAGGATACATAAGATATGCATTTTAAGTGAGATCATTTTTTTAGGATTTATATTACTGTGCTTTGTATGATTTAAATTGATTATTCTAACATCATTTTTTACATGTACAAGTGACATTTTTAAGATGAGTTGAGGGATGAGTGATGAGGAGTTGCAGGATATCTTCATGCACATGTCTCCAAACTAGATCGCGAGATTCAGAGACATGGCAGACCAGGAGCTGTCTCCGACATCATCAGGCCGCTCTGCTAGATCTATTTCAACGCGATCGGATGCTTTAACTTTGAGTAGACGAGGTTGATGCTCCAGACTTGGGCCAAAGGGAGGGGGTGCTTCTGGTGCGCAGATCGGACGCAGATAGCTCACGTGGTGAATCCCGGAAGGTCCCCAAGAACAAAGTACTCTACTTTTTAGCACAAAAACCCATGTAAAAGCAAGCACGACATGAGACAAGAGACAAATTGGGTTCAATCTCCCCCATGCCTTGTGTGAGCGCTTCACAAAGCATGTATTTAATGTATATTTCCAATCTTTATGCTCAAAAATAGCCCAATTACAAAAATATGACAAGCTTTTAGCTTTTGAGTTTGCTTTCTACCAAAAATATGAAAATAAAGCTAATGGACGGTGCCCATAGTGTCTGGCACGCCCAATCTCAATGTCCAAATAGAAATAACATATCCAGGCGCATAAGCGCATACAAAATAATAATAAATATTCGATGTCTCTATAGACATAACAAAATATAGGCGTGGCGCCTATCAAAATATAGTCCAAGAGTCGGAAAACCCGCTAGACTCCAATGCTTTCCTCCGCCATTGCTGCTATCTCTACACATCAACTGAAGCATTCACAATCGTTAGTAAAATAACACAATTAAACCGACAAAAGTGAATACCTAGCAGTCTTCAGCTACATAAATAAATCAACTGGTTAGAAATAAATCCTAACCTTAATTTATTACGAGTGCGCACTCTAAACTCATAAACGTTTATTAATTTAATATGCATTTTGCGGAATCACCCGCTATGGAATCACCCATGTACACACTAAATTAATAAAACACCCGAAAAGGACAGGCGTCCCCATCAACTTCTCGCACAAAGAATCCTCTTTGTGTATGTGGTGCGCAGATCGGTCGCAGATAGCTCACGTGGTGAATCCCAGAAGGTCCCCAAGAACAAAGTACTCTACTTTTTAGCACAAAAATCCATGTAAAAGCAAGCACGACATGAGACAAGAGACAAATTGGGTTCAATCTCCCCCATGCCTTGTGTGAGCGCTTCACAAAGCATGTATTTAATGTATATTTCCAATCTTTATGCTCAAAAATAGCCCAATTACAAAAATATGACAAGCTTTTAGCTTTTGAGTTTGCTTTCTACCAAAAATAGGAAAATAAAGCTAATGGACGGTGCCCATAGAGTCTGGCACGCCCAATCTCAATGTCCAAATAGAAATAACATATCCAGGCGCATAAGCGCATACAAAATAATAATAAATAATCGATGTCTCTATAGACATAACAAAATATAGGCGTGGCGCCTATCAAAATATAGTCCAAAGATCGAAAACCCGCTAGACTCCAATGCTTTCCTCCGCCACTGCTGCTATCTCTATACATCAACTGAAGCATTCACAATCGTTAGTAAAATAACACAATTAAACCGACAAAAGTGAATACCTAGCAGTCTTCAGCTACATAAATAAATCAACTGGTTAGAAATAAATCCTAACCTTAATTTATTATGAGTGCGCACTCTAAACTCATAAACGCTTATTAATTTAATATGCATTTTGCGGAATCACCCGCTATGGAATCACCCATGTACACACTAAATTAATGAAACGCCTGAAAAGGACAGGCGTCCTCATCAACTTCTCGCACAAAGAATCCTCTTTGCGTATGAGCCCCGGTCATCTAAGTTTACGGAATCCACCGTAAAACCTCACGGAATACACCGTGGAATATGCCTCCTGGCATCAGTATGAGCCGCGGTCATCTAAGTTTACGGAATCCACCGTAAAACCTCACGGAATCCACCGTGGAATATGCCTCCTGGCATCATACCCCCGGGGTGGGATAGCAATTGACCTCAATTTCTATTAGCTCAATGTGGAGCTAACAGAGTGGGGAAAGCATTTAGGTCTCTAGCGTGCATCCATTGTGCTTCCTCTACAGGATGGTTCTTAAATTTCACTAGATATCTAGAATACCTTCGGCCAGTTCTAGTGGTCATGTAGTCAGTGTCTATAATGGCTTCTGGTTCAAGTATTTCAGTCTCTTCTTCTAGTAAAGGTGGGTTTTCATAGACAGGGTGGATAGGTAATTGTCCTCTAAATGGTCTCAATAAACTAATATGAAATGTATTATGAATTTTCCAATGTGATGGCAGTTCTAACTTGAATGCATTGTCATTAATCTTGTGAATGATTCTAAATGGTCCGTAGAATCTAGGAGCTAGTTTGACAACTGGATGTCTATCTACACTTTGCAGTCTACGCTTTTCTATTCTAAGCCAAACATAATCATCAACTTTGAAATTCATGGCTTGTCTTTTCTTGTTGGCTTGTTTGGTATATGATTGTTGGGCTGTAGCAATCATATCCTTGACCTCATCAAAAATAGTGTTATGCATAACAGCAATATCATCGGCACTTTGTATTTTATTAGACAAAGAGACAACAGGTGTAGATAATCTATATCCATAAATAACTTCAAAAGGTGCTTTCTTTGTAGATGTGTGCGGTGTATTATTATATGCAAACTGTAATAAATGTAAATGAGTATCCCATGTCTGAGGTTTAGAGATAGTGTATGCACGTAAAAGATCTAGAATGGTGCTATTTGTGGCTTCTGTTTGTCCATTTGTTTCTGGATGAAATGCAGATGAGAAATCAATCTTTGTGCCTAGATTTGCAAACAGTGTAATCTAGAAATTATTAAAAAATCTAGAATCTCTATCTGAAATAATCACTTTCGGCAATCCATGGTTAGTAAAAACAATTTTCAAAAATAACTGTGCTGCTTGTGATGCTGTTAAAGTTTTCTTACATGCAATGAAATATGCATGCTTACTAAATCTATCTACAATTGTCCAAATCATGTCATGGTTAGATTTAGTATTTGGTAAGCCAGTAATGAAATCCATAGATATATGTTCCCAAGGTTTAGATGGAATAGATAAAGGCATTAATAACCCATATTGTTTACCATGATGTCTCTTTATTCTTTGACAAATCAAACATTCAGAAACAAAATTAGATACATCTGCATCCATATGCGGCCAATAAAAATCTTCAGTTAACATGCGTAATGTAGAAATGATACCTCTATGACCTTGATATGGGGGACAATGAATTTCATTTAAAACAAAAGATCGGAATGGAATAGTAACACACAGTCTCTTTTCAAAGAACATGAATCCATCATTATATGACAATGAATCAACAGGAATGAAATTATTTTGAACTAATTTTTGCCAATCAGAATGAAAAGTAATATCTTGGTGATATGTGTCTTTCATAGCAATCAAAGAATCAAAAGATATGATAGAAATGTTATGGATTACAGGTCTTCTACTCAATGCATCAGCAACTACATTTTCTTTTCCAGGTTGGTATTGAATGATAGGATGGAAACTTTGAATGAATGAAGCCCATTTGATATGACGGTCAAAAATTTGGGGTTGGCTAAGTAGATGTCTAATGCTTTGCTGGTCGGTCTTTATCATGAATTCTGAACCCATTAAATAATGCTTCCATTGTTTTAATGCTTATACAACTGCTAAGAGTTCCTTGTCATAAGTGGAATATTTAAGCTCAGAGGGTTTCAGTTTAGAACTAGAATATGCTATTGGATGGTTGTCTTGCATTAGCACGGCTCCTATTCCTGATCCGCTAGCATCGATCACAACTAGAAAGAATGGTCTGTTAAAGTCAGGCAATTGTAGAACAGGGACATTGGTCAATGCACGTTTGAGTAAATCAAAGGATTTCTGCTGGTTTTCAGTCCATTGATAAACAATGCCTTTCTTAAGAAGTTTGGTCAATGGTAAAGCAAGTAATGAGAAATTACGTACAAACTTCCTATAGAAACTAGCAAGACCAAGGAATGAGCGTAATTCATGTACATTTTTAGGAACAGGCCAATGCAATATTGCGTCAATTTTCTTAGGATCAACTTTTATTCCTTCTTTTGATACAATATGACCTAGATATTCTATTTCTGTCTTAAAGAATTCACTCTTGTCAGGATTTGCAAACAATTGATTTTCTCTCAGTAATTGAAAAACTAATGATAAATGCTCATAATGCTCTTTTTCACTTTGACTGAACACTAAAATATCATCAAAGAAAACAATCACACAATATTGATATTTTAGAAAAATACGGTTCATCATTCTACTGAAAGTAGCAGGTGCATTAGTTAATCCGAATGGCATAACTAAGAATTCGTAATGACCAAACTGTGTCCTGAATGCAGTCTTAAATATGTCGGATCTATCTAACCTCACCTGATGATATCCAGATTTAAGGTCAATTTTACTAAATATAGAAGATCCTTGCAGTTTGTCCATAAGGTCATCAACTCTAGGTATAGGATACCTATTCTTTACAGTGATCTTGTTTAATGCTCGGTAGTCAATACACATCCGATAAGTATTATTCTTTTTCTTGACTAAGAGCACAGGTGCACCGAATGGAGAACTGCTAGGTCGAATTAAACCTCTGTTGAGTAATTCTTCAACTTGGGTCTGGATTTCTTTTTGCTCTATTTGATTGTGCCTATATGGGGCTTTGCAAGGTGGTTGTGTGCCAGGTATTAGGTCAATCTTATGGTCTTCTGGACGTGATGGAGGTAAACCTGGTGGTAGGTCTTCTGCAAAACAGTCCTTAAAATATGCAAGAAATTCCTTATGCTGAGGGTGCATATGAGTTTCTTTTGCGTGCAATTCATTCACCCAAATGAGATATGATTTAGTGTTCTTGCGTAGTGCACGTTTTGCTTGAGTATGCGAAAGCAGTGGAAACATATGAGATGCATGCATACCAAATAATGTTATAGATTTTCCTTGAAAATTTATATTCATTGTGTGTGTGGAATAATCTATATTGGGATTATGTTGGTGTCTCCATGGCATTCCTAGAATAATGTCGCTAGACTGTAATGGGACAACTAAGAAATTTCTTCTTTCAATATATGGACCAATTTGAATTTCTAAATCTTGAACTTCTTGTGTGCCATTGTACCTAGTACCTAAAAATGCAGCTTTTATGCGATAGTGCGTAGGTACTATATGCAGTTTCAATTCCTTTACCAATTTTGCTGAAATAAAGTCATGGGTACTACCGTCATCATACAATATAATTCTTTCTTTTCCATGTACCATACATTTCATAGTCAACAATGAATGTAAAGTAGGCATACCTGGTAAAGTGTCGGAAGTAGTAGTAGGATCATCTTCTTCTTCAGTGAAATCTGGCATATCCTCATGCTCTTCTTCGTCCATGGCTCCAAGGTAGTTGATATGTGCTGATGGCTTCTTTGAATGACAATTTGCTGCGAGATGCCCTGGCTGGTGACACTTGTAGCATACGATGGGCTTGGCTTTGGTCACATTATTTGCAATGGCTGGGAGTCTGGGTATATTTGGATTTGCTTGTGGAATAGGTTTAGAATTTGGATTGGCAATGGATGGTAATGCAGGTGGTTTAGGCCAATTCTTACGGAAAGATGGTGATGAAAAACGACCTGGATTAAACCTTCTGAAATTTGAATTGAATTGTTTAGATCCATAATTACCGTTTGCTTGGAATGACTGTGGTCGTCGATCTCTTCCATGTAACTTATCTTCAGTGTCGTGAGCTAAGGAGATGGCATCTTCAAGGGTAGCAGGCTTGAACATATTCACCTCAGCGTAGTAATGTCCAAGAAGTCCAGACATATACTTCCGCTTATGTGTCGTCTCTGGTACGTCTTCAAGCATGCGTAGCTGTAGGAGTGCATTCCAAAAACGCTCTGTATACTGTGGAATAGGCTCACGATCGCGCTGTTGAAGTAAATCCCATTGCTTGATAGCCTTCTCATGAAATTGCGGTGGTAGAAAATTTTGCATGAACTTCTTCTTGAAATCTTCCCATGTAGCAGGACATTCTATACTCTTGCGGACTACAGTCCACCAAAGTGATGCTCTATCTATCAGATGATTAGTAACACACTTGATTTTATCTTTCTCAGGATAAGTTTCCTCATGGAAATAGTCATCAAACTGGCTAATGAATGATAAAACAGTCTTTCCTTCTCTTATGCCATTGAAAGTGCGAAACTTGAAACTTCGTTTACTTATCTTAGATTCCTTGCGAATGGTTTGTGCTTCAAGAGTGGCGTCGATGGTACGGCGAATCAAATCTTCAGCTTGAGGTTCTTCTTTATCAGTGGACGCTCCTTGTAGCTTTGTCAATTGCGCTTGCAAGGCTTGCCTAGCTCTTCGCTCTTCTTCCAATTGCAGCATGATAAGATCCAGCTTTTGTTCCATGGTAGGCTCGGGTAGATCGTCTTCAGCCATAGGATCATCCATATGTGGAGTAGTCATCCTGTAAAACTCAACAAACCTTTCTCACTCAAAATCAGTTAGCGGGATGAGTGTAGCTCAAATTTGGGGTTACAAGGCTATGTATTTTTGGGTATTTTCTTCTTCAATTTTCAGAAATTCTGAAATATTTATGTCTCCGTTTGCTGAAAGTACTTCAACGAACTTGTAGATAGGTAAAACAGCTTGCTGCGAACAACTTTCCAGTTCAGAGTTTTTGCATACGAACAAGTCTTCTATGAGTTTTAAGCACTAGTCAGTTCTGATTTAGTCTGACTTGCAGAGTTGCAGACTTAGCAGACTTGCAGAGTTGTTGACTTGCTGAACTTAGCCGATTTGCAGGACTTGCAGGACTTGATTCCAAGTGACTTACTGAACTTGACTTCTGGAGTGCAGGACCCGGAGTTTATCGACTTGTCAGATCTGTGTGACTTGCAGAGAAAGCTTAATGATTTAAGCTTTGTATTAAGGATTAAGCTTAGAGAGCTTAATGATTCAACACAGAGGCCGCCGTTTTTTATCGTGAGAGGGGGGGGTCCGTTTTTTTCTGCGCGTGATTTTCGGGGGCTCCTCTTGCTGATCAACTTGAAGATTTGAAGCTTATAAAGCTTCTTAAGCTTAAGACTAAGCTTTAAGGTCAAACTAAACTTGATTAAGAAGAAATCTTATCTCTGTTTGCAACGACTTGATGAAGAGAATTGATGAGTGGTCCTCCGCCGACAGAGATTGGTCCTTCGCGATCTGACAGTGGAAATAGGGGTTCTTGATCGCCAGAAGTCTTCCTGTATCGACAGTTCGCGATGAGATTGACTGTAGAGGCCGTTTGTTCCTGGAGCTCCGCCTTCGCCCGAGATTGGTAGCGATTGGAAGCCCTTGATCTCTGCTCCGCTCTGATACCACTGGTGGGCAGATCGGACGCAGATAGCTCACGTGGTGAATCCCGGAAGGTCCCCAAGAACAAAGTACTCTACTTTTTAGCACAAAAACCCATGTAAAAGCAAGCACGACATGAGACAAGAGACAAATTGGGTTCAATCTCCCCCATGCCTTGTGTGAGCGCTTCACAAAGCATGTATTTAATGTATATTTTCAATCTTTATGCTAAAAAATAGCCCAATTACAAAAATATGACAAACTTTTATCTTTTGAGTTTGCTTTCTACCAAAAATATGAAAATAAAGCTAATGGACGGTGCCCATAGTGTCTGGCACGCCCAATCTCAATGTCCAAATAGAAATAACATATCCAGGCGCATAAGCGCATACAAAATAATAATAATTAATCGATGTCTCTATAGACATAACAAAATATAGGTGTGGCGCCTATCAAAATATAGTCCAAGAGTCGGAAAACCCGCTAGACTCCAATGCTTTCCTCCGCCACTGCTGCTATCTCTACACATCAACTGAAGCATTCACAATCGTTAGTAAAATAACACAATTAAACCGACAAAAGTGAATACCTAGCAGTCTTCAGCTACATAAATAAATCAACTGGTTAGAAATAAATCCTAACCTTAATTTATTACGAGTGCGCACTCTAAACTCATAAACGTTTATTAATTTAATATGCATTTTGCGGAATCACCCGCTATGGAATCACCCATGTACACACTAAATTAATAAAACGCCCGAAAAAGACAGGCATCCCCATCAACTTCTCGCACAAAGAATCCTCTTTGCGTATGAGCCCCGGTCATCTAAGTTTACGGAATCCACCGTAAAACCTCACGGAATCCACCGTGGAATATGCCTCCTGGCATCAGCTTCAGGGTCAGGGAGATGCTGCAGAGATACTTCTTGCTCTCGTTATGGGTGCTACTCTGATAGATATTACCCCGGTTACTCGAGTTACTCCTGCTTTTGCTTAGCCGTCTGCAGGTGGCACCCCTATGGGTGCTACTCCGATAGATATTACCCCGGTCGGTACACTGGATGCATAGGGGTCTCCTGGATATGCCCAGGAGCATGGACGCAGGTGGGAGAGAACCCATGTTAGGCATATCCCAGGGGGATATGCCTATCTAGTCAATGATAGGTCAAGAGCCATCATGATGAATGATGAGGGGAGGAGGGTGATGGTTCGCATGAGAGAGTTGTGCCAACAAATTTTTCGGCACAACATCTTAGATCATTTGAAGAACATACCGGAGGGGAGCAAGGACTACATAATAGCATCCTTGCATGAGGAGTTTCCAGTTCTAGCCTCAGTAGATAGATTTTCTACGAGCTGGATGATGGACTGCATGCATGCATATATCTCACATAGACGATCGGACGCATGCAAGGCCCTCAAGAGTGGGGCTGCAAAGCCCAAGTGGCTAGACGCGGACGACTGGCGTCGACTGAGGGAGGAGGCTACAAATTCTCTAGGATGTTGAAGTTAGCAGCGCAAGGCGGCGAGGGCACGACTCGAGGCCGGAGTGGTCCATCATCTTGGGAGTGGCAACCACATGACATATTTGGAGGACTTTGTAAGTTTTTCTTTTGTTTTGCTTGTTTATTTTTTTGCAATATCCTTTGTACTGACAGTCATATTTCTAACAGTTAGTATTTTATTTTCTTTGTAGTAGTCCATTAAAAATCGCAATCCAATCGGCCTTGAGACTCGATATGCAGAGAGGCACGGTCTCATTTCATTGATCGACTGATTGTATAGATGCGGCGGCCCTGTAAGTCACTCATCTTTCTTGTTCGTAGTTACCATGTTTAATTAGAATGCATTATTGTATGGTGGACTGATGTGTTGTTGTTTCTTTTTTTGCAGAGTCCGTTCGATGCTCCTTTGTGGCGGGATGAGCTTTCGGATGGCGAGGATATGTAGCTCGCCCTTGGATCCCTGGAGCTCACACAGCTTTCTTTTTTTGTTGCCTGATCTGTGCAGACATTTTTTATGTAGTAGTCATATCTTGTCATGATTGTACCAGTCGCTTTCATTATGCGATCGTGTATTTATTTTATGTATCAATGTTATGATTTCAGTATACTTTGTTTTTGTTTACACAAGCATTGTACACAATGCAGAAACTATTTTGTATGGCCCAAATAAAGCACACAGTGCTATAGTGCCCTGCCACAAATTTTTTTTTTCCCTGTTACCGTTGCTATTAGCGTCACAAATTTACTACGTGTGTTGTTATTGGTGTCCTTATTATCGTCGCAGACTGTCGGTATCAGCGTCATTATTGGCATCGATATCAACGTCGCAAATCGCTGATACTGACGCCAATAACGACGCTGATACAGACTGTTCTATGGCGTCGCCAATAAGATGCTTTTTGCAATGATGGGAAAAAAAATTGTTATTGAATTTTCTTCGATTTTAACATAGGTATAAGGCCTATATCTTGTAGTGACAGCAAATCTTCACGCAGCATCATAGTAAATATCTCCCACGGATTTGATAGAATCAACCATAATCTTCAACTTCTTCATAAAATCCATCAATAGAACAAATAATATAAAAGAATACACCATTTTTGAATGGAAATAAATCACATAGTATTCATCTTTAATGTCTTCATAGTTTTCTCTCTCAATCTCTCATATATAGATGCACTATTTTGATAGAATTGACTATCTCTGGCTCTCTCTCTCTCTCTCTCTCTCTCTCTCTATCAATAGTACATTATCTCCTTACTACCATACTCAATAATGACTCTCAAAAATCATTCTTAGGTCATGGATACACCCGCCAAGAGGTATGTCTAATGTGAAGAGGCACCAGAGCCACTACAGTATCTCTTCATTGCTCACTACTGTCACTTCACTTCAGTCTTCTCTTCAATCTTCATCAGCTGCTTCTTCCATTTGTTTTAGCTCTTTTGAACTTAGTTTCATCCTTTTCAAAAGTTAGAAAACTTTTCCAAAGTCAACATACATTCTACTACAGAACACTTACAGAAGATCTACAGAATAGGTACAGAATAAATACATAGCAGAGAGAGAGCAAAGATAGAGCAGAGACAGAGGCTCTACAAAAGATTTACAGAGGGTTATAGAAGGGCATCAGAGAATATCAAATCCTCATAACTCATACTAAAACCATTTCAAACTATCAAAAACTATTCAATAAGCTTTCAAAATATTTCAACCTTCATCAATCATCAATCCATGCTTCATACATAAGAAAATCAGAACAAAACAGAGGCTATATAGAAGATATCAGAACTAATCAGAACCTCAATAGGACCTATTAGAACATCACAAAGCTTCATATTTCTACTAAGAATCATCATAAAATTTCAAAACATAATCAATACCATCCAAAACACTCTCAAACACTTCTATTAACAACCATACATCACTCTAAATCCATCAAAAATCAATCATTCAGACCTCAAAAATAACAAAAATCAGTCAAAATTTCAGTATTTTTCCAGTCTCAACATATCCCCACACTTAGAAAGGAAGCGTCCTTGCGACCTAAGGAAAAGAAGAATGTAAGTTCACTAAAGAGCTCAATTTTGATCTTCTATAGTGTCTTCAATAATCACTCCACCACGACTCCAACTTATCACATGTATCTCTAAGAAAAGAATACTACTGAAGGAAAACTTCATTATTCATTCACACATCCAATAATCAATAAAAAGTCATAACAAATTTGTAAAGGATATAAGAGGTTCTTCAACTCTCTATTGTAGGATTGTCATCCACCATCACTATCAATAGTTGAAAAGAGAGTTCTCAAACAAATTATTCAACCAGCACAAACTCATCACATACAAATTATTACAACACAAACACAACCATCTAAATGACACCTCCAAAAAATGTATCATCAAGAAGCACAGAAGATACATCCACGGATATCAATGAAGATGATCCCGTTTGAAGGCTTGGTGATTCCAAAAACGATCCATGGAGAAGGACTCACCTAGAAATGTCTTGGGAGGATTTTAAAAGAACTGAAGGCAGCACATCCTTTCTAGAAAAACAAGGTATCTGCTAGGTAGACAAAGGGCATGAAAATATAGGATATCCAACTGTTGGCAATCAATGTTCACATTGACATTCATACAAAGCTTTGGAATGGCCTTTTGATCGTTATGGGAATGCCTATGCATATATGCTAAGTACCAAGCAAAATGGGCTGTCAATCTCACTAAAGGATCTAGAGATTATGAATATTGTTGAGAAAAATGGAGGTAATTTTGGTATTCTTGACTAGTAGTTGTCCAGTCTCCTGGAATTAATGGCCAATCAATCACCCTTAATTGGTTAGTGCTTTGCACATAAGTAGAAGCTCTATTCTGGCGTTGGTTCAGGACTACAGAATCAATCATTGAATGCCATGGAGTGTCAGGGCAAGTAGCCACTTTAGAAGAATAGCACTGGAACATATCATTTATCCTCAATTCCAAATAGTTGACATATAAGGTAGCTTGTAAGACCACATCCCCCACATACCAAGCTAGATCTACATCATCTAAAATTAACAGATCACCTCGTAGATACATATAAGACAGCAACATGGTATCCGTTGTCACAAAATCTTCAAAGACCATACGAACAACTTCTGTCAGCAAATCAAAAGACAAAGCCCCACTCCAGCCATCCTCTGGAAGAGGGAGATCCATCGTTGAGAGCTTCATATAGAAGGCCAACTTCTGCAACAACTGATAGTGGACAAAAAAGGAATGGTCTAGAGAAACATACTCCTGAAAGTGCTCAAATGTAGACCATAATAAATCCATCCTAGATTGCAATCTTTCCACTTTATATTGAAACAACAAACATAATGTGGCCTATCTCTGGAGAATTGCCAAGTCCTGCTGAGATATAGAATGAGTTATAGGAACACTGGGACTTGGAGGAATGGACCATGACTGCACGAGTTGGTCATGCAATTGCTGGAATCTGGGAAGCTTGTGATTCCAATGTATTATGAGCAGTCTGCAAAGCTGACAGTTTCGTATCTAAAAGAGTCTTAAACTCTTGAGCCTCTTTGGACATTTTCTCTTTCTCTTCCGAAACTCTAGTGACCTTTGATTGAGCCTTTGCTAACTGAATTTTCAAAGAAGATATTACTTCTCTCTGGGTCTCAATCATTTGTGTCTGCTACTCCATCTGCTTAAATAGATCAGCAAGAGTGTCTTTAGCAAAGGCTAACTCTGTGATTGCCTTATGCAACTAGTCTTTGGATTGCATCAATTCTTCATAGAAAGAAGCATATAACTGTTGAACACAAGCTGTCACTAAGAGTTCAATATAACTCTGGATGTCATTACAAAGGAAAGGAATGGTATCCCCTGACACTAAACTGTCCAGTGAAGGAACTTATATGTCCAAAGAACCCTCTCGATGTGCCCTGAATAAATTGTTGCATGTGAGGTAGACAGGAAGGTCACTTCCAAAGATAGCAGGAACTGTTACTAAATGAATGATTGGGGGAATTTTCTCTGCCACACGCTTCAAGTGCTTCCGATGAATTACCAATGGAGGAGGGGAATCAAGATCCTCTATGTCAATGGGTTCTGAATTCTCTGAAGGTGGAGGGGGAGGTACTGGATCAGATGGAGGAGGAAGCACACCGCTCTTAAGTCCTGAATATGTCAAAAAAACATATAAATATGAACCATAAGTGACATTTATAACATTCCCTCTGGTCACTTTGACAAAATGTTAGTCCATCTTTGTAAGAAGGTAAGTACTCCAGTCAATGGCAACCCCTTTTAACACCATCCTGGAAGCTGTGAAGAGCTCCTTGGACAAATAATGAGATGGTGTCTTGGCAGGCATGAACCTGTCTTGGAGAACTTGGCAGACGAACTTCCAAAGAGGATCAGTGTGATCATGGAAAAAGACACTCCTGAAGTGTTAATCACTTTCTTGACATCAAGGACC
Organism: Lygodium microphyllum; assembly: GCF_053477565.2. NCBI lineage: Eukaryota > Viridiplantae > Streptophyta > Polypodiopsida > Schizaeales > Lygodiaceae > Lygodium > Lygodium microphyllum. The sequence continues at coordinate 187,293,606 of NC_141137.1, read as the reverse complement.
TCTTTGGTCTGCTTCTGCAACAGCTTGAGAATCTCGTCATTGGAGAATAACTGTCTAGCTGTAACAAAGGGTTCTCCTTTGTAGGGAAGAGTCAAAGCCTTCTCTAACCCTCTAGGTGTCAAGACCATGGAAGTACCACAAAACAAGCCCAATTTCTTAATGTATGATGCAAGAAACTCATCACACAGGGATGGATCGTCTGGAATCAAAGAAAGTGAAGCAGCCACGAAAGATGCAAGGCCAGCTTTCGCGATAGGCTCAAAAGCCAGTAGGGAAGAATAATCCCTATTGATCAATGGGACATACTGAACAGGAGGAGGAGCTTGAGGCGCCATTCAGATGGAATATACACACACCACAAACACAGACAATCACAAAGAATGCCTGCAAAACAACAAAATAGCGATAAAAAAGAAATCGATCAAAATAAGCACACATAGACATAACTAACCAATTGACCACCCCAAACAACCCACATCCTAGTACACATATGCAACCAAAAGCTTCATGCTATGTAACAAGCAGGCACCCAAGACCCCATATCAGGCAAAAAAGAGAAAACTACGGACCGCACCTATAATCATATCACACAAACAAGCCATAATACCTCAAAAATCTAATCAAGATATAACCAAAACAATGGTTGAAATTTTATTAGATTATAAACCTTAATTAACAAATGATGATTCAGCTTTAAATTTTTATTACAATTTATTAATGTGAAATAGTGCTTTAACGAAACTCGGACTGCGATCCCCAGACTCAGGTCTCTAAATGCATATTCATTAATTAAAAATTTAATGTGTCTAAATCGCTCTTCTTTTTCAGCGCATGTATTTTTTTACGGCTGGTTCATTTTTATTAAAAATTAAAGTGCCTCTAAAGCGCATATAGCACGTGCAAAGTGAATGATGGGTTGATTGTAAATTATTAGAAAAATGTGTATTTAGTGTGAATATGCGTGAAAAAGTGGGTAAATAAAGTTCATTTTAACAATTAACTGTGCTTAAGGGATGACCAAAATAAATAAAGCACGAAAAATAGATACCTGGTAGGAGTGTGTATGCAAAAAGACTGAGGGCGCATCGAGTAGTCCCAAATGCGAGGAATCCAGTCAAAAAAGCAAAAACCACTGACTGAAAAAAATAAAGGACCTTAGTTTTTTTTTAAATTAAATAAATATCAAAGCAATATTAGGGGGATCACATGTGGTATAATTAATGTGGATTAGTGTTTGGGTGAGATTGTTATTAGTATTATATATATATATATATATATATATGTATATATACATATATACATACATACATATATATGTATATATATATATATGTATATATACATATATACATACATACATATATACATATATACATACATACATATATACATATATATTTACATATATATATATATATATATATATATATTTCTAATCCATTCATGATTCCTTGAGGTTTGATCTAGGTGACTAAACCCACTTGCATCAGATTTGAGGTGTTTTATATGTGTGTGTGTGTGTGTGTGTGTGTGTTTTGATTTTTTATTTTATTTTATTTATTATTATTATTTTGATTTTTATTTATTTTTCTATTTTCTTTTTTATATATTTTTTATTTTAAAATATTCCAAAAATAGTCGAATGCATTGATGGAATTTTTTGTAAATTTTTTGAATTTAATTCTCATTTTTAGGGATTTTAAATGAATTTTTCTCAAATTTTAGTGAATTTTAAAAGGATTTTAAATATTATTACTTTTTTGCAATTTTTTCTTTATATTATAATCAATAATATCAACCAAAAAATTACCGAATTTATTAAGGATTTTTTATGTAACTTTTTTGTAGTTTAATTGAATTTTTATGAATTTTTTAATGTTTTTATGTGTTTTTAGGTATTTTTAAGGTATTTTTAGCAGGTTTGTGGAAAATCAAAAGAGATACTTGGCTGCGTGTGAATAGCTGAGTGTGCTCAGGGACGGCACACACCATCGCACGGAGAAGACTAAATGCGTGTCCTTGCGCGTGAACGCCTGCTGGCCACTCTCGTACACATGCCCGCGCTGCGTGTGAAGGGTAGAAGTAGAGTGGAGAAGGGGCACGAACGGGGGCTAAAACGGCGGAAAACAAGGGTTGTGGAGGTTAGTAAAGTAAGTGAGGTAAGTTAGGTTAGGTGATGGTAACTGAGGTTAGTTAAGGTAATGAAGGTGATTAAGTGAATTAGGTTGATTAGAGTGATTAAGTAAATTAAGTGTATTAGGGTGATTAAGTTGATTAAATAAATTAGGTTAATGAAGTAACCTAAGTTGACTAGGTTGCGTAAGTTACTAAAGTTGACTAGGTAGCTTAAGTTACCTAAGTTGATTAGGGAGCTTAAGTTAATGAAGGTAAGTTAATTAGGGAACTAATGGTTAAGAAACTAACCAATAGGAGGAAGGGAAACGGCAGCGGGGCAGCGAAAGAAGGGACGTGAGACAGGTGCTGCGTGGCGGAAGGGCGGCGGAAGAAGTGAGGAGAGAGAGAGAGGGAATGCGTGGCGGAAGGGCAACGAAAGAAGGTGGAGAGGCATCGTGGAGGAGACGAGGGAGGAAGGTGGTGGCACGGAGGAGACGGGGGAGGAAGGTGGGGAAGGCAGTCGACGGCACAGGTGGTGGCAAGATGTGTGGTGGCATAGGAGAAAGGAGAGGCGACGAGCAGGTGGAGGGAGGGGAGGAGAGGAGGAAGGGTGATGCGACAGGCGCAGGAGGTGAGAGGAGGGGGAGGAGGTAAGGAAGGGAGCAATGCACGTGGAGGAGACGAAGGTCGAAGGAGCGAAGGGGAGGAAGCTGCGGGACAACGGATAGGTAAGGGTTGTTTTTTTTTTTGAATTTTTGATTATTTTTTTGTTTAAAAATTTCGTTTTCGTGTTCTTTATCTTTTTCTTTTGCTTGTTCTGTTAGTGGTGGTATGATTATTGTTTTGTTTTTCTTTTTCTTTTTTAATTTAAAATAAATTTGGGGCTGATTATGTGTTTTTGTGTTTGGTTTGGGGTGTTTTAGCGGTTAAGGTTGTTATGATGATTTTTTAAAAAAAATTGGTATTATTATTTATTTTTTGTGTTTTTTGTTTTTGTTGTTTTTTTATTTTTGTTTTTTTAAATAAAAAGTTTTGGGTTGTAAGCTGGGTTTTAATGTGAGTGTTTTGTTTTGTTTTTTTAAATAATATTATCATTCTTTTTTTAAAAATGGTTATGGAGTTAAAAAAAGTTGCATCGGCAGGATCAAACGAGGTGAGGACCGTGACATGTGAGGCACAGAGGCAACTGGGGCGGCCCAAGGCGCGTAAAACCAAAAACAGGTGCATTCACGCGCGACACGAGAGATGCGGCCACATGGTAAAAAAGAAGAAAAATTAATAAAACCTAAATCGTACATCCGATCGAAAAACCATAAAAAGGAAAAATGTGCCCGGAAACGAGGGAAGATGATAGAAAAATGCGATATGGATCGGGGGCAAAATTAGGGTGTTCACATGGAAAAAACACAAAAAAAGACTTGAAAATACATACATGTGTTAATATCGAAAAACCGACTTGTTGGAACGAAGGGTGGAAATAATGAAAAATATGCAGAATAATGTGTCCAACAACTCTGTCATAGCAAAACACGGTTTTGACCGAGAAAGGACGCCTTCACATGGGAAAAACCCAAAAAAGGACCCGAAAGGGATTCAGAAATTAATATGGAATGATTCGTGCACCGGAATAAAGGATAGTAAAAAGGAAAAATGTTCAAAGGAAGGGAATGCACAAGAGTGTCATGTCAAAATGCATTTCTGGTGGAGTGAAGAGGGGTTCACATGCAAAAAACACAAAAAAGACTCCCGAAAACACATGGAAAAATTAATAACTAAAAATTCGACAGTCAAAAAAGGGAAGAGGAAAATGGAAAAAGTGGGGAAAAGGCTAACGGGACATGGTTGTCAAATAAAACTGAAAGTTTAGTGAAAATAGGGCATGTTCACATGGAAAAATGAAAAAAATAGGCACGAAAAGGGCCTGAAAACCCACAAAAATTAATAGCGGATCAAACGTGCATCGGAAGGACAGGGTGTAAAAAGGAAAAATGCTAGCGGGAAGGTGTAGGTCAAGGCTGACACAATAGATCAGTGTTTTGAAGTAATAAAAGCACGTTCACATGAAAAACCGTCCAATTTATGAGAATTACTTCAAAAATTAATAACTTTAGAACCGTCTATCAGAACAGGGATTGGTAAAAATGAAAAATGGGCACTTCAAAGGGACAAACATGGCTGTAAGGTTGTATGTGAGTTTCAATTAACGTAGGGTACGTTCACATGGAAAAAATGGCAAAACAAAGGATAAAGGCAAACGGTCAAGGAACAGTCCTGGGGACAGGGTGAAATAGAAGGGAGGAGTGGGGAAGGGACCCCATTAGAGCATAAAAAATAAATTTCCAAGTTTGGAGGTGGATAGATGTATTTCCGTGATGATATGCAAAACGGATACGTAGGAGCGCGTCTCCACACTTAAGACCTTACCGGGCAGGGTTAGATGTAGCAACATAACCTAGGACTCGTCAACCGACTGGACACTGGCGTCCCCACACTTAAAACATAACGTACACTTTCAATCATAAGGATAAGATTAGAAAGACTCGGCTCGTTTTGCGTATGGTCGAAGGAACCGTCATTGCTACAAAAGGGTTGGAGTTGGCTGCAAGAGGTACCATGGTTCGCTCCAGCCTTCAATCAGCATGGCAGGGACCATGCAGCAGCACCCAGGGAGGTAGCTGGTTGATAAAGCCCGTCGGAGGAGGTGTCGTTGACGAAGGAGAGTCACTCAACTCATGGACACTCAAATGGAATGAGAGAACAATCACTCACCCCATAACTTACATCACTCGAGTTAATATTGATAGAAACCCATATCTCACACCTAGTTTAGGAATCGACAAGGGGGTGGTGTAGAGGGAGTATACTAGGGTGCACAATTGATCGTGCATCATTGCGTCTAACCCGTCTTGTTGAGATGGCAAGCTCAACACATGTGGACATGGATGATGGACCGCCTGGTTAGATGGGTCCACACGTCTACACTTAGCACGTTGGTGGTCATTTTGCATCTCACATGGCCACTGACTCATTACTTATTATATTTAGGTTGTTACACCTATTTACAGCTGGCATAGTTATAGCGCCAGTCGACTAGTGTAGTCGGTTATGCATTGTTTGACTTAGTAGGCCACTTTCCTTTTATGTTGTATCTTATCTATACTTTGTGTACATTGTAAAGTGTGTGGAAGAAGAAGAAGAAACCAGCAAGAAAACGTTTTGGCCTCCATCTCTCTTCTTGTCTCTTGAGTGAGCTTCTCCTTGTGCATTCTGTGTGTGTTCGGCGCAGCATCTTGAGCAACCCCCTCCACCACGCGATTCTTGACACGTCTAGCATAGGTGCAAGTAGGAAGGCCAGGGAGCCTTGTAGTGTAGTGTACATAACAGAGTGACGTGTCATGTGTAGAGGGCAGAGACCCATTCCGTGGGTGCATAGGAAAACAGAAATGTACCTGACTCCAATGGTCGTAACGTCCCTCAATCCTCACCTCTCAATAATTGATTAAAGAAAAGTCTGTCACACTCAGCCCACCCTCTATCTCACTCTCAGTTGAAAGATACAGAGGGCAACCCATTCCTGAAACCCATTAATGTAATCCTCACTGTCACTTGTGCAGAGGTTGTATGCCTTGTGCGCATTTGATGGTGCAACTATGTATCCCGCCCTGTGTCGGCATATAGTGCAAGAAGGAAGGCCATGGAGCCTTATAGTATAGTGCACAAGAACAAATTGTGCGTTGTGTATTGAGAGGCCCACCCTGCGTGCAACACTCCATTCACACATCTCACCTCTCATTTGATTTGAAGGGAAAGACTGGTCACTCATCCCACTCTCTATCTCACTTTCTGATAAATACAAAGGGCAGCCCATACTCACATCCCCATCTTGTTAGGATGAAAGCTCACATCACTCAAGGGGTTGGTGATGAAGATCATGTCGACTATTGTTGTCATCAGGATCTTGAAGATCAGACGTACCCAGGGAGACAACCAACAAGTCTCGTACTTCAATGATTTGTAAGAAAGATTGTCTATTAAGAAGGACAGACTGACTGATATTACAGAGACAGTGTACCTGAGCAGAGCCGTTAGGATTGACAGCAAGTACCTTGTATGGGCCCATCCACCATTGTTGAAGCTTGCTAGGAAACTTGCCAAATCTTGAATCATAGGCTAGGACAAGATCACATTCTTTAAACTCCTTGTGCTTGATGAAACTGTCATGATAGGCCTTGCGTCGCGCTTGAGTGGTTTCCATACACTATAGGGCCATCCGGCGTATCTCATCCAAGCATTCCAAGTGCAGGAGGCAGCGTTGCAATATCTCATAATCTCCCAAGTGTTCTTTAACTGCCACTCACAAAGAAGGAAATTCCAATTTAACAGGGAAGACGGCTTCCGTACGATACACCAACTGGAAAGGGGTTTGTCCTGTAGCTGCCTTATGGGAGGTTCTATATGCCCAGAAGGCCTCTGTAAGTCGATCATCCCAGTTGCGACGATGTGCGGCAATCGTTCTTGTTAGGATCGAGCTGAGGATGCGATTGGTGGCCTCAACTTGGCCGTTGGCTCTGGGGTAATAAGGAGTGGACTTGCGATGGCGGATCTTATACAACTCCGTCAGCTCTTCCATGATTTTGTTAAGGAAATGAGTACCTCTGTCACTTACCAACTCGAGAGGACTGCCAAAAAAGGTGATACTATTCTCGTACATGAACAAAGCTACGTTGTTACCATCATCCTGCTTTAGAGCTTTAGCTTCACACCACTTTGTGACATAATCCGTACATACTAAGATGTATCTGTTCTACTTCCGTCTGGTAGGTGGATCAATGGGACCCACAAAATTAATCCCCCACTTCTCAAACGACTTTAGGGGAATAATAGGTTGTAGTGGCATGGCACTTGTTTTGGTGGGTTTTCCTATTCACTGACAAGCATCACATCTCTTGTAGTAGTCATATGTATCCTTGTGGTGAAAGGGAGAGACGGATCGAAGCTTGGACTCGAGAGCTAATGTGGGAGAGCAAGAGCAAGAGAGAGAGAGACAAGAAATGGGAACTCCAACAGTCACAATGTGTGACCGGGCCTTCCTTTATTCAAACTGTCACTAAAAGAATAAAGAATAAAGTGTAACCTCCCACTTAAAGGCGAATCTGTCCCAGTGAGGAGTGAAAAGAAAAAGAAAAAAAAAGACAGTATAACATGTACACATGTACAACAGGATGAGGAAAGACATCATCTCATCCCACGCCCATCAACCTCCTAAGGAAGGCAAAGCGCTCTGTAGAGAGGCTTTTCGTAAGCAGATCTGCAGGATTCTGGTTAGTCGAGATCTTGACAAGATCAACAGACTTGTCCTCAACGACCCCACGTATGAAGTGATACCTTACCTCAATGTGTTTCGTCTTCGCATGGAAGACTGGATTCTTGGCTAACTGAATAGTACTCATAGAATCCGAATGCAGTATAGGGATAGCATCAATACTAAGGTCAGCAAAACCAAACGACCCAACCAAATGGCCTCCTTGCAAGCCTCAGTGGCTGCAACATACTGGGCCTCTGTAGTAGAAAGGGCAGTGTATTTCTGCACCCTGGACATCCAAGAAACAACACCTCCAGCATAGGTAAATACACAGCCGAAAGTGGACTTCCTACTATCTACATGTCCTGCATAATCAGAGTCAGTGTACCCCATGACTCCTATATCCTGGCTACCATAGAATATGCACATATCTGCAGTGCCCTTCAGGTACCTCATGATACCCTTCACGGTATCCCAATGCTTCTTGCTAGATGTACCCATATAGCATGCCACAACACCAACTGCAAAGGCAATATCTAGACGAGTGGCTATCATGGCATACATAAGATTGCCCACTGCAGATGCATAGGGAATTTTGGCCATCTCAAACCTCTGCTCATCTGTCTGCAGACAATTAGCCTGTGATAGCTTTATATAAGAAGGCAATGGATAGCCAATAGGCTTTACGTCCTGCATGCGGAAGCGCTCAAGGACTTTATGAATGTACTCCCTCTATGACAAGTAGAGGAGTCCCTGATGCTTGTCGCGTCTAATGCGCATACCAAGTATGTGAGCGGCCTGTCCCAGATCTTTCATCTCAAAGCTCTTCTTGAGCTGAGCCTTAAGAGCATCTAGCTCATCATAAGCTTTCCCTGCTATCAGCATATCATCCATATAGAGGACCAAAATCAATAAAGAACCATCACGAGCTTTCTTCGTGTAAAGACATGGATCCATAGCACTCCGGCTGTAGCCCTATGACTGCATAAAGGCATCAAACTTATGATACCACTCCCTAGGTGCCTGTTTCAAGCCATAAAAACTTTTCTTCAATTTGCACACTAGGTTTTCCCTGCCAGGTTTTGCAAAGCCCTTAGGTTGCTCCATATAAATCTCATCATGCAAGTCCCCATATAAGAAATCGGTCTTGACATCCATCTGGTATAAATCCAAGTCAAGCTGAGCAACCAAAGCCAAGACTAAGCGCATGGTGGTCATTTGTATCGTGTCCACTTGTATCTTCAAGACACGTCTTAGCAGTCCATCAGAAAGGATGTCTAGAAAGCTTCGCCCGGCACTCCCATGGAATGTTACGGGCTTTGCGATCTAGGGCTTTCTGCGTCAGCCACGTAGCAAAAGTATTCTGGCCGTTCCCACTTAAGAGTCTCTCCGTTGAGCGCTACTTGGAGCAGCAGGACGCCTGGGTGCCAGGGGGGCTCTGACCATAAATCCCTCGCCTTCCGGGCCCTGCACAAGAGGCTAACGTGACTCGAGATTGGATCTCGAGGCCCGCATACTAGTCTACGGGTGAAAACTTGGGTTGATAATCCCTATGGATTGCTGGATAGCCTTCGGGCGGATTGTGGATAAGCCTACGGGCAGGACTTTTTGTATTTCAAAGATAAATATGATAATCTGTTAATAAGGAACTTGTCTGATATTGTTTTTTCTATGTCAAGTGATATGATTACGTGAAAGAACCAGTGCTTGATGGGCTAATTAAAGAAGCTGATTCTTACATGTCCAACTAAATGTGCTAGCTAATTAAATAACTAAAACAACCCGAGGAAAGTGTGGAGGATGGGCCATAGGTCCGTCCTACAGATGGGTGGTCCTGGTTGGCCGGGAACTTTTCTCAAATCACGATGGACAACAGAAAGATCGTCAAACAAAAGCGTTGACCTAGAATTATGATTGATCCCGATTTATGATGTTTTAGGGGAACGGAATGGGACTATGCCTTATGGCAGAGAGGTTAAGCTTTGCAACCCTCTCGTTTCCCATTCTCCTTGAACCAAGGGCAGTGTGAATCCGCTTCGGACCTGGTGTTTCTGCGTAAAGTAGTTTGCTTGGGTCCGATGCTAGTTTATGTTAGGAAATGACCAATAAGGAAATCCCTAATTTAGGTTGATCCTAAGTGGGAACGGCCGGAATACTTTCGTTACATGGCAGACGTGGAAAGCCCTAGATCGCAAACTTCGTAACATTCCATGGGAGTGCTGGGCGGAGCTTTCTAGACATCCTTTTCGATGGACTGCTAAGACATGTCCTGAATATGCAAATGGACACGTTAGATCATCTTAACCACAGGAGAAAAGACCTCATCAAAGTCCACACCATACTCCTGCTTAAAACCCTTTGCTACCAATCTAGCCTGGTATGCTAGCTTGGGGTGTCCAGAGTACTTTTTAGCTTGTACACCCACTTTCATGGCAAAGCCTTCTTACCTATAGGCAAGGAAACCAAATCCCAAGTGTCATTCTTATGCAGGGAGTCTATCTCAGACTGCATAGCCCTCTCCTAGGAGTGACTGTCACCCCTACACATAGCCTCATCATAAGTGAAAGGCTCTCCTGCATCTGTAACCAAGACATAATGCATCAAGGGCTGAAATCTATCTGGTGGACGGCTATCTCTAGTAGACCGTCTCACAGTAGGCTCTATTACCTGCCCAGCTGCCTATCCAACGCCCTGACCATGAGCATCTATTGCAGCTATAGGCTATCCAACTGGCTGTGCGGGAGCTCTCGACTCCTCCTGAAATATGACCCTACGGATTTCAACAACTCTCGTAGGCTGTCTATGTATCTTGTCTTCATGGAAGACTACATCATGACTGCGGATGACTTTCCGTGCCTACGGATCCCAGAGACGGTAACCCATCTCGCCTACATCTCCATGACCAAGGAAAATGCATTTGACACTCTTGGGATCCAGCTTACTTCTCTTATCCCTGGGCACATTTGGTTGCAAAGTGTGCAATAAATCTTCTATAGTAGCCCACATGACCAAGGAATCCTCTCAATTGCTTGAGGTTTGTTGGTGCTTTCAAGGCGGAAATATTTTCAATCTTCACCGGGTCTATTGCAATCCCTTGTGCAGAGACAATATGGCCCAAAAGAACTCCTAATGAGACGCCAAAGACACATTTATCGGGGTTGAGAGAAATCCCATTCTCTCGGCATCTCTCAAAACATTGCTCTAGGTGTCCCCAATGCTCTCGTATTAATCTATAGACACAAAAGTCATCAAAATACACCTCAATGAAATCATGCAGATGATTCTAGAAGGCAGCCATCATTACTCTTTGGAGGGTGGTAGGAGCATTACAGAGCCCAAATGGCATCACTCTATAGGCATACATTCCCCATTTTGTGGTAAAGGTTGTTTTGGATTGGTCCTCTTTTACAATTTGGACTTGGTTATATCCGTTGAATCCATCCAAGGGGGAATAGAGCTCATGGCCTACCAATGTGTCCAACAGTTGGTCTGTAAAAGGGATAGGGAAATGATCATTCATTGTCTTTGAGTTCAGCTTTCAAAAATCTACACATATTTAAAGTTTCATGTTCTTCTTGGATACAACCACAATGGGCGAAACCCATTCACTGTTAGCCACGGGATAAATGAACTCAGCTTCAAGAAGTTTCAATAATTCAGCCTTCACTAGAGTAGAATAATTAGGATTCATACGTCTTTGTCTTTGCCTTACAGGTTTGGCATCAGGCTCTAGGTCAATGTGATGTTGGCATACTGTGGGATCAATCCTCTTTAGATCTTTATATAACCAAGAAAACACATCTAAGTTCTCCTTTAATAAGTTTCACAGGACCACTAGTTCTTCTTCTAGAAGATTGCGACCCACTTTCAGGTGACGTTCAGTACCGTTAGTATCCAGGAACATCACTTGAATTTCACCTTCCACTTCACAGATAAATGCCCCACGGATTGCTTTTGGATAGAGGTCTGACTCTTTCAAGGGAGTAGTGTCCTCGTCTAACGTTCCACTAGAACCAGTGTCCTCCTTCTGAATAGATGACTCATTTTTCTATTGAGGTTATTGGAAGGGTATCAGAGCTTTGTTTGCTTCTAAGTGAGTGGTGATTTCTTCTAGACTTAGGGATTCATCTTTAGAGGATGCGTCCAGGAATGTCACATAGCATAGACTTTCTAGAAGCCAAGGCTTTGATAGCTCTGGCTTTTGTTGGTAGGGGGCATCATCATCATCTTTTCTCTAGACTGAACAGTCAGGGCAACAGGAGCCACTGGTGAACTTAATTTTTATGTCTTTGATCCATTGCTTAAGCAGATTTTGTATAATTTGTGGTCCATTGGTCAACACAAATGAAACCATGGTCATTCCATCCAACACCCTAAGATCTTTGGGCTCTGAGGTCTCTGTAGGGACATCAACAAGATCATCCACTATCAGAGAATCTTCTTCAATTGCACTTTCATAACCTACTTCATTTTCTTACTCATCATTTTCATCCTCTTCCTCTGGAGGCTCTGTCTCTGCTTCTGTAGAGGCTCTGTAGGAGAAGAATAGATCTTTTGCCTTTGTGTCTGCTTCTGCTTCTGCTTCTGTCTCTGGCTCTGTCTCTGCTACTATCTCTGCGACTGCCATGTAATAAGGAGAATAGTACATCCATGCTTCTATTTCACTCTCAAAGGTGATTTCAGAAGTTAATTCTAGTTGAGGCAGGAGGTATTCTCCCATGGACAAGGACTTTTCTTCCCTTGGTAGTTGACTTACAGTACCCACTGTTAGGGACTATGCCTTTGTTTTCTTGGGAAAGATCTGTTTAACAGCCTCTTCGTCTCCTGATGTACCATCTGTTACCTCGTTGGAGGAGTCAGTTATGACTTTGATGGATGAGGATCCATTGCCTTTTTGCGATCCATACAATTTCAACACCACTTTGTTGGGTCCTCTGCCTAGGGTTAGAGTTCCTTTGAACCAGTCCGTCCTGGCTCTCACTTCAAAAAGCCAAGGTCTTCCCAATAGCAGAGGATATGAGGACCCATAAGAATTTGGTTTCACCACCAAATAGGTCAGCCAATAGTCTCTTCCTGCAAGGGTTGTTTTTACGTATGGGAGGATGCCTAATGGTTTAATTTTGCTTTGGTCTGCCAACCTAATAAGCCACTGTGTAGGTTGAATTCCTTGCAACCCTAAGTCCTTCATTGTCACATCCGTCATTATGTTTACTAATGAACCTCCATCAATCAATGCATTTGAGATAAAGCATCCTTCAATCCATACACTAATGTCTGGGGTTCCAGGATCTAGGAAGGTGTTAGCCATATCTACTTCCTTTACAGGCTTCGGGTCTTATTGATCTTGGTCGTTGTTCAAGGAGCGATCCTTAGTCCACGTCTTCTTGTCAAGTTGCTTTTGAATTTCTTTTGACAGCTGGGAGACAGCATCAACAAAACTGTCGGAATGTTAAGTTTGGTTTAAAAGTGTCTAGGTCTTTTACCAAGTCATATTCTTTGATAGGATCCACGGGCTTCTCCAGCCTGCTAGGGAATGGGGCTACACCCATTTTCATCTTTCCTTTTTCTTCTAACAATGGCAGCATCAGCACTTCTTCTATTTCTGGAGGTTCTTCTGCATCGTCTATCTCCTGGACCTCTGGTCCTGTTTCTAGGATTATCTCTGTGACTCTTTATGGCACTGCAATGCACTTTGATGCATTGTTCTATCCTGTACTGCTCTGTCCCTATGTTAGCAAGTTGAACTTCACAATCTTGGCAGGGGAATTATTTTCGTTATGAACAAATGGGTTCCTTCTTCTTGGCACGCGTGACAGTAGCAACTTCCAACTCTACCAATTGGAGGCAGGCTCTTGTACCTTTTGTTAGCTATCAGTGCCATTGACCTTTATAGGGGCTAGACTTGGACAGTCCTTTGCAATGTGGCCTTTGCCTTTGCATCGGCTGCATAAGGGCTTGTAATCCACAGATCATCTAGGGTTTGGACAATTTAGGGAGATTTGACCCTTTTCTCCACACTTGTAACATTCCACTTCTGATCTCTTACCACCACCAGACTATCAGCCTCTGTAACTTTGAGAGGGAAACCTCCTTGGACCAAAATTAGGACCAAATTTCCTAGGCTTTGGTCCAATATCCCCTATTGTCATTTTGGATTCTAGCAAGTTGAATCTTGCATTTTCATCCTTCTGTCTTCGTTCGTGCATCTCTTTCAGAGAGTAAATATCCTCTATATGGTTCTTCCGCAAATAGTTGGGAACAAAAGGCTCCATGAATGGCTGGTTTTTTAGTACATTCAGTGGCTAAATGTCCCGCTTGATGACACTTTTTGCACCATGTATTAGAGTGCATCACATCTCTTCCAGCTCCCGTAGGGGTGGATATATTGGCGTGGTATTCACCTTCAGTGTCTGTAGTAGCTTCTCTATAATCACAACCATAAGCTCTTTCTTGATAATTGCAACTGAGTTGGATAAGTAGTCCTTCAGATTTTCACCTCCTGAAGTACTTATAGTAGGGTTTTGTGAAGCTTTTATAAATACTGCATACACTGGTTGGGTTGATCTAGAGGGTCCTCTGTTCTGGTTCCGATTCAGAGCTTCTATTGACTTGGGGTTGTTGATTCCAGTTGGTAGGGTTCCACTGTTGTTGAGTCGCCATTGGAGGAACTGTTTGAGGCCACTATTGTTGTGGTTGAACCATCATTTGACCACAATGGATTAGATGCATTATACTGTGGCATTGTTTGCATCTGAGGATAGGGATAGGGAACTGTCCATGGGATTGCATTTGGTGGGTATACCATTCCTGGCATGGGAGGAGGTAAGACTCCTCTTCCTGGAGTCATTGAATGCCTTGCTTCAACTTCGTTATACAATCTTGCACCTTCCACTGCAGCTTGCAAATTGACTGGTCTTCTCAATTCCATGAAGTTGCGAACTTCTGGTTGTAGGCCTCAAAGAAACACTCCTTTCTAGATACCTTCGTCCAAATGATGGTTAGTCCATCTCTTTAGGATGGATTCCATTTCTGAGACATAAGCTTCTACTCTTTCTCTAGAGGACTGACTTAGGTTCATGAACTCTTGCATCCAGTCTTCAAAACCTTTACACCTGAATTTAGTGAGGAAGGCCAACTTTAGGCGTCCCATGTGCCAAAAGTTCTTGCTGCTTGTCTCTCATACCACTGAAATGCCGCGCCCTTGAAAGTGGCGGGGAATATTGCTAACCAATGCTCAGGGGTTCTGGCATTGTTAGCCATGCATGCTACTATAAATTCTGCTACATGAAGATCAGGGTCTTCATTGTACTCTCCCTTAAAAACTGGGAATGGCACTACATTTGCTGGCCGGTCATCAATATTTCCAAGACAAATCTGACTAGGAAGGGGACCTTGAGTCACCATGGGGACTTTTGTAAAAAGTGCTTTTAGGGCATCAAAGGAGGCTTCTATCTACAAGCTCGTTCTCAGCTTTGAGTTTTGCCTTCTCTCTTCTCACATACCTCTAGACTCGTTCCAACGCTTGCCTCTTAATTGCATCATTCATTAGGGGGTTGGCTCCAACCGGTTGGTCTGTACTCAACATGATAGTATCAAAGAAGGCTTTAATCTCTGGGGGATTCTCTAGCCAACATCTCTTCTACTTCCTTCTTTTGAACATCTCTGAATTCGGCTTTCAAACCACTATAGAGGGGGAGATATTCCATTCTGAAAGTATCAAAACTCATTCTTCTTAGGATCGTTGTTGTGCCATTATAATAATGCCAGCTTTTGAGGGTTTCAACAATGTATGTTGTGAAAAACACTCGGTCTACCAACTTCCAATGGGTTGCTAATTGGACAAACAAAAGATTGTTAGTGCACCAAGCATCCCACGTATCTTCCTGTTGAGCATCAACGAATAAATTCCAACTCTTTTCCTTCTTGTTTTCATGAACCTCCACATACCACGACTCCTGAAGCTTCTTCACGATCTCCCACTTAATATGTCTGGAAACTTCTCAATGAATACCAAATCTTGCAAGGATGGTCATTCTCTCTGCTTTTGCTCTTCATTTTGTTTCCAAACAATTTGCCACCAAGATGCAAGTTTTTGTTGCTTCAACAGAAAGAGGAAACAGTCCACCACATAGAGCTTGCATCATGATGGTAGTATGTTTTCACCATTGTGGAATGAACTTCTTATGGAAAGTGGATTCAACAATGAGAATCTCCAACTCTTCAATGGAAGAAGGAACTTTACAAGCATCCATTGAATTCTTCTCTTCTTGGCAATGCCATTTCCTTCATTTTTAGCCTCTTTTGATGCTTGTTGATGGCAAGTTTCCCCGGCTACGCACCAAAAACATGAAGTTCCAAGAGGAACACAAAGGAAAAGGGGATTCTACTACAAGAAAATCTATCTTGTAACATCAACAAGCTTTTATTTCATCCTTCTAATGACCAAAACAAAGAAAACAACAAATCTTCATGCAGCATTATAGTAAATATCTCCCACAGATTTGATACAATCAACCATAATCTTCAACTTCTTCATAGAATACATCAATAGAACAAATAATATAAAAGAATACACCATTTTTGAATGGAAATCAATCACATAGTATTTATCTTCAATGTCTTCATAGTTTTCTCTCTCAATCTCTCATATACAGATACACTGTTTTGATAGAATTGACTATCTCTGGCTCTCTCTCTCTCTCTCTCTCTATCAATAGTACATCATCTCCTAACTACCATACTCAATAATGACTCTCAAAAATCCTTCTTAGGTTGTGGATACACCTCCCAAGAGGTATGTCTGATGTGAAGAGGCACCAGAGCTACTGCAGTGTCGCTTCATAGCTCACTACTGTCACTTCACTTTAGTCTTCATCAGATATTTCTTCCATTTGTTTTAGCTCTTTTGAACTTAGATTCATCCTCTCCAAAAGTTAGAAAACTTTCCCAAAGTCACACATACATTCTATAGAAGATCTACAGAATAGGTACAGAACATATACAAAGCAAAGACAGAGGCTCTACAGAAGATGTACAGAGGGTTACAGAAAGTCATCAAAGAACATCAAATCCTCATAAATCATACTAAAACCATTTCAAAATATCAAAAACTATTCAGTAAGCTTTCAAAATATTTCAACCTTCATCAATCATCAATCCATGCTTCATATAGAAGAAAATCAAAACAGAACAGAGGCTATACAAAAGGTATCAGAACCAATTAGAACCTCAACAGAACCTATTACAACATCACAGAGATTCATATTTCTACTAAGAATAATCATAAACTTCCAAAACATAATCAATATCATCCAAAAAACTCTCAAACACTTCTATTAACAACCATACATCACTCTAAATCCATCAAAAACCAATCATTCAGACCTCAAAAACAACAAAAATCAATCCAAATTTCGGTCTTTTTCCACTCTCAACAAGATGCAATGTTAAATACAGCTATAAAGGCTTTTGGAAAACCAAAGAGCAGTCACAAAAACAATATATTAGTTCCCTAATATTAGAGTCAATTGTCATCAGCCCAATGGATAGCGCATCCGTAGTTGGTACATTATTTTCCTCATAGAACCACATTAATAACCATTCATCTTATGCACTTTGATGAATGTCCATTTTCATCACTCTAGTGTCAGTTGTATCGTATCATGATTTTGATCAAGTGCATGCATTATTATTAGCACCTTACTTTTACTAATATGCACACCTCATTCCTCACGAAAAACCTTGATTTTCAAATGCTTTTAGGGTGAACTTTTCTCTCTGAAGTCTTTGTTTGACGATGATACAATAAATCTGTAACAAGCAATGAAGATTTTGTGTGTGTGGACACGTAGGTTGATCTAGTGGGTGGATATTACGATGTAAGAGACCATTTGAAGTTTGGGCTACCGCAAGCGTTCACTATAACGATGCTATCGTGGGGGGTGGTGATGGGCGCCACATGGCCATTGCTGGGCAGCTAGACTACGCCCTCGAGGCAATCCAATGGGGCACCGATTACTTTATCAAAGCCCATCTTGAGCCCAACGTGTTTTGGGCCGAGGTAGGTAAATTGCCAATGCGCAATCACACTCTACGAATTCCAAAGGTAATGTAACTGGTGCACTGCCCATGGGAACAATGCATACTCTATGCGAAGGATCCACATGGGTCAGACACCTATTCACCACTTTTTGGTGATTCTTCCTTGCCTAAAATACCATGAGCTATTCTAGAGGCACCCAAGTCATGTCAG
Source organism: Lygodium microphyllum (assembly GCF_053477565.2). Lineage (NCBI taxonomy): Eukaryota > Viridiplantae > Streptophyta > Polypodiopsida > Schizaeales > Lygodiaceae > Lygodium > Lygodium microphyllum. The sequence goes on along the minus strand of NC_141137.1, from coordinate 187,275,937 downwards.
ATCCCTCGATATGGAGTATGTGCAGGTAGCAATGGTGCTAAGAAAGTCTTCCAAAACCTCAAGGAGGGGATCCAGTAATGAGAGCACACTTTCAAGGTTGAAGTTCTTAGAGAAAACTTGAAATATCTCGTCACCCTAGCTCTAGCAAAGATAGTCTCGTGGATCCACTCATCAAAGTGTGCACGAGCATCCATCATAGCAGATATATGAGGGATATGATGGATATAAAGAGATGAAGAGAAAAAGTGTGAAATGAAACAATGAAACAAGAACTTAAGTAGTTCTACCTTAAAAACTTTAAGTTTTAAACCATTAAGGATTGTTCACATACGATATCTAGTTATGGCTTTACTTGTGTCTTTGTAAATTTTATATATATATATAAATGTGTTGATGTTGAAAGTGTATAGCAAGTGTATGATTTTTCATAAATACTATAATTTTTAAATATTTCAAGTTTGCAAGCGAAAATATTCTATTGGCCAAAAAAATCCAAAAATTTACAAGAGTTGGATATTACAACTTGTGGTGTTGGGATTTTTAGGGAGACTCTACAATTTCTAAAATATGTGGAGCCACGAAGTTTCCACTTGTAACAGTATCCTCACCTTGTAGCATCCCCCCCCCCCCCGGATAAGAACGCCCCCCCTTTTTAAAAATATTTAAATTTAATTCAAAATTTTTTACATCTCCCTCTCTCTCCCCGCCGACAGCATGTCAGGGGGGAGAGAGAGAGAGGGAGTAAAAGAGGGAGAGGGGGGCATGCACCTAGGTGGAGGGGTGGTGGCCGTTGAACAGCCATCTCCCTCCCCATAAACCCCCCCTCCCCACTATAAAAGGGAAGTCCCCCCCCTCGTGGTAGCAAGTGCCGCCCCCTGCCCTGTGATTTCAGCGCCACCCCCTGGTCCACCAACGTGCCACGCCCCCTGCTCTGCCAACACCTCTGCCAGGTTGCCAAGGCCGTTGCCACCACCATCATCATCATTTCAATGCTGTCAGGCCTCCCCCCCCCCCCCCCCCAGTCAGAAATTTAAAAAATAAATTAAAGAAGCTTATTGAGAAGCTTCCTTGTAGCTTTAAAAAAAAAAGCTTCCTAGGGGGTGTTTCACCTGCAGGCCACGGGAGGACGCAATTCGTATGTGAAGGGAGTTCCCTTGCAGGAGGGAAGGACTTCCAGCTTGCAGAGAATTTCAAGACACCCTCCACCTGCCCGACTTATTCCCGAGTCTGAATTGCGATGGCCCTAAAGTACCGCATGAGAGGAGCACATGCGGGAGTAAGAGGAGCACATGTAGGAGTCCCCACTTGAAGCACAAGAATCGATAAAACCCCTCCTGCAGAAGTTCATGTTCCATCAAATTCACCCTTTCATTTCTGCATGATACGGGTGCATTAAGTATAATTTTGCATAGGGAAAACCTAACTGCATTAGTAGAACACTTCGTTTTAAAAAGATCATAGGAATGTTAGGAAGAGTTTTAAATTGCATGACAAGGTACTTATATTCCTCGCACCATAATGATGAAAGGTTGTTGCATTCGTGAATATATGGTTCATGTGTTAAAAGATGCACTCATGCAATAATGTCCTAGTCGCATTGCGCACATAGGTTAAAAATATATTGCGATGCTTATGTGCATTGGAAGGTTTGCATTTGGTAACTTACATTGGCACATGATAGAGGTTGTAGATACAATTGGTGAGACCACTCTCACAATCACTTGCGATAAATGTATTGTGCAAGCATGTATTGATGAAGACTAGTTGGAAATGTTGATGGTGAGTTCTTATAAGAGATGGTACATCCATCCCTTTGCCACCCATCCCATTCTGTCGTTTGGTTTCCATTCCTATAATAAAACAAGTCACATCAAGGTACAAGTAACTCTCAGAGTTCCTTTTTAGCAATGGGTACATTAGAGGAATGAGTATATTCATAGTATCATTAGAGACTCCAAGGCACTAGTGCAAAGAGCTTGATGATACGATTAGAAATGAGTGGGACCCCCATTGGCAAAAGAAGCACGAGGGCTTTGAGGCAGAAATCACTGGCATTGATTGGGCCTTTTTGTCAAATTGCATATTTTATATTTGGGATGGTAACCATCAACTAAGAACATATATAAATGAGATATGCACATGTGAGTGACCCTAAACCATAGGACCTTAACATTTTGCAATGTCTTTGTTGCTTATGTCATCGTTAACATAATTGATTGTTTGCAACAGCCTTTCTAGATAACGCTAGGCAACATGTGCATGTTGATTGTCACCTTGTGAAAGTGACAAGTGTGGTAGAGGGGGAGATTTTGTCAACTATATCTCATATGAATAAGTATGCAATTGGACCATTTCCTCATATGCTTGGATTGCCTTTATGTGATAAGGGTCACGTGGATAATGAAATATGCATGAGACCTTGATATAGAACATACATAGGCTGGCCTAGAAGGAGGCTGTCCATATCTCATATCCATACCTTGTTTGCAAAGCAAGGATGCTAGGTAGGTTGACCATACAACTATTTTTGACAAGTTAACTAATAATGCAAAGGCATGGATAAAAGCAGATAGAAATCTAGAATCTATTTCCCATGGTATAAGGCACAATTGATTGCACTTTCCCACATCACGTGGAAGGTCGGTAGTTCTTCAAGCTAACTTAACAATGTTTTTTCTAATGCACTTTTTTCCAATGCAATAATGTTATTCTTAATTACCAAAGTGTAGGACGAGTATGATATGGCGATGCCGCCAATCAAACAGAAGCAGACACAGCTCTCCAACTCTGAGTTTAGAACGAAGTGGGGCGAGGCATACTATAGTGTTAATGAAAAACTCATTAAAAAAGCTCAATGTTTGCTAAGAGTTGTAGACCCCAGTCTCGGAGAGAAGTGGTATCAGTAAGCATACCTCTTTGTACTTTCCATTGATATGTACTCAAACTACATTTGTCTAAAGAAACAATGTTTTTTTTAATGCAAAACTATCTCGTGCTTAGAGTGGGGCTCCAAAACGGGGAGGGGAGGTGTATTAAATGAGGATAGAGTATACACATTGGCATTCTCAAACCTAAATAAGAAAAATTGCATCACGATATTGAAGGCCATGAAGAGTTATGATAAGAAAATTCAAACATTGATGGGCATGTTTGAACACATGCTATTCTTGTTTATCTATATTATGTGTATCCTAAGTTTGATGAATTTGTATTAAATGACATAACTTTGATTTGAGCATATGAAAATACACCATTTCGAAGTTGGGTAAGACAAGAGACCTTTTGGGCCATGTTGCAAGATGGCATAAGGAGATTACTCTTGAGTTGGGAGGACTATTATAACATCCAAGTGGAACACAATTTGTTCTTCCAATACACAAAGAAGATAAAGAGAAAACATAGCGAGGAAGCTTAAGTTATTTCTTAAGATTTGGAAGCTTAGAAGCTCAAACTTAATGAAAATTTCTTGTCTATTTGTTTGAGAAGAAAACGACTTGTCAAAGGAGCTTGAGAAGTGGTCCTTCGCAATCAGACAACACAGCAAGGGGTTCTTCACTACCACGAACACGCTGGTATTGATGGTTCATCGCGAATAGCCCGTAGAGCCCATTCGTTCTAGCATATTTTCCTTCACATGAGATGGTAAGCGATTGGAAGTCCTTGATCTCAGCTTTGCTCTGATACCATTAGTGCACAAATCGGATGTTGTATGCACATATAGTGAACATCGAAAAGTCCCCAAGAACAAAAAACTCTACAAAAGCTCATAAAGCAAGAAGAGAGGTTTGCACAAGATGAGACAAAAAGACAAATTGGGTACAATCTCCCCCCATGCCTTGTGTGAGCACTCCACAAGGCATGTATTTATAAATTTAATAATCTCCAAGCTAAAAAATGGCCTAATTTACAATTAGCATGCTTTTGGCTTTTGTGTTTGCTTTTTCCCAAATAACAAATAAATTGTTTGGGCATCCAAAAAGTCAGGTTGTGCCCAAATATAATGTCCAATAATGGAATATTTAAACCAAGCGTATATGCACATAAAAAATAATAAATGTTTATCAAGTGCTTTAATAAATAAGCATACCTAAATAAATATTAGTGCCAAGTCTTTAATGATAAAGGGGCACATTCATAAAAAATAATAATTCTTCTAGGTAATCAAAATACACACCATCGCTCATAATTCCCAACACCAGCGCTACCTACTCTACACATCAACTGAAGCATTCACAATTGTTAAAAAATAATAAGATAAAACCCACAAAAGTGAATACCTAACAGTCTTTAGCTACAAAATAATTAAATAGGTTGGAACTCTGTCCTAACCTTAATTTAATACGAGTGCATTCTAAACTCATAAACATCCATTAGTTTAAATATGTATTTTGCAGAATCACCTAGTGTGGAATCACCCATGTACACATTATTAATCTGACACCTGAAAAGGACAGGCGTCCCCGTCAACTTCTTGCACAATGAATCCACCTTGTGTACAAGCCCTGGCAAAGAAATATAGTTTTACTGAATCCATCGAAAAACCTCACGGAATCCATCGTGTGGAAAATAAATAGTTTTACGAAATCCACGAAAAAACCTTATGGAATCCACCATGGAATATGCCTCTTAGCATCATACCCCCAGGGTGGAATAGCAATTGTCCTCAACTACTATTAGCTCAATGTGGAGCGAGCAGTGAAGGATAAGCACTTAGGTCGCGGACGTGCATCCATTGGGCCTCTTCAATGGGATGATTTTTAAACTTAATCAAATATCTAGAATATCTACGGCATGTTCTAGTGGTCATAAAGTTAGTATCTAGAATAGTTTCTGGTTCAATTATTTCAATTTCTTCTTCTAACGAAGGAGGGTTTTCATAGATAAGGTGGACAGGTAATTGGCCTCTAAAAGATCATAACAAACTAATATGAAAAGTATTATGGATTTTTCAGTGTTGGGGTAGTTCTAATTTAAATGCATTATCATTGATCTTGTGAATTATTTTAAAAGGTCCATAAAATCTAGGTGCTAATTTAACAACAGGGTGTTTCTAAACACTTTGCAATCTTCTCTTTTCAATGCATGCTTGCACAATACATTTATCCCAAGTGATTGTGAGAGTGGTCTCACCAATTGTATCTACAACCTCTATCATGACATGCCAATGTAAGTTACTGAATGCAAACCTTCCAATGCACATGAGCATCGCAATATATTTTTAACCTATGTGCGCGATGCAACTAGGACATTATTGCATGAGTGCATCTTTTAACACATGAACCATATATTCACGAATGCAACAACCTTTCATCATGATGGTGCGAGGAATATAAGTACCTTGTCATGCAATTTAAAACTCTTCCTAACATTCCTATGATCTTTTTAAAATGAAGTGTTCTACTAATGCAGTTAGGTTTTCCCTATGAAAATTTATACTTAATGCACCCATATCATGTGGAAATGAAAGGGTGAATTTGATGGAACCTGAACTTCTGCAGGAGGGGTGTTATCGATTCTTGCGCTTCAGGTGGGGACTCCTACATGTGCTCCTCTTACTCCCGCATGTTCTCCTCTCATGCGGTGCTTTGGGGCCATCGCAATTTAGACTCGGGAATAAGTCGGCGGGCAGGTGGAGGGTGTGTTGAAATTCTTTGCAAGCTGGCAGTCCTTCCCTCCCACAAGGGAACTCCCTTCACATACGAATTGCGTCCTCTTGTGGTCTGCCGGCGGGTGAAACACCCCCTAGGAAGCTTTTTTTTTTAAAGCTTCAAGGAAGCTTCTCAAGAAGCTTCTTTAATTTTTTAAAATTTTTTTTGACGGGGTGGCCTGACAGCATCGAAATGATGATGATGGTGGTGGCAACGGCCTTGGCAGCTTGGTAGAGGTGTTGGCAGACCAGGGGGTGTGGCACGTTGGCGGACCAAGGGGCGGCGCTGAAATCACGGGGCAGGGGGGGCGGCGCTTGCTACCACAAGGGGGGGGCTTCCCTTTTATGGTGGGGGGAGACGGCTGTTCAATGGCCACCACCCCTCCACTTGGGTGCATGCCCCCCTCTCCCTCTTTTACTCCCTCTCTCTCTCTCTCCCCCTGACATGCTGTCGGCGGGGAGAGAGAGGGAGAGGTAAAAAAATTTGAATTAAATTTAAACATTTTATGACTCAACACATTGTGTGTTATATGGATGATATGATACAACACATTGTGTGTTATATGGATGAATTAACACATGAGATATTCTATGACTCAACACATTGTGTGTTATATGGATGATATGATACAAGAGTTTCATGGATCATTGCCAATTGGCATGGAGATCCGAATGGACACACAATACCAATAAAGTAGAGGATTTTTGAACCATCGATTTCCAGCAGATCCATATCATTCGGCACAAAGTAATCAATCACCACATCAAAATAGTCGATGGAGAATTATGTGCTTCACCTAAACCTTGTACAATACCTGCATGTACAAAAAAATACTTGCATCATGAATCTCTTTTAACAAAAAATATCTAGATAACTACATGAATAGAAGCAATACAAAATAGGGCCAATTTACCTATAAGCTGATCTGTTGAAGATAATATTGAATCGTTGCTTATGAAAACCCATTGCAAATGATGGACAAAAGAAAACATCAATCCCATCAAACATAAAAGTCACTAATTGAATTAATAAATTTGGCACCACAAAATATGGCAGATTTACCCGTAAATTGAGCTACAAAGTCTTTGCTCTACCTTGTTTTAAGTGTTGCAACAACAATCGATCCTTAAGTTAGAACTAGCATCAAACCCTATTATAAAGATAGTAGAAAAGAGAAAATGCAAAGAGAAAGAAAGAGAGTGTGTATGAGTATGGGGGAGAGAGAAAGAAATGAGCACCTATCCAATCTTGCCCAAATTGATCTCTGCAAAAGACAATAGCAAGAGTTAGTATTTACATTAAGGTATATTGAAAAAACAATAGAAAAGAGAAAACATAGAGAAAGAAAGAGAGAGGGACAGAGAGATAAGCACTTATGCAATATCACCCAAAATGATCTTTGCAATAAAACAACAACAAAGGTTAGAACTAACATAATGTTGTATTGAAAAGAAAACAACAAAAAAAAACCCAAATAGAGAGAGAGAGATTAACACCTTTGTCTCTTGCTCCAAACAAACTCTACAAGAAAACAACAATTAGAACCAACATCAATTTCTATTGAAAACACAACATAAAAGAGAAACAACACATAGAGAGAGGAGGGAAAGAAAGGAGCAAAACTCTCTAAAAAAAGGGGAGAAATACGAGGTGAGAGAAACTCAAATTTTGTGTACTATTCATTATCCCTTTTTTAAAATCCCCCACTACCCTTTTTTTAATTAAAAACCCAAGATTTGGAGAGAGAAGATTCACCCTCCATAGATGTCAACATCTAGCCTTGTTATTGGACAATCCAAAAGGCCCACATCTTAAACTATATTATTTTTAAGGGCCCATTTGTGAGTTTATTTTTTTCCTAATGAAATCATTTGTCACACTTGGGTATAGGTACAAAAGACTAATCGAACCATCTAGTAGTTGGTTCCCTCCAAAGTTTCCCTCAGGATAGTTAGAGCTCCTCGTAGTTTTATCAGGTAAAGCGAATGATTAGAGGCATCAGGAGTGAAACGCCCTCGACTTATTCTCAAACTTTAAATAGGTAAGTGGCCAAGGTTGCTTTGTTCAACCTCGGCATGGAATGCAAGCTCCAAGTGGGCCATCTTTTGTAAGAGAAATGGGTGATGTGGGATGAATCAAAAGCTGGGTTACAGTGCTGAATTACGCGCTAATGTAGATCCCACAAAGGGTGTTGATTGATTGCAAGACACATAGTGGTCATGGAAGTCGAAATCCGCTAAGGAGTGTGTAACAACTCACTTGTCGAATCAACTAGCCTTGAAAATGGATGGTACTGAAACATGAGACCTATACCCAATCACCGGGGTGAGTACGAGGCCTCAACGAGCAGGAGGGCTTGGAGATCATGGCACAGCTCTAAGCATGAAATCGAGTGAAAGAACCCCCAATACAGATCTTGGTGGTAGTAGCAAATATTCAAATGAGAACTTTGAAGACCAAAGTGGAGAAATGTTCCATGTGAACATCAATTCAACATGGGTTAGTGGATCGAAAGAGATGGGGCAATCCTATGCCAAGGGTGCAATGTGTGTTGCCCATTGAAAGGGAATTGGACTAATATTCTCAAACTGGGACATGGCAGTGGTGGACGAAAATGTAACCAAATCCAGAGACACCGGCATGGGCCTCGAGAAGAGATCTCATTTGCTTTTAACAGCCCGCCCACCGTGAAATTGGATCACTCGGAGATAGGGTCCAGTAGCAGTGGGGCTGATAAAGCACATCACGTCTCACATTGTCTTGTGCACCCCCGGTAGCTCATGAAAATATGGAGGAGTGAATGGTGATCATGCCTGGTCATACTCATAACTGCATCAGGTCTCCAAGGTAAACATCCTCTAATCGTCACTCGATAGTATAATGTAGGCAAGGAAAGTTGGTAAAGTGGATCCATAACTTCGGGAAAAGGATCAACTTCTTGACCTCACAGACTATCGAGGGTTTGTCCAGAGCCACCCAATGGCCAGGGCGGCCTCCGCATGCCAATTGGGTGACAAGGCTAGAACATAATTCCATGTAGGGAGGCCCTCCCTAGGGGGTGAATATTTGTCTTAGAGCTAGTATGGACAAGGAGATTTCGATTGTTTAAGTAAAACAAAGAATTGTGATGGTCCTTGCGGATGTTAATGCAATGTAATTTTTGCCTAATTCTCTGAATGTTAATGTGAATAAATTCAACCAAGTATAAGTAAACGACGAGAGTAACTATGACTCTCTTAAGGTAGCCAAATGCCTCGTCATCTAATTAGTGATGTGCATGAATGGATTAGTGAGATTCCCACTGTCCCTATTTACTATCTAGCGAAACCATCGCCATGGAAACGAGCTTGGAAGAATAAAGGGAAATAGGTAGGAGCCTTTGGTGCAAGTGAAATACCACTACTTTTAATGTCATTTTACTTACTCTGTGAGGTGGAGATAGGGCTCGACCCCTACTTCTAGTCTTAAGGCTTGCTCACGTGTTGATCTAGGTAGAAGACATTGTCAGGTGGGGAGTTTGGCTAGGGCGGCATATCTAATATAAGATAATGTAGGTGTCCTAAGATGAGCTCAATGAGAATAGAAATCTCATGTGGAATAAAAGGGTAAAAGCTCATTTGATTTTGATTTTCAATACATATACAAACTATGAAATCATGGCCTATCGATCCTTTAGTGTTTTGAAATTTGAAGCTAGAGGTGTCAAAAAAGATACCACATGGATAACTAGCTTGTAAGTAGTAACTAAAAAATACAAACTAATAATTAAAATTTAAGAAGTAACTAATAATAAGAAACTAATAATTATTTAAGTATTTAATTATTTAATTGATTGCTAATTATAAGTTAATTGGTTAATTATCAAAAAAGTTATGTATTACCAGTTAATTGATTAGTTAATTAATATAACTAATTATTTAATTTTACATATTACTAATGAATCTTAAATTAATTAGTAGTTATTAATTTCAATATTAATTAATTAGAAATTATTTTTAACATTAATTGATAATTCATTAATTATTAGCTACTTTAAAAAAGTATATATATATAAATATATGCAAGAGGCATCGGCAGTGGCAGTGGCGGCGTCAACCGGATGGTGGTGGCATCGACGGCATTACAAAAGGGAGCGCGAATGGTGGCAACATAGCAGGTAGGGCAGCGACATTGCAGGGAGGTGGGTGACAATAATACCAGGTGAGAGAGAGAGAGAGAGAGAGAGAGAGAGAGAGAGAGAGAGAGAGAGAGCAAAAAAAACTTCCCCATAAGGGGGCACGGATGCCCCCTTTTGAGGGGAAATTTTTTTGATCCCCCTCCAACTAACTAATTAGTTTTTTAATGAAATTATTTAGTTAGAAAATTTGTTAATATTTGATAATTAGTTAAAAATTTTAGTATTTAATTTAAAAATAATAATTAGTTAGTAACTAATGATTACTTTTTAAGTTTATAACTAGCTAAAATAGTTAATAATTAATCAAAATATTAGTAATTAAATTATTAATTAATAATTAGTGCATAGCTAATAGCTAGTTTAGTAATTATTAATTAATTTTTTATCCGTTGAGAAATGAGTGCCCTGGTGCAAACACTAGTTGAGCAAAAATTTACTCTTGCCAAGAAGAATGCATTGCCAGGAGCCCCTTATCAGCAATACGAGGGCCTAGGACTTATTGCGGTGAACCTTTCTTTCTAGGGATAAAAAAATACACATATTGTATGCTTTCTCTCTTTCCCCTCTCTCTCATCACTCTTTCTCTCTCTCCCCCCATTTTCTCTCACCTTCACCTATAAAAGGATCCATCTCCCCTTTTCGCATTGTGAATTGTTCCCACGATCCTCGATATGTGGCTTTCTCTCTCTATTCCTCCCTCACTCTCTCCCCTTTTCTCTCCTTTATTTATAAAAGGACCCCTCCCCTTGCAATTCATGTTCATGTTTTCTGTCCCCTACCCTCAGCACGATTCTCTCTCTCCCCCTCTCTCTCTACACACCTCTCTCTCTCTCTCAGCCACACATACTCTCTCACACATTTCTATCCCAGGATTTCCCCCCTCTCTCTCTCTCCCTCTCCCTCTCCCTCTCCTTCTCTCTCTTTCTCTTTCTCTTTCTCTTTCTATGGCTCCCTATCTATCCCCACCTTCCTCCCTCTCTATCTCTCCTCCTTCCCCCCTTTGTCTCTCTCTCTCTCTCTCTCTCTCTCTCTCTCTCTCTCATCCCAATATGTCATCTCTTTCCCTCCCTCCCTCTCTCTTTCTCTCTCTCTCTCTCTCATCACAATATGTGATCTCTCCCTTCCCCTTCTCTCTCTCCCTACCTCCCCCTTCACACACACACACACACACACACACACACACACACTCTCTCTCTCTCTCTCTCTCTCTCTCTCTCTCTCTCTCTCTCTCTCTGTGTCCAATGTCTTTATAGGAGAGTCTCTACTTGGATTTTTTCCTACTCGACTACTGTGTTTACATATATCACAATCGATATTTGATTGTAGAAAATCAAGGAAGCAATATATCTTGCAAGAAGTAACCCTAAACCCCTTCATCATGATTGAATAGGATTTCAAAAGACAAGATTGTGTCACCCTTTTTGAGGGTGATGAAAGGATAGTAGAAGGTTTAATTCAACAAACATTTCCCTCGCCGAGCTTGCTCCCTAGATGAATGGGAGTTCTTGTCATTGCCGTGCATCAGAGAGATGGGAAGGCATGTGGCAAATGCAATACTGAGATTGACATTGAGGAAAATGCAATTGTGCAATGGCCAATGGAACAAATGGTAAGTAGCCCCTCTCTTCATTTTTGTTATGGCTGGTTTATCTCCTCCTCTTACCCTAATTTGAATTATTGTTTGCAGGAAAGAGAGTGATGACCAGATGCGTCTCCGAGGACACTTGACTTGCATCCACAACCTAGAGTAGGACATGATGTTGTCACCACCAGTAGCATGCAATCGCAAGGGGGGAGTCGCCCTCCAAAAGCAAGAGAGAGAGCGACACAAACGCTATCATTGACATCTACTACTGAGCTACATGCAGTCATTGGACTTGCATGTGGGGAAGGAGTGACATCAAGAGAAGGTGGACATGCTTCAATGACTCAAATGAGGAAGGGAAATAGAAAGATCATAGTATCGAAGAGTGATACTAACGAGAGGAAAGTTATGACCATGAAAGAATTAAGTCCTTTAGTCCACAACACAGGATACCTCTTTGTACTTTCCATTGATATGTACTCAAACTACATTTGTCTATAGAAACAATGTTTTTTTAAATGCAAAACTATCTCATGCTTAGAGTGGGGCTCCAAAATGGGGAGGGGGGTATATTGAATGAGGATAGAGTATACACATTGGCATTCTCAAACCTAAATAAGAAAAATTGCATAAGGATATTGAAGGCCATGAAGAGTTCTGATAAGAAAATTCAAACATTGATGGGCATGTCTGAACACATGCTATTCTTGTTTATCTATATTATGTGTATAGTAAGTTTGATGAATTGGTATTAAATGACATAACTTTGATTTGAGCATATGAAAATACACCATTTCAAAGTTGGGTAAGACAAGAGACCTTCTAGGCCATGTTGTAAGATGGCATAAGGAGATTACTCTTGAGTCGGGAGGACTATTATAACATCCAAGTGGAACACAATTTGTTCTTCCAATACACGAAGAAGATAAAGAGAAAACATAGAGAGGAAGCTTAAGTTATTTCTTAAGCTTTGGAAGCTTAGAAGCTCAAACTTAATGAAATTTTCTTGTCTATTTCTCTGAGAAGAAAACGACTTGTCAAAGGAGCTTGAGAAGTGGTCCTTCGCAATCAGACAACACAGCAAGGGGTTCTTCACTACCACGAACACACTCGTATTGATGGTTCATCATGAATAGCCCGTAGAGCCCATTCGTTCTAGCATCTTTGCCTTCACATGAGATGGTAAGCGATTGGAAGTCCTTGATCTCAGCTTTGCTCTGATACCATTAGTGCACAAATCGGATGTTGTATGCACATATAGTGAACATCGGAAGGTCCCCAAGAACAAAAAACTCTACAAAAGCTCATAAAGCAAGAAGAGAGGTTTGCACAAGATGAGACAAAAAGACAAATTGGGTACAATCTCCCCCCATGCCTTGTGTGAGCGCTCCACAAGGCATGTATTTATAAATTTAATAATCTCCAAGCTAAAAAATGGCCTAATTTACAATTAGCATGCTTTTGGCTTTTGTGTTTGCTTTTTCCCAAATAACAAATAAATTGTTTGGGCATCCAAAAAGTCAAGTTGTGCCCAAATATAATGTCCAATAATTGAATATTTAAACCAAGCATATATGCACATAAAAAATAATAAATGTTTATCAAGTGCTTTAATAAATAAGCATGCCTAAATAAATATTGGTGCCACGTCTTTAATGATAAGGGGCACATTCATAAAAAATAATAATTCTTCTAGGTAATCAAAATACACACCATCGCTCATAATTCCCAACACCAGCGCTACCTACTCTACACATCAACTGAAGCATTCACAATTGTTAAAAAATAATAAGATAAAACCCACAAAAGTGAATACCTAGTAGTCTTTAGCTACAAAATAATTAAATAGATTAGAACTCTGTCCTAACCTTAATTTAATACGAGTGCATTATAAACTCATAAACATCCATTAGTTTAAATATGTATTTTGCAAAATCACCTACTGTGGAATCACCCACGTGCACATTATTAATCTAACACCTGAAAAGGACAGGTGTCCTCGTCAACTTCTCGCACAAGGAATCCACCTTGTGTACGAGCCCTGGCAAAGAAATACAATTTTATTGAATCCATCGAAAAACCTCACGGAATCCATTGTATGGCCAATAAATAGTTTTACGAAATCCACCGAAAAACCTTATGGAATCCACCGTGGAATATGCCTCTTGGCATCATACCCCCGGGGTGGAATAGCAATTGTCCTCAAGTGCTATTAGCTCAATGTGGAGCGATTAGTGAGGGATAAGCACTTAGGTCGCGGGCGTGTATCCATTGGGCCTCTTCAATGGGATGATTTTTAAACTTAACCAAATATCTAGAATATCTACGACATGTTCTGGTGGTCATAAAGTTAGTATCTAGAATAGTTTCTGGTTCAATTATTTCAATTTCTTCTTCTAACGAAGGAGGGTTTTCATAGGTAAGGTGGACAGATAATTGGCCTCTAAAAGATCGTAACAAACTAATATGAAAAGTATTATGGATTTTTTAGTGTTGGGGTAGTTCTAATTTAAATGCATTGTCATTGATCTTGTGAATTATTTTAAAAGATCCATAAAATCTAGGTGCTAATTTAACAATAGGGTGTTTCTAAACACTTTGCAATCTTCTCTTTTCAATGCGTAACCAAACATAATCATCAACATTGAAGCTCATGGCTTTTCTTTTCTTATTAGCTTGTTTAGTGTATGATTGCTTGGCTTTCACAATCATATCTTTAACTTTAACAAAAATAGTAGCATGTGTATTGGCAATATCATCAGTATCTTTAACTTTGTTTGATAATGATGTGACGAGTGTAGACAATCTATGTCCATGAATGATTTCAAAAGGTACTTTCTGTGTAGTTGTGTGTGGTGTATTATTGTATGCAAATTGAAGTAGATGCAAGTGTGTATCCCATGTTTGTGGCTTTTGAAATTGTGTTTGCACACAAAAGATCTAGAATTGTGCTGTTAGTAGCTTATGTTTGCCCATTGATTTCAAGATGAAATGCAGATGAGAAATCAATCTTAGCACAACCAAATTAGCAAATAGAGTAGTCCAAAAATTGTTATAGAATCTAGAATCATGATCAGAAATAATAACTTTTGGCAGACCATGGTTAGTGAAAACAGTCTTCACAAACAATTGTGCAGCTTGAGATGATGCAGTTAATGTTTTTTAAATCGAGATGATTGTTTGCCAAATGGATCTACTATAGTTCAAATCATATCATGATTAGCTTGTGTGTTAGGCAAACCAGTTATAAAATCCATTGAAATATGTTCTCATGGACGTTCATGAATTGGTAAAGGCATTAATAAACCATATTGCTTACCATGGTGTCGCTTGACACTTTGAAAAATTAAACACTCAGAAACAAAGTTAGAAACATGAGATTCCATTTGTGGCCAATAAAAATCTTCAACCAATGTTCTTAAAGTGGAAATAATACCTCTATGGCCTTGATATAGAGGACAATGAATTTCATGTAGCATAAATGATCTAAATGGAACAGTGACACACAATCTTTTCTCATAGAACATAAATACATTAGAATAAGACAAAGAATCAATTAAAATCCAGTTATTAGTAACTAATTTGTTCCAATCAGCTTGAAAACTGGGGTCATGGTCATAGGTATCGTTCATAGGAATAAGGGAATCAAAAGACAGAATGGAAATATTATGGATACTTGGTCTTCTACTCAATGCATCGGCAACAACATTCTCTCTTCCTGGTTGATATTGGATAAGTGGATGAAAAATTTGAATGAAAGCAGCCCATTTAATATGACGGTCAGAAATTTTTGGTTGACTAAGGAGTTGTTTGATACTTTGTTGGTTAGTTTTGATCATAAACTTGGATCCCATTAGATATTGTTTCCATTGACGTAAGGCTTGTACTATAGCTAATAATTCTTTATCATAAGTGGAATACATCACTTCAAAGGGTTTAAGTTGGCAACTAGAATAGACTATGGGATGTGAATCTTGCATAAGGACAGCTCCTATTCCTGATCCGCTAGCACTAGTGACTACTAGGAAGAATGATCGATTAAAATCAGGTAATTGCAAAATAGATGCATGTGTGAAAGCATGTTTTAATAAATCAAAAGAATTTTGTTGGTTATCAAACCAATGATGCAGAACACCTTTCTTTGACAATTTCATTAAAGGAAATGCAAGCAATGAAAAATTTCTCACAAAGCTGGCAAGATCTAAGAAAGAATGTAACTCATTAATATTTTTAGAAATTGGACAATTCAAAATTGCCTCTATCTTTTTAGGATCAACACGAATACCATTAGAATAAACAATGTGTCCTAAGTGTTCAATTTGGGTTTGGAAAAATTCACTCTTGTCAGGGTTAGCATACAATTGATTTTCTTTCAACAATTTGAAAACCAAATATAGATGTTCACAATGTTTATTCTCATTCTTACTAAAAATCAAAATATCATCAAAGAAAACACTTACACAATTCTGATACTTAAAAAATATACTATTCATCATACTACTGAATGTAGCTAGTGCATTAGTCAAACCGAAAGGCATAACAAGGAATTCATAATGACCAAATTGAATTTTAAATGTAGTTTTGAAAATGTCAAGTGTATCCAATCGTAGTTGATGATATCCAGATTTAAGATCTATCTTACTAAAAATAGTGGCTCCTTATAGTTTATCCATGACGTCGTCTACCTTAGGGATCGGATATCTATTCTTAACAATGATATTATTTAGGGCACGATAGTCAATGCACATCCTATAGGTATTATTTTTCTTCTTAACTAATAGGGCAGGTGCACCAAAAGGAGAACTACTAGACCTAATGAGTCCTCGACTTCAACTTGTGCTTGTATTTCTTTCTGTTTAATCTGATTGTGTCTATAAGGTGCTTTACATGGTGGTTGAGAACCTAGAATTAAGTCTATTTTATGATCTTCAGGACATGTAGGTGATAAATCAGCAGCAAAAAAATCTTTAAATTGTGAAAGAAATTGTGCATGCCTAAGATACATCTGATTTTCCTTAGCTTCAATTTCATTCACCCATACTAAGTATGATTTACTACCTTTTCTCAATGCATGTTTAGCCTATGTGTGACTAAGCAATGGAAAATTATCAAAGGTGTGCGTTCCATGTAATGTGATTTGTTTTCCGTTAGAATAAATTTTCATGGAATGTGTGGAATAATCTATATCGGGATTATATTTGTGATGCCAAGGCATTCTTAAAATAATATCACTAGCTTGCAAAGGCACAACCAAGAAATTTCTATGCTCCACATAATCACCAATTTTAATTTCTAAGTCAATGATATGAACTTCTTGTGTACCATTGTATCTAGTGCCTAAAACTGCAACCTTTATGCGATAATGAGTTGGAACAATAGATAAATTCAATTCTTTTAACAACTTAGCAAAAATAAAATCATGTGTGCTTCCATCATCATGCAAAACAATCTTTTCTTGACCATGCACAAAACATTTCATCGTTAATAATGAATAAGGATTTGGCATACCTAGTAAAATATCTGAAGCATTACTGATATCATCAACATCTTCAATGAAGTTTGGCATATATTCATCTTCTTTGTCTTCATTCACTCCCAAATAATTGATTTGAACAGCTTGCTTCTCAGATTGACAATTCACTGCTAAGTTTCCAGGTTGTTGACACTTGTAGAAAGCTATAGGCTTTGCTTTGGAAACACTATTGATAATGGCTGAAAATTTGGGTATGTTGGGATTTGGCTAGAGAGAATGCTTAGAGTTTGAACTTGTGTTTGATGGTAAAGTAAGGGGCCGAGTCTAGGATTTACGAAAAGAAGAAGAAACAAATCGATTCTGATTAAATCTTTGGAAGTTAGAATTGAATTGCTTTGTACCAAAGTTACCATTAGTTGGAAATTGTTGTGGTCGCTTTTCTCATCCATGAATTTTGTCTTCAGCATCATGCACTAAAGAAATCGCATCCTCCAAAGTCTTTGGCTTGAACATGTTCACTTCTGCATAGAAGTGACCAAGCAAATTGGACATATACTTGAACTTGTGGATCGCCTCAAGAACATCTTCAAATATTCAAAGTTGTAGTAAAGCACTCCAGAAACACTCAGTGTATTGTAGTATGGATTCACGATCTTTTTATTTTGCAGAAGATCCCACTATTTGATAGCTTTTTCATGGAATTGAGGTGGAAGAAAATTTTGCAAAAATTTCTTTTGAAAAGCCTTCCAAGTAGAGGGACAATCAATACTCTTCCGGACGATAGTCTACCATAATGATGCTCTCTCTGCTAGATGGTTAGTGACACATTTAAGTTTATCTTTTTCAGCATATTGCTCTTCATGGAAATAATCATCAAACTGATTGATAAAAGTGAGAATAGTTTTTTCGTCACGTTGCCCATTAAAAGTACGGAATTTGAAATTTTCATGGAAATAATCATCAAACTGATTGATAAAAGTGAGAATAGTTTTTTCGTCACGTTGCCCATTAAAAGTACGGAATTTGAAATTTATTTTATTTATCTTAGCTTCTTTCCTTAGAGATTGTGCATCTAGTGTTGCATCAATCATACGTCGAATAACATCTTCAGGTTGCACTCCGTCTTGATCGACAATGGATCATTGAAGTGTAGCTAGTTGTGCTTGCAAATTTTGACGTGCTCTTTGCTTTTCTTGAAGTTGCATCATGAATAGGTACAATTTTCACTCCATGGTCGCTTCCGACAAATCACCTTCACCCATAGAATCTTCCCTATTTTGATCGGACATCCTGCAAAATCTCAAACAACCTCACACTCGAAATCTTGTTAGGATGATGAGCATAGCTCAAATTTGGGTTTACAAGGCTTGTCTTTTTTAAATATAGCTTTTATGATCTTGCTTCTTTTGTGGGTATAACAATCGATGATGGTCTTCTTTGAAGCGAAAAAAATAGACTGCATATGAGAGTTTGCTTACTAGAAATTCAACTCTGCCAAAGTACAGGTAGGAACACAGGCTTGCTGAAGTTTTTGGAACTGTTTCGGGAAGAGCTCATTGTAAACACCCGCTAGGAAGGAGATTTAAGATTGTAAATTTTAAGTTTTAATAAGCTTAATAACCTTAAGCTTTTTAAAAGCTTACTATTTTTTATCTAATCAAACAGGACAATAGTATGTAGTGAACCGAATCGTCGCCCTCCTGTAGTTTATCCTTCCACTGCTTGTCGTTGAAATTTGGAAGCTTAAGTTCTTTCTTAAGATTTTTAAGCTTAGAAGCTTAAACTTAATAAAATTTTCTTATCTGTTTCTCTGAGAAGAAAATGCCTTATCAGAGGAGCTTGAGAACTGGTTCTCCACCTCTTGGGAGTGCTCCTTCGCGATCTGAAAGTATAGTAAGGGGTTCTTCACCACCAGGAACATGCTGGTATCGATGGTTCATCACGAACAGTTTGTAAAGCCCGTTCGTTCTAGGAGCTTTGCCTTTGTGCGAGATGGTAAGCGATTGGAAGTCCTTGATCTCAGCTTTGCTCTGATACCACTGGTGCACAAATTAGATGTTGTATGCGCACGTAATGAATGTCAAAAGGTCCCCAAAACAAAGAACTCTACAAAAGCTCATAAAAGCAAGAAGAGAGGTTTGCACGACATGAGACAAAAAGAAAAATTGGGTACAATCTCCCCCCATGCCTTGTGTGAATATTGCTCCACCCACAATGCATGTATTTACAAATTTATTAATCTCCAAGCTAAAAAATAGCCCAATTTACAATTAGTATGCTTTTGGCCTTTGTGTTTACTTTTTCCCAAATAAAGAATAAAGCATTCGGGTGTCCAAAAAGTCCGGTTGTGCCCAAATACAATGTCCTATAATGGAATGTTTAAACCGAGCACCTATGCACATACAAAATAATAAATATTTATCAAGTGCTTTAATAAATAAGTGCCTAAATAAATATTGACGCAATGCATTTAATGATAAGGCATAGGCTCATTAAAAAAAAAACTTTTGTAGGTAATCTGAATACACATAATCACCCGTACTTCCCAACACCACTGTTGTTTGCTCTACACATCAACTGAAGCATTCATAATTGTTAGAAAATAATAAGATGAAACCCACAAAAGTGAATACCTAGTAGTCTTTAGCTAAAAAATAATTAAATAGGTTAGAAATCTATCCTAACCTTATTTTAATACGAGTGTACTCTAAACTCATAAATGTCCATTAATTTAAATATGTATTTTGTAGAATCACCTGCTATGGAATCACCCACGTACACATTAAACTAATATGATGCCTGAAAAGGACAGGCGTCCCTTTCAACTTCTCGCACAAGGAATTCACCTTGTGTATGAGCCCTGGCAAATAAATATAGTTTTACGAAATCCACCATGGCAAATAAATAGTTTTACGAAATCCATCATGGAATATGCCTCATGGCATCATGAATACCCCTTGAACGAGAAAGGTTTGTACCAAAGATACTCAAGGAAAAAATAAAGACAAGAGACAAGAGGTTTCAAAGGCATACCAAGTAAATGAGTTGCATTCTTAAGTGTATATTGCACTTTCTTATCTCCTAATAAAGAGACTATGATGGGTTTATAGGAAACTGATATTAGTAGTATGTTTGTCGAAAAAAGAAAATAGAAGAGCAAATGTACACCTAATATTGTGAAAGAAAGACCAAATAGAGGTCGGCCCTCATCACCAATTAATTTGGTTTCTCCACCCCCAGAATATTTTATGTTTTGAAGTACTATATCCAAGATATCTCTTGTATCCATGTAGTAAAAATATCTCATTGAATATGAACCATGATCATCAAACCATGTATGCCCCTTGATTGATACCACTAAAGTGCATATCGCAATTCTAATTATCCAACAAACAATGCACTCAAGCAATGGATATAAGACAATTGAAACTTACAAGTCTGTCTTTTATAACATGTTCATCCATATTGTTCTAAAGGATCTATATTTTTCCATCCCTTGACATATTTTCAATGGACTTGATTTGTAGTGAAAGGAACCACTGAGGGGAGGTCCATGTCATTGGCATGGATAGAAGGATAGAGCAAGTTCTTCAAGATCTTGCGGTGGAGAGTCTTATCTTACACACCATTATAGAGAGATGTATGATAGTGATTTATGAGAAGCGGTGAGGCAATAACCAAGGACATAGCATCGCATTAAATTGACACATGTATTACAAAGCACCAAGATGGTAATCTTGCTTATGAACAAAACTCATGATGTGAAGGCACATAAATCTTCTTCATCACTAAAGTAACAATAAGAATATGATCAACTATGCAGAGGGTGGAAGAACAAAAGGTCTTGGATTTGAGGTTACAATAGACTTGGCTCATGCGCAAATAGGTAAAGAAACAAAGCTCATGAATTTCACACATGCCATGATTGGATGACATCATAGCTTTTAAATATTCTATCATTATATGATACTAATAATGATGTGTATCCCTATGTAGGGACATGACAACTACCAATAAACAAGCATGACTTGTGGTTTTTTTCCCCACAATACAATGTAATTAAGAATGGTCTATCTTTTTGTAGAGGGGGACACAATTTTTAATTATAAATCTATAACAGTAGAGGATGTATTAGCCATAGACACTGGTGAATTAACGTGCCTCATGAATACTATCTACAGTAACATTTTGAAGGAAGAATATGTTGCTAATTGTGAGGTCATCGTGCAGAGGGCCATACTGAAAGTCACGTGAAAGTCCCTTGGCAAGACATTATCTCCCACGAAGCTACAGTGGTGCAAGATGTACCAATCACACACACAAGCAAGAAAATGTGTATCAAGAATATTATCTATAGTAACATTTAGTAAGAAGAATATGTTACTAATCGAGAAGTCAATGTGTAGATGTCCACACTAAAAGCTACATGGAAGACCCCATGTAAGTTGCTCTTACCCATGCTACTATGACGGCGAAGGTGGAGTGGTATACAATTCTATGAAATCCATTCGAGATAGGAATTGCATTACAAAATGATCAGAAAAGTGGGGCATTCCCCCAATTTCTAGAGGCCTTGGAGGAGGTCAACCAACATAAGATGGTCGTGGTTGACGAAGAAACCACAAACACAACATGAGATATCATGGTTGTTCATCTCCCTAAAGATAGTGTCGTGCATGGATTGAGAGATGGAATTCTGTCATGGAACTCCCATATACTAAAGGAGATTCAATTGATGCCATGCATCTGGCTGATCATGTGCTCAAGGACATAGGGATGTTACTTTTCCTTGCCACAACACACTCTATGGTAGAGCTTGTCGAGCAGGTTGTGGAGAATGGACACTCGACGGATGGAGTTGCAATAGAAATGTTGGGTTTTATGCATGGCACAGGTTGTTCATTGTGAGATGCATGACAGTGTCATTGGAGATAGAGAGGTGAGAGTTTTAAAGTCATGATATGGTAATGTTGGATCTTGTTTATGTGTAATTATTGATGGCTTCATTCAATGAGTGCAATTGCTAAAATTAGTATTTCATGCTTTAAATTCACGTACAGGTGATACATATCCTAGTGCATATGTGTTTAGATGTCACTTACAATGGAATCATCCCTCCAAAGTTCACAATAGACAACATTATTCTGAATGAGTGGGTGCGAGATACATTAGGATTCCCACTGAGAGGTGAGTATGAGATCCAATGTTGTTAAACTATTGCAAAGATGTTTTGTAGACATTTAATAGATTCCTAATCCCTTATATGAATTTCACATACTATAGGTGGCATGCAACTTGGCAAGGATTTTTGGAGCTCATTCTTGCAAATATACACAGAAGAAGGGGACACTATTTTAGGTTGCAATGTAGGATGTGGTGACCTCGCATCAGTAGTGCTAAATTCCAAAAGACAAATTGCATGTTTGTATTGCTTTGTTGAAGATGGAAGAAATCTAAAAGCAAAGGTAACAAATTTACATCAACTTGTACAATATTTGATTGTAATGTAGTGCTCTTTTCCGTTATGCCAATACATGGGTGCTCACCCTTCCACATGCGCATGTACAGCTACCTCCCATAACCCAACATTTTTTTATGTTTTATATGAATGGGGTGCTTCTACATAGGCAACCAAAGTAGAAGGAATCATTATCAGTGAAGCCCCTAGAATTGCGTAGTATTGGATGATTTTCCAGCAAAAGGGCTTGCAAGCTTTTTGAAGGAAACATCTACATTCTTTGTCATTGCCATCTAGAGCTCCATGAAGGAAGAAAACTTAAGTGATCTACTCCAATTGGTTAGAAGTGAATGTGTGAAGTCGTCAAAGCAAGCACCAACCTTTGTATTTCAATATGGACAAGGCAAGTGTAGAGCAATCCCACGACTGCTTCTTCTGGAAGAAGTGATCGTGGGACCACTTCCATGACCACTTCTTCTGGAAGAAGTTACACAAAGCGCCTTGTCCTTAAATGTTTTGATGGCATGCACTTCAGCCCAACAGCAACACTATTTGTGGATGACAGCATGGAGAAGTTGTAGATAAATCCATCCACCACCTTTATATGCCCAATCCCATTTGAGGGAAACCCCATGGACACAATCCTCTTGAAGCACATGCTTTGCTACCTAACCAAGCTAGCGTGTTTCCATGGTTTAGTGTCAAGAATCACGTGGTGGGGGGACTTGCTCAAGATGCTGCGCCGAACACACTCAAGAGAAAAGAAGAGAGATGGAGGCCAAAAAGTTTTCTTGCTGGTTTCTTCTTCTTCTTCCACACTCTTTACAATGTACAAAAATTATAGATAAGATACAACATAAAGGAAAGTGGCCTACTAAGTCAAACAATGCATAACCAACTACACTAGTCGACTGGCGCTATAACTATTCCAGTTGTAAATAGGTGTAACAACCTGAATATAATAAGTAATGAGTCAGTGGCCATGTGAGAGTCATAATGACCACTGACGTGCTAAGTGTAGAAGTGTGGACCCATCTAACCAGGCGGTCCATCATCAATGTCCGCATGTGTTGAGCTTGTTATCTCAACACTCCCCCTCTAGCTCAACTGTACCTCTGCAACTCCAAGTAAGCTTCGAAACTTTTGAAGCTTCTTTGTACCCAATGCCTTCATGAAGATATCAGCTATTTGATCCTGTGTGCTGACATGCACCAAGTCAATCTCACCTTCTAGTACCTTCTCTCTCACAAAGTGGTAGTGTATCTCAATATGGTTTGTCCTGGCATGGAACACAGGGTTCCTAGCCAACTGTATACTGCTCATGTTGTTACAATAAATGACAACCGGACCTTCCACTTGCACATCCAAATTAGCCGTTAACTTTTGTAGCCATACTACCTCACATGCTGCAACAACAGCACCTCTATACTCAACCTCTGTACTCGACAATTGCTGCTCCAAGTAGCTGCTGCACTACCAAGAGAGAACATGTATCCGCTGGTAGATCATCTATCACACATACTACCAACCCAATCTGCATCTGCGTATCCAAACACATGTACATCTGTACCTACCTCATAGAAAAGTCCATAATGTAATGTGGACTTCACATATCTCAATATGCGTCTGACTGCATCCAAATGTGGCTTTCTAGGTACTTGCATAAACTGACTCACACGATCAATAGCGTAGTTCAAGTCTGGCCTTGTAATGGTCATGTAGATCAAACTCCTCACTATCCTCCTGAACATAGTAGGGTCTTCTATCTCATCCCCAACATTAGCACTCAACTTTACATTCTGCTCCAACAGGACTGAAAGTGGTTTGCATGCTGTCATACCATACTTGGACAACATATCCAAGCCATACTGTCTTTAGGACAGCCATATACCATCATCACATCTGATCACCTCAATGCCAAAGAAGTACCTTAGCTCACCTAAATCCTTCATCTCAAACTTCTTCTTCAAAAAATTCTTGACTTCAGCAATCCCACTATCACTATCACCTATAATAATCAAGTCATCCACATAGATGACTATGATGACCAAACCTGTATCTCTCTTTCTCACATAAAGTGAGTGATCAGCATCAGAAACATAAAAGCCAATATTGACAAGATACTCTCTGATCTTGTCAGACCATGCTCTAGGTGCTTGCTTGAGCCCATAGAGCGTCTTCTTCAACCTGCACACATACGTGGGATGCTCTAAATCTTCATAACCTACTGGTTGATCCATATACACTTCTTCCTGAAAATCACCATGCATGAAGGCATTCTTCACATCCATTTGCTGCAACCTCCAACCTTTGGCTGTTGCCAAAGCAATCACACATCTGACAGTTGCCATCCTAGCAACTGGACTGAAGGTTTCTTCATAATCTATGCCATTGTATGGGCATAGCCTTTTCCAACCAACCTAGCTTTGTAACTACTAATAGAACCATCTGCATTGTGCTTAATCTTATAAACCCACTTACATCCAATAGCTTTCTTGCCCTTCGGCAATGATACTAGATCCCAAGTCTTATTGGCCTCTATTGCAGCCATCTCCTCATCCATTGCTGCATCCCAATGAGCATGACCAACAGCCTCCTCAAAACATGTGGGCTCAACATCCTCAACTAGTTTCATCATATAAGCATAACGGTGAGCTGCATAACCTTCAAAATCAAATATTTTAACAGGGTATCTGACCTTGCTAGATCTGCGTACCATCGGATCATTCAATGGAGCCTTTACATTACTATGAGCTCTCTGTACACACTTGGTGTCCTGATAGAAGGAATACCAAGCTCATCATCCAAGCTCTCTGAGCCACTGGAGTCTCCATCAAGAACTGCATCAATGCCATCTGACACTTTATTCATTCCTTTGTCTTTACATGTAGTGCTACTAGATGCACCTGAAGATGTAGAGGTACTCCTTAGTCTCCTAGACCAAGGACTACCAGATGATGTCTCTGGTCCACTAAGAGTCCGTGATTCTTGCTTTTTAGCTTGCACATGACTGTCATGATCATCATCATCATCCAATGGATCACCACTAGATGCATACCAACTGCTCATTTCATCAAAGATGACATCCCTGCTCACTCTGAACTTACATGTGACAGGGTTATAACAACGATTTTTCTGCCTTTGGATCAAGCTTCTTCCGTAGCTCATCTGGCACATGAATGTATGGAACACATCCAAATACCTTCAAGTGCGATACATCAGGCTTCTTGCTAGTAAAGCATTCTTTAGGAGTCATCCCATGAATTGCAGCTGCGGGAGTTCTATTCATAATATAAACAGCAGTATGAACAGCCTCAGACCAAAAATGCTTGGGCATATTCTTTCAGCCATCAAGGCACGTGCAACTTCTGCAATATCCCTGTTTTTCGTTTCTGCAACTCCATTTTGCTGTGGGGTATATCTGCATGTGAACTGTCTCTTTATCCCATGAGACCTCAAAAAATCACTGAACTCATTGGAGAGGTACTCTCCCCCGCCATTTGACCTCAAGCACTTTACTTTCAAGCCTGTTTCTCTTTCAACTGCAGCCTTGAAAGTTCTAAAGTGCTCAAACACTTCACTCTTTTCCTTCATAAAATATACCCACAGCTTTCTAGAACAATCATCAATGAATGTGACAAAGTATGAACTGCCTCCAAGATATACATTTTGTGTAGGCCCCCAAATGTCTGTATGCACAACATCAAGGATATTTCTGCTTACATCTCTGTCATGTGAAAAAGGTTGTCTTGCATGCTTACCAAACTGACATGCTTCGCATACCTTATGAAATTCTGCAACTCTAAATGTAGCCCTTTGGACTGCATTAATTTCAGCCTTTGTACATTTGCATGTCCAATGCGTTTGTACCAAATTTCAATATCTACAACAACACCTTTTTCTTTAGCATATATAGCAGCATTCATAGTAGGAATTCCAACATCCAGAGTAAACATATGTCCAACTCTACTTCCCTTTGCTACCAACCTGCACTTTTCATTGAAGTCTTCTACAAAGCAGCCCTTTGCATTAAATCTGACTTGCAGCCCTTGCTCTACCATTTGATTGATTGACACCAAGTTCTTTGTAATAGATGGCACATGTAATACATCTGAAAGACTCTTTGTCTTACCATCATGCAAGGACAAGGAAACTTTTCCAATGTGTGAAATCGGGTGGCATGAATCATCACCCATCTGCACATAACCTGCATTTTGCAAATCCTGCATCTCTCCAAACCATTCTACATGGCTGGTCATATGATTGGATGCACTTGAATCAACATACCAAACATCATCATGTGTTCCCTTTCCTGTAACAGCATTCAACATATGCTGCATAACAAACAGACGTTCATTTTTGTCTTCATTCTGTCATGAAGATGATGCATAGTTTCCTTGCTGCAACTTACCACTGTGAATATCATCTTTCTTAGCATAACATTGGACTGCAATATGACCTATTTTGCCACAGTAGTGACACACAATACAAGAGTTGTTAGAACCTCTGTTCTGCTATCCACCTCTTTCTCTAAAGCTCCCCTTACCTCTAAAGTTACCATAACCTCCTGAAACCTGCATATCGCCAAATTGCTGATTCAATCTGTTTTGTTGGTTGTCACTACCACATCCTGTACCACGGCCTCTTGAAGAGAACCTGCCACGTCCCCTTCCTGAACTGGAGTAGAAAGCTTGGACCTATTCACCACTTCTTTCATATGTCTCACTTTGCATGTTGATCTCTTCAGTGATCATAAGGGAGACCAACTCATCGAAATTTGGAAATGGCTTTCTGACATATACGGAAGTTATAAAAGACTTCCAAGCCTTTTCATTGTTAAGTCCACCCAAGGTAGATGACACCAAATCATCATCATCGGGCATTGCATCAATCGCTGCCAATGCATCTGCAATGCTCCTTACCTTCAATGCATACTCATTGATAGACATCTTCCCTTTCTTCAATGTATTCAACTCTTGCTTGAGTTGAATCTTTCGTGCCTTTGTATTTACGAAAAACATACTTTCAAGTATGGTCCAAGCTGCATATGAATTCTCTACATTTCTAATATGTCCCAGCATATTATTGTCAATTACTATAGACAGCCAATACATGACCTTCTTGTCTTTTGCATTCCATTCCTTCCGTGCCTTTTTCTCTTCTGCAGTTGGAGGATCACTCACCTCCAGCTTCTTTTCTTCACCTGAAACAAACTCGTAGAGGCCTTTTCCAATAAGGAAGTTCATGACACAGAACTTCCATGAAGGGTAGTTGTTCTTGTCGAGCTTCTCAATGATGTGGCTTCCATTGTTCTCTGCCATTATCACAAAACTAATACCAAACATCAAGCAAATCTTCTGCAACCCTCGACCTGTAGTGCACAGAAATACATTAGAAAGTCTTTTTTACTATCTGCTCAACAATACATGCAATCTGCAACCTGTTTGCAGATAAAACTGGTGTTTGCTTCTTGAAAACACCTCAAGAATTACAGATTCGCAATCTGTAACCTTTACACCCACTTTCGGTCAAAACAGCCGAAATCACAGTGTACCTTGAAACTGTTGTCCACAACCTTGCAGCTCTAAAACGAGGCTTGAAACGGCCTCAGATGCCCAAAATAACTGCGGGAAAGCCCTTAGGGGCATATTTGTAGAATACACAATGCTCTTTACACACACCAAATCTCACTACAATCTGATATTTTTGCTCTGCCCTACTTCCGATGCCTCCATAGGCAATATCCAAGAGAAAGAGTGGAAGGATGGGAGAGTTTCTTACCCGTGGCTTTCTTTCTCGAACCTTGCTTCTTCTCCTTCACTTCAGCCTTCAAAATTAGCCTCTCTCAGTGGTGCGGCTCTGATACTATGTCAAGAATCGTGTGGTGGGGGGACTTGCTCAAGATGTTGCGCCGAACACACACATAATGCACAAGAAGGAGAAGCTCACTCAAGAGACAAGAAGAGAGATGGAGGCCAAAACATTTTCTTACTGGTTTCTTCTTCTTCTTCCACACTCTTTATAATGTACACAAAGTATAGATAAGATACAACATAAAGGAAAGTGGCATACTAAGTTAAACAATGCATAACCAACTACACTAGTCGACTAGCGCTATAACTATGCTAGCCGTAAATAGGTGTAACAACCTGAATATAATAAGTAATGAGTCAGTGGCCATGTGAGAGTCATAATGACCACCGACGTGCTAGGTGTAGATGTATGGACCCATCTAACCAGGCAGTCCATCATCAATGTCCGCATGTGTTGAGCTTGTCATCTCAACATTTAGTCCTAGACTTTGTTAGGAATCACCAATTCTACCCTCCAGCAATGGAATTCGATTGATATTTGACATGCATGATGAATATATACTTTCTGAATTATTTGATTGTATTTTTTTACAAGCACAATGAAATGAGGATAAGAGGGAAGAGGAGATAGAGAGAGGAATGTGCATTGAAGGAGATGGTATATAGGCATTCAATCAATTGCAATACTGTAAGATGTGTAAAAAAAGAGGGAGGAATGTGCAAGTGAAAGAGATTATGTATAGGCATTTGCTCAATTGCAGTACTACAAGATGTGTAAGTAAAGCATGTGCAAACTATATAAGGAAGGATTGAGTGTAGAAACATGCACGCATGTGAATGTATATGTGCACACTAGATTGAGTAACAATGAGGTCATATTATTGTCTCAATATTAACTATTCAAACAATGTGAGAAACAATATATATCACACGTTGTTACAAAAAGTGTAGCAAATTGTGTGATATTGTATCTTCTTGGAGTAAGTCCACACAATAATGCTCAATTGAAAGTAGTGAAAACATGTGTGATGTAGCTTCCCTTATGTGTGCACAATGGAAGTGCTATATCGGGATGTAATAGCAAATCATGCACATAAAAGTGAGATGTATGTGAATGTATATATGGATGTGGGAGTAACAATATGATATTCTTTTCATCCTAATATTAACAACTAAAAGCGTCTAAGAGATTGGACCTCGTGCACACCTTTGCCTTGCAAAATTAAGAGGGTTGTAAAAAACGGATGGATGACCCTTGTAAAATTTAGAGGGGGGAGAGAGAAGTTGCTAATTGAGAGAGAATGTGTATGTGTATATGTGTGTGTGCGTGTAAGAGGAAGAGAAAGAGAGAAGTTGCTATTTGAGAGAGAGAGAGAATGTGTGTGCATGTGTTTGTGAGCAACACAAGGAGAGAGAGAGAGAGAGAGAGTGTGTGTGTGTGTGTGTGTGTGCGTGTAAGAGAGAGAGAAAGAGAGGAGTTGCTATTTGAGAGAGAGAGAGAGTAGAGTAGAGTAGTTTATTATCGTCCCCAGAAAGCCAAATTATGATCCATGGGACCTTTTCAGATATACAATGATTCTCCTCCCCCATGGTAGAAAAGGGGAGCTACGGTGAAAGAACGATCTATGCAACGTGGTTCTCTCGAAAGCATAACATGCGGGTGATGAGAGCCCCTAACATTGATATAGGAGTAGTGCTCAAAAACTAGTGAAGTGTCCCCTGTAAAGGGATATCAAAGTCAACCCGTATGTGTACATATGCTCGGCATGTCATAATCATGTGCTCCTTTGATTCTACACTATGTAGTCCACACAACTTGCATAACCTTTGTCTCTCTTGTCTATCCACTCCATGCACATGTCTCGATCAATGAAGCATGTGATTGAGTTTGAAGTCGTGCAATGCTCCGTATAAATACCACTGAGAATGGGTTGGCTATGTATGGCTGCATGTGTGCCTCTGCTTGCATGTAGGATTTCCAACATGAAGGATAGATATGCATATTGTAATAAGCAAGTTTGCCATTTTCTCCCTTTCTGTGATGTTTTGCTTGATATGCTCGTAAGAGATCTGATTGAAATGTGTCCATGCATATATCTTTGGAGGCCATATCTAGATATCTATCCACTCCCCACCCTTTAAACCATTTTCACATATCTAGCACCCATTTTCTTGAAAGCACTTTACTTTTCCATGTTTTTTGTAGGCATGTGCTAGCATTCCATGCCTATTTGGGGAGCCTACTATCATCCATTTGACATACTCAGGTGGCTCGGATCATAGCATGTACCTCAATTGGCCAACAAACAGTTCCCAAAAGCATAAGTACATATGGTGTGGTGCTTTTGATGCCCAAATGTCTACGAATAAAATATTTTTGTAGCTTCTCAATGTTGTTCCATGCAAATGAGAAGATGCTCCCCCCCCCCACACTTCCACTCCATATAATACTATTTGTAGAACATATGCATCAAAAATCATACAACATATGGTGAGTGTAAGAGGGAGAAAGTGAGAAGTTGCTGATTGAGAGAGAGGGGGGGAGAAAGAGAGAGATTGCTACATGGAACTATGATTGATAGATAGATAGATGGGAGAGAGAGAGAGAGAGAGAGAGAGAGAGAGAGAGAGAGAGAGAGAGAGAGATGGATATTCACTACATTAAGGCAACACGTGCATGTGGTTGGATACCCTTGCATTTATCTGTTGATTATTTTGATCAATTGAGGATAGTTGCTTTTTAACCCCTCAAAAATGTTATAATAATTATAATAAATTATAAGAAAATAAGAGGATGATTTATTTTATTAGTTGTTTTTGTATTTCTAACATCTTTTGATTATTGCATGATTGTAACTTGTTGTGGGTAGGGCTACATATGACATTGGTTCTTAAATAGCATAGACTAATATGATTTGTGTTTAGCATGGTAGATTATTAGGATAAGATATGATATTTGAAGAGTATGTATGATGCGCAAAGTATATTTAATTATTGGGTGCTCGAGTAGAATAAAATTGTTATATTTTGAATGAACTCCTTGTACTATTATGGTTCTATGTACACAAGTGCGAGTGGACTATCTGAAGGCCAAATGTCAGGACCTATAACGGGTTGCACACTGGTTATAAGTACTAGCCAGGCCTCTATAACACTCACAAGATAACCCCACACGGCCTCGCAGCCAGGAGCATCCAAGGGCACACTACCCTAATCGCTACTAGAGATATTGCATTTGTAATGGAGCATAGTCCAACGATTTCCCTTCCTTACTCCTCAGAGGGAGATCCCAAACATCTTGGTATAATATACCACCTAACACAAACATAGGGGGCAACCCCTCAACTGAATGTCATGGCCCCGCTGTAGCTCTCCTACACCTCAAGGATTGGCCCCTTGATGCACTACTTTAACATAAAGAACATACAAACAACCTCCAGTCTTATATATTTTGAACAATCCAGGAGATTTGATGTTTCTTTACCAAGCTTGCCTCAAGAAACCATTCATCTACCCCTACAACTCGGGTTTCTTACACACTCCATGTAGGTCAATGTTTGAAAAACAATTGCAATGCATCTAGGTTTGATACCATGTTATGCTCAATGCAAGTGTGGATGACCATTGTGCTCAAGCATTTTATCATTAGAAACCAGTTAGGTAAAGTGCTGCGTTGAAAGAGACTAGCACCGAATCTCTTCGTGCTAATAGTCTCCTAAATTCAAATGATAATCTGTCCTATATATTGTGCATAGACAAATAAATCAGAATTTTAATCATTTTCAGCAACTAACCACTTTCACAAACCCTCTTCCCCCCTACCTGTTAGGTTTTGCGTTCGTTGGATAGGCGAAGGGTCCATTTTAATGTAATTTTTCATATAAAATTTGATAATAACATCAGAACAAGACTTTATTGAGGCTTAATCCTCATGCTCCAACCTTGTGATATGCTCATAAACATCAAATGTATTTTTTTAAAAAAAATTAGGTGTAGAAACTAAAATTCCCCTTATTTTTCCTAAATTTTCCCATTTTTTATCCAAAAAATTATGATATTTCAAAGTTATGAGTTATTATTGATCAAGGACACTTAACATCATTTTCATATCAATTTCTATCCCATACGACCCCAAAACACTCAACAAAAACTCCAAATTTGATTATTTTATAAAAACTACAACTTGCGAGTTTTGTGTGTTTTGCATGAAATTATTATATCATTGTATTTTCTAGTTTTCTTTCATATTTAAGAGAGAATGTAACATGAGAAATTGAGAACAACCAAAATCAAGCACTTTCTTCAATCATGTTCCATAAAACAAAAGAATCACTCACTTACGCGTAGAAACCGTGATTTTCGAGGCTCGTATCTCATAGACGGGAGGCCGCTGACACTTCTTTTTTGCCAGTGGTGCACTCTCTCAGCCAGATCTACGTCCTCCATCACTGCAACATCATCATTTTCTCTGGATTTATCATCACAACCCTCCCCCTTCTCTCTTGAATTGATGCATATGAACAGTCGCAAAGAGGAGAGAGGAGAGAGGAGAGAGAAAAACTAAACATTTATATTTCTTAATCCTCCATGAAAATTGTCAAGCTTATAGTCATCTTCTTCCGCTCTTTGCCCTGATCTCTCTCTCTCTCTCTCTCTCTCTCTCTCTAGACGGATGTGAATCGGAGAGGCACCGATCAGATTTTGAGAGGGCACAAAAACATTTGCCCCCCCTCTCATCAGTTTCTTTGGTTTTGAGATTAAGCTCTTTTAATTAAAGCCTACTGTTAAAATAATCAGTTCATGTCCTTTGTGTTCACACTTCCCAGTAAGTGGATATTTTGGTATTGAAAGGCCAAACAGACTCAGATTTGAGATCCGCCTGGACAGGAGGCTTTGCAACATCGAAATCCATCATCTTGGCCTCTGTCTTGTACTTTTTGGCTCCCGGATCCAGTAGCTAATTTATTACGCCAAACCTTGCAAGGATTAAATAGGGGATTAAATGACCTCCGATCGAAATGCATCTAGGAAAACTTCAGTTCTCAACCATCTACCACCACTGTTTGATTTTTTATGATAATTTGGTCTTTGGTGCTTCTTAGGCACTTCTTGCTCCAAAAACGACCTCAAAAGCTTCAAGCACGGCTCAAAATCGGCTCCTATGTATATGTGTGTGATTGACAAAGATCACCACAAGTTGCTTACGCCTAACCTTTTGACAGGGGGTACATGGCATCACTTATGAGACACTCCTTGCATAGTAAGAGGGATGCAGGGACCATATTGCTCACCTCACTCTCCCTTGGATCTCCAAGGAGTGTTTTGATGGAGCAAGCACCGTTACCCTCATAGATGCTATGAAGGTCCTCCGGCCCCCTTGGAGTCCTCAACACATACTTGACATGGACTCCTCAACATGACATGGCACCAAATTTTGCAAAGTGGCCCATCGTGAGGGCAAAGCTCATATTCATCAAAGGGGACTATGTACATCACAAGCCGAAGACATAGAGAATCTCATTTTGCAAGTGAGGGTTGGAGCTATGAACACTCATCCAAGTATGATTGGATGATGCGGAGTGAGGGATCTAGAGGTACTCCCTCATACCCACCTCCCCTTGAAAAAACTCGATGTCCACATCGAGTAGAGGAACCATCTCATGGCCTTCAAAATTGGCTTTCAGACTTAGACTTCAAAATTCAGTGGTCTTAATGCACCTCACTATCAAGATGGTCAGTGTCTACCTGCTAGGTGCGATGCCCACTAACTCTATTTACAAGTGTGGAGCACTGACTTTTTAAGACTATTCTTACATTCCACCCACTCACTCTATTTACAACTATAGAATAGAACATGACTCGGAAAGCTTTGTGAAAAAGAATTTGTTGAGCACATCACCCATCCACCTCTTGTGCTATTGACCATATTTATAGGCACAGAGTGGTAAGTAACCTTGTCAGATCTAGAGAAGGTTTCACACCCATGCTCCAATGCTGGGCCAAAGAGCTTGAGCATGTAGAACTGCCAGTGGACTAGGACTCGACACCCTTTCCAAACATTTGGCTAGATAGCTTGAGCACACAAAACTACCTATGGACTAGGACTCAACATCCAACTTTCACTCTAAATGCTAAGCCTAGAAAGCAAGGCTTTGGCTGCATCTCTCAATCTTGAGATCTGCAGAAGAAGAAAACATGGTGTCACTCAATTGATTGCTTATTACGCATTCTCTATTTAATAAATTCATGTCAATAAATTAATGACTCACTTTTCTTTTAAGTGTTGATGATGATCTAGAATGGCCATGAGACCATTTAGAGACTAGTATTCCTAATGCATCACTTAATAGGGTGATCAGAGCACTGTGACGGGGATATTTGGTACAGGCAGTACAAGTTATGAAGGGGAAAAGAACTGTCTGCCAAGTGTAAGAGTGTACACAAGAACCAAGGAGTTACACATAAATGAAGATGGATTGAGTTCTAAGAAGAGAAAGTGCATTAGCATTGTGTATATGTATTTATGTATGCATCTAGGGATGCCTGGGAATGTTTACTTGTGTATAATAAGCATTGCATTCATTTGGGGCCATCCTCTCCCCTAAATTCAAGGTTTAAGGTCTTTTATTTCATTAAGAAAGACGAGAGAGGGAATTCTCTCACTAAGAAAGACGAGAGACGTGATCCTCTAGAAGTGAGGAGAGAAGTGATTTTCTCTTTCTAAGGTCTAAAATGACACAAGCTTTTGTGTGGAATTCAATCTTAAGGTTGGGGCCCAAGGCAATCTAATGAGCTGTCCTTATCTATGACTCAAGGTGGTTGCATGGACCACAAGTTAAGAGTACAATTTAAAAAGCTAATTTTTGGAAAATCCATTTTTAAAATATCTCACAATAGAAAAATGATCTCTAAAAACAGGCTATGTGGCTTATGGAAAACAACAAGATCTACAACTTTTGTGTTGGATGGTTTTTCATCCAATCAATGCACAGAGATATCTTGAAAATAGTGCTGCAGAGTGGAACAACCACTTCTTGCATGAAGATGAACTCAACTCTCTCTCCAAGAAGAGAAGCTCTTGAAAGCCTATAAAAGAGGAGGCTCTCCTTGGGTGTAAGGGGGAGGTGAAGGAAGCATCACTTTGCATGTATCCAAGAGGAGAAGAGAAGGTGCAAGTGCTGCGGAAGCCTTGCTGAAATCAAGTGCTGCAGAAGCTATGCTAAAATCAAGTTCAAAGAGGAGAAAAGAAGGTTCAAGTGCTACAGAAGCTCTGCTGAAATCAAGTTCCAAGAGGAGAAGAGAAAGTGCAAGTGCTGCAGAAGCTTTGTTGAAATCAAGCGCTAAGAGGAGAGCCTTACACATATTGTGTAGAAGAGGAGACTCAAGAAGGATCAAAAGGTGCCAACTTCCAAGTTGTGCAACTGTTAGCCGGTTATATACCGTGCAAGGAACCGTGATCTTGTTTCCAAGATCTACAAGTAAGAACTGGCTTATGTATAACAAAGGAGCTTTCTCCTTGTCAATAATATAACTCCACAAGGGGGGGGACTGGTCCATCTTCCAGTCCGTAGTGTGTTCCCAATTTATCTACCTCTCTCTCTACATCTTTCTTTTCTCTCATCTATTCTCCCTCTATGCCAACATAATATTCGCCATATATATTTTAAGTATATAAGAAAGTCGAGCGTGTATCTCGGATTGTATAACAGTGATATCAAAGCAGGTTTCTTTGCTTTTCTCAAAGTAAAGGCGATCCTTGCAAGAAGAAGGTAAATATGGCAACTTATCAAGCACCTACAAGTGAGCAATTACAAGCTCAATTGACAGAGTATCATAGCTTATTAGAGATTCCCAAACTACGTCAATTGATTGACAGCTTAAGGGTAAGGAAAAAAGCTACTTATGAAGGACCGAATCTTCCAAAAGATGGTGATACTAGAGGAAACGCCATTGCACCAATTGATAGTGAAGATGCAAAGCATCCAATTGCTACCTTCCTAAAAGGAAGAAGGATTCTTAGGTCAAGAAGAGTAAAAATATCTCACCTCGAGTGAGGCGGATAAGGAGGGAGTCATCTCCATCAACAACTAGCTACTCCCCCGATTACTCAAGTTCCTCCTTCTCCTCGTCATCTTCTAGTTTCTACTCTCTTGGTTCTAAGTCTCATGCAATCCACAAACGGACAAAGAGGGACCATAAGGAGCAATCTTAAGAAGACTAAGAATTTCAAGTCTGGGGATAAGGACATAAAGTTTGGCTCTTACTAAGGTGTTAGCCTTTGTCAAGAAATTTGAAGTTTCTTTTTCTGATGGTAATTTCTCAGAAAAGTCCAAGCTAAGGCATGTAGGCATGCACTTGAAAGACACCACTAGCAATTGATGGTTGACTCTCATTTTGGAGGGAAGGAAACCTACAACTTGGGAAAATTTTCAAGAAGAAGTTTTAGGGTTTAGGGTTGCCTCCTGATTTTGAGAATGATGTCAAGAAGGAGTGGGATTGGCCAGGCCAGAAAGAGCATAAAAAGGCCACTAGTTATGTGAACAAGTTTTGGTCTACTCTTCTCAAGGTTACTCATTTCATGGAGATCAGTGATGAAGGGAAGAAAATGAATTTTGAAGCTGGTCTACCCCTTCATTTACACAAAACCATGAAGGTGTATCCACATGAAACCTTATCTTGAATGATGGAGTCTGCCATCATAGCTGAAAGTTTGCATACATCTGGTACATCTCAAAAGTTGGAGATGAGTTCTTATAGAGCTAGACAAGAGCAGCTCTATGATCAACCAAGAGACAGGACTAATCGAAGAAGACCTACCTTTACCCATGACCAATATTCAAAGCCAGAGGGTAACAAGAAGAAGTGCAAGTATCTCTCACCCTCTGAGATACAAAAGTACAAAGAGGAAGGAAGGTGCTTTCTTTGTGGTGAGTTAGGGCATATGAATCCTGATTGTCCTCACAAAAGGAATGAAGAAAATGTCGTTAAAGATCCTCTTCCGCAATCCTCAAATTCTGTTCCAGATGTGCAAGCTAACACTCATTTGAATGAGAAGAAAAGACAACTCTTAAAGGGTTGGGGGACACTCAACAATCAACAAGTTTTGATACTCTTTGATCTAGGGTCCACATATAATTTTGTGTCAGCAGATACTATTGAAATGCTACAAATTCCACCGGATTGATTGGGAACACCAATTGGATTAGGTTCAACATTTGAAGGACTTACAACCAATTCTACTCCTATTCAAGGGAAGTTGAATCTTAGAATTGGGGATTATTGTGACCAAGAATCTTTTCTACTTGCACTCATAGATAACTGTGATGTTATCTTAGGCATGCCTTGGCATTACAAGATTAGACCTCTTCCCAATTTTGTTAATTAGACCCTTGCATTTCAATTCAAGGGTTGGAATATAGTATGCATTGCTGATGTTGGAGATTGGCATGTGCCAATGGTTAGTCATGTTAGCATTTCTAAAGAAATGAAGAAAGCTATTTCTGCATACATGATTTTTATGAGAGAGTCAAAAGAAACTAATGATTCAAGGGCACTTGGTGCCTCTAATGAACACACAATACCAACTAATGCTTCTAAGTCTCAGACTTTAAAAGAACCCCTCTCTTTAATTGATCAAGCTAGACATGATTTTGTTAAACAATATGAAGATTTTATTAGTGATTCACTTCGATGAGAGTTACCTCCTAAGCACCCGGAAGATCACACAATTGATCTCATCCTAGGCAATTCACCACCTAACCAACCGCCTTGCCAAGTAAGTGCAAGTCAGCAAGAGGAGATCCT
Source organism: Lygodium microphyllum (assembly GCF_053477565.2). Lineage (NCBI taxonomy): Eukaryota > Viridiplantae > Streptophyta > Polypodiopsida > Schizaeales > Lygodiaceae > Lygodium > Lygodium microphyllum. The sequence goes on along the minus strand of NC_141137.1, from coordinate 187,237,979 downwards.
AACACAAGTAAAAGAATTGTTGGAAAAAGGATAAGTTCAACCTAGCTCTTCTCCATACTACTCTCCAGTCTTACTTGTTCAAAAGAAAGACGGTTCTTTCCATATATGCATAGACTATAGATCTTTGAACAAGATCACAATCAAGAATCGTTTTCCTATCCCAAGGATAGATGATATCTTGGATAAGTTGCAAGGGGCTAGTATCTTTAGTCACATTGATCTCAAGAGCAGCTATCACCAGATACGGATAGCACATGAAGATGTTCATAAGACAGCTTTTCGTACCACATTTGGACTATACGAGTTCTTAGTTATGCCGTTTGGTTTGACTAATGCACCCGCTACATTCAATCGAATGATGGAGAGAATTTTCAGACCTCACTCAAAGTTCACAGGTGTCTTCTATGATGACATTCTAATATTTTTACGGTCTAAAGAAGAGCATAGAAAGCATATATCTATTGTTTTTCAAGAGCTTTGTAAGCATAGACTACAAGTCAATGCTAAGAAAAGTGAAAATTTCCTTTCGAAAATTCATTATTTAGGCCATATTGTTTCTCACAATTTGATGAAAATGGATTATGAGAAGATTCGAGCCATTGTTGAAGGGCCTACACCTACTTCAATACATGAAGTTAGAAGTTTCTTAGGCCTATGTTCATACTATAGGAGGTTCATACGAGGTTTTTTGTATGTTGCATCTCCTCTACATGACCTTATTAAGAAGCGAATGCCTTTTTGCTGGGGATCAAGGCAACTACAAGACTTTGAAAGAATTAAGTTTCTTGTGACTCAAGAACCAGTTCTCATAGTTTCGGATCTTCAAAAACCTTTTGAAGTTCATTGTGATGCTTCTGGGTATTGCATGGGAGCTATGCTTAACCAAGAGCATCATGCAGTAGCATTTGAGAGCCAATGCCTCAAGGACCATGAGCTACATGCTCCATTATATGACAAAGAGCTTATGGCGGTGGTACATGCTCTTCAAGTATGGAAACACTATTTACTTGGTGCAAATTTTGTTATTAAAAGAGATCACCAAAGTATAAGATACTTTCTCACTTAGAAGAAGCTTTTAGAGAAACACATGAGTTGGGCAAATTTCTTATCTATGTTTCATTTTCAAATCCTTCACACATCTAGAACTAAGAATGTGGTAGCAAATGCTCTATCATGGCAACCTCGAGCGAATGCAATCACAACTGTTTACCATAAGGAGTTCATGGATTTATCCAAAATTTATGCAACTGATTTCGATTTCTCAACCATATGGGATCAGCTTAACTCAGGTAAATCGATTACACCTTACTTGATTCGAGATGGTTATTTGTATCATCATCAAGCAATTTGTGTAGCATTACCATTGTGACACAAGGTAATGGATGAAGCACATGCATCTCCATATGTTGGACATAGGGGTATTCTACCCACTACTCAAGCATTGGAAAGATATTTCTTTTGGCCCACTCTTAGAGCTGACATTGAAAGATATGTCCACGAGTGCAAGATATGCCAAAAAGTAAAGTATGGAAGGCATAAACCACTTGGTCTACTGAGACCATTACCTATTCCGAATGAGCCTTGGGAAAGTATAGCCATGGACTTTATCATAGAGCTTCCTTGCACACAAGTAGGAAATGATGCAATCTGGACTATCATTGATAGATTCAATAAGCAATCACACTTTATACCTTTGCCAAAGACAATCAAAGCCGATCATATGGCTAAGCTATTCTTTGCTCATATTTTCAAGCATCATGGCATGCCTAAGTCCATTATAAGTGATCGAGATCCCTGTATGACCAGCCTCTTTTGGCAAGCTCTCTTCGAGAACCTCAGGACAAAGTTAAAGTTTTCATCCTCTTATCATCCTCAAATGGATGGGCAAAGTGAAAGTGCTAATTCTATTGTTTTGGACCTTTTGAAATCCTATGTCTCTGATAATCAAAGAGAATGGGTAAAGTATATGCATTTAGTAGAGTTTTCATAGAATAATACGGTGCACTCTAGTACTGGTAAGGCACCCTTTGAGATCGTCTATGATAAGCCTCATTTACCACCCATTCTTCTTACAAAGGATAAGACAGATGAGTTTGCTAGAGACATTGATACAACTTTCACTCAAGTAAAAGCTACTATCCAAAGGACACAAGAGAAGCATAAATGTGAAGCAGATAAGCATCGTTGTAAGTTAGATCTCAAGTTGGGACAATATGTTCCTCTTAAGTTTGAGAACGCTTGCTTGAAGAAGTAGAAATGTCAAAAGGGTAAAGTGGTTAAGCTTCCTAATCGCTATTATGGCCCTTTCAAGATCACAGATCAGATAAACAATGTGACTTTTTGTTTGGATCTACCAAGTCATTGGAACATTCATAATGCTTTCCATATAAGTTTGCTATGTCTCTATATTGGAGAATCTCCAATGGAACCAATCAAGGAAGATTTACCTGACATAAAAGAAATAGAAGAGTTCCTTATGCCTAAAAGAATTTAACACCATTAGGACAATACTCTAAGGTCAGGTAAGGTATTATGGAAGTATCTAGTTAAGTTTAAGAATTATCCCCCATTGGATGCTCAGTTTATGACTAAGAGAGAAATACAAGACTTTCCAGATCTTCTTAAGGACTATGTATCCCCTCTATAGTTGAGGTCAACCGTTTAGAAGCCAGAGGGATGTCACTAAATTGATTGCTTATTACGCATTCTCTATTTAATAAATTCATGTCAATAAATTAATGACTCACTTTTCTTTTAAGTGTTGATGATGATCTAGAATGGCCATGAGACCATTTAGAGACTAGTATTCCTAATGCATCACTTAATAGGGTGATCAGAGCACTGTGGCGGGGATATTTGGTACAGGTAGTACAAGTTATGAAGGGGAAAAGAACTGTCTGCCAAGTGTAAGAGTGTACACAAGAACCAAGGAGTTACACATAAATGAAGATGGATTGAGTTCTAAGAAGAGAAAGTGCATTAGCATTGTGTATATGTATTTATGTATGCATCTAGGGATGCCTGGGAATGTTTACTTGTGTATAATGAGCATTGCATTCATTTGGGGCCATCCTCTCCCCTAAATTCAAGGTTTAAGGTCTTTTCTTTCATTAAGAAAGACGAGAGAGGGAATTCTCTCACTAAGAAAGACGAGAGACGTGATCATCTAGAAGTGAGGAGAGAAGTGATTTTCTCTTTCTAAGGTCTAAAATGACACAAGCTTTTGTGTGGAATTCAATCTTAAGGTTGGGGCCCAAGGCAATCTAATGAACTCTCCTTATCTATGACTCAAGGTGGTTGCATGGACCACAAGTTAAGAGTACAATTTAAAAATCTGTTTTTTGAAAAATTCATTTTTAAAATATCTCACAATAGAAAAATGATCTCTAAAAAACCGGCCACATGGCTTTTTATTGAAAACAGCGAGATCTACAACTTTTGTGTTGGATGGTTTTTCATCCAATCAACACACAAAGAGATATCTTGAAATTAGTGCTGTAGAGTGGAACAACCACATCTTGCATGAAGATCAACTCAAATCTCTCTCCAAGAAGAGAAGCTCTTGAAAGCCTACAAAAGACAAGGCTCTCCTTGGGTGTAAGGGGGAGGTGAAGGAAGCATCACTTTGCATGTATCCAAGAGGAAAAGAGAAGGTGCAAGTGCTGTGGAAGCCCTGCTGAAATCAAGTGATGCAGAAGCTCTACTGAAATCAAGTTCAAAGAGAAGAAGAGAAGGTGCAAGTGTTGTGAAAGCTCTACTAAAATCAAGTGCTGCGGAAGCTCTACTGAAATCAGGTTCAAAGAGAAGAAGAGAAGGTGCAAGTGTTGCGAAAGCCCTACTGAAATCAAGTGCTGTGGAAGCTCTACTGAAATCAAGTTCAAAGAGAAGAAGAGAAGGTGCAAGTGTTGCAGAAGCTCTGCTAAAATCAAGCGCCAAGAGAAGAGCCCTACACATATTGTGTAGGGGAGAAGGAGACTCAAGAAGGATCAAAAGGTGCCAACTTCCAAGTTGTGCAAGTGTTAGCCGATTATATACCGTACAAGGAACCGTGATCTTATTTCCAAGATCTACAAGTAAGAACTGGCTTATGTGTAACGGAGGAGCTTTTTCCTTGTCAATAATGTAACTCCACAAGGGGGGGGACTGGCCCATCTTCCAATCCCTAGTGTGTTGCCAATTTCTCTACCTCTCTCTCTACATCTTTTTTTTCTCTTATCTATTCTCCCTCTGTGCCAACATAATATTTGCCATATATATTTTAAGTATATAAGAAAGTCGAGAGTGTATCTCAGATTCTATAATACATGGGACCACTGTAGGGTAGCCGCATGCTCATGGATGCGAGAGGCACGCATTGATTGAGATGCACTTCCCCTTGAAGAGAGTTGGGCTTTAGTCACTTAAGTCTTTTGTTGAGCACATGTGCAAGGGAACAAGTTGAAGGTGGCGCGATATCTCCAAAGCAAAGCTGCGTGTCACCTTGTATGGAATTTGTAATCCCATGATGCAGCACCTCCCACTCATCTACTTGTCTTGCACGGAAGGTGCAATCCCATGATGCATCACCTCCCACTCGCCTCCTTGTCTTGGTGCCCTTGAAGGCACAGATCTAACTTGAAGCCCCGATCTTCATAGTGGTGCCCTTGTTGACACGGATCTTCCTTGGGTTACACTTCTTCTTTTTCCTCTTCTCGATGCCCTTGGTGGCATAGATCTCACCTGATGAGCTCCTAGCTTCTGGCCACTCATCACACATGCTCCATTTCACTCACATCCATTTTCCTCCCCCATTTTGCACCACAAAACTTTGAATGAGTGTAGGGGAGTCTTCTGCTAGATTGAATTGTGCGGGGAGAAGGAATGAACCCCATGACATGCCATTTAGCCCGCCACATGAGATCCATACCTCCCACAACAATTACCCTCATCCTCTTTGTAGTGCATGCCTTTTGAAAGATAGGATGAGAATATCTGGTTGGACTGGTGGGTTGGAGCACCTAGATAGCACACCACAACTCAATAGGCACCATCAAATAATGGTGCTTGTAGTGTGAGGGACATTTCCCTCACAAAAAGCACTTTCAGGTCTCTATTGCCCAGATCTATCGTTACCACATGTAAGAAGAAAAGGCAGCCTTCAAACTTATCTGTACTACATGCCACATCCACTTGAAGTCTAAGGCCCTTATGGTGGCTAGATCAAATATTATAGTCCATGTTGAAGCTAGAAAAGTCTGATTCAGAGCATTGGACCTTCTAGCTTGCATTGTGAGGGCCATGTCCCCCACTATGGTTACTTTGATCTGGCCCACAATGGCCCTATCACACAAGAAGGCACCCAAGCTTTTAAGAAACTTGAGTGGAGGGGTACCATGCCTTGCTTTGCTTCAATCATGGGCCTTAGCATGCCCACATCCATCATTACCATGTTGATTAGGGTTAGGCCTTTACACCTCACCCTTTCTTTACTAACTTGCTCTGTGATGAGCTAGATCCACTTGGAATATCTTGGAGAGTGAAGCCTCCTTGCCTCTACTTTGGTTTGATCTCATAGTCATCTAAACACTTTGACTTCCCGAAGTAGATTGCGTCCCTTTGGCCTAGAGACCAGAATGGGCTTGATTGTGCGCATGGGATTTAGAGGTTCATGCACCTCCTTGAAGTTCACCTTTGTGGTGAGTATAGGGCCTATTTCATCCCATAGCTCGGCCACTTTTGGGGTCCATTCACGAATATCCACTCACCATGATTGGACCACACTCAAAGCACCCTACCACTCCCAATCAACTCACCTTGTGAGGGTCCAACACCTTTAGAATCAGCCTTTTCTCTACATGTATCCTTAAGGGTCTTTCACCCTTTGAATCAACCATTTGAGCACAAAAAGTTAACTCCTCCTTGAGTTTGTAGTAGTAGGATCTCACTCCATCATCAAAGCTAACATGTTGTCTACTAACTAATTTGGATTTTGGTAGCATCAGAATTGACCCAATAGTCTCATCTTTTGCTCCATGCACAAACAGAGGGTCCATAGGTTTCCATGTTTTATTTCTCTTTCTTGGGGAGCCCTCACTGGCTCCCATCTTCTCAGCACTTCCTTCCATACCAACACTTCTCTTCTCTTCTTCAACACAACATGCGGCTATTTATTTACCCTCTTAGTGCCAGGATCCTTCCTTCTCACAACACACCATCCTTCCTTTTATACTCACTTGCTACTAAATGAGTCTTCCACAACACAACACACAATCATTTCTTTACCCCCTGGTGTAAGGAACCTTCCTTCAACACAAGTCATTGCCATTCTTTTATACACTTGACGGCTGAATGAGCCTTCCATGTACACATCTTCAACACTCATGACACGTTCATTTATACTTGCAGCACCAAAAGTCTCAACAATAGGGTTGCTCGTTTGTTTATCCTCATGGCGAAAGGAGTCATCCACACACACATCACCACTCATTCCTTTCTCTTCACATGGTTCATTTATACTCAACGCTATGGGGTGAGGGAGCTAGAGGTACTCCCTTATAGGTTCTATTATGGTGGGACCAACTTGCAACTCAAATTCAAGGCAATAGACAACCTTTCTATACTCCCCCGGATGGGTGAGGAGCCTTTGTGAAGATAACTTGAGCCTTTTTGGTGCTTACGCAAGGGAAAGGGGAGAAAACCTCGACTGTTCTCAATACCCCCCTCACCTCTCAACCAAGAAAAAATGAAAATCCCCCCTCACTCTTCGCTCAACTCACTCACCTTCCCCACTCAAATATTTGGCAAGGGGCCTTGAGCCACTTAACCATGCCCAAGTGTGACACACTATAGCCCCATGCCACAATGCACCTTAAAGAGCCAAGTCTCGAGTGAGGTACCTCTTATATACCATCCCCCCTACAAAAAAACTTGAAGCTCACTTTGAGTTGTGAGTCTATGATGATGATATTTACAAGGCTAGTCCCAATACTCATGGTGAGGATTCACAAATTTTATTATACATATAAGGGTGCCCCTACTTAGTTATGCTCTCAAAAGGGTTATGTACATTTTGTACAAGTATGCCAAGGAGTGGGTCTTTAGTCCCTATTGAAAAATTTGAGTAGCAAGCTATGGGCCTTCTCCAACACATTTGTTTCCTTGACCCATGTTGCCTCTTCCAAGAAGCTACATTTCCATTTGACTAGAAATTCAAGCAACTTGGAGAAAACTTGGATTAGAGGATTGCCTCAGCTTCAAAGGGCAAGTTGGCATGTGAAGCAGGAAGGAGGATTTCACGCCCAAACTTTGTATCACTACAAAAATGCCTTAACAGAAGGGACACGTGAAATGCAATGTGAATGCATACTCCTTGGGGTAGCTAGAGCTTGTGAGTGACAACATTGAGATGCTCCATGGCTCTATATGTCATGTAGTATCTATGGTTAAACTTTGATGTGAGGTTCTTTGGTAGAGCCATGTTGACTCCTTTTTCACTCCAATTCATCTTTTCCTTCCTGGGTCTCGAGTCTGCCTTAATTTGTTCTATCGTTCTCCCTTCCTTGCTAATATTGCATGTCCCTAGCCAACCAAAGAGTTGAACTCAAGCAATTGGAATAGAGCTCCCTCTAGGCACAACAAGGATCCATAGTTTAAGCCAGTCCTAGATATTCCTTTAGTGAAGGCCCATATCTGTATACTTCATGCGCTTGTAGGATAATTGAAAAGCTTATTCATCTTTATATAGGATTTGCATGGAAGCTGAAGCCATTATCAGCTAGAATAGATGCTATAACAAAGTTTGAAAAATTCTTATCTGTAGTTGGTTTGCATGGTGGTAATGTCATTATTGAACCAGATCTTCAAAAGTCTAAGGATGAATACTATGTTGGGGCATATAAAACATGTAGAAAGTTCACATGTGGCATGGACCACATTTAAAAATATATTTTCTATGAATACAAAGGCACGAAAGATTCAGGTCAAGCAAGATACTTTGAAGAAAGAAAAAATGTATATCAATGAGTATATTCTGAAGAGGTAAGGAGCATTGTAGATGCTTTGGTAGCAATTAATGCAATGCATGATGATGAAGATTTGGTAACATCTACTTTGGGGTGGTCTTAATAATGAAAAGTCTTGGAAATCATTTGTTACTTTTGTGTATGTATGGAAGCCATTTCCAAATTTTGATGAGTTGATCTCTCTCATTAGCACTGAAGAGATCAACATGCAAGGTGAATCATCAGAAAGAAGTAGTGAACATGTATGAGCATTTTACTAAATTTTAAGAAGGGAACATGACAAATTCTCTTCAAGAGGCCATGGTATGGGACATGTTGATAATAACCAGCAAAATAAGTTAATTTAGTAGTTTAGTAAAATGCAAGTTTTAGGAGGCTATGCAACTTTAGAGGCAGGAGGAGCTCTAGAGAAAGAGGTGGATGGCAAATTAGAGGTTCTAGCAATGCTAGTATTGTTTATCATTATTGTGGCAAAACGTGTCATATTGTAGCCCATTGTTATGCTAAGAAGGATGATATCTGTAAAGTATGGTAAATTGTAGCAAGGAAAGTATGCATCCTCTTCATGACAGAATTAAGACAAAAATAAGTGTTTTTTTGTTATGTAGCTTATGTTGAATGTTGTTACAAGAAAGGGAATATATGATGATGTATGCTATGTTGATTTAGGTGCATCTAATCATATGACCACACATGTTGAATGGTTTGGAGAGATGTAGGATCTACAAAATCCATGTTATGTGCAAACAAGTGATGATCCTGCCACCCAATTTCACACATTGAAAAAGTTTCCTTGTCCTTCCATGATAGTCAAACAAAGTTCTCATGGGGAGATAGGGAGCAATAAGCTTTTGAGGCACTCAAGAGAGCTATGAGCTCCACGCCAGCACTTAAGATGCCAGATTTCACAAAGCCTTTTAAAGTCCACATGGATGATTCTAATTATGCTATGGGAGGAGTGTTGATTCAAGATGGACACCGTGTATACCATGAGTCCCAAAAGTTCACACCTAGCAATGACGAACGGTCATGGTCTACTCATGAAAAGGAGATGTTGGCAGTGGTTCATTGCTTACACAAATGGAGACACTATGTACAAGATAAATCCACCAAGGTTCATACTAATAATGTCTCTTTGAAATGTTTTTAGACTCAACCAAAATTGTCACCCAAGCAAGCTAGGTGGAAATACTTTATGGCTAAATTTGACGTGGAGATCACAAATGGAGACACTATGTACAAGATAAATCCACCAAGGTTCATATTAATAATGTCTCTTTGAAATGTTTTTAGACTCAACCAAAATTGTCACCCAAGCAAGCTAGGTGGAAAGACTTTATGGCTAAATTTGACGTGGAGATCCTGCACAAACTTGGATCAACCACAACAAGATGGTGAATGCACTAAGCCAAAAGACCAAGTTGCAACAAGTGGTGACTTTCACAACCCATAGTGCTTTCTTGAGTATAGTGAGGAAATCCACACAAGCTAGCAATGAGATGCAAAAACTCATGGAGGTCTTAATGGAGGGAAACACACTATGGGGGATGTATCAAAACAAGGACGGGTTAGTGTACACACATGAAAGAATATAACACACCCGAGATGACATTGAGTTGAAGAAGCCATTACTCAAAGAAGCTCACAACTGGAGATTGGCAGATCATATAGGCCAGACCCGAACATTGGAAAGACTTCAATGGCATTTTGCCTAGCCAAGGATACGAGAATAAGTCATAGAGTATGCTAGAACGTATTTGACCTACCAACTGGTGAAAGCACAGTGGCGGCTGAAACCAGCTAGTTTACTACAGCCTATGCCAGTACCGTTAGACCCATGGGAGATGATTAGCATGGACTTTATAATGGAATTACCAAAGTCCCATGGGTACAATGCAATCTTTGTTGTAGCAGACTACTTCTCCAAACAAGCCCATTTTGTGCCCATGGTGATTCCACTCACTGCAACTACCGTGGTGACAGAGCTCTTCTTCAATTGTGTCTTCAAATATCACGGGTTGCCTCTCGCCATAGTCTATAACTAGGATATTTGGTTCAAGAGCAATATGTGGAAGGATTTGTTTAAATTGCTAGACACTCAACTTAGATTATCCTCTGCATATCACTCGCAAATGGATGGATAGATTGAACATTGAATAAGGGTATTGAGGATTACATCTACTCCTATTTTTGCACAGATCAAAAGGATTGGTCCTTGTTCTTAGATGTGTTGGAGTATCGTTACAATTCCTCCCTCCATAGTGCAATAGGTTTCACTCCCTTTGAGCTTGCAACTAGAAAGAAAGTGATCACACCCTTGGCATTGGCAATGACCATGTAAAATATTACACGGCGCAGCGAACAGAATCTGAGAAAGAGATAGAGAGTACACAACAGATAAGAGGAGAATCAGTAAAATTCTTTAACTCCAAACAACTGATACAAAGATGGCTCTGTCCACCCGTGCGCTTCCACTGAGTGAAGCTTAGATGGCGATCTAGACAGAAGATAGGCGAAGAGCTTAAGGCTAGCTGGAACAACAACTCTGACTGGGTGAAAGATGAGTGTGAGATGGCTGCGAAGGGGTTTAGCTTTTATAGCCCGCGTAGGTCGTTAGGTCGGCCTGCTGACCGACCTACCATATGAGCCTCCACTAGTCGGCCAGGGAATATTCCCTTTACCATCGGGCCGGGGGCGCTGCCCCCGGACCCCACAATAGGGGCCCCTTTTAACTCCCTTACTACGCAACTCAATGCAATGTGCCTCGAGTTGCTACCAGCTTAACCACTCTGTCTAACCCAAAGATTAGACCCACAATGGTCACCTTTTTGCCATCCGGTCACATAGACCTCATCTGATATACAAGTCAGGACTCCACCAATGTCCGGGCTCACACTTGGCTTCTCCTCATAATGGGGGCCTTACAACTTTGAGCACCATGGATCATTGGTAGTACCTAATGAGGGTGGGGCATTGATCATATCTAACACCCCCCCTCAATGTCCACCCATAGGTGAACTATCTCCTCGGCCCAATGCCGAGTCTCTGAAGATGAACTTGAAGCAGATCCTTCGTAAGTGCTTTGGTGAAGATATCTGCTCCATTCTCCTCTGTTGGACAGTAGACCAATTCCACTATCCCATCCTCCATCAAATCACGCACATAGTGATACTGGATCTCTATATGTTTGGTGCGTGCATGAAACACTGGATTTTTGGCAATGGCGATGCAACTCTGATTGTCACATCTCAGCACAGTTGGTTCTTCATCCTGCACTCCCATATGCCATAGAATCCTTCTCAACCATACGGCCTCACATGCAGCAAAACAAGCTGCCTTGTACTCTGCTTCGGTAGAAGACAATGCCACTGTTGGTTGCTTCTTACTAATCCAAGAGAAAATTCCTGAACCCAAAGAGAAACAATAACCAGAAACTGACTTCCTGGAATCAATGTCTCCTGCCCAATCTAAGTCACAGTTCCCCACAAGAGAAGTTCCGAAACTGTATGTGATACCATAGTCAAGAGTTTTCTTCAAGTATCTGAGCACCCGCATCCCAGCCTTCCAATGACTCTCATGAGGTTTGTTTGAGAACCTGCTCAAAACACCAACAGCAAAACTGATATCTGGTCTGGTGTTACACAAGTAGATCAGACTGCCGACCAACCTCCTATACCTCCCAATGTCTGCTAATGCTGATGTATCCTCGACGGATAACTTTGCATTCACCTCCATAGGTGTAGCTATCTCCTTGCACTCGGTCATGCCAAATGCCTTCAAGATCTCCCATGCATACTTCTTCTGAGAGATGAAGATCTTTCCTGGCTCTTGCCAGACTTCAATCCCCAAACAATAGTGCAGCAAGCCCAAGTCTGTCATTTCAAACTCAGAACTCAAAGCCTTTCGAGTTTGGTTGATCATATCTTCATAGTCACCTGTAATAAGGTCGTCCACATATAGGACAATCACTACAGACTTTTTACCATCCCTGTAAACATACAAGTTAGCATCTGAGGCACATCTTTTGAAGTTTAGGTTTAAAAAGAACCTATCTATCCGCTGGTACCATGCTCTAGGGGCTTGTTTCAGCCCATACAATGCCTTCTTCAGTTTACACACTTTGTTCTCAGAATGGGGGGCCTCAAACCCTGGTGGCTGAGCCACGTACACCTCCTCCTTGAGGTCACCATTTAAGAACGCTGACTTAACATCCATTTGGTACACTGGCCACTTCTTGTGGGCAGCCACTGCAAGTACCGTGCGAATAGTGGTCATTCTGGCAGTTGGGGCAAATGACTCTTGAAAATCAAACCCTTCAACTTGTGAAAATCCTTGGGCAACCAGTCTAGCTTTGTACTTTTCTAAGGTACCATCAGCCTTGTACTTTACCTTCCAGATCCACTTGGTGCCAATAATCTTCCACTTTGCTGGCCGATCCACTAGCTCCCAAGTGTCATTCTTCATTATGCTGTCATACTCCGCCTGCATAGCAGCCTTCCATGATGGATCTGCAAGTGCTTCTTCTAAGTCAGTTGGCTCCTTTACTTCTCTCATAATCTCAACCATCAAGGCCATGTTGACTATGTGAGCAGAAGCCCTCCTTTGCTCCTCTATTCTCTGAGACCTCCTTGGTCCGTCTGCCTTCTCCTCAACAGATGCAGGCATAGGATTATTGTGGTCATAGAGCTGCTTCACCCAGCGCGGCAATGGCTTTTCCGGTGGGGTGATGTCAGGTTGGTGAACTTTTTCCTCATCATCTGAAGATGATGCTTCCTCCTCCTTAAGGATAGGGATAGCTCTCGGGACAGGTTCATAGTGGACTACTTCTTCGCTTGATGATAAAGTGGAAGACCTTGCCTTCTCCTCCTCCACTGTATGCGGCTCCTCCTTGAACACCACATCACGGCTCGCGATGATCTTCTTTGCCTCTTGGTCATATAGCTTGTAAGCCTTCTGCTCATCACTATAACCCAAGAAGATACATTTTCTGCTTTTTGGTTGTAACTTGTTTCTCTTCTCATCTGGAACATGTGCATAACATTCACATCCAAAAATTCTGAAATGTGAAACAGATGGTTTCTTACCAGTGTAAGCCTCATGAGGTGTTTTTCCCTTGAGAGCCTTTGTGTAGCTCCGATTTAGAATGTAGACTGCAGTATTAACAGCTTCAGCCCAAAAATGGTTAGGCAATCCCTTGCCCTTTAGCATGCATCTTGCCATCTCCACAATGGTACGATTCCTGCGTTCCACAACACCATTCTGCTGAGGTGTGTGAGGCGTCGTCAATTGACGCTTGATCCCTTTGCTCTTGCAAAATCCTTCAAACTCCTTTGAGTTGAACTCACCACCACCATCTGTTCTAAATTTCTTCACACTTTTCCCTGTTTCATTCTCAACAAGTATTAGCCATTCTTTAAACTTACCAAAAGCTTGAGCCTTATCACGAAGGAAGTACACCCACATCTTCCTACTGTAGTCGTCGACAATCAACATAAAATAAGAAGATCCCCCCAAGGCCTGTGTAGGCATCTTACCACACAAGTCAGCATGCACCAACTCTAGAGGAGCATGTGCTCTATTCTTGCTTTCTTGTGGAAATGCCTTTCTCTGTTGCTTGCCCATCATACAAGCTTCACATGGTTCCTTCAATTCAGTTATTGTAGGTAGGTGAGCAACCATACCTTGCTTTTGCATCTCCTTCAATACTGCAAATCCGATGTGTCCAAACCTTTCATGCCAAAGCTTACTTGTGCCCACTCCAGCGGTGGCTGTAAGAGCACTTAGCTCATACAGGTTGTTCCTTCTTTCTCCTTTGCCAACAATTGTGCCAGCACTATCAATAATTTCTGCACCTGTCTTCTTGAACCTCACTTCATGACCAAGATCAGTTATGGCAGCAACTGATAAGAGATTTCTCCTGATTTCGGGAACATACAACACATTTGAAAGCTTTTTTACTTCACCATTTGCAGCAACAAAAGAAATAGTACCTGTGCCCGCAGCAGGGCATTTAGCATCATTTCCAACCGTCACAGTGATGGATTCTTGTAGAGGCTGCATAGAACTGTATAGACCTTTCTTGTTGGTCATGTGACGGGAGGCCCCACTATCCAACACCCAAGAGTCAGTGGTAGATTCTTCTTGCGCCGAGGAGCACACTTCCTCAATGGTCGCCATGAATAATTCCAACTCTGCTTCAGCCGTATTGGCTGTCTCTTTCCCTTTAGTTTTAAGGGTACCATTCTTTTCATCTGCCTTCTTGACACGACAATCTGCAATTGCATGTCCTTTCTTCTTACAGTAGAAGCACTCTCCTTGAAACCTCTTCTTGCCGCCCTTTTTCTTTTTGTCACCATCATTTTTGGTGGAGGAAACACCTTTGCCTTTTGCATTGGCAGAGAATGCAGCATCTCCATTGTTGCTTCCTTCTCGGGCTTTCAGCCTCAACTCCTCCTCCATTAATAATGCACAAAACTCCTCAAAAGTCAAAGCTTGAGGTCTCACCTGAGTATTAAGGGCAGTTACTAGTCCATCAAACTTTTGTGGACAAATCCGAAGACACCTCCGAGCTAGCTCTTCGCTAGTCTTTTGTATCCCAGCGCCAGCCATCTGGTCGCGCAGATTCTTAATCCGAGTGATGAATGCTTCAACCGTCTCTCCTTCAGCAAACTTCTCCGCTGCTAGTTGATTCTCCAAGTTTTGAATCCTTGTTTGGTTTCGTGTTTCATACTGACTCCTTAGTACATTCCAAGCCTCTGACGCTTTGGTTGTATGCTGAATCAGAGTCAAAACACTGTCAGAACAGCTTGTAACTAAGGCACACAATGCATCTGCATTCCTTCGTTTCCAAGCTCGTAGAAGATCTGCATTCGGAGGAATCATCACACTAGGATTTGATGGGTCGGGGATAGGCTGTGGTTCTTCGCTGAAGGTTGGTGGACGAATCCTCAGTGTTTGAATAGCCGGTACAGCAGCACCACCTCCTGCACTGCTTCCTGATGCGCCAGAACTGCTTCCCGGAGTCGACATCGTTTCTCTTTGCTGTTGAAGCCTTTGCCTCTTGCACGCTCTCCGATCTCTAGAGCCCCCTGGGCTCTGATACCATGTAAAATATTACACGGCGCAGCGAACAGAATCTGAGAAAGAGATAGAGAGTACACAACAGATAAGAGGAGAATCGGTAAAATTCTTTAACTCCAAACAACTGATACAAAGATGGCTCTGTCCACCCGTGCGCTTCCACTGAGTGAAGCTTAGATGGCGATCTAGACAGAAGATAGGCGAAGAGCTTAAGGCTAGCTGGAACAACAACTCTGACTGGATGAAAGATGAGTGTGAGATGGCTGCGAAGGGGTTTAGCTTTTATAGCCCGCGTAGGTCGTTAGGTCGGCCTGCTGACCGACCTACCATATGAGCCTCCACTAGTCGGCCAGGGAATATTCCAGGAAATATTCCCTTTACCATCGGGCCCCACAATAGGGGCCCCTTTTAACTCCCTTACTACGCAACTCAATGCAATGTGCCTCGAGTTGCTACCAGCTTAACCACTCTGTCTAACCCAAAGATTAGACCCACAATGGTCACCTTTTTGCCATCCGGTCACATAGACCTCATCTGATATACAAGTCAGGACTCCACCAATGTCCGGGCTCACACTTGGCTTCTCCTCATAATGGGGGCCTTACAACTTTGAGCACCATGGATCATTGGTAGTACCTAATGAGGGTGGGGCATTGATCATATCTAACAGACCACAAGTACCACATGTGGAGGACCTTGACGTAAAAGAGTTTCTCAACAAGTGGAGGGATAGGCTTAAAGTGGCCCAATAAAGCCTTAAGTGAAGTAAAATTGTCATGGCCAAGCATTTTAAACTACTCAATAATACATGTAATTGTCAAGTTTTTTACAAATAAAACTTGTGTTTGCTTCATGGCAAAGACATAAGGACTTACATATTTGAAATCTATAACGTTTACGCCCACTTTCGGTTAATACAACCAAAATCGCAATATACCTTGAAACTATTGTCCACAACCTTGTGAGTCTAAAATGGGGCCTGAAATAGCTTCAAATGACCAAAAAAGAAACTAGTCAATGTTTTAGTAAAGTAAATGCTAGAGACACCTTGGTTTTTTTACCTGAAACAAGCCATCTAATGCCTCAAACAATAGAGCAAGGTACACATCTTTATTCTAAAAGATTCACATGTTTGTA
Organism: Lygodium microphyllum; assembly: GCF_053477565.2. NCBI lineage: Eukaryota > Viridiplantae > Streptophyta > Polypodiopsida > Schizaeales > Lygodiaceae > Lygodium > Lygodium microphyllum. The sequence goes on along the minus strand of NC_141137.1, from coordinate 187,221,762 downwards.
GTTTTGGGATTTACCCATTCTCTGCTATCTGGAGCCATAATGGAAGAAGCTTTAGAGAATATTCCTATAACCCTAATAGTGGGTTGTAAAATGTATCATAACAGAAACCTCGTCCTCAAGCAGTGACTTATTTGATTTAGTTGTTTGAAGTTGTTCATCGATAGAATCGTGAGACACATAAAAGGTCCCAGCCATGCTTTCGGTAGGATGCCAAATTTGAGGTTTGAAGAATTTATATCTTTAAACATAGATATTAACTTTACTGAATTTCTAAAACATATAACCTAGTCAAAAGTCTCATTAGCTTAACTTACGGGTTAGAGAATGTGGTTTTTGGACATGAAGACACACTTGTTTGTATCTTGAAAATATATGTATATATGTAGAGAGAGAGAGAGAGGGAGAGGGAGAGGGAGAGAGCGTTGTGTAGGGCATCTATCAAGCTAAAAATTATGGCAAGCATGGAGGAAAACAAAGCGCATGATTGAATGTCCCATACATATGAAGATTTGACCTAAACCCTCAACACACCCCATCATTCTTCTTTTACCCAATTACACCAGTATTTAAAAGTACAATCTGAACCGCTATACCAAGTGCGTGCTGATGCAGCCACAATCAAGTCAAAAGACAGGTCTTCCAGCAGCAGCAGCAGCAGGTCGAGCGTACGCACACAGCGAGCGAGAGAGAGAGAGAGAGAGAGAGAGAGAGAGAGGGAGGGAGGGAGGGAGGGAGGGCGCGCGGGCATGAGGCCTTTTACTGTACGATATGGTAGCATGGTATCCTTCTGGGAACAAATTGTGCAAAAAATAGACTTCAGGGCAACTAGCGCTCTCTTGCAAATCAGAGCTTAAATGAAAATAAGAAGCAGTTCTGCTTCATTAGAGAGAATTCAGCCTCAACTCGAAAGATAACTTAGCCAAGTTGTACAGCAGAACCCCCAACTTGGGTCATAAATAAAAGGCCTTTAAGCCTGTCCATATAATGCAGATTTAATCATCTTCTGATCGTTATAATATACAGTTCCAAAGACATGCAATTTGTCTATTGGAATTTAGCACTATTGGTGCAAGGTGACCACATCCTACATTGCAATCTAAAATAGTGTCCCTTTATTTTGTGTACATTTGCAAAAATGAGCTCCAAAAAGCCCTGCCATGTTGCATGGTACCTATAGTATGTGGTATTCATATAAGGGATTAGGAATCTACTAAATGTATACAAAACATCTCTGCAACACTTTAACAACATTGGATCTCATACTGACCTCTCAGTGGGGATCCTGATGTATCTTCCACCCACTCATTCGTAGTAATGTTGTCTATTGTGAACTTTGGAGGGATGATTCTATTGTAAGTGACATCAAAACGCATGTGCACTAGGATATGTATCACATGTACCTACATTTAAAGCATGAACTACTAATTTTAGCAATTGCACTCACTAAATGAAGCCAGCAAGTATGATACATAAATAGTATCTAGCATTACCATATCATGAGTTTAAAACTCTCACCTCTCTACCTCCAATGACACAAATATGCATCTCGCAATGAACAACAACTTGTGCCATGCGTAAGGCCCAATATTTCTGCCCTAACTCCATCTGCCGAGTGTCCATCCTCCACAACCTACTCGACAAGCTCTACTATGGAGTGTGTTATGGCAAGGAAAAGTAACATCCCTGTGTCCTTGAAGGGGAGCTACAAGCTCTATCCCGAGACATACGGACCACTTATTTCTCAAGTGTTTCGAACCGAGCGGCCATGGCTACCTCTCACATAGCCGACGCGCAATGCCTAGCTTACAAGCGTAGTGAGCTTACCTTGATGCTCGATCGAGTACCCTCCTCTTTCTTGCACATCGGTAGCTCCACGATCCTTGAGGCAAGCTCAATCAACCTCAATCCCTCTCCCATGAGCTTCATCCTCCATAGCCACACGTGAGACAAGAGAAGAGAAGAGAGGAGGGGAAGATGAAGAGAGATGGAGAGCTTCTTTTCCAAGATCCCTCACTCTTACACAATCACTCCCTCACACTCTCTCAATCCCTCTCTCAAGCACAAGCAAGAATGCAAGAAACAAGAGAAGAAGAAGAAGAAGCTTTGGCCACATACAAGAATGATCTTCTCATTCACCTTTTGAACTTTATATACATGCCCTACTTTTCATGGGCGATCATCCCCTTTTTTACATGGCCGGCCATTAGCCTAGGCCCATTTCTCATTTCCCAGCGTTCTAATCTATCCTATTCCCAACTAATGTATACAATTTGCACAGGAGTGAGCCTGGCGCTCTTTTACAAGGTTTCAGGAGCGCTTTCACACTTAATGGTGCGCTTTTTACTCTTTTACTTTCCTTGGGCGACTCTAAGACTTCCTAAGGGTCGTGCCCGTGCTTTTAATTTTTTCAAGGTCTGGTTACCGCTTAAGGCGCCTTTTACTTCCTTTTGTCGTGCGCCTTTTACTATTTCCTTTTTTCCATTTCGCGCTCCTCTGTGCTGTGGTAAACATTACCCCCCTCCTAGCCAAGTGCCAGTCCCATGGCACTGTGGTGGGAAGTAGTAGGATAGATGATGTTGTTGCTAGGTGGAATTGGTGGGTAGATGACACTGATGCTTGTGAATGAGAGGTGATGGAGTTTGATGACGATGACCAAGAGAGATTCCGGTGTGCTTTAGACTTGATGAAAATGCTCGGGATTTCACACACAGTTGTGGCTCCCATTCTGCGACGGGGCCTGATAGAGGTTCCAATTGGCTGGTGGAAAATAGGTAGCCCGTTATCCTTTGGTCAATAGAAACACTCGATGAATAAGCAATCCCTCAGGAGAATGGTGTTGGAAGGATTTATCCTGGAGAAACCCCCCTGAACTCTATCTTGACAAAGGTTTGCTTTGTCTTCGCATGGAAGATCTTTGTCTTTGTTTTGAAGATCTTGTTATCTTGAGGATCCTTGTCTTCGATTTGAAGATCTTCAGCTTTGATTTCAAGATCTTTAGGTTTGATTTCAAGATCTTCAGTGCTGAGCTGAAGATCTTGAACCTTGCATTGCAAATCTTTAGGCTTGTGAAATCAATAAGTGATCCGTAGATCTTGAGGTGGTAGGCATGCATCTTTGGAAGATGAGGTTTCAAAATCTAAGCCAATGGCAGATCCATCATTGGGTTTTCCTTTTGCTTGATTTGGTTCAGCCGTGGCAGCCATCAGTAGGTAGATGATTGGCAACATGAAATCTGTTGAGCCATTTAAACCTTCGCAACGAAGCTCTTGAAGTTGCAGTAATGGAGTCATGTCCGACTCATGGAAAAATTCCTTGTCATTGGAGGATATAGTGGATGATCTTCTTCAGCCAAGCAGCCAGCTCTTGAAACAGGAACATAACCTGCAAGAAAAGTTGTGCACTTCCTAGGGGGTGTGTCTGTCTCACTGTGTAATGCATGGTGCCCGTGCCAGTGGAACTGGGAGATGGGTCTAACCTTGGGCAAGCCCTTGGTAATGTCCCACACTTGAGAACCCAGTTCAGTTCGTGCATCGTTGGAGGTGCGGTGCAAAACTTAGGGTGACAGGTCTGGAAGTCCTGCCCTTGATGTGCCCTAAGTGTGAAGTGGTGAAGGGGCTAGGGAGAACCCTAGATGCAGTGAGTGTGGTGCACAATAACAATGAAGGGAGACTGTAAGCACATGTGAAGTGTTCTCCTTGTTAACTTGCTTAGTAGTAGATTCATCTTTCAGCTTTGCTATTTTTTGCTCTTGTCTTTCTCTCTAGTCACCTTGTCTTTGTTTCCTTGTGGCTTTTTCTCTCTTTGCTTTCTTTTCTTTCCTTTCCTTTTCTTTTTTTTTTCTTTTTTTTGAGAACGAGAGAGGGAGTACAATTGTCAAGGCATATCACACCCATTTAATCATGAGGCGGTCGCAGGCATTGAGATAAGAATGCACGACTTTGTAGGTATTCTTTAATATCGGCCTTAGCTCTCAGAGAAGTGGTTGACAAGAAAGGGTGATTACACTTTGTGAAGCGGGTGTCAGTCATATTTTCTAAGAGCTCTAGACAAAAGGAAGGAAAGAGAGTAGCCCGCATCATTAACCTAGTCATAGCTCTACTATCTATTCCTAGGTTGATATCAAAGAAGAGTGGGGGGAGATGGGCTTCCTCTACTGTGGGTTTTTGAAGTAGCAGGAATTTGATAAGTCGGAGGTAATTACAAGTGGTCAAAAACGCTGAATCTGGGCAGGAAGAGAAGTCTGCAAGGAAACGATTTATAGAAGGAAGTATATATTCTAACCTAAACACTAAGCATTCCTCAGGGCTCCGAGCATTTACATTATATATTTTTGGGAAGTCGTAATCCCCATGCAAGTCTCTATCATAGTCCACTCCATGCCTACCAGGGTAGGGCATGTAGATAGGATCATTGCGCTCTTCGGGGAGTGAACTGCAAAAGGCAGTCCATGCATCTAAATTAGTGTCCCAAATCCTCCTTCGCCATTTCGGCTGTGCCTCGTAGCCTTGGACGGTTTTGGGAACTAGATTGACCTTATCTTCCCAGTAATCCTGTGGTTCTTGTCGCCACCTAGTTATTATTAGGCTCCTCTCTTCAATCCACCTATTTGCAAATTCATTAGCCAGATCCTTGATCTTGGCTAAGACTCCTAGAGGTAGGTTCCGGTCCAGAGAGCTTGGGAAAGCAAATGAGAGCTCAAATGGCCTTTTCTAGAACTCTCGCTGACACTAGATGACCAACTCCTGGGGCCAGTCTACAGGATGTACATCACCTCTCAATGCCATGGGCTCTTCAGGAAGTTGTCTTGGGATTGTGTGTGCTTGGCGTTGGGCCTCCTCAGCTAATTCTTGTCTTCTCCTCCTTGCTGCAACTATACGCTCAGGCAGATGGGCATCTGCAGGTTCTTCCTGTGGGAGATCGGATTGAGGTGACTCGGCATTCTTTGTTGCTCTTCTTAATCACCTTTCTTGAAATCCGGACCCTCTTCGACATGTCGCTCAACCATAGATGGGATGACTAGCGGTGGTGGTGGTGGCTATTCATGCTCCTCAAATCCTAGCTCCTTGAGCTCAGCAGTGGAAAGGCCCATACATCGTAAGTAGTGGAATTGTTGCTCCTTAGTGATCCCTGTACTCGTTGGGGAGCTCCCGCTCTTGAAGACCATATCTTAGAGCTTGGGTGGTCAGCTCCAACTTTCTTTGCACCTTTTCCACTGGATCATCGCCCTCAGCTTGTGTGACATGGAGTACCGTGTTGAGGAAGGCCTGCCGCTATGTTTTAGTAGTTATTTTGGTAGCTTCAACCCTGGCTTCTACAACAAGCACCCTTTCGCATTCTGCCACTTCCAAGCATTCGGTCAAGTCTCTCACCCTATCAAAATTATTACTTTCCCAATCCATAGCTCTTTCTTCCATCCTTTTTCTCTCTTCCTCCAGTTGGCTCGCCAGGATGGTCACTACCTGTTGCTCATTTGTTAAAAATCACAACTGGTTCCTTTCTCTTAACTTTTGAGCCAGCTGCTCTTCAGCAATCCCTTTGGCTTGATCTATAATCCTGAGCCTTTATTGCACCTCGGCCAGTACTTCTGATTTTTCCTACACCAGCTGCTCTTAACTTTGAATCTTAGCAAGGAATAGCCTTCTTTTATTGAAAGCCATGGCCATGAGGGCCTCTACATCTTCTTGGGAGGTCTCCAACGTATCTTGTAATCTTTGTGCTTCATCTTGTAGCCGTTTTGCTTCTGCTGCTGAGACTCCTGGCCCTTCACTCTTCAGAAACTCAATTTCACTTATTAATATGTTTTGTTCTTCTAGCTCCTGCCACAAATGGAGCTCCATGGTATGTTCTTGTGGTGTACTAGCTTCGCCTTCTTGAACCTCCTGTCTTAGAGTTTCCACTTGAGCGACCTTTTGTTGTAGATCATTGTATTGCTGCACTAGTAGCTTTAGACTCCTTTGCTCTGCCACCAGGTTCTGCTCTTCGTCTTCCAACCTCTGCCTAAGGTGGCTTTCGTTGTCCTGGGCTTCCTTTGCTTTTGCTATTGGCTGGTCCTGCAGGGCCTTCATTTCTCTTCGTCGGTCGGCTCCCTGCCTTGAGACTTCTAGCCTAAGAGCAGCTGACGTTTCTTTTTCTTTTTCTAGCTCCATCAAGGCCAATTTCTTCTCTTCCTTTACCTTGTCTAGTTGTGCCAGTAGTTCAGTCACATATGCGTCATAGTCAGTGTCGGAGGCATGGGAGTATGGGGTATGGTGGTTGATGCCTCTAGCCTTTGTCTTTTAGGGTCTTGCCATGACTCTGCATCTACGCAGGGGGCATTTTCAATCCAGTTTCTGGCACGATCTCGGCCACTTTGCTCACTAGCATTTGCATCATGTTCATTAGCTATGCCATATCGAGGGGAGGTGTGGGTTGTGTGGTGGTTGTAGTCGTGGTTTCAGTCGTTGCAGGCACAAAGAGGAAGGAAGTGGATGTAGTAGGGACTTGCCCTTGCCTACAGCCACACTGGAGCTGTTTCCACACTTGAACTAGCTTCGACTTTATGATGGGGGCTCACAGGTTTGAGCTCTCCACCCCCGTGGGTCTCTTCCACAGATCTTCGTGTAGCCTCTGCCAACTCGGCCAGCTCCTTCAGTCTCTGCTCTTCAGCTTCTTCTTCCGCCCTTCTTTTTTTGTCATCTTCTGCCTTCTTTGATTCTTCTCTTATCTTTGCAAGATCTTCCTCCTCTGTCCTCCTTCTTTCTTCCTCAGCCCTCCTAGACTCTCTTTGAGCCCTCTTGATTTCAGCTCGTTCTTCCTTGCTTAATTTCTCTTTCCTTTCCTTCTGTCTCCTATCCCCTTTCTTTTGTCCTTCTGGTTTGCTTGCTTGTGTAGGCGGTATCTCCTATTCTCCCTTGTCACTTATCGTTCTTTCACTTGATTCTTCTCCTTCGTGGTGAGGTGGGCTTTGATGTGTAGCTTTCTCTTCCATGACTCCAGCATCCTCCATTGCTTCATTTATGATGGCTGTCAAAACACCACCATATCTAATTGTGGCCGCCTTTGAGGTAGGTTTCTTCCTTGTGGAGCGTGCTGTTGAGGCAGGGGATTCTCCTCCTACTAGTGCTTTCGCTGGAGTGAGAAGGGCAACTGAGCTTTGAATGGTTTTCTTTATGAACCCATTCCAGTCTACCTCCTCAGGGACTCCTGCTGCGATGCTTTCTAACAATGGGACCCCGATCCTGTTCATCAATGCGTTCTACCTTTGGCCCGAGAAGAGTGTGTGGATCATCTTCGCTTGCACCTTCACTGCTAGATCCGAGATGTCAGCCAAGCTGATTCCATCCACTGTGTGCACCTCTTCTTTCTTTACCCCCAGCAATGCGTAAACATCCCTTCTCGGCCACCTCTCTTTCTTTGGTATGAGCCCCAAGGCCTTCTCTACGATTGCTGCATTGAGGGGCACTTCAACTCTTCTTTCCTGCTTCCCTGTCCTCACTATGACAGTGCCACAGTTCCTACCCTTGTCAAAGTTCCTCAGAAATTCAGCACACATGCCGTAATCCACAGCCTGCCACACCTTTTCCACATACTTGTGGAGGTGGCATCTGTCCACCAATTCTTTGACTACAAGTTTCTCCAAGATGACCTCATCCAGGTTCAGCGTGTGCTTAAAGTTGAATTGACTGAATCCTCTTGTCTCGACGCTAATGCCGAACTTGGTCATCTCTTCTTCAAAAAATGGGAGTTTGCCCTTTTTGTCTTGTCCTGCCATGGTGGTTACCTGTCAACACACCATGCCAACATTAATGCTTAAAAATGGGCTTATTTCTAACAAAACTCAATTTTGAGAGAAAAATGTATGTGTCAAAAATTAGTATACATTCTTAGAGGCTTGAATTTTAGAGACAAGCTCACAGCAGCAATTGCTATTGTTTTCCCTTTGCAGTATCTTCCATTGAAACTCAATTAATCATAACATTATGCTAGATAGCATGATACTCATTTTGTTGACTCTCATTTTGCTCTGCTCTTTCTCACATTGCTCCCCCCGTCTTGGATCTTTCAAGGAATCCTTCCTAGGATTAGCACAGGAAGTACAAGGCAAATGCTGTTTTTCATGGATTGACTTACTTAGCCAATAACCAATCATAGAAGCTTGGATTGTATTCGAGTTGGGCATGACAATCAAGAGCAGATGGTTGGATGGAGAATTGGGAGATGTAGGTCAAGTCATCGTGAAAGAGATCTCCAGTATTAAGGCGGCTTGCAACATGTAATTCCTCTTCCGTAAGGAATTGGTCAATGTAAGGGTGACCGAGCACATGGTCGTCTAAATGCTGGTTGCGGGTGATGGCCAAAACCCTAAACAAGATAGGTGCCACATAAGTAGGGTCATATTCGATGGTTTTAATTGCCCTGCGTTGCTCAGCATTGCTCATTATCCGGCAACCTTTTTTCTCCCATTGGATTCTCAGAGCAAACCACTGCTGCAAGAACATGGAAGACAAGCTTGCCATCTACGTGAGCTCTTGCAACTCGTGCTCAGGAACAGAATGAGGAGGCTTATGATATGAAGTGATTAATCTTCTGAGGGTAGCTTGCTCCTTTGAGATTTTGTTGTTTACTATCAATTCAACAGCAATTTTGAGGAATTTACTGGTCATAAGTTTGTATTCTTCCCAAGTGCATGGTAATGCATGAACATCCGAAGCAAGTGTTTTGTCAAGAAGACCTAGGTCTAGCCTCTCATAACTTCTAGCGAATGTAGTGAAAGTTTTGTCCAACATCTTGATGCAGGTTATAAGTCATCCCCAGAAGTCGCGGCGAGGTCTTTAGCCAAGGAAAGGAAAGGTCGTACCGCATAGGAAGGTTTAAGACCTGCTAGTGGGAATGGTGTAAATGGACTGGATAGTGGTGACTCCATCGTTGGTGTCACAGGTGTGGCTTTACACTCCGAAGCACTTTGAGGTGCTGTAGGAACCTCTGGGGGCATGGGAGTTGTGCTGGGTTCTGAGTGAGTAGTCATGGGGGTATTTAAGTTCTCTGGATTAGGTAAGTCTAAGGCTTGTGGCGTTTGCTTTGGTCGATAAATGAGCTAGGGCTTACAAGCCACAACGGTCAATGGTTTGCTGACTATGCCCTGGGCACCATGTGTGCAAGCCTCCCTCACTGGGGTGAGATTGCTTATAGATGAGCTTTTAAAATTTCAATTTTTAGGCACCCAAATCCAGGGGTTTCCCTCGTAGTATCCTTGTGCTCACAAGAGATCTTTGGGGATCCATCGCAGCGTGGTTGTGTGTCTACGTCGATAGCGTCTAGACTACCTCTTAGGCCGTGATGGTGGCTGATTATTTTGGCGTTTAGAATCATGTTTGGGTGGTCTACCCGGATGTGGTCTTTGCCATTTTGGCACCCATATAAGCTTGGATTCCTTGGCCTTGTGAGCACTCTTGGTGGGTTTGGACCTAGGGTTGAGAGCCCGGCATGAGGCCTTAGTTTTCTTCTGTTTAGACTTGGGCTGAAGCGTGGTTGTAGGGGTTTCTACCAATAGCTTCGTAATGGTGGAGGAGTAAGGACGGCCCTTGCTGATACACACATTGCCTATAGCAAGATGAATGCGGTTTAGGTTGTAATCCACATTACAGCTCGTTTGCTTCTTGAAAGTACGACCTAATAGTGACATATTACCAGCTCTTTAGTGTCAGGCAAACGCATGGAAGAAAGTTGGTAAACTTTCAGACTCGATAGAAACAACTACCTTGCACTTCCCTAGGAGTGAATAAGCATTACCCCCAAACGGGGTGAGTTTGGCATTAGTGAGCTATAGTTTCGGTTGACCAATGCGTGTCCAATGGTCATGCGTCAAGATGTTGTAGTCGGCACCTTTATCAATCAAGGCATCGAAAGAATACGTCACTCCTACTGTGACAATGATTCGTAGATATGCCAGTGCCACTAATCTGTAAGGTTGGTTATAGTAGCCATGCAGACGTTCATTGGGGATTCTAGCATGGGTGGCTCATGTAATGGATGGGAAGGAGGATAGTACTTCTTTATGCGGCTGCCATTAAAAAAGCCTATTCCTTCGCCTTCAAGTGTCTCTAACTCAACATTCCCTGTTCTACCAATCATGCGTACTCTGAAAGGCCCTAGCCCCCGAAACTTCATCTTCTGTTTATGTCCTTTTACAGAGTATAGCAGAACAAGTTTCCCTTGTTCAAAGTCTCGCTGTTTGACATGCTTGTCAAACCACATCTTTCCTCGAGCCTTCTCACAAATCAGAGAGTGAGTGGTGAGGAGTCGGGTCTCCGTTAGGCGCTATAACTCCACTAAGCGATTTGTCCAAGCCTCTCTTCCCTCCCAACGCTCCTGGACTGCTATCCTTAAGCTAGGGATGAAGAATTCTAAGGGTAAAATGGCTTTAGTTCCGTACGTCAGCCTAAAAGGCATCTGTCCTACAGCCGTTTTGTAAGCTGTGTGATAGGCCCACAAGGCCGCCATTAGCTTGTTGTCCCACTCACTTCTTGAAGTAGACACTACCTTTGTAAGCACGTTGACTAAGATTTTATTCGTGGATTCGACTTGGCCATTAGCCTGATGGTAATAGGGAGAGGACTTCTGATGAATTATTAGGAAGGTAGAGAGCAGGTGGGAAATCATCTCATTAACAAAGTGCGTGCCTTGGTCGCTTACAAGTTTAATTGGATAGCCAAACCGTGAAATGACATGCTCCCACAAGAACTTTGCAGTGGTTCTAGCATCATTCTTCCTCGTGGCTTGTGCCTCTGCCCACTTCGTTAGATAATCGGTTGCCACTATGATGTAGCGAGCTTGGGAATATTGTGCTGCAGGACTGATAGGTCCAATAAAATCGATGCCCCATTTTTCAAAGGGTTGTTGGGCTATGACATGGGTCAACTCCATCTTGTCTTTTCGCACATGCACTTTGGTCTTTTGGCACTCATCGCAGTGCTTGACGAACAAATGTAGAGTCTCTGTCTGGTCAATATTTACTGTGGCATTTTCCTTTTACCCATCATCAATCTCAGTGGCAAGGAAAGTTTATTCTTTATTGTCTGTTGTTTGCTTTCGAATGGTAGACATTATGACTTGTGAAAGTCTGAGGTACACTTGATAGCAGATGACACAAGATTGTCAAAGAATTATGCACAAATCAGATAACCAGTTCTGACAGATGAAGGATTACCTATTACATATCACACATCCTCCATGACTAAAGAATCTAGATAACTTCAATACTAGTTTATGTCCATGTTGGGTAGGTATGTACAGATATACAGAATCTAGTATGAAGACATGATCATCTATGATGATGTCATGTAGTATTACGAAACGACTATAGAAAATCAGATGTAGCCCATAGGCTCGTAGCACATGGTTTACATCCTCAGAAGCCAATGCCCATAGGACGCATCAAAATAAGATTACCAGAACTAGAAGATGAAGGCGAGGGGGGTAAGTTCAGGTGCAACTCCACAGTTTCTGTCCCCTGTTGGTTTACAGAGAAAAGAATTTCCAGAAACATTTATAGTGACAGTACTTCTGTGAATATTATTTCACAAGTCCAGTTTGAGGAGGTTTGGGAGATTCACAATAGATGAAGGGATGATTCCTTGAAAATTATCGTCATGTAGATCCCATGATCTAAAATTCACTCTACAGACGTTGATTTTTGCTCTGTAACAACTTTTAATTCCATTAAGAGTGTCACTGTCTCCATAGAATAATATCCTCGGTCTGACACCAATTGAAACCTTCCATGACCAGCTGATGAGCTCGCACAACCAAATTCAAACCATTTACATGGTTGAATTGTTTAGCAATGTCCTGACCAAACGTATAGCCAGCACCTCGTGGTGATATGCCCCATCCGCAGCGTTCATCAAGGCCTGATCACAGTAAATCACACATGGGTCTCTCATGTGGAACCTCTCGAAACCATTCCAAATCTCTAGCTTTCAATAGGAACAATCAGAGGTAGATAGTCGAAAAGATCAGTAAATTTTTCCAGACATTTGCATTTCCATACTTTCTCAGACACTCTCGTAAACTCATACACTTGTATAATCTGCCTGCTTTCATGATTTTCCCCAGTCCTCTCTAGTAGAAGACTCCCGGTCAAAGAAGGCCACGTCCTGTCTCAGAATTACTCGTAAATAAAGGCTCTGAATCCGCTGCTTGTCGCTCACCTGTGACTATTCAGCATGTCAATTCTGGAGAACTTGATGCAGGACACTCTGAGAAGCATTCTCGACGAAGGAATTAATGATCTGGGCGCCATAGCCTGAGATCTGATCAATAATAGCAGACCAGAGCAACCCGAAATCTGATGAAGAGAAGAAGAAAATGAAGAATCAGGGCCCCCCTATTCCAATTCCTCCTTCTGCCTAATAAAGCGATTCCCCCCCAAATTGTCTTCCGCTTAATAAAGCGGCTGGCTTTTCTTTTAGCCATTGAGTGATACATGTTAAACCTACTGCTGCAGCTCTATCTCGTATTGCTGCTATTCAACTCTGCACCGAACAAAGCTACCCACATTTCCCAAAATCGGTTCCTTCAAGTTTATGCTTATTGTCTTGTCAAACTGCCCTGCACGGCTGAGAAGATCAACCATACAAATGTGGTGCTCTTTTGTCGGAATGATGCAACACACAGCACTCATAGTATGAAAGTACATAAGCCCCTCCTCCATTCGCCCTGCAAGACTGCAAGCAGTAAGCATAACAACAAATGTGACACTATCTGGCTCTACATGTTCTACCAACATTTTCCAGAATGAGTTGACAACCCTTTTAGCATTGCCAAGGTCAGCATACCCAGATATTAGGGCATTCCAAGAGACAACATTTGGTGCTGCTAGCTTATCAAACACTTCTTCTGCTTTTGCGAATGCACCACACTTAGCATACATGCTCACCAATCCATTGCCTAGCACAATATCATGAGTTTCCATTAGCCCCAGCCTCCGAATCTCAGCATGTCAAACAAGTTCCAAAACAGTGTGAACCTTTAGTACCCTCCGCTTAATTTCCATAACAATGATACCGAAAAGAAGTATTTATACTGCTGAACTAGTGGCATACCAAAAAGATCCACTTATTCCATATGTAAAAGTCTTATTTGTTGATTGTAATATAGTTAAAACCCATGTCCAATGGTTGACAACATCTGGACAGACACCCTCTAATTACATGTGATGATAAGAAGCAAGTGCCTTGGCAAATGGTCCATGTTCAGCATAACCTTTTTGGTGGATTCCACATCTCGGATGCGCAGCAGTTCGACATCCACCCCCTCTAATCCTACGCATCCTCCGAATGGGCCAACTACCCATGATCATTATCATCAAGATCCACAAACAGATCAATCTCTTCATTATGCATTTCCGGTATATCAACAAGATTATCTGTCATATCATCTGTCTCTTCCATTGGAGTTTCTTCTCGTTGCTCTTCTCTTGAAAATTCTTCCAATACATAATCTTCATCATCTCTTTTCTTGAAAATCTTGATTCTTTTTCTAGCAATAGGCATTCTAAGCACTGTCCCATCCAATTCTGTCAGCTCATATGTTGCATTATCAAAGACATGTCTGACTATGTACGGCCCAAACCATCTTTTCACCATCTTTCGAAGTGCAGTATGCTAATTTTCAAGGCTGCTATCAAAGACTAATACCCAATCTCCCTCTTCTATTGCTCTAGGCCGCAAGCGATGCTTGCTATCAAACCTGTCCTTATTTCTTAGTCTAGCAACCTTCAACCTGTCAATAGCTAGCTGAATATCCTCTGGTCTTCTCTCCAACTATCGAATCCGAAGAGCTAAGATCTCCTCTCTCGTCAAATCCTCCTGCCAAGGTAAAACTAACCAAGTCAAAGCACAAGTCTCAGTCGGCATAACAGGTTTCTGACCATACATCAACTCTGTAGGCATATATCCTGTGGTAACACTGTGAGTCGTACGATCAGCCCACAAAGAAAATGGTAGAAGTCTCAGCCATTCTCCAATCCGTCCTCTGCATGCTTTGGCTAATGCTTTCACTATCGGCAGATGCCCTCTTTCACTCTTCCCATTTCCCTCTGGATTATATGTTCTAGTTAGAGCCAACTTGATTCCTAACTGAGAGAAAAACTCCCTAGCTTCATCTGCATCCAATTCACCGCAATCCGTAGTGATCTTACCCACACAACCATACCTGCAAAAAATTTCTTCCAATAAGAACTTACACACTGCACTAGTGGTCTTTGTTCTCAAAGATCTACCCTCAACATGATTGGTAAGATCCTCTCTAGCCAAAACAATATATCTCATCTGCCATAGACCCATAAGCATAGTAACCAAATCAACTACCCACTTATAATGAATGCATAGCGGATAGGTCGGATGAAGCTCATCTCGATGATGCACTACCGAATACATCTGACAGTCTCTGCTAGTCTCAACAAAGTGAGAAACATCTCTATACATGCCTTTTCACCAATATTTCTCCTTGATTTTCTCATAAGTAGCCCACACTCCTCTATGACCAGCCCAAGGACTCTCATGAAACTCTCTCATCACCTGTAACTGTGTCTCTCTATCGCAGACAACCCACAAAGGTAATCCGCCTCTTTTCTTCGGATGCTTCCAAAGAAATCCGTCCTTGAGAAGATAACCATAGGCTTTCCTTCTGATCTTCTTGAACTCTTCATCTATCCATTCATCTCTTTTACTTAGTGTACTAAGATACTTGCCAATCTGCAACCAATCTCCAACATAGACTTCTTCTATGAAAGCCACAATATCATAGACATGACAAACATGATCAACCATAGTGGCTGAAATTTCTACATCATCCTCTTCTGCAAGCAGAGTCTCCTCATCATCATATCTAGCTCTAGACAGCATATCTGCCCACTGGATTATCCTTCCCTGCTATGTGTTTAAAATCCGGATTTAATGACTTGATGTATGCAATCCATCTCAGCATAGCTATATCCGGAGTAGAGCAACTCGTAATCATACCAATCAATGGCAAACAATCTGTCTCTACCACAACTGAAGCTCCAATAAAGTACTCCTTGTCACATTTGAGAGCCATAACAATCCCCAGTAACTCCCTCTTGATTTGTGGATATCTCCTCTGTCTCTTGTTTAGAACTTTCGCCCCAAACCGAATAGCATACCTATTTCCATCTGCATCATCTTGACCCACAGCCCAACCTATGCCAATTGGACTAGTGTCAACTGTCAATACAATAGGCTTTCCGCAATTATAATCCGCTTTCCTAAGAGTAGGAGCATTCTGCAATAACTTCTTCAATTTCCGCATGGCTCTAGTGTGGCTTTCATCCCAATAGAATTTCTACCCCTTTCGAAGAAACTGATATAAACAATCTGCTATGTGTGCAAAATGAGGTATCCAAATCATATAAAACACACAAGCTCCAATGAATCTCCGTACCTCTGAAGTGGTAGAACAATACTCCGCAATCTTGCTTATAGCATCCACCTTATTAGGTGAGGGTTTCCTGCCATAATATCCACACATATGTCCAACAATGATAACCTCATTCACTCCAAAAATAGATTTTTGCCTTGAAAGTGTCAAGTTTACTTCTTCTAACCTGGCCAAAATCTTCTCACATGCTGAAATATGATCAGCCACAAAGTATCTGCATCCCTGCCCATTTAGACTCTCATTCTTCTCTTCTTCTGCACACCCCTTAATGGGCACATCATCCAAGAAAGGCATAGTAAGCTAAGGTATGTAATCTCGAAGGACCTTATGCATGGCATTCATCATATGCGCAACAGAATAAGTGGCACCTTGAGGCAAGGTACACATCCTGACAAGCCTAATAGGAGTTCTCTTGGTGGTTATGTCCCTGCTTTCCAAAGCCAGCTGAAATTGATCATATCCTGAATACAAATCACCTAAAGAATAGATGGCACGTCCAGCAAATGCTTCTGCAAACTCATCCACAACTGGACCTGTTGTGGACCTATACTAACATTCCTGATAGTAAATCTGTTCATTGGCTGCATGTCCTGTATAAATCAGAGAGTACCATTCTTCTTTGGAACCATAAACCACCTGTTTGAGTATGGTGCAGATGAAGGCTCAAGAATTCCCATCCTGATTTTCTCATTCAATAAATCAATCAGCTTTGACAGGTGTGCTTTAGGCACTGGAATAGGTCGGAGATTCCATGGAATATGAGGAATAGTAAAAATGACCATAGGAGCAACAATATCAGGATTTACACATCCAATCTCATGCGGGAAAAAAGCAAATCCCCTTCCATGTCGCTCAAGCATCTCTTGAAAGCATTACTTCTCTATGGGTAGCAAGAAATCACCATTTTCAATTTTCAATTCAGCAAGAGTCTCTACTAAAAAATTATGACCAATATGCTCCGGATTCCTCAAAATTGGCTATTTAGCAGCCCTCTCTATTTGCTGATCACTGTCAGGTGGAAGCGGTACAGCTACCGGCTTCACCTTCTTATCCACAGTTTTGTATTTCGTGTCAACCCTGGCTTCATTATGCTCTTCTGCATTACTCAAATCTTGCTGTAAATCAGAAATTCTGCACTCCAATGGTTGAATATCCTCAGCCCTCTGCTCTATGGACTTCATAGAAACAGCCCTAAACTCTGGATGCTGAAATATTTCAGCAGTAAACTCTATTGGCTGAAAGTTTTCAGCCCTCTGTGTCTTTGAAAGCTAATCATAACCAGCTGGAAACTCTGTTTGCTGAATTTCTTTAGCACTCAACACTTTTTGCTGAGCCACCTTAACCTCTGACTCAATCTATGACACAAAATCTGCAATTTCATGAAACATGTCCAGTGATTACACTAATACATTACTGTGACAACTCCGCATATCATTTTTCAGCATATCTCCCATCTCGGTCATCGTATCTGCACAAATCACACTGTCATACATCCCATCTATGTGCTCATCATCCTCTAAAATTCCTACATTTTTCAAATTTTTCTCCTTCTTGCATATGTACTGCCTGGCAACTCTAGGCAACCTAGAAATCTTCTGATAGCTCATCGAACTGTTTGCTGAAATCCCAACAAAACTGGAGGAGAAAACACTGCTGCCAGGAGGCGAGAACTCCAATCTCCTCTGCTCTGTACCACCGTCGTCTCGCGAAACGGCGGTACCTAATGAAAACCTGAATCCCTCACAGTGGGCAAATGTGCATCTCTGAGAGTATCCCTGTTTCTAACATGGTTCACACACACAGTCATAAACTGAACTGCTCTCATACCATCTTTACTGCGAATCCGTGCATAAGCAGATCCATCATCCATTACCTTTGTTTCCACGCGCATCTCTGTGATGAATGGCTGTCCAAGAATTATAGGATAAGAGCATGAATCCTGCACAAAGAAATGAAAATCCTCCTCTACATCACCAATAGAAACCCTGACACTAGGACATGCAGCATACAAATCACCTGCAGTGTTATTGGCGGCTCTCATACACCACCCATGCTCTACATCCATAGGCCATCTGTTACTCTCATAAACTCCACAAACTATGAGATTAATCTCTGAACCATGATCCACCAATGCAACATAAGGCACCTGTTTCTCTCCAATCTTTACCATCGTCTCTGTAGTTTCCCTAGCCCAATGGCTCCGTGAAAAGTGACTACGCGGTATCAAGACAAGCTCATCAGTTTCAGCATAATGCATAGGCTGAACCCTCTTCTCTACCTGCGGAAAAACAGAAGTATTCTCAACCATAACCTCATCCTCATCCTCATCCAACTCCCCAATCAAAACTCCCTGTGTATCAATGGTAGGCAATGCATGTCTTTTCCTCTTCAGGACCTCCTGAAACTCTCTTTTCGAGATACCCAAAACCTCAGAAATAGTGAAAGTCACCTCACTGCCAAGTATCTTGTCATTAAAGATTTTCTTTATGTCTATAGATGTCTCAATATCGGACATCAATCTAAACCCTGGCTGCTTTCTCTCTCTAGGCTCTTGCCTCTTTTCTCTCTTTTGAGCATCTTCCATCTGTCGATCTGGCCCTGGTCTCAAAGACGGTCCTACAATAGGTGGTGTAACAAACTCACCCCCTCTAGTCTTCTTAGCTGCACTTGGATTTTCTTCATCCCTCTTACGCTTCTCCTCAACAAGTACATCTGCTCCATGAGACTTAGCCAAATAAGCATAAATAGAGTACCTGTCAATAGGTGAATCCCAACCTGTCTCTGATCTGATGCTAGAGCATGCATTAGTCAAAACAGTTTGCTGAATTTTTCCCTTGTTTGCAGTCTCCATAGCATAAGTCCATAGTGTTGACTAAGTCTCTGATCCCTTCTCAATCTGGACTCCATATGCAAAAGCATCATCTCTAGCTGTCACATAAGAAGTACGCACAGCCATGTTGTCCACTAACTTCTTCATTCCATGTTTACCAAAGTTGGTAGCAAGTGGAGCTCCTGTCTCAGTCAACCAAATCTTACCATCTTGCCCCCAATATACCAAATTCTTCCTCCTTGCATCCTGAAAAGATTCACAATCCTTGCAATGCTGATGGTCCGTACTATCGCACCAAATACATCTCCGATCTCTCCTAGGTACACTAGGAGCACTCCTAGGTGCAGTAGGAGCACTAGAAGAAGTAGTAGGCGCAGTCGAAGCAAACGGCTCTTTCAATTTTCCTACCAACTCTGCTTTAACTGACTCCAGTGTCAAATCCGTTATGCCTTTGATTATGTCATCAAGAGAGGTAGGCACCAATGGAGCGGATGGTTTTGGAGTAGAAGGTGTAGGCATCGGTCGTGGAACAGGAGGAATAGGTGGAGTGGAAACAGTAGGCACTGGCATAGGCCAAGAAACTGGCTGAGGAGGAGAAGAAATAACAGGGATAGAAGCAGGCATAGGAGCAGATGATGGTGTTGGTGTCATGGAACCATTCTGTAGGCGGGTCTTCCATATCCTCCTCTTGGTCAAAGTCGAGACTGCATCCTGGGCATCCTGTCAATCTGTTTTAAGACCCATAGGCTTCGTGCGATCCTCAAGAAGCTCACCCAACTCTTCCTGAAGAGCAGGATCTGCATCTTGCAAGAAAAGCTCAACTTTTTCAACATCCAATGCTCTTTGTTCAATGGCATCAAGCTAACTATACCTCTCTTCAAATTCCCGAATAAGCTCTGAAGCAGCTAGACCTTTGTTTGGCATGTAGACCCACTCTCGGAATGACCGCCGAGTAGCCATATCAAAGTCCTCAAGGAAATATTCTTCTTTTAGGGCCTTCTTAAAATCTTGCCAATGTGTATTTTGAATAAAAAGATCAGTCACTTTTGCCCTCAAAGTGGGTGTGACAAGACGAAGGAAATACTTACTCATAAGTCCAGCAGGAACTCCAAAAAACC
This sequence comes from Lygodium microphyllum, assembly GCF_053477565.2. Lineage (NCBI taxonomy): Eukaryota > Viridiplantae > Streptophyta > Polypodiopsida > Schizaeales > Lygodiaceae > Lygodium > Lygodium microphyllum. The sequence goes on along the minus strand of NC_141137.1, from coordinate 187,202,376 downwards.
CCATCTTGATCTCATATGTCTTCAAATATGCTGAAACATTACAGCCATCAAATAGCTTCTTCTCATTCTCAACTGCTTCAATAGCCTTAGTTGCACTGTTTGCATTCTCTTGCTCTGAATAGAGTTGCCTTTGCTGAGACAACTGCTGTTGATGCAATTGTTGTTGCTGCTGCATATATAATTGTGTTTGCTGATTTTGGAGCTACATATACATGGACATATTCTGCAAAATCTGCTTTAGATCCTCTGTTGAAGTACTTGACGCAGCAGTCATTGATGGAGCTGAAGTAGAGGACGTAGCTGGAATCGTGGAAGAGGCTGAAGTATCTCCCATCTTGAAATTTGTGTGACGCTTTCACGTCGGGTTCACCAAAGATGTCGAAGGGCTTGTGAAAGCAATGTCGCGTATTCAGAAGACCTTGATATATGTCAAGATGGAAGATCAATCAAATGAATAATCCAATGTCAGAGATTAAACTCATCATCAAACTTGTTCTAGCATTCAATTATGAGTCATATATTTTTAATAGCCATACAACAATTCCAGAATTCAATCAATAAATTCTGCTTAGGCTTCAGCATGTCATACAGGTAGAGTGCACCAATAACATTCATGTAGTCCACTGAAAGTAGATTCCTCTCTTCTACAGTGAGCTCAATAACAAGTTTTCAGAGCTAATCCTAGCGGAATAGGATGAGTAGGTGACAATATGTTGTTATGATGTGATGTTTTTATAAACCTCCCTTCAAATGCAGAGTCTCTGTCTGGTCAATATTTACTGTGGCATTTCCTTTTTACCCATCATCAATCTCAGTGGCAAGGAAAGTTTATTCTTTATTGTCTGCTATTTGCTTTCGAATGGTAGACATTATGACCTGTGAAAGTCTGAGGTACACTTGATAGCAGATGACACAGGATTGTCAAAGAATTATGCACAAATCAGATAACCAATTCTGACAGATGAAGGATTACCTGTTACATATCACACATCCTCCATGACTAAAGAATCTAGATAACTTCAATACTAGTTTATGTCCATGTTGGGCAGGTATGTACAGATATACAGAATCTAGTATGAAGACATGATCATCTATGATGATGTCATGTAGTATTACGAAACGACTATAGAAAATCAGATGTAGCCCATAGGCCCGTAGCACATGGTTTACATCCTCAGAAGCCAATGCCCATAGGATGCATCAAAATAAGATTGCCAGAATTGGAAGGTGAAGGCGAGGGGGGTAAGTTCAGGTGCAACTCCACAGTTTCTGTCCCCTGTTGGTTTACAGAGAAACGAATTTCTAGAAACATTAATAGTGACAGTACTTCTGTGAATATTATTTCACAAGTCCAGTTTGAGGAGGTTTGGGAGATTCACAAAAGATGAAGGGATGATTCCTTGAAAATTATCGTCATGTAGATTCCATGATCTGAAATTCACTTTGCAGACGTTGATTTTTGCTCTGTAACAACTTTTAATGCCATTAAGAGTGTCACTGTCTCCACAGAATAATATCCTCGGTCTGACACCAATTGAAACCTTCCATGACCAACTGATGAGCTCGCGCAACCAAATTCAAACCATTTACATGGTTGAATTGTTCAGCAATGTCCTGACCAAACGTATAGCCAGCACCTCGTGGTGATATGCCCCATCCGCAGCGTTCATCAAGGCCTGATCACAGTAAATCACACATGGGTCCCTCATGTGGAACCTCTCGGAACCGTTCCAAATCTCTGGCTTTCAATAGGAACAATCAGAGGTAGATAGTCGAAAAGATCAGTAAAATTTTCCAGACATTTACATTTCCATACTTTCTCAAGCACTCATCGTAAACCCATACACTTGTATAATGTGCCTGCTTTCATGATTTTCCCTAGTCCTCTCCAGTAGAAGACTCCAGGTCAAAGAAGGCCACGTCCTATCTCAGAATTACTCGTAAATAAAGGCTCTAAATCCACTGCTTGTCGCTCACCTATGACTATTTGGCATGTCAATTCTGGAGAACTTGATGCAGGACACTCTGAGAAGCATTCTCGCCGAAGGCATTAATGATCTGGACGCCATAGCCTGAGATCTGATCAATAATAGCAGACCAGAGCAACCCGAAATCTGATGAAGAGAAGAAGAAAACGAAGAATCAGGGCCCCCCTATTCCAATTCCTCCTTCCGACTAATAAAGTGATTCCCCCCCAAATTGTCTTCCGCTTAATAAAGCGGCTGGCTTTTCTTTCAGCCATTGAGTGATACATGTTAAACCTACTGCTGCAGCTCTATCTCGTATTGCTGCTATTCAACTCTGCACCGAACAGAGCTACCCACATTTTCCAAAATCGGTTCCTTCAAGTTTATGCTTATTGTCTTGTCAAACTGCCCTGCACGGCTGAGAAGATCAACCATACAAATGTGGTGCTCTTTTGTCGGAATGATGCAACACACAGCACTCATAGTATGAAAGTACATAAGCCCCTCCTCCACTCGCGCTGCAAGACTACAAGCAGTAAGCATAACAACAAATGTGACACTATCTGGCTCTACATGTTCTACCAACATTTTCCAGAATGAGTTGACAACCCTTTTAGCATTGCCAAGGTCAGCATACCCAGATATTAGGGCATTCCAAAAGACAACATTTGGTGCTACTAGCTTATCAAACACTTCTTCTGCTTTTGCGAATGCACCACACTTAGCATACATGCTCACCAATCCATTGCCTAGCACAATATCATGAGTTTCCATTAGCCCCAACCTCCGGATCTCAGCATGTCAAACAAGTTTCAAAACAGTGTGAACCTTTAGTACCCTCCGCTTAATTTCCATAACAATGATACTGAAAAGAAGTATTTATACTGCTCAACTAGTGGCATACCAAAAAGATCCACTTATTCCATATGTAAAAGTCTTATTTGCTGACTGTAATATAGTTAAAACCCATGTCCAATGGCTGACAACATCTGGACAGACACCCTCTAATTACATGTGATGATAAGAAGCAAGTGCCTTGACAAATGGTCCATGTTCAGCATAACCTTTTTGGTGGATTCCACATCTCAGATGCGCAGCAGTTCGACACCGTTCCTTGACACTATGTGCCCTAAGATGCATCCGTGTTTCACCCAGAACTGGCACTTTAAGGGGTTCAACGAGAGGTGGTATAACTTGCACCTTTCAAAGACAGCTCTCAATTTCTCTAAGTGTTCGGCCCAACTAGAGTGTATTCATAAGTTGTCTACAAACACTTCCAGTTCGCGCCTAAGCATGTCCTTAAAGATAGTGCACATTAGGCGTTGAAAAGTTGCAGGTGCGTTCATCAGCCCAAAAGGCATGACAATGTAGGCGAATACACCCCATTCCGTGGCAAATGCAGTCTTGTGCATGTCGTCATGGTGCACTTGCACTTGATTATAGCCCGAGAAACCATCCAGAAAACTGTAGGCTTCTTTACCTGCTACCCTCTCAAGCATGTGCTCAGTGTAAGGTAAAGGATAGTTATCCCTCTTTGTAGCGGCATTCACTTTCTTGTAGTTCACGCACACTCGGATTTTTCCATTTTTCTTCATGACAATCACGATAGGTGATACCCAGTCCGTGTGCTCGATCTCATATATGAATCCTGCCCTCATGAGTTTATCAATCTCCTCTTTTACTACATGGGCGTGTTTGGGATTCATGGGGTAAGGTCTTTGTTTCGTTGGCACTGCATCAGGGACCATTGGGATATTATGAGTCACAACCCTAGGGTCAACTCCCTTAAGTCATCCGATGTCCAGGCAAATACGTCAATGTACTCTTGCAAGAGTGCAACAAGTTTGGTCTCCTCATCCTCCGTCAAGTCATTTGCAATGAATACAAGCCTTGGCTTTTCACCTTCCCTAGCTAAGTTAAATTTCTTGACTTTGGTGGGTCCCTCGATCGGTTCACTAGTTTGGCCTTGTCTTTTCGCACCTAGTAGAATGACCACTCTGTCACCCTTTTTAAATTTTGTAAACCGTTTGGGTAGATCCTATGGTTTCTTTTGCCTTTCTGCTTCTGAGTCCTTTGCTTGCTTCCTGGCCTCCTCCTTTAGCCTCCTGTGCCTTAGGTGGACTGGCAAGTCTCCCTTGGTGCGTTTGACTTTAGAAGGTTGTGGTATCTCGGGATCACTCTCAATGCTAACTCTCGACTCTGAGTTAAACTCGCATCCCTCACTTGAGGAAGGTGTTTCCCCAGGGGGTCGTAGTTCAGTTAGGTGCATCCGTCTTGAGCACTGGGATTACCCATGGTCGTGTAACTCCGGCTTGCTCGTAATCCACGGCTCCTATGTGTTCTAGCCAGGATCTGTCACACTCCATTCGCATGACTCCTTTTTCTTTCTGACTGGTCCTTCCTCTCCTAGGCCTCGAGTCTGCCCTGATTTGTTCTATCGCTTTTCCTTCTGTGTCGTACTCTATTGTATCTATCTCTTCTTCACTCTCCTCTCCCGTAGAGTTACAGTCCTCATACTCCTCGTCATCAGAGTCCTGTCCTTCTGACTGCTCATCATCACCTAAGCTTTCCTCTCCAGTCTCCTTGTCATCTAAAGCCCAGTTATATAACAAATTGAGGTCATGGACCTTGGTCCATTTCCATTCTGGCTTAGCTAATAGATCACGTAGAGGTTTTAAGTTAGCAGCCAAGTTGCCTTCCAGTTTATTGGTCAGATACTCTACGATTTCTTGAAGCTCTAGTTTGTTGTTGGGGATATGGAATGAGGCTGGTTTGCTTGGGTTGAGTGAGCTTCCTGCCATCATGCAGAGTGGCACAATTGGCTCCTCAATTGGCATGGTTGCGGCTTTAGCAGCCTGCCGATATAGTTCTTCCTCATCCGAGAATGGTAGGTCAATGGTTGCCAAAACGTGCATCCAATCCCTCTCATCCTCAGGGCAAGGAATATATTTAGTGAGTGATCCATAGGGTTTAGTCGTTTGAGTATCGCCTTTCAGCATAGCTGAGATGGCATCTAGGTCAACAGGGGTCATCTTCCAAGTGTCCATCTCTACCCTTACTGCACTAGTTCTGTTCCCTAGGAAAATCAAACCATTGCCCCAGTGCTCAATGACACGCGTATTCCTCATCCAAGGTCAGCCTAATAGTATGTCGTAATCCACTCCCTTCATGACAATGAAGTTTATGGAAAATTGCACACCGGCAATCTTTACTGGCTAATTCTTTAGGACCTCGAATGGTCTTACCTTCATTCCATTTAACACAATATTAGTGAGTTTGGGAATCTCCCAATTCCCATTTTTTGAATACTAAAAAGGTGGCACCCGGATAACATGCCCATAAGTTTCTTAAAACTATATGATGTGACCTATCATTGGAAGGCTCTTGAAAAATGGAATCTATTGAGCTATAGAGCGCTCGATTTGGAGTTATAGTGTTCAAGTTATGGCAAATCCAAAGATTTAACCATGTGTCCCAAACTTATGGAAATTTTCCATATTCCCCAATATGGTGTTATTTGCTAACGTGACGTTAAACCTGGCAATCTCTACAGGAGGGTTTCTCCATGCCTCTAAGACTGCATGGCTTAGTACACTAACACCTGTGCCTGTGTCTACAATTCCTTTTCACGTCATATCTCCTAAGGCTAGGATGGGTAAAACTACATGCATTTTAGTGCCTTCCCAAAAAGCATTAATGTGCAAAGACTTAGGAGCTGAGTGTAGAGTTAGACTTGGGATCTGTGTAACTGCATCATGATCTTGCGGATCAGCACCCACAAGTCCTATGTGTCTCTCCATCAAGTCTTTTAACTCCTGCCATAAGGAATGATTTTGCCTAAGCAAGTCTTCCAAGCTTAGAGTTACTGGAGTAGACAACAAGGTTGTGAGGAGGCTACTGGGCTCTTGTCTTCCCCTGAGGCTAGAATTTCTAGGCCATGCGTTATGTCTGCCCTGGCAAGTTTCCCCTTGGCCTTGCTACTGAGTTGCCCCCAGTGGTGCAGGTATGCTCACAGCTTGTGGTTTTGAAGGTGAGACTGGTGTGCTCACGCTGGAGAAATCGTCAATAGGATCTTCTAATATGGGTTCAGCATCCTTGAGGTGCTTTTGGGCGTCCTTGACCCACTCCTTGACCTTAGCTATAGCCTCGAGCTGCCGTTTGGGATGGGGATATTCCCCTACCTTGGCACTCCCTAGCTCGGCCGTCTTAGGAGCTGAGGTCTCCGTCTCTACGTCTGTGACCCTCTTTCCCATTACTAACGTAGTCGCTTCCTCGGTTTTAAGATTTATATTTTCTTCAGTTCTCTTTTTCCGTCTCCTCCAGCTTTTCTTTCCTATTGAGGTTGCATCAAGGTTACTTAGCCCTAGCAAAGAGATGCCTGCCTGTTTTGTTTGAGCTCGCATCATAACATGTAGTGGGATGGGTGTATCCTCACTGTCAAAGGTTTCCACTCCAAAAAGCCCCAAAGGCACCGATGGCATGTTGGCAGAGCTGGTTGATGGCTTCTGCCTAGGACAGTCAGGAAACAGATGTGTGATTCCACACTCTATGCATCGAAGATCCTCTTTGTCCTTGTTAGCTTGTTCTCGTTCTGGGCAGCATGATGAAATGTGGCTTGGGTGGCCACAAGTCCAGTATGTGACTGGATCTTGGCTTGGCCCTCCAAAGCCTCGGCCTCTTCCTCTTCCTAAAGCCATCACCGGCACCGGCCGATAGTCCATCAGGACTAGGTTGCCCTCCTCGTCATAGGATACGTACGGGTTGACATATGTTTCTTCCTCATTAAGCTCCTCCACAAAGTGAATAGGAGCATTGCTAGATGCGTGGGTTACAAAAGGCCTTGGTGGTTTGGGTATACCAGTTGGGTTCATCTCCAGCCTAGGAATGGCAGGTCTTGAGTCAGTCGTGGTGCTGGGAGAGCTAACTGGGCTCCCCTCCCAAAGAAATTGGGTGGCCTATTATCTAAGTATGGAGGGTTGTACTGCTGCGCGTATGGGAATCTGCTTGGCATTCTACAATGCACTGCATCATGCCCGAATCTACCGCAATTTGAGCACAACCGAAATCTAGGATCTTGGCACTCAACTGGGAGGTGATTGCCGCCGCAGTATATACATTGTACATGTGATCTCACAGGCTTCCTTACCAGCTCTTGCAACTGTGCAATCTCCATTCTCATTTCTGCCATCCCCTTGTCGTGGTCTACACTCTTTCCTTTATCCTGCACACTAGTAGTTGCTTTTTCCCCCGAAGTAGTTGATCTCTCAGGGTCCCTCTGGCTTGCACTCTCTCGGTTGGTAGTCCTCATGCTGCATTTCCTTATTTGATCATCTACGCGTATTGCCTCCTAGAAAACTCTAGCTAGCACGTCTCGTTGCAAGGTGGAGTTACTGGCCAAAACCTTGTAGAGCTCCTCACTCCGAATCCCATTCATGAACACTGTAGACACTGCCCTCTCGGTAGGTCACTCATTGGCAGGGATTCTCTTGTAGAGGCTATGCACCTGAGTGACGTAATCCCTAACGTCTTCCTTCTCCCTTTGACTGATATTCATCAACCTAACGATGAGGTTATCCAAATATCTTGCCTCCAGAACGCTCTTGATGAACAGGCCCTTAAGGTGAACAAAGTTTGTATGTTCTGCGTCATCGATACTAGAATACCAGGTCCTCCCCTTATCGCCTAAGCACAGCCAAAATCTTGAGCTCACTGTGCAGGGTCAGTAAGACCATTTGCCTCACATACTTGCTCGAATTGCTCTATGAAGCTGTACGGGTCACTGCTAGGTTCGTATCTAGCTAGTTGTTTTGCTACGATGGGGATTCTAGCCTGCCCTTTGTTGGGGGTAAAGGCGCCTCCGCCGTGCCGCCCCGCGTATTACTACACTGACAGTACCCGCCACTGCACACTGCAGGTGGCGGGCGCCCGTCACGTCACTTTATTCTTTATTCTTTTAGTGATAGTTTGAATAAAGGAAGGCCCGGTCACACATTGTGACTGTTGGAGTTCCCATTTCTTGTCTCTCTCTTTCTTGCTCTTGCTCTCCCGCCATAGCTCGCATGCAAGCTTCGATCCTTCTCACCTTTCAACTGGTATCAGAGCTTGGCATTGTCTTACTCGAGCTCAACTCGGTGCTTCCCGACCTTCGCATAGACTCGCTTCACGCATTGGGTCTCCATCCTGGCAGCCATAGCCGACCTCTCGAGCTCCCGACTCTCCCCGGCTTCCCAAGCTCCATCCTGGCCTTCTTGAGCTTCATCAGGGCCTTGCCCTTGAGGTATTGCTTCAGCATTTGCAGGCATTTGAGTGTATTCTCAGTTTGAAACAGGGCAGGAACAAAGGGCAGCCACTCTTCTTGAGCTCCATAGCTCATATCTTCCCTCCTCTTTGCATTGGGCCTTCATGGCTTGGTATGTGCCTACCTTGGGCCATCATTGAGCCCCCCCCAACCATCCTAACTCCACATGATTGGCAGCAGCGCTCCAGGCCTCAACACGCTGAATATGGCACCCATTTTCAGACTTTGACCTCCACGTTTTACAACTGAATGCTTTGTTGCTCATGGAGCACTCATCATTGGCCTATTTGGAGGGCATTTGAGCCATTTTTGGATGTCATTTTGATGCTTTCGCTTGACATTGAGGTTGGGAGCTCATCATTCTCAGTTTTGAAACTGTCATTCACTGCATAACAGTGCTGGAAACAAGTCAGCACCCCTGATACTGACATTTGTTGCTTATGCCTCATTCCACTGGAGCTATTTGATGCCCGTATGTGGTCTACTTCCTACCCGGATGTATTGGGGATGTATGCATTTGGTTTGACCATGATTTTGGCTTGAATTCGGGGCTGAAATCTACTGTTTAGAACAGTAAATACATGCTGGAATAACAGTGGGCTGAAGGTACTTTACATGCTTTGGCACTTACCTACTGATACTGGATGTATGCTTTGAGCTTTGGCATGATGTCTCTGACATTTGGGGACGACTTGGAGCATATGTATGAGATTATGGGATGCTTTTGAGCTTTGCATTAGCTCCATATTCACTGGCATTTGGACCGACTTGGCATGCTCGTGGACCACCTATGCCTCATGTCGCTGCTTGACAGTTAGGCTTTTGCATTACATGCTTTGGTTCATGACATATGCTATTTGGTTCGTGTATGCCATACCAACATTTGGAGCTTGGATTTGGATGTATTTGAGCATTCCCGGCTTACTTGATCACTGATCTTGGTTGCTATTTGGATGTCATTGAGTTGACTGAGAGCTTATTTGGGCTTATGTATTGCTTCATGGTTAATACGACCGGTGCTTCATGTATGTCATGCTCTCTTGGATGCGCTTGATGCATTGACAGGGTCACTTATCACTGGTGCTTTCTCTTGGGTTGTTTGAGCTTCTGAGCTCGCTTTGTATGCCTTTTGTGCCACTGGGAGCATTTTACATGCTTGCTTGACCTTTGACAGTTGCATGCTATTGGAGCACTTACATGTATTTGGAGCAGTTTATGTCTTGAGCAGCTACATACACATTGAGACTTTGGGATCATACTCCGATCTTTATGGATATGCATTGATGTACTCTTGGTTCACAGGATGCTTATGAGCTGAGTCTCATATTTGGATCTTTCTCTTTGAGCAGACACCTATTTGTGTCAGGTTTTGGCAGTTACAGGAACACTTTGCCTAGAGTGTCTGGGGGTGTGCCTTTCACTGGCAGATGTTATTTTGACATGATATGTTTAAACTTTTCCCACCTAACCAGTCATGTAACTCTGCATTCTGACTTTTACATCCTTGAGAATATTTCCTGCTTCTATATTTGTTTCGGCAATTTCTCTCAGTAAACATGCAGCAAGCATGCAGTATACAATTTACAACTGACAAAAAGCTTTCAGCAAATTGAGTATATTCGCTTCAACATAAAGATTCTTGTTTCATTTCACAACCTGTTTCAACACCTTATCTGTGTACACATATGATTGTTTTCAAAGAGCTTATTGCCACTAAAGTTCCCCTTCTCTGCATAATAGTTTTTTTATTACGCTTATAGATATAACAGGGCATGGACGCACCCCTAATCAACTTGATTCACCACCTTCTGATGCAGACATTCACCTCAGAAACAGAGGACCTTCTGGTCAATAAAGATCTAGTTTTGATAAAATTTCTCAAGAGCAGCATCACTTCGTGGAGTCCAAAGCCCATCTGATGCCTCCTTTGCCTCTAAGATTGAATAGCTTCTCGGTAAGGATCTTCTGATCGAATGCATAGTGTACGTCTATCCTCCAGAGTGTTGCCGTGAGCAGCAACGAAGCCACAGTGAAGAAGACGAGGCCTCTTTTGCTCATGGCGTAGGAGCCTTCGTCATCACAGTCGCGGACCTTTACAATCATAGAAGCATGGTAGAGAAGAAGAACTCTACAGAAGATAAGAGTGTGTGAATTGTGATGAATAAGAGAAAATTAGTCTTCACTACTAAAGCCTCCATCACTCGAAGTCTTCTCGATGGATATGTCTCACAGTTGTCTTCACACAGAATCACGCCTCTTAGGCTAGACAACACTTTCCTCCTACTCTCGATCCCATGGCCTTCAATAACAACGCCCATATCAATCTCTTTGTCTTCAACTTTGTTTGTCACCACTTCATCTTCATCTTCATCTTCGTTGCAACCTTCTGGTCTCCTTGCATCACAGCAATGTTTGTGTTGTCACTCCTCCTCATCGTGTTTGCTAATGATCCTCTTCATCACTCCGCCTTGACTCGTTCTTGTACCCCTCTTCCTCCTGTTCTGTAGCCCTCTTTCTCTAATTTCATTCAGCGTCATCTTCCCCCCCAAAAAGCCCCTTTTCAAAAATAGCATCCGTGTCCAAATAATCATCCCTAGCTTTTCCTTTCCCCAGGCATTCGATCCTTCACAATAGGCTCTAGTAAAGCGGCCCTTAGAAAAGCGTACAAGCCCTCATCTTCATATCATAGCTTACAATGGCTCTTTCATACCATATGCTTTCAAACTGCCTCCAAACTTTGGAATTCTTTTCCTTGATCATCACAATACAAGCAAACAAAACCCCTTTTCACCTTCAAGCCAAGATAATTCAGCATTGCACGAGGATCTTTGAGAAATTTTGAATCTGGAATGAAGAAACCATGTTGTTTGTGCATATGCTCAACACAACCTTCTATAGAGCCATCAGGTACAACATCACAAAAGAAACATTAGCTTACATTCCAAACACCCATCAAATTGTGCAATGGAAATAGCGTCTTCATGAGTACTTGCATCTGAAACAAAGCAAGAGTCCTGCACTGATAGATTTAACTCTGATATTGGTTTAATGTCAAAACCATCATCAAAAATTTCCTCATGCTTGCCTACAATAGTTTTCAAGCTCTCTGTGGCATCTATGTTTCTTTCACCAGTTATAGAGTGGCAAAGCACAAAACCTAAGTATATACAAGGTAATAAATGTCACACACACAACTTTTTGGTGGATTTCACATCTCGGACGCGCAGTAGTATGACATCCACCCCCTCTAATCCTGCGCATCCTCCGGATTGTTAGAATATCAAGCTCATTTAGTGTGTGTTGACCGACATGAGCTGGACACAGCTAGTCTAGCCATAGTAGTTAGATACATTAAATAAGTCGGTGCCTTTGGTGTGAATGGTCTTATGACCGTAGGTTGTATCTTTCACTATTCAGTGTGGTTTGAATATAATGTGTGAGAGAGGAAGCTGGTTGCTTCACTCTGCCTTTCATCACTCTGCCTCTTTGAATCTGAACATGGTATCAGAGCCATGAATGGGCTCACTGGTGGAATGCACTCAATAAGAAGACTTGAAGAGTGAACTGAAGAGCTGAAAAAAGAAGAGGACTGACTGCCATCTCCATCAAAAGTCACACTAGAGGTATGTACAGTGAAGCATTGGAGTCTTCTGGCTTGAAGAAGGGTTGTTGCTTGCTGAGAGGTCCTCCAAGGACTGATTGAGCATCAGTGAGTGTATCATTGTCATGGTAATGAGCAAGATGTGCAGCAGCACAGATCTGCCTAGCCTGCGTGTTTGCGCCTGCTGAAGGCATGGCTTCTGCTGAAGCAAAATTGACATGAGCACTGTACAAGAGGTCATCAAATGCTAGTGAGCAGACACTGGAAGGTAGTTCAGGGTTACAAGAAGTCATTGCTTGTGTTGGAGTTCTCTTATGAGCTAAAATCAGAGTACACAGACCTAGAACAGAAGGCTGAACTACTGTATACAGTGTATATACAGCATATGCAATACTTTGGAAGAGCCTTGAAGCTCTCTGACATGCTTTATGGACCTCATTAGAGCCTAGGAGCATTTTAGAAGACATAAGTATCAGTTCTCAGGACTTTGAGCTGAAGTTCCTTGAAGAAAATACTCAGATTTGGAAGTGTAAACAGGCTGGAAACCTGTCTCAGAACAGTGGGCAGCAAGCATTAGCTTTCACTGAAGCACTACTTGACACTTGGCTAGGAAGATTGCATTGCAGACAATACAAGTCAAGAAGTTATATGTACTTGATGTGAAGTACTTGAGCTAAATTTTCTCAGTAAAATATTCAGATCTAAGAACTGTTCACTGCTGAAAACTGTCATGTACTGTCAGTAATAAGCATTAGATACTACTAATGCAATACAGGTCATTTCTAGAGCTCTATCACCTATGAGAGCTGTCACATACATGCTGGATGTATGGAGGCTTGAAACATTCAATGAGTATCATTGAAAACTAAAGTCCAAAGCTGAAGTGAATGCAGACATATTGTCTTGGTCAAGTACAAATGGTTCATGAGGTCTTATGCTTTGGTCAGTGAAAATAGGTTGTCTATGTATACCTAGATGCTCATGTATTGACCTCACCATTACGAAGTAAATGTATGACATGATCGGGAGACAATTTGGGGCTGATTGGAACTTGATATGCTGAACTTTGGTTGATTGTAACCTGCAATTGAATTTGTTGGCACTTGTATGTGCTGGTTATACACTGTTCTCTGTCTCTATGCTTATGTCTGAAGTGGCATATGTACCAGCAGTCAACTAAGCAGTTTTGGAATATGCATTACGTGTATCCAGTGGGAGTTTGACTTTGGAAAGGCTGCTGTAATTGCAGTTTACAGGTTTGGACTGCATGCTTTTGGAATCTGGTAGTGGATCTGCAGGAGTTAAATCTGAACCGAACATCAGACATATGTATTGGCAATTGTCTTTATGAGTTGGATCAACCGATTGGGACGTTGTTTGGGCTGATATTTGACTGAAATTTACTGGTTTTTTTCCTGCAATTAATTGCAGAAAACTGTCATAAACAGTTCCGGGCTGAAGTTGAACTGTTAAGAAAATCTTGGTTTGCAGGTAGTCAGGCAAGGTCTGCAACATGGCAAATGCTGATAGAACTGATAATGTAACCCAGATTGTGGGAGAAAAGCTTGATAGCAACAATTATGCAATATGGAAGTTCCGCATGGAGAACTTTCTGATAGGCAAAGGATACTGGGACTTAGTGACAGGTGTTGAGGCTGAACCTGAAGTTCCAGATAGGAATCCTACAGCTGATCAAAGACGAGCACATCGAGCTTGGACGGAAAGAGCTCGCAGAGTTTTACATTGGCTATCATTATGTATCTCGGATGCTATGGTGATGCAGATCATGAACTGTAAATCCCCAGCAGATGCATGGAACATATTGGTCAGGTACTATGGCACAACTACGAGTGCCAGGAAGATACAACTGAAGCAAAAATTCAACAACATAGAGAGGAGGAACAGATCCATACAGGACTATGTCACGGAAATTAAAACCTTAGCAGATCAGCTCGCATCTGTTGGCTCACAGGTAGAAGATGAGGATATGGTTGCAGTGACCTTAAATGGCTTGGGTCCGGAGTATAAGTCTTTTGACACTTCAGTATCTGTGCGGGCTGAGATGCCTGATTTTAATGAGCTGGTTGCATTATTGATTCATGAAGAGGTGAAGCTTGGCTTAGCTACAGGGTCAAGCAGCTCTAAGAATAAGGATGCAGTTTTTTATTCGAATCAGCGTGGTCATGGTAGCCGTGGTAGAGGCTATGGATCTGGCAGAGGAGGCCAGCAGAATGCATCCTATAGTAATAGCAATCAGCAGTCATCAAATGCAAGAGGTAGTGGCAACTTTCGAGGCAGGGGAAGATCGAACTCCCGTGGCAGAGGCTCATGGCAGCAGCAGCGAGGCAGGGGAAGATCGAACTCCCGTGGCAGAGGCTCATGGCAGCAGCAGCGTCAGTCAGACAATCCAAATAAGGACAAGGATTGTCACTACTGCGGAAAGTATGGGCATATTGCAAAGGATTGCTGGAAGAAGCAGGGAAATCAGAAGGGCAAGCAGCATGGACATTATGCTACGTCCAGTCAGGCAGATGACTCTGGTGATAGACTGTTTGCCATGCAATATGTCAAAGATAAGGCTGCTGAAAAATCATCTGATGATGTAGTGTGGTACATTGACTCGGGGGCGTCGAATCACATGACCCCTCATGGTGATTGGTTCACGGATATGGTGGCTGAAAAGCATGGCTATGTATGCACAGGTGATGACACGCAACATAGCATTGAGCATAAAGGCAAAGTGCCTCTGGTTGTACATGATGGCAGGAAGAAGAATCTTCATGATGTTTTGCATGTTCCTTCGATTACGAAGAACCTATTGTCTGTGGGCCAAATGACAGAGCAGAACTTGCAGGTTCGCTTCAATAAGCATGGCTGCTTTATTGAAGAGTTTGGCAATGGATGCAAGTTGATCGCGAAAGGCCACAGAAATGGAAGAATGTTCACTCTTGATGCTACACTGCCAGAGCTAAATTCCACTATGTTTGCTCAGGGTTCTGGCACTATCAGGGACTTAGAGATTTGGCACAAGAGAGTGGGGCATGTCAATTTACAGAGGCTGCAGACCATGCAGAAGAAGCAGCTGGTAACAGGGCTACCTAGATTCCAATATTCAGATATTGGTCATGTCTGCGAGGCTTGCCAGTTTGGTAAGCAGTCACGATTGTCGTTTGTCAGGCATGTAAGACAGAGTACACGACCACTGCAGTTAGTGCACTCTGATGTTTGGGGACCAGCTCATAATGCATCTATGGGGGGTTCAAGCTACTATGTATCCTTCATTGATGACTACAGTCGATATACCTGGCTTCACATATTGAAAACAAAAGATGAGGTCTTTGCTGTTTTTTAGAAATTTAAGGCACAGGTTGAGAAGGAATTTGAGTGTTACATCTCTTGCTTGAGATCTGATAGCGGTGGGGAGTATGTCTCTAATGAATTTGCTGATTTTTTGGCTGAAAATGGCATTCGTAGGCAGCTAACCTGCAGCTACACTCCGCAGCAAAACGGAGTAGCTGAAAGGAAGAACAGGGTTCTGATGGAAGCTGCTAGGGCCATGATGAATGAGAAGCATATGCCGCTTTACTATTGGGCAGAGGCTGTTGTGACAGCCGCATATATTCTAAACAGGACTCCCACTGCAGGCATTCATGACATGACACCATTTGAGAGGCTCTATGGCTATAAGCCGGATGTAAGACACATGAAGGTCTTTGGCTGTCTTGCTTATGTGCACATTCCAGATGAGAAAAGGAAAAAGTTGGATCCCAAAGCGCATAAGAGTGTGTTCATTGGATACTCGCAGGAGAAGAAGGCATACAAATGTTATGATCCCTCGACCAGGGAGACTTTGGTAAGCAGGGATGTCATCTTTGATGAGCTGGGCTCTTGGTATGTCTCACCAGTTGCAGTGCCATCCGATTTGCCTTCCACTCATGTCTCTACAGTTGATATGCAGCAGAGCACTACTATGACAGGACCTATCAGTCAGACAGTATCCCCATGGACAGGGAGATTGAGGAGCTCACCGTCCACTGACACGGGTATGTCAGTGAGGGGGAGACATGATGTCTTGGACAGCAAAGGAAAAGAGAAAGTTAGTGAGGATGGTATGATGACACCTGGCAGAATGACTTCGGGCTATGAGTCGAGTGATACTTTAGACAGCGAACTTGGTATTCCGACTGTCTATACGCCTGGCACGAGGCAGAACAGGTACATTCCGCCTCATGAGAGAGGTGAATCGAGTAGTGCACCACAGCCTAGACGATCGCAGAGGGTCAGATACCCTGTTGACAGGTTGACGTACTCTGGTTATTCTGCAAAGCATTATGCATACATGACAAAAGTGATGGAGATCAAAGAACCAGGTACTTATGCTGAAGCAGCAAAGGATGAAAACTGGTGTATGGCTATGGACGAAGAGATGAAAGCCTTGGCTGAAAATCAGACTTGGGATTTGGTACCACTGCCTGAAGGAAAAAAGCCTGTTGGTTGCAAATGGGTTTATAAAATCAAATGTAAGTCTGATGGCAGTGTAGAAAGGTACAAAGCAAGGCTGGTCGCTAAAGGATATGCTCAGCAGTATGGCTTGGATTATGATGAAACATTCAGCCTGGTTGCAAAAATGGCAACCATACGAACTATTATTGCCTTGGCTGCTGCAAAAGGTTGGAAATTGCAGCAGATGGATGTTAAGAATGCATTCCTCAATGGTGATTTAATAGAGGATGTATACATGGTTCAGCCGGAAGGGTATGAGCACCCTGATTTTCAGCATTATGTGTGCAGGCTGAAAAAGGCACTGTATGGGCTGAAGCAGGCTCCGAGAGCCTAGCATGCTAGGATCAGCAGTTACTTGCAGAGTCTTGGATTTGTTGTTGGCAGGGCTGATCACAGCCTGTTTACAAAGAAGACTGACAGTGGCTTGGTAGTGCTGGTCATATATGTTGATGACCTGATAATCACTGGAAATGATGACTTGGAAATTCAGCATGCTATGAAGATGCTGAAATCTGAATTTGACATGAAAGATCTGGGAGATCTGAAGTATTTCTTGGGTATTGAGGTCGTACCAGCTGAAAATGGCTTATGGCTAATGCAGAAGCACTATGCCATGGAAATGCTTAAGAAGTATGGCATGGCTGAATGCAAACCACTGGATACACCTCTGGACCAGAATGTAAAGCTAGACATGAACACTGGGGCTGAAGTAGAAGATGTGACTATGTACAGGCAGATGGTCGGCAGTCTGATTTACTTGACCATCACTAGGCCTGACTTGAGCTATGCAGTAGGGCTGATAAGCCAGTTTATGCAAAAGCCGAGAAAGCGGCACTTGGATGCAGTTAGACGCATCATGAGGTATGTTAAGTCCACTGTAGACTATGGGCTGTTCTATGTCAAAGATAAGCCCTTGATACTGATTGGATACACAGATGTAGATTGGGCAGGATGCTCAACTGACAGACGATCTACGAGTGGCTATGCCTTTGGCTTTGGTAGCGGCATGATCAGTTGGAGCAGCAAGAAGCAGCCTATGGTTGCTTTATCTAGTACTGAGGCAGAGTACAGGGGGGCTGCATTGGCAGCATGTGAGATTGCTTGGCTGCTCAAGCTTATGGCTGACTTGGATATTCAGGTTGATGCTCCAGTGAAACTGTTATGTGATAATCTGAGTAGTGTACTCCTGGCCATGAATCCAGTTTACCATGCCAGGACAAAACACATAGAGGTACACTACCACTTTATTCGTGAGATGGTCCTTGCATGTGAGGACTGATGAGCAGGTAGCAGATATCTTTACCAAGTCTCTGGGTAAAGATAAGTTCTGTGGTTTTAGACAGCTACTTGGAGTACATATGCTGTCTTGAGCTTGAGGGGGAGTGTTAGAATATCAAGCTCATTTAGTGTGTGTTGACCGACATGAGCTGGACACAGCTAGTCTAGCCATAGTAGTTAGATACATTAAATAAGTCGGTGCCTTTGGTGTGAATGGTCTTATGACCGTAGGTTGTATCTTTCACTATTCAGTGTGGTTTGAATATAATGTGTGAGAGAGGAAGCTGGTTGCTTCACTCTGCCTTTCATCACTCTGCCTCTTTGAATCTGAACACGGATGGGCCAACTACCCATGATCATTATCATCAAGATCCACAAACAGATCAATCTCTTCATTGTATATTTCCGGTATATCAACAAGATTATCTGTCATATCATCTGTCTCTTCTATTGGAGTTTCTTCTCGTTGCTCTTCTCTTGCAAATTCTTCCAATGCATAATCCTCATAATCTCTTTTCTTGAAAATCTTGATTCTTTTTCCTACAATAGGCACTCTAAGCACTGTTCCATCCAATTATGTTAGCTCATATGTTGCATTGTCAAAGACATGTCTGACTATGTATGGCCCAAACCATCTTCTCACCATCTTCCGAAAAATCTGCAAAAACTTTCTCAATTTTGGCATGGCTCTAGTGTGGCTCTCATCCCAAAAAACTTTCTACCCCTTTCGAAATAGCTCATATAAACAATTTGCTATGTGTGCAAAATGGGGTACCCAAATCATGTAAAACACACAAGCTCCAATGAATCTCTGTACCTCTGAAATGATAGAACAATACTTTGTAATCTTGCCTATAGAATCCACCTTCTTATCCACAGTCTTGTATTTCGTGTTAACCCTGGCTTCATTATGATCCTCTGCATTACTCAAATCTTGTTGTAAATCAGCAATTCTGCACTCTAGTAGCTGAATATCCTTAGCTCTCTACTCTATGGACTACATAGGAACAGCCCTAAACTTTGAATGCTGAAATATTTCAGCAGTAAACTCTGTTGGCTGAAAGTTTTCATCCCTTTGTGTCTCTGTAGGCTGATCATAATCAACTGGAAACTCTGTTTGCTGAATTTCTTCAGCACTCAATTCTTTTTGCTGAGTCACGTCAGCCTCTGACTCTATCTGTGACACAAAATCTGCAATTTCATGAAACATGTCCAGGGATTGCACTGATACATTACTGTGACAACTCTGCATATCAGTTTTCAGCATATTTTCCACCTCTATCATCGTATTTGCACAAATCATACTGTCATACATCCCATCTATATGCTCATCATCCTCTAAAATACCTGCATTTTTCAAAATTTTCTCCTTCCTGCATATGTACTGCCTGGCAACTCTAGGCAACTTAGAAGTGTTCTGATAACTCATCGAACTGTTTGCTGAAATCCCAACAAAACTGGAGGAGAAAACATTGCTGCCAGGAGGTGAGAACTCCAATCTCCTATGCTCTGTACCACCATCGTCTCGCGGCACAGCGGTACCTAATGAAAATCCGAATCCCTCACAGTGGGCAAAGGTGCATCTCTAAGAGTATCCCTGTTTCTAACATGGTTCACACACACAGTCTTAAACTAAACTGCTCTCATACCATCTTTACTGCGAATCCGTGCATAACCAGATCCATCATCCATTACTTTTGTTTCCATGCGCATCTCTGTGATGAATGGCTGTCCAAGAATTATGGGATAAGAGCATGAATCCTGCACAAAGAAATGGAAATCCTCCTCTACATCTCCAATAGAAACCCTGACACTAGGACAGGCAGCATACAAATCACCTGCAGTGTTGTTGGCACCTCTCATACGCCACCCATGCTATACATCCATAGGCCATCTGTTACTTTCATAAACTCCACGAACTATGAGATTAATCTCTGAACCATGATCCACCAAAGCAACATAAGGCACCTGTTTCTCTCCAATTTTTACCATCGTTTCTGTAGTTGCCCTAGCCCAATGACTCCGCGAAAAGTGACTACGCGGTATCAAGACAAGCTCATCAGTTTCAGCATAATGCATAGGCTGAACCCTCTTCTCTATTTGTGGAAACACGGAAGCATTCTCAACCATAACCTCATCCTCATCCTCATCCAACTCCCCAATCAATACTCCATGTGTATCAGTAGTAGGCAATGCATGTCTTTTCCTCTTCAAGACCTCTTGGAACTAATCTTGAAACTCTCTTTTCGAGATGCCAAAAACCTCAGAAATAGTAAAAGTCACCTCACTGCCAAGTATCTTGTCATTAAAGATTTTCTTCATGTCCATAGATGTCTCAATATCGGACATCAATCTAAACCCTGGCCGCTTTCTCTCTCTAGGCTCTTGCCTCTTTTCTTTCTTCTGAGCATCTTCCATCTGTCGTTCTGGCCCTGGTCTCAAAGACGGTGGTGCAGTAGGTGGAGTAACAAACTCACCCCCTCTAGTCTTTTTAGCTGCACTTGGATTTTCTTCATCCCTCTTACGCTTCTCCTCAACAAGTACATCTGCTCCCTGAGACTTAGCCAAGTAGGCATAAATAGTATACCTGTCAACAGGCGAATCCCAACCTGTCGCAGATCTGATGCTAGAGCCTGCACTAGTCAAAACAATTTGCTGAATTTTTCCCTTGTTCGTTGTCTCCATAGCATAAGTCCATAATGCTGACTGATTCTCTGATCCTTTCTCAATCTGGACTCCATATGCAGAAGCATCTTCTCTAGCTGCCACATAAGAAGTACACGCAGCCATATCATCCACTAACTTCTTCATTCTGCCTTTACCAAAGTTGGTAGCAAGAGGAGCTCCTGTTTCAGTCAACCAAATCTTACCATCTTGTCCACAAAATACCAAATTCTTCCTCCTTGCATCCTGAAAAGATTCACAATCCCTACAATGCTGATGGTCCATACTATCACACCAAATACATCTTCGATCTCTCCAAAGTGCACTAGGAGCACTCCTAGGTGCAGTAGAAGCACTAGAAGAAATAGTAGGCGCAGTCAAAGCAAACTGCTCTTTCAAATTTCCCACCAATTCTACTTTAACTGACTCTAGTGTCAAATCCGTTATGCCTTTGATTATATCATCAAGAGAGGAAGGCACCAACAGAGTGGATGGTTTTGGAGCAGAAGGAGCTGGCATCGGTCTTGGAGCAGGAGAAATAGGAGTAGAAATAGTAGGCACTGGCATAGGCCAAGAAACTGGCTGAGGAAGAGAAGAAATAACAGGAATAGAAGCAGGCATAGGAGCAGAAGACAGCATCGATGTCATAGATTAATTCTGTAGGCGGGTCTTCCATATCCGCCTCTTGGTCAAAGTCGAGACTGCATCCTGGGCATCTTGCCAATCCGTTTTAAGACCCATAGGCTTCGTGCGATCCTCAAGAAGCTCTCCTAATTCTTCCTGAAGAACAGGATCTACAACTTGCAAGAAAAGCTCAACTTTCTCAACATCCAATGCTCTTTGTTCAATGGCATCAAGCTGACTATACCTCTCTTCAAATTCTCGTATCAACTCTGAAGCAACTAAACCTTTGTTTGGCATGTAGACCCACTCTCGAAATGACCGCCGTGTAGCCATCCCAAAGTCCTCAAGGAAATAGTCTTCTTTCAAGGCCTTCTTAAAATCTTGCCAATGCGAATTTTGAATAAAAAGATCAGTCACTTTTGCCCTCAAGGCGGGTGTGACAAGACGAAGGAAATACTTACTCATAAGTCCAGCTGGTACTCCAAAAAATCCCATCTTGATCTCATACGTCTTCAAGTAAGCTGAAACATTATGGCCATCAAATAGCTTCTTCTCATTCTCAACTGCTTCAATCGCCTTAGTCGCGCTGATTGCATTTTCCTGCTCCGAATATAGTTGCCTTTGCTGAGACAACTGTTGTTGATGCAATTGCTGCTGCTGCTGCATATACAATTGTGTCTGCTGATTTTGAAGCTGCATATACATAGACATATTCTGCAAAATGTGCATTAGATCATCCGTTGAAGTACTTGAAGCAGTAGTCAATGATGGAGCTGAAGTAGAGGACACAGCAGGAATCGTAGAAGAGGTTGAAATGGATGCTGAAGTATCTCCCATCCTGAAATTTTTGCGACGCTTTCACGTCGGGTTTACCAAGGATGTCGAAGGGTTTTCTAAAGCAAAGTCGCAACCACAGATATCCTTGACTAATTCCAGGATAGAAGATCAATCAAGCAAGATCAGGTTATACTGGACAACTTATCCGTTCTCTAGGCTCTCACATTTAGCATACATATGAACAAGAGCATCTTCATCCAGCAAACTGTAAGCAGGTCTTTCTTTCCTATACAACCCTATATAAGGAAAAATACAATGCTAGAAGAGACATTATGCCCTTGCTGGACCATGCAGTCCATAGATTGCAATGCATAAGAGAGTTGTTCTTCTTAACAGAATTTCCTGCATGTGTCATGTCATCTTTTCTACAAGACACCGTAATTTCAGTCTGATATGTTTAAACTTTTCCCACCTAACTAGTCATGTAATTTTGCATTCTGACTTTTACATCCTTGAGAATCTTTCCTGCTTCTATATTTGTTTCAGCAATTTCTCTCAGTAAACATGCAGCAAACATGCAGTATACAATTTACAACTGACAAAAAGCTTTTAGCAAATTGAGTATTTTCACTTCAACATAAAGATTCTTGTTTCATTTTACCACCTGTTTCAGCACCTTATCCGTGTACACATATGATTGTTTTCAAAGAGTTTATTGCCACTAAAGTTCCCCTTCTCTGCATAATAGTTTTTTTATTACGCTTATAAATATAACAGGGCATGGACGCGCCCCTAATCAGCTTGATTCACCACCTTCTAATGTAGACATTCACCTCAGAAACGGAGGACCTTCTGGTCAATAAAGATCCAGTTTTGATAAAATTTCTCAAGAGCACCATCACTTCGTGGAGTCCAAAGCCCATCTGATGCCTCCTTTGCCTCTAAGATTGAATAGCTTCTCGGTAAGGATCTTCCGATCGAATGCATAGTGTACGTCTATCCTCCAGAGTGCTGCCGTGAGCAGCAACGAAGCCACAGTGAAGAAGACGAGGCCTCTTTTGCTCATGGCGTAGGAGCCTTCGTCATCACAGTCAGTCCTTTGCAATCATAGAAGCATGGTAGAGAAGAAGAACTCTACAGAAGATAAGAGTGTGTGAATTGTGATGAATAAGAGAAAATTAGTCTTCACTACAAAAGCCTCTGTCACTCGACGTCTTCTTGATGGATATGTCTCACAATTGTCTTCACACAGAATCACGCCTCTTAGGCTAGGCAACACTTTCCTCCTACTCTCGATCCCATGGCCTTCAATAACAATGCCCATATCAATCTCTTTGTCTTCAATTGTGTTCGTCACCACTTCATCTTCATCATCATCTTCGTTGCAGCCTTCTGGTCTCCTTGCATCACAGCTATGTTTGTGTTGTCACTCCTCATCGTGTTTGCTGATGATCCTCTTCATCACTCCGCCTTGACTCGTTCTTCTTCCCCTCTTCCTCCTGTTCTGTAGCCCTCTTTCTCTAATTTCATTGAGTGTCATCTTCCCCCCCAAAAAGACCCCTTTTCAAAAATAGCATCCGTGTCCAAATAATCATCCCTGGCTTTTCCTTTCCCCAGGCATTCGATCTTTCACAATAGGCTCTAGTAAAGCGGCCCTTAGAAAAGCGTACAAGCCCTCATCTTCATATCATAGCTTACAATGGCTCTTTCATACCATATGCTTTCAAACTGCCTCCAAACTTTGGAATTCTTTTCCTTGATCAGCACAATACAAGCAAACAAAACCCCTTCTCACCTTCAAGCCAAGATAATTCAGCATTCCAGGAGGATCTTTGGGAAATTTTGAATCTGGAATGAAGAAACCATGTTGTTTGTGCATATGCTCAACACAACCTTCTTTAGAGCCATCAAGTACAACATCACAAAAGAAACATTAGCTTACATTCCAAACACCCATCAAATTGTGCAATGGAAATAGCGTCTTCATGAGTACTTGCATCTGAAACAAAGCAAGAGTCCTGCACTGATAGATTTAACTCTGATATTGGTTTAATGTCAAAACCATCATCAAAACTTTCCTCATGCTTGCTTACAATAGTCTTCAAGCTCTCTGTGGCATCTGTGTTTCTTTCACCAGTTATAGAGTGGCAAAGCACAAAACCTAAGTATATACAAGGTAATAAATGTCACGCACACAACTTTTTGGTGGATTTCACATCTCGGATGCGCAGCAGGACGACAACGTCTCCATGGAGGCATGGTGCAACATACAAAAGCGATTCACTTTATCCTCCATTGCAACATCCATTCTTTTTTCTACCCCATTTCTAACCACCACATATTCGGTTAGTCTATCATAATTCTTCAGCGGCATATTGTTTTCCGAATCCACCATTGGTAGCCACTGTGAAATATGCACTAATGCCTCGGACACCAACCAATCTTTAGCCATGCTACCTTCTAGCCGAGCTCGTTGTTGCACAAAGTCTTTAAGGGTTTTCATGAAGCGCTCCAAGAATAACATCCAACAAGATGCACAAGAAGGTGAATTTGTATCGTGAGCATGCTAGTGGGCAGGTATTTCTCAAAGAGACAGACCTTCTCCACTACTCCCTACCTTGCGGATTCAATAGAGGATGGCTTGATCTCCTTCTGTGAGATTGATTGCACTAAAGTTGACAACTTGTAAATCACCTCATGTATTTTTAGAGTAAGGCATCTTGAGATCACAATCGGTAGTATAAATTGCCACAAATGAAGAAGAATTACGAACAACAACTACACTCCAAATAACAAAATATGGAGGCCACTTACAATCCATTCATAGTACAAACCTAACATATCTTATGCCAATCATGGGATTTTAGCCATGATAATTGGTTGTCTTTAGAAAATGTGGACCTGAGAGAATGCATCATATTCATCGAAGTGTGAATAGGCTTGATAATTTGCTTCACAATGCGCTATTCTTTAGTGGACAAAACCCAAGGAGTGCGAGGTAGCTGCAAGCAACCATCAACACGCGATTGCAGCCAAAGCGCCTCCATCTTGCCTACCTCCTTCAAATCCATTCGTGCCCCTGCAGTTTCTCTTTTTCCTGTGATGTGGTCCCATAGTAAGCTGCCCACATTCTTGAAAATA